>NC_138769.1:687097682-687810182 GCF_965119305.1 Pelophylax lessonae | reverse complement strand
GAAGAAAAGGTAGTATTTGCAATATATTTCTAAAAACATTCTTTGGAAACACATAAAATATTGTCAAAATTGTGACATTTCCTTGATATGTGTGAAATGCTAATAATCTTTCTTTGAAATATGTTTTACATCTATTTTTTTTCTATCTGACGACCAATTCCCCAATGTAATATTTTGTGGGTTTTTTCAGAGAATGTGGAGGTTCTATATAAACACTGTAGATTTGACTGCTATGATTTCGGAGTTAGCAGGAAAGGTGTATGGAATGTGATGGTGTTTACTAAAGGATCCCTTGTTGGAAGTGTGCATGTTTTTCCAATTCCGCCGGTTTTTGCCATTTTCTATGGGCGAGACAGCGGATTTGCAAGCGGTATTCAAAAAAAAATTGACCCAAAATCGCGCTGGCGAAATTTTTTGAGCCGATTTGGCGTTGCGCATGCGCACATTCGCGAGTTCGCAGCTCGCGGCTGGAGGAGCTGTTTAACCTTTCCACACTTTCGCAGATATCTCTCTTTCTAAGTCAGTTTTTGAGATTTTTTAAACGCAAGTCATCTCCAAATTGACTTCCACACCTTCCACAGTGATTTGGGATTTTTGGGGGTACAGGGGAAAATTTGGCTAAACTTTAGTCGAGCTTTTAGCTGGCGTGGTTTTAAGTCGCGCTCTGACCATATTGCATCTTAATGAATCTCACACTAGGCGCTATTTTCCGCCCGCCGTTCTTTGAATGCCAATTTCAGACTTAAATAATCGCCGCTTCGCAAAATCACGCCGAAACGCCAATTCGCCGTACTATGAATCAGGCCCATAGTGTTGGTTTCAAAACAATTGCTCTAACTGCCTAAGGACTTGTAATACAATTTATATAGCCTAAGATAGGTGGGACTTTCTCTGAAGTTTCATCTTTGTCTCTGACATTCATTGATATGCTAATAGCTGTTCACATAGGCTTGTTACTTCCAGTAGTTTGGCTCCTTGGAGGAGCAGGTCTTCAAAGGCTGAAATAGCAATCTTTACAGCTGGAGGTTTAAGTGCCGGTTCACACTGCCGCGACCACAAAAGTAGCGTCGCTTCCAGCTCGACTTTGGCGCGACTTAGCGCGACTTAGCGCGACTTTGGCGCGACTTAGCGTGACTTTGGCGCGACTTCAGCGTGAGGCGACTTTTTATTTGGCCAAACACAATATGATGTTTTGTGACCTAATTTCCTTTTCCTGTTTTTTTTTTTTTTACATATTTCCTTTTTAAGAAAAATGCTTTTTTTTAGGGGTTCTGGACATGCTACAGAGCTGAAACTTGACAGGTACACTTTTTAGACCCCCCAGACACTGAATACAAAAAATGACATGCCTGCCTAAAAAAATGCCCGATAAATGCCAGAAAGAAAAAAAGACAGCCGCAGAGAAGCCGTATTACTGAAAATATAAGAAAAATGCTGTTTTTGGGGGTTCTGGACATGCTACAGAGCTGAAACTTGACAGGTACACTTTTCAGACCCCCAGACACTAAATACAAAAAATGACATGCCTGCCTAAACAAATGCCCGATAAATGCCAGAAAGAAAAAAAGACAGCTGGAAAGACACTGCATTAGTTTTCTACTAAAAATTATAAGAAAAATGCTGTTTTTTTAGGGGTTCTGGACATGCTACAGAGCTGAAACTTGACAGGTACACTTTTTAGACCCCCCCAGACACTAAATACAAAAAATTACATGCCTGCCTAAAAAAATGCCCGATAAATGCCAGAAAGAAAAAAAGACAGCCGCAGAGAAGCCGTATTACTGAAAATATAAGAAAAATGCTGTTTTTGGGGGTTCTGGACATGCTACAGAGCTGAAACTTGACAGCTACACTTTTTAGACCCCCCAGACACTAAATACAAAAAATTACATGCCTGCCTAAAAAAATGCCTGATAAATGCCAGAAAGAAAAAAAGACAGCTGGAAAGACACTGCATTAGTTTTCTACTAAAAATTATAAGAAAAATGCTGTTTTTTTAGGGGTTCTGGACATGCTACAGAGCTGAAACTTTACAGGTACACTTTTTAGACCCCCCCAGACACTAAATACAAAAAATGACATGCCTGCCTAAAAAAATGCCTGATAAATGCCTACAAGAAAAAAAGCCAGCCGCAGAGAAGCCGTATTACTGAAAATATAATAAAAATGCTATTTTTTAGGGGTCCTGGACATGCTACAGAGCTGAAACTTGACAGGTACACTTTTTAGACCCCCCAGACACTAAATACAAAAAATGACATGCCTGCCTAAAAAAATGCCCGATAAATCCCTGCAAGAAAAACGGCCAGGTTGACAGAAGACATATTCATGTTTTAATAAAAATTATGCTCTTTTCTTGTTCAATACCATTTTTTTGCAAAGTCGGATGACAAGTCGGATCACAGGTCGCTTCAATTAAGATAAGGAGGCGACTCCCATTGAAGTATATGGCACAGGTCGGATCACTGGTCGCCTCAAAGTAGTACCGGACCCTTTTCTGAAGTCGGAGCGACCTTAGTAGCGGCAATTAAGACGGCACTGATTGAATTACATTGCTTTGGTTATGTCAAGCGACCTTCGGCGACCTGGGGCAACACAAGTCGCCTCGTGAGTCGCCCTAGTGTGAATGGGCACTAAATGGCATTTGAACACAACAGCTGTTATACAATATGACTTCTAATGACATATACATCCCATATATCTGCTTAATCATAAATACATGTTTGATAATCATGAATAAATGTATGATAAATAAAATGGCTCCTCCATATATTGTCCATTTTTTTTTTCTTGCATACTAGTCTCCATATCGAAAATTAGGTTACTTAATTTTCAAAAATTCTCGAAAGATAGAATTTAACTTTGGAAATGATGTATTGTATTGTATTTTCAGACAAAAACTGCACTGGGGTTAAAGGAAAATTGTACGATCTGGCATTATACAAAAAATATTTTTTGTGCTTTGCCTTTTGGATACATTTGGATGAACTGCCATGATCGGCTCTCAAAAACTGTGTACTAACAGTCAGATTATTGTACGTTCGCTTAGAAAGCGCTATTTTTTTATTGTTCTATTTTCTGATCGTGTGTACTAGGCTTAAAGCTTAGAAGACAGCATAAATGTACTTCGGATCTAGCAGATATCTCTGCCTGTTTCAAAACAGCCTCATTTGCAGGCGGTGATGGTAACTTGCTGACTGATTGCAGAGGGTTATCTCTAGTGAATGCACAGATCCTTGCTGAGACATGTTGCTACAAATATGAGCAGTGTAGCTATATTTGTATGCAGTTACTTGGTTATAAGGTGTCTGTGCAGAGCAGAAATCAAACAATTTATCACAGTCCAACAATTCTGGCAGCTGGGATAACCCTAGAACTAACAGTTCTTGTAGTTTTACAAGCAAAGTTCAATACACAAAAAACTCCAACACATGCAAACGTTTGATAGTGTTCATTCCCCTGCCCTGTAGCCCAGCCCCACCGTTTACAGCTGTTATACAGTGGGTACGGAAAGTATTCAGACCCCCTTAAATTTTTTACTCTTTGTTCTATTGCAGCCATTTGCTAAAATCATTTAAGTTAATTCTTCTTCCTCATGAATGTACACACAGCTCCCCATATTGACGGAAAAACACAGAATTGCTGACATTGTTGCAGATTTATTAAAAAAGAAAAACTGAAATATCACATGGTCCTAAGTATTCAGACCCTTTGCTGTGACACTCATATATTTAACTCAGGTGCTTTCCATTTCTTCTGATCATCCTTGAGATGGTTCTACACCTTCATTTGAGTCCAGCTGTGTTTGATTATACTGATTGGACTTGATTAGGAAAGCCACACACCTGTCTATATAAGACCTTCCAGATTACAATGCATGTCAGAGCAAATGAGAATCATGAGGTCAAAGGAACTGCCTGAAGAGCTCAGAGACAGAATTGTGGCAAGGTACAGATCTGGCCAAGGTTACAAAAAGATTTCTGCTGCACTTAAGGTTCCTAAGAGCACAGTGGCCTCCATAATC
The DNA here is from genome assembly GCF_965119305.1 of Pelophylax lessonae. Classification (NCBI taxonomy): domain Eukaryota; kingdom Metazoa; phylum Chordata; class Amphibia; order Anura; family Ranidae; genus Pelophylax; species Pelophylax lessonae. The sequence continues at coordinate 687,806,158 of NC_138769.1, read as the reverse complement.
CTCAAATGGAAGACGTTTGGGACGACCAGAACCCTTCCTAGAGCTGGCCGTCCGGCCAAACTGAGCTATCGGGGGAGAAGAGCCTTGGTGAGAGAGGTAAAGAAGAACCCAAAGATCACTGTGGCTGAGCTCCAGAGATGCAGTCAGGAGATGGGAGAAATTTGTAGAAAGTCAACCATCACTGCAGCCCTCCACCAGTCGGGGCTTTATGGCAGAGTGGCCCGACGGAAGCCTCTCCTCAGTGTAAGACACATGAAAGCCCGCATGGAGTTTGCTAAAAAACACCTGATGGACTCCAAGATGGTGAGAAATAAGATTCTCTGGTCTGATGAGACCAAAATAGAACTTTTTGGCCTTAATTCTAAGCGGTATGTGTGGAGAAAACCAGGCACTGCTCATCACCTGTCCAATACAGTCCCAACAGTGAAGCATGGTGGTGGCAGCATCATGCTGTGGGGGTGTTTTTCAGCTGCAGGGACAGGACGACTGGTTGCAATCGAGGGAAAGATGAATGCGGCCAAGTACAGGGATATCCTGGACAAAAACCTTCTCCAGAGTGCTCTGGACCTCAGACTGGGCCGAAGGTTTACCTTCCAACAAGACAATGACCCTAAGCACACAGCTAAAATAACGAAGGAGTGGCTTCACAACAACTCCATGACTTTTCTTGAATGGCCCAGCCAGAGCCCTGACTTAAACCCAATTGAGCATCTCTGGAGAGACCTAAAAATGGCTGTCCACCAACGTTTACCATCCAACCTGACAGAACTGGAGAGGATCTGCAAGGAGGAATGGCAGAGGATCCCCAAATCCAGGTGTGAAAGACTTGTTGCATCTTTCCCAAAAAGACTCCTGGCTGTATTAGATCAAAAGGGGGCTTCTACTAAATACTGAGCAAAGGGTCTGAATACTTAGGACCATGTGATATTTCAGTTTTTCATTTTTAATAAATCTGCAACAATGTCAACAATTCTGTGTTTTTCTGTCAGTATGGGGTGCTATGTGTACATTCATGAGGAAGAAGAATGAACTTAAATGATTTTAGCAAATGGCTGCAATATAACAAAGAGTGAAAAATTTAAGGGGGTCTGAATACTTTCCGTACCCACTGTATGTGTTATACTTCCTATAATCTTTATTCTATACAGTTTCTTTTCCTGTTATGATTTACTCAGAAGGCAACACATATTTTATGGATGCCTGTATTGCTAAAAACACTTTATAAGGACTCCCAGACAACAAGACACAACACTTTCCAAGCTGTTGAAAGTTTACATCTAGGGGGCACATGCACAAAGCTGCAATGCATGAGTCGGTTATGATGACTGAGCGCTTTGCACCATGCAGGTGTAAGATTCTGGTACCTTTGGTACCCTTATTTACCATTTCCCTTTCAAAACATTGTGTCCCACCTTTCTAGTTAGGTGGAACGCATACACCTTAAAGACGGATGACGTCATCGCTGAGCGCCGATGAGCGGCTATTTCAATCGCCAGCATTCTCTCTCACGTTGTTCGTTCAATGTGTGTCTACATGCTCACAAGCCTTGTCTTGCTGTCGGAACCTCCAGCTATTCGCCTTTACCTGGAACAGACCGGAACCTCGCATCTGATCCCGTATCTCGCTACCGGATCACTCCCTCACTACTGGACCCCTCTACTTACTAAACCTTACTAGTGATAAGTACCCCACAGGGGAATCCTCCATAACTAACTTACACTATCATCTTCTGCACATTAAGGACTGTTACTATCTATGCATACTAATTCTACCATCTGCACTGTTACATAGATTGCTAGCTCTTGAGTCTACTACCATCTATCCTTGCACTGGGTTAGTCTATCCTGTCTATGTCATCTGCTGTCCTTACCACCTGTTACTATACATGATTACTAACCTATCTGCATTCTACCTATTACCATCTACTACTCTCCTGAACATTACTATCAAGTGCTTACCATTACTGTCACTGCTCACCCCTGTCCCTTCAGCACATCACCTCCATACTATCATATACATCCTATCACTCCAGGAACATCTTATTGAGTGTGTGTATATCTGTATGCTGAAGCAGACAGGCCCACAGTGATGAGTCTGGAGAGTTGGATCTGGTATTCCAACACATCTCTACATGACTACTGAGTGGAGATTCTGCAGCTGCAAATCCAGCTTACAATAAAAACGCAGGAGCGTTACAGCAGGTTCACCCTGCCAGAGATAGCCGCTCCCTTGGGTATGGGACATGGTCACCATGCTTATGGACCACTACATATAAAACTCTAAGTTGTTTTTACTAAACTCTCTCTGAGAACCCATGCACAGGTAGTGCCACACAGACACTTCTTCGCTACACAAACTGAATATGTATATATATATATATATACAGCATATATATATATATATATATATATATATATACAGCATATATATATATATATATATATATATATATATATATATATATATACACAGTGCCTTGCGAAAGTATTCAGCCCCCTTGAACTTTTCAACCTTTTGCCATGTGGAAGAAGGTGCTCTGGTCAGATGAAACCAAAATCAAACTTTTTGGCAACAATGCAAAACGTTATGTTTGGCGTAAAAGCAACACAGCTCATCACCCTGAACACACCCTGAACACACCATCCCCACTGTCAAACATGGTGGTGGCAGCATCATGGTTTGGGCCTGCTTTTCTTCAGCAGGGACAGGGAAGATGGTTAAAATTGATGGGAAGATGGATGGAGCCAAATACAGGACCATTCTGGAAGAAAACCTGATGGAGTCTGCAAAAGACCTGAGACTGGGACAGAGATTTGTCTTCCAACAAGACAATGATCCAAAACATAAAGCAAAATCTACAATGGAATGGTTCACAAATAAACATATCCAGGTGTTAGCATGGCCAAGTCAAAGTCCAGACCTGAATCCAATCGAGAATCTGTGGAAAGAACTGAAAACTGCTGTTCCCAAATGCTCTCCATCCAACCTCACTGAGCTCGAGCTGTTTTGCAAGGAGGAATGGGCAAAAATTTCAGTCTCTCGATGTGCAAAACTGATAGAGACATACCCCAAGCGACTTACAGCTGTAATCGCAGCAAAAGGTGGCGCTACAAAGTATTAACTTAAGGGGGCTGAATAATTTTGCACGCCCAATTTTTCAGTTTTTTATTTGTTAAAAAAGTTTGAAATATCCAATAAATTTCGTTCCACTTCATGATTGTGTCCCACTTGTTGTTGATTCTTCACAAAAAAATTACAGTTTTATATCTTTATGTTTGAAGCCTGAAATGTGGCGAAAGGTTGAAAAGTTCAAGGGGGCCGGATACTTTTGCAAGGCACTGTATATATATATATATATATATATATATATATATATATATATATATATATGTGTATATATATGTATTGTAACTGTATTGTTTTCCTTCACATTGTTAAGCATATTATACAGGATTTATATAGCGCCAACAGTTTGCGCAGCGCAAACTGTTGGCGCTATATAAATCCTGTATAATAATAATATATACTGTATATATATTTATATATATATGTATATATATATATATATATATATATATATATATATATATATATTTGTGCATTATCTTTCAAGTAGAGTTATAGATACCCTGTGGATAGAACAGGTATAACACTCCACCTGAGCCATATGACACCTCTGAGCGCCTCATGGTTGCCGGTTGTTGACAGTGGAAGCAACTGCCTGATAATCTTAATACCCTTCAACAGATTGTCGCATGTATCCATACCTTAAAGTATTGCCATCGCCTGGCAAAACCACTTGTAAAACTCAGACCCCATACTAGCCATACCAACGTAAATATGATAATCAGGGTTCAACTCACCCCAGAAGTGTTATTTCAGGCTCACTTTACAACCCTGCTTTAGTTCTACACATCACCAGCGTACTCGATCACCCACACCCAAGCTTGTTACTCGACCTGGCCCTTTTCACTCTTGTAACTTTTATCATCTTTGTGGCTTGTGTAACCTCCATTGACCGTCACTTCAGCCCCCACCTCTGCCCACAAAGTCTTGTAGACCTTCTCTGGACACCCCATTCAACTCTGACCAGGTCTGTTAGACCTACTCAGATGGGTGATTCACTGGTTCTTGTTCTTCCCTTTCCCCTTGATTTTTTCATATTATCTTCTATTATGTTCCCTGCCCTATACCTAACCCTGCTCCTCTCTCTTCTTCTCTCCCCTCTTTTTCTCCACCCTGGGGGGTGGTCACTTCAATGGCTAAATATTTATAACCAGTCTTGCATTCTCCTCCCACCATGTCCCCATTAAACATACTTATGCTTCACGTCCAAAGTCTGAACAATCAACTCAAAGGGGTCAAGGAATTCTGATCCTTTGCTTCAGCCAAAGCTCATGTAGTTTGCTTACAAGAGACCCATTTTACTAAGAAATGCGCCCCCAAATTCTTTAGCCCTGCCTACCCACAAGTATTCATTGCTTCTGCGGATACCAAACAAAGGGGGGTCCTAGTAGGCTTTCATTGTACAACCACGTTCATGCTCCGGGTATGAGACCAAAGACCCAGGATGCAGGTACATCATTCTAACTGGGCATCTATTCGATGAAGAAGTCACAGTAGTGTCATACTATACCTCCAACCACAATCCCACCTAATTTCTCTCCCACTTACTGCAAGTATAAACGGCATACTACTGATTGGCATGGATGGGCCGCATCACTGTCGCCGAAATGGCAATTTTTTACAAAGATATATTTTTCATTTCGCCAATTCCAGTCCCATCACACTTCTTAAGGATCCTACAGAGGAGTGTGCTCACCTATGTCTGGGGCAATACTAGAACCCATGTTGCAAGACACATCTAATATCTCTCTAAATCCAAAGGTGGCCTAGGGCTTCCTAATTTTGTCAAATATTATCAAGCCACGCATCTGGCTCAATTACCTAAATATCACTTGTCACAAAAAATATCACTGTGGATAGCACTAGAGTCGGTTGATTGTGACTCTCTATCAGTAGCCAATCTACTATGGCTTCCCTTCAACTTGAAGATGAATAAAAATATATTTATTGAAGAATCCAAAAATCCATAGTAGACAAAAATATCAGAGACAGGGGACAAGACATAGTTGACGCGTTTCACGAAATTAAGTTTGTTTAATCATAACTATGACATAACATATTTATGATTAAGCAAATTTAATTTCGTGAAATGCGTCAAATATGTCTTTTCCCCTGTCTCTGATATTTTTGTCTACTATGGATTTTCGGATTCTTCAATAAATATATTTTTATTCATCTTCAAGTCGGAGTGCAGTTTTCTACTTCTAATGAATACAGCTGCCGGGATTGCAGATCTAACGAGCACCCGACTTGGATGTTTTGGACACTACACACCTGAGCGGTTTTCCCTGTGTACGTATGTACTATGGCTTCCCCCCAGTGACCGCAGAACACTATGTAACCCTGTCATTTGCAACCCCCTGATTGGAATTGGCATAAACTTAAGTATGGCCTTCAATCTCCCCATAGCCTGATCCTGTTTTATTTCCATAACCCAGCCTTCTATCTGGCCTGAGCCTCCCCTTCATCATTCCACAGGTGGTCCTCTGCTCATCTTATCCGAGCCCATAAGTTTAAATCTTTCCCAACCACTTGTGAATCCTACAACATCCCAACCACAGAAATATTGGCTTGTGAAATTTGTGAGATTTACTCATCCAATCCTCATGGTGCACATGTTTTTTGATTGTGATGTCTATCTTGTTGATGGCAACCTCACCTACAATCTCTGACTCAATTGTATATATTGATAATTGATCATAGATCTGAAGCTTTTATTTCCTCTATGATAGATGTTGACATTACACCATACGGTACATTTTTTTGTGGATGATTTGTTAAAGGTTTAAACACATTGAAAATCGGATCCCAAAAAAGCCAGAATTTTGGGCAAAACGCGTTGATCCGGGCCATGTGGGATTACCCTATACCTAAAACATTGTACTATACGGTGATATGTATAACACAACATACTTTATGTAAAATATTTGTTTTGCTATTGTAATATTTTTGGTATGTAACACTAAATATGCATTGCTTTTAGTCATGATACATAGTGTTTGACATTTGGGCACATTAAAAATCCCCATTTTTCCAGTGTTTCCCCTTTTCCCTCCCCCCTCCCTTCCTTTAGAGGAGACCTGGAATATATTTTGTATTATCCTATTTAACCAGGATATTGTGCCAGAATGTATTACACAGGTGTCCCCACCACCCACAATTCCTCCTACATTACTTATTTGGCCTAGAGTAGCCTATCAAATTACCCCCAAACTGTCAAGTACAATATCCCGACTTGTACTCCCCATATGTTACCCACTGTTTCTAGGTCACTGTAGCCGTATTAGTGCACTTGCGACAGACAATTGAGTACTGTCCTTGATACTTTTTTTATGTTTGCACTAACATACAATTTTTCAGGACAAGCTTTCGGGGTATGTCCCCTTCTTCAAGATCCAAGCAGTACTGATTCACAAAATGTTTAGCAGAATGGTAGAATGGTAGGCAATGGTAATAAAACTTGCATAGTTAGTGAGATAAGACAGAGGGAGAGCTGAAGACAGGGGGGAAGGTGGGGAGGGATAGTCACAGAGGGGGTCGTAAAACTGTGGGATAATGAGTAAGGAAACCCATATCTAAATTTAAGCCGTTATTTTTTGTGTCAAAAAGAAGTATCATTCTTAATTCAAAAGTTTTCCTTTCCTGGATAGTTCTGAAATTCCCTTTAAGAACTAAAACATTGAGGTCTTCTATAGTGTGGTCCGGTTGTGAAAAATGATGTCCCACAGGTGTGCAGAAACTATCTTCCTTATGTTCCTTGATGGTATGTCTGTGCAAATTCATCCTCGCTTGCAAATTCTGTCCTGTTTTGCCTACAAGATCCTTTGCTACATCTTTTGCATTGGATGAGGTACACAACATTACTGGAGGTGCAGTTGTATGATCCTGTTATATTGAAGGTCCCATTTGTGTGTGTGACACTTTTAGACAGATTGATCTGGTTGCACAGTTTGCAGCGTTTTTTGTGGCAGGGTTTGCTCCCATTATTTGTGACTTCATAATCAGAATGAAGTTTTCTGCTGATTAGTTTATGTCTGAGGTTGGGTGGTTTTCTGAAAGCCAGTATTGGAGGTTCTTGTAATATTCCTTTCAGAGTTTCATCTTCTGTTATGATGGGTTCTAAATCTTTGATTACCTTTCTTATCCCTTCTAGTGCTGGATTGTATGTGGTGACTAGAGGTACACGGTTATTTGTTTTTTTCTCTTTGTATTGGAGAAGATTTTCTCTTTGGGTTTTCAAGGCTGTGTTTATGCTGGTGTTGATGGTTTTGTTTATGTAACCTTTCCTACAGAAGGAGTTTGCTAGTGTTCTGAGATGTTTATCTCTGTCTTCTGGGTCTGAACATATTCAGTGGTATCTGATGGCCTGGCTGTGTATGATGGCCTGTTGTTGGGGGTGAAAACTGGAACTGTGGAGATAGCTGCATCGGTCAGTCAGTTTCCTGTATATTGAAGTATGAAGCTTGTCATCCCTGATGTATACTATGGTGTCTAGGAAGTTGACATACCTGTTAGAATAATCCATTTTAAGTTTGATAGATGGGTGAAAGGTGTTGATCAATGAAAAAAATTGTTTGAGATTTTCTCACCTTCTGTCCATATGATGAAAACATCATCAATATAGCGATAATATCTGTATGGCTTATGTTGTATGCTGTTCAGGAATTTGTCCTCCAGATCAGCCATAAATAAGTTTGCATACTGGGGTGCCATTTTACTTCCCATAGCAGTACCCATACACTGGAGATAGATGTCGTTATTGAAAGTGAAGTAGTTGTGTGTAAGAATTAATTCGATGAGCTGTGTAACATCCTCAGCACTGTATTTGTGCTTTGGTGAGGATGAGGATGATAAGAATCTGTGACATGCAGCCAATCCATCCTTGTGAGGGATGTTACTATACAGTGATTCTACATCCATAGTGACTAAAAGTGTATTTGGTGGTAATTGTTGTATATTGTTAAGCTTGTTAAGAAAGAAAGTTATGAAGACACAGGACATACCCCGAAAACTTGTCCTGAAAAATTGCATGTTAGTGCAAATAAAAAAACTATCACGGATAGTACTCAATTGTCTCTGCCACTGTTTCTAGATTGTTAACCTTCATATCATTACGCTCATGTTTAACTGTCATGAGGGGCCGTTCTTCCCCCTCCTCCCCCTTCCATACCTGACCTAGCTAAACAGTTGGAGTAAACTATAACCCCCATTACAGTGTTTAACTTCAATCTATAAATGTTTAATACCTTTGCTTTCACTGCATTCCTTACCATATTGTTGTAGGCTACATACAAAGTTGGGGCGCTAATGTGCACATGGTTTTTCACCCCTCCCCTTTGGGGTTATTCTGTAAGAGTTACTATGTTTAAATGTTACTCTTTCTTTTGTCTTCTCTATTTTATGTGCCAATACCCTGTTTCCCAGAAAATAAGACCCGGTCTTATATTAATTTTGGCTACAAAAAACGCACTAGGGCTTATTTTCAGGGGATGTCTTATCTATGTCCCCTGTCTTCTCTCCCCCGCTCCACAGTCACCCCAGGAGTCATCATTATGACATTTTTAATCCCAAAAATAAACCTTAGTTAAAGGCATTGTAAAAATGTGTAATTCATTTTGTAGAACGATTATATAATGTCCAGAGGGTCTCCTTTTGTAACTTTATAAAAATATTGTGTAATGTCCATTGTCCAGTGAGTCTCCTTTTGTACCTTTATTGTCGAAAATGCCTTAAATATCTGAACAAGAAAGTTTGCATCTAGTGAATGAGATCAGGAACATCAAGAGTAATACAGCGGACTTTAGAAGAAGGAAGTGTCAAGCTAGAGTCTGTACTATCACCCTATCAGTCCCAACCCTCCTCATTTACCAAACAGGAGGGTGAACAAGGAAAAAAAACACAACCCCCCCCCCCAAAAAAAAAAAAAGAAAAACAGCAGGCTTCTGTGTCAACACACCAAGTCAGATCCAGGTACTTACATTGCTTGTATATTTTAAAAATACATTTAATGAAATGTCAATTTACACATCACTCTACATATACATTGCACATTCACATCAGTCCCTGCCCTCAAGGAGCTTACAATCTAAGGTCCCTAACTCACATTCATACATACATAGTAGGGCCAATTTTTTTTTTTTTTTTATACAGGATCCAATTAACCTACCAGCATGTCTTTGGAGTCTGGGAAGAAATCGGAGTACCCCAAGGAAACCCATGCAGGCACAGGGAGAACATGCAAACTCCAGGCAGGTAGTGTCATGATTGGGATTCAAACCAGCGACCCTCTTGCTGCTAGGTGAAAGTGCTAACAACTACACCACTGTGCCACCCGATATATATATATGAATAATTACAGAGATATAGATATATGAATAATTACAGAGCTGCATTGTAAATTTTCTATTTTCTTGGAGTCTAGGGAAGTTAAAAGGGTTTAGGAGGACAGTATTTCCAGTTTAAAGATCAAGAACATGGGGACAAATTCTCAAACTAACAGACAGAGATTTCAAAATGAACATTAGGGAGTGCTATTTTACTAAAAGAGTAGCTGATGCTTGGAGCAGCCTTCCGGCAGAGGTAGTTAGTCAGTTAACAGTAAGTGCATCTAATCATACTTGGGACAAACAGAGATCCATATTCAGACAAAATGTAAAAAAAAAAAAAAAGCCGAAAAACAAAAATAACAAATATTCAAAAAAGGGCAGACCATGAACCATTCGGGTCATTTTTTGATGTCACTCTTCTATGTTTCTCTGAGTTCATATTTAATATGGGTACTTTTGCAGCTCACTAAGTGATGATATTACATGTATTAAGGCATACACTGAGGGCAAATGAAAAAAAAATATGAGAGGGCTTTTAACCATTCCTTACTTTAGCCAAAACAAAAAAATGATATAGTATGTGTGGTCCTACCCCTGTAGGAGCTGCTGGTGAATATGGTTATCTCCCACCCTGCACAGTTATGCACACACATTTTACAGCTTTGTTTTTGTATTTTTATTTTGAATAATCTTTATTTTATTTTTACAGAAGCAAATAACATAGGTTACAGAAAAGAAAACATGCAACTCAGGCAATACAAACAAGTAGGCTGGGCGTGGAGGGCAGGACAAAGGCCCATCCACCAAGGCACATAAGGCACTAACCAGTTTTATAGCATTAGAAATACAGTACAGAAGGTAGCCATTGAATGTAAACACGTACAAAAAGTATATAGAAAAGAGTGCAGGGGCCCCCTAAGGGAGCCATCTTCCTAGAAATACCTCGGCTCCCTTGAACTAAAGCAAGACATGAGGGTACGATTCAAGGACACAAAAAGGTAAAGAAAGGAGAGAAACAGAGGGGAGGAAAAAAGGTAAAAGGGGCGAGGGAGAGGGCATGGGGCCAGAGGAGGAGGAATAAGAAGAGGGGTATGGAGAAACACAGAGAAGAAGAGAGTTTGACAAGAACGAGGGGAAAAGACAACCAATAGAACGTCCCTAGAGCAGTGCCAGCATATGGGTCCACGATACACACTGAGGCACAAAGATAGAAATGTGCGATTGAGTGATATACAATTCTGCAAGAACTATACGGCCCCACCCGATGTAAACCTAGGGTCCACAGGTACGGGGGTAGACTACGCGGCCGAAGAACCCCGGGGCGTCGGAGCAGAGACAGTTACCAAGATGTAATGAATCCAAGGGGCCAAGATACTTTAAAATTGCTCATATTGGTACCTGCTCTTCGTGACCCCCTCCTCTGCTGCCATATGTCATGTACCTGGGTGTCCTTGAACCGGAAGGTTCCTTGTTTCATAGCTTGCAGCCTTACCTGTTGTGCCACAGAGAAGCTCTGGAATTTTGGCAGTGATTTTTCCAGCCTGATGCTTGCCTTGGACTCACTAGCCCTACCTGCTGTCAGCTGCGAAAAATGTACAATTTAACCAGCTGTGAACAATGTACAATTTACCTAGCCTTTAAATAGCAGCACTTCCTGTTACTGAGTGCCCGTTTGTTTTGGAATATCTTCCTAAGTGTGCTGCTTACTCTTTGATAGACTTTTGTGTATGAACTTTTGCCTGTATTCGTGACCCCTCTTCAGCCTGCCAAATCTGTACTTCACCGCAAGCTTGTGTATGACTTCTGCCTGCCTGACCATTCTTTGGATTTCGTTTGGATACCGCTTTGCCCGATCTGTTGCCGGCCTGATCTCTCTGACTTTGTTTTCGCCTGAATCCTCAGCACTCAAGCTCCACTTCGGACTTCACCTCATAGGTACCTAACACCATAATGCTGTTGACCCGAGTGGACTTCCAATACACAGGAATCAGGCGCCTGGCCGTGTTTAGCAGGTGAGGTAAGACCATCTTACGGTAATGATGGGTGGCACATGCAACAAAAAGTATAATGGGGAATTATCTATTTCAATGTCCAAAATAACCTTAATTTGTTCTCGAACATCCCGCCAGAAGGGGCGGAGCCTCGGGCACCCCCACCAAATGTGGAGGAAGGAGCCCCTTGTTTTTGCATTTTAATAAGGGAATTGAACTTGGAGAGGGTTAAGGGTATTATGGGATGCCCACTTGATCAAGGTAGTCGATTCTTCAGGGACAACTATATACATCCGGTTCATACATTCCTCTGCCTCCTGCAAAAACTTGTTTGCAGATCTTCTCCTTCTCCTCCAGCACAACTCTTGCTTGTGGAACTACAACACCCAGGACTAGCTAGCACTGAAAAGATGATCCAATACAGACTCAGTCAGATCCAGAGAAATTGTCCTTTGTAGGCAGGGACTACGGGCCCCTTTGGAAGTGTAGCAGAAAAGAGATCTTAGTGCTTAGCTGTCCAATTTCTGTGGCAGATGATCCCAGTACCACCTCTTCAGGCACTGCCAGCCCACCTGGCTGTAGCTACCCCTTTCTCCTGCCCATTCCACCACAGTCCTCCTGACTGACTCTGCATCCATCCCAGCTTGCTTTAGCCCAGACATTCCTCCCAGGTAAAAACTCTCAGTCCTCCTGACTGTGTGTCGCTCACCAATCCTCCTGGCTGTCTTCCTCCCTGGAAATTTGCTCAGCAGTGTCTTCCTACTGTCCTCCCTTTGCTCCCATGCTTCCTGCTTAGGATCCCCCTGTGTGTCATGAAGAGGGGTTCCTTCATCCCCCGAGCCCAGGCCTAAGTTCACCCTCCTTCAGACTTCAGACTAAGGGGTTACTCTCAAAGGCCCTCAACAGCTGAAGACTCCATCTCCAGCTTCCAATTGAACTCCACTGCCCCAGCTGGGCTGACTCTGAGTATTTGAGGGGGCTTGCTCCTTGCCAACCCATCTGTTGGGGATTGGTTAGGGCCCTCATGAATATTCCAGGCAACTTCTCCTCCCCTCCACTTCCATCCTTCTAGAAGCTTCTGCATGTTTCCAGAAGTAGGAGGAGGTCTTAGAGATGCTGCTGTGAGTCATACAAGCCTCCCTGTGTCACTCACCTGACTCAGATTAAGCAAGCCAGCCAAGCCTTAACAATTTACCTGCTCTGTACAAAAAAATGAACTCTAGCACTCTAACAACACTAGGGGGTTCTACAAATGTATACTTTAACCACTTGCCGACTGCCAGCAGTACATTTACTGCAGCAGGTCAGCTCTGGCACGCGCTGATTGGCTACAGTGGGAGCCAATCAGCGTGTCTGGCGGTGGCCAAGATGTCTACCGGGCACCCGCAATCACTGCCCGTGGAGACAGAACATCGGTCTGTCGTTGTAAACACGGCAGACCGCTGTTTTGTCAGTTATTATCACAGGGATCCTGTGTTCCTCTTATTTAGGAACACCGGTCTCTGTATACATGCAGCAAGCCCATCCCCCCACAGTTAAAAAGCACCCCCTAGGGACACATTTAACCCTTTGATCGCCCCTAGTTTTAATCCCTTCCCCTGTCAGTAACAGGGCATATTTTTAGCACTGATTATTGTAGTAATGTCACTGGTTCCCCCAAAAATGTCAAAAATGTCAGTTAGGGGTCCGATCTGTCGCAGTCCCGCAAAAAATCGCAGATCGCCGCCTTTACTAGTAAAAAAAAACAAAACAATAAAAATGACATAAATCTTTCCTGTAGTTAGTAAGTTACTGTAAAAAAACGCAGTGCCGTATTGCAAAAAATGGCCTGGTCATTAACCACTTGCCGACCGCTCACAGTAATACTACTGCGGCAGGTCAGCTCCCCTGGGTCCAGCGACGTAGACCTACGTCGCTGAACTCCTAGTGATCTCGGCAGAGCGAGATCACTAAAAGTGTCAAAAATGTCAGTCAGGGGTCCGATCTGTCCACTGCAATGTCGCAGTTCCACAAAAAAACGCTGATCGCCGCCATTACTAGTAAAAAAAGAAAAACAATAAAAATTACATAAATCTTTCTTTCCCGTAGTTATTAAACGTGATAACTTTTGTGCAAAACAATCAAAATAGGCTTATTGCACTTTTTTTTTACCAAAAATATGTAGCAGAAAACAAATTGGCCTAAAATGTTAAAAAAATTTGATTTTTTACATTTTTTGGGGGGAATGTTATATATTTTTTTCAAAATTATTTTTCAAAATTGTTGCTTTTTTTTATTTATAGCGCAAAAATTAAAATTCGCACAGGTAATCAAATACCCCCAAAAGAAAGCTCTATTTGTGGGGAAAAAAGCACGTAAAATTTTGTTTGGGTACAGCGTCACACGACTGCGCTATTGTATGTTAAAGTAACGTAGTGCCGAATCGCAAAATATGGCCTGGTCAGGAAGGGGGTAAAATCTTCCGGTCTTAAATTGGATAAAAATACGCTCATTGAGAGTTTTTTTTGTCAAAGACAAGTGGCTAAATACATTTTGGCCTAAATATATGACAAAGTTTGAATATATTGGACATTTAACAGTCAAAATAGAAAATGTAAATTTTTTGCAAAATTTACGCACTTTTGTTATTAATATCGCAAAAAATAAAAAGCTCAGAGGTGATCAAATACCACCAAAAGAGAGCTCTGTTTGTGGGAAAAAAAAGACGTAAATTTTGTTTGGGTGCAGCGTTGCACGACCGCACAATTTTCCGTTAAAATCACGCAGTGCCAAGTTGAAAAAAGTGGCCTGGTCATTTGAGCAGCAAAATCTTCCGGGGCTAAAGTCGTTAAGGGGGTAAAACCTTCCAGTCCAGAAATGGTTAAGACTTAACCCCTGCAACATGTAACCCCTAAAGCTAAAACTATGGATCCTTTCACACGGGCGTTCCGTATGTCCGTTTTTCCTCCCATCCATTTGGGGATGAAAAATGGACATAATGTATGTCTATGGGATTGCGGACGTGACATCCCTTTTGCGTCCATTCCGTTTAGTTCAATTTTTTGAGTCAGAAAAGAACCCTATTTTTCTTCCGTTTAAAAACTGTAACGGACGCAAAAACGGGTGTCAGTGGATGTCATCCATTAAGGTCGCAATCCCATAGACATACATTATGTTCCTTTTTCATCCGCAAATGGATGGATGAAAAACGGACATATAGAACGGACCCTACAAAAGTGTAATCCGTGTCCGTTTAAAAAAAAAAAAAAAGTGCCTGAGCGGAAAAAAAAAACTGACTGACTCCAAAACGAAAACTGAAGACTAAAGGCCCCCTATTCTGCATAAGTTGTTAGTTGTCCCCATACCAATATTTTACAACACTGGGATCCTAGTTCTATTAAAGCTGATCGATCCTATATAACCTACCTTTCCTGACAGTCTCCATGGCAGTCTACGTGTGGGTTAACTCCGCCTCCTCTCCAATAGTATAGAACCCCCCTCTATAAATTTCAGCTTGCAGGCACAGCCAGTGTTCCTTTTTTGTCCTCCTCCAAGGACCCTATTTGGATTATTTCCTGTTGAATTTTGGTCGGCTTACCTTGGAATGAAAGACGGTGTCTATGTCCAGGGCCTAGCCACGGGCGGGTGAGTGACATTCAAAATCCCCTTTGGCTGATAACTGTGCGGTGCTTCGGATGGCCGACGGATATCCTAACAGGGTCTGAAGATTTGTCTTCCTCCATGGCAGCGTATTTGTTATGTTTGTGTGTCTTAAAGTACTTTTATTGCTATCCCTGGTGGCCCAATGGCGGCTGGAACGCTCCTTGCGTTCCAGCCATTTCCTTCCTGCTCCCCCTCCGTACAGTCCGGCGGACGCCTGCGCAGTGTGGGACTGGAGCTCCGTTCTCTGCCTGCGCACTTCGCCGCAATCGGAAGCGAGGCCTGGTCCACGCATGCGCACTCGCGATCGCGGCCGGTCATGGCTGACGTCATCCTGGCGCGAAATTTAATAGCCTGTCAGACCCAGTGCGAGTGGGAAGCACTGTGGGCATAGCGACATCATCCCGGTACCTTATACTTTGAGAATCCAGGTATGTGGGGCCGGATGCTGTATACCTTTTGGCGGTGTGCAGGGGGGGGGGGAGCAGTTGGATGCATCCTAGAGATGACACCTGAGTGTTCCTTTCCTTATAGGGATCCGCTGTATGCTCTTTATTTCTCTTGTCAGTTGTGGTTTTGCCTGAAACATGGATCCTGCTTCACCGCCACCTTGTGGCCAGCCCTCTCACAACAGGTGAGTGCTGGTACATTTTAGGGGATATGGAGGGGGAGATGCTGGCTCATGATTCATGGCTAAATCCTGTGTCTCCCTGGATTTCTCTTTCTTCCAGCTCCTCCAGGTCTGTTCAAGAAAGAGACCCTGTCAGGCCACGAAGAGAATCTTCTTCAAGGTCAAGACGCCGTGAGTCTTCGTCAGGGAGCAGACATGAAAGGAGACGCTCACATTCCTCCTCCAGACACTGCACACACCGCCACAGTAGCCATACGGCCCAGAGAGCCTGTTGGGGTTGTGGGGCGCATGTCCCGGAGAACAAGTCCCTATGCGAGCCTTGTTTTGCTCGTGCTTCTGGTAAGAGGGAGTCTGAAGAACTCTCATGGAGTTCGTATGGTTGTTGAATCTACAAAAAGTCATCTGGAGCCCTCTCAACATCTGGTCTATCTAGGAGCTCAATTCAACACCGTTCAGAATACACTTTCTCTGCCTCTAGAGAAAATCCTGGTGGTTCGGGAGAGGATCCTTCCAGCCCTCTCCTCCTCTTTTCTGACGGCATCCCAGTGTCTCAAGATCATCGGCACTATGGTCTCAACGGCCCCTATGGTCAAATGGGCACTGTGGCGAATGAGGCCCTTTCAAAGGGTCTTCATTCTGCAGTGGAATCCGGAGGAACGCGAGCAGCGTATCTTTATTTCCCACGGCATGAGAAGCAGCCTGTTATGGTGGCTCCAACGCAAGAACCTGCTCAATTGCCATTCCCTAGTTCCCATCTCTTGGGTCATCATTACAACGGACACCAGCAACTCTGGTTGGGGAGCCCATTGCATGGCGGAAGTGGCTCAAGGGAAATGGCCTCCACAAGCCCACTCCCTGATTTCCAATATCCTGGAGCTCCGTGCGGCTTTTCTAGCTCTTCAAGCTTTCCATCATCTGATAGAAGGCAAATCCGTGCTTCTCCGAATGGACAACACCATGGCAGGGGCTTATGTGAAGAGACAGGGCGGAACCAGAAGTCTCTCCCTTCTTCAAGAGGTAGACCCAATCATGAGATGGGCTCAAGCTCATCTGTCCAACATCTCGGCGGCCTACATTCCAGGGCCACAGAATGTCCAGGCAGACTTCCTTTCCAGAGTCCAGTTGAATCACAACGAGTGGTCTCTCCACATCGACTCATTCAAGTGGATTCTGTCACTAGGGGTCTCACCCGAAGTAGACCTGTTTGCATCTCCATGCAACCACAAACTGGACCAGTACTTCACATGCAGCAGGTGTCACCAATCCTGAGGGACAGATGCTCTGACCGACAGATGGGAATTCAGCAGGGCATATGCTTTTCCTCCGTTTCCCATCATTCTCAGATTTCTTCAAAGACTCCAAGCAGAGGATGTGGAGATCGTCATGGTGGCTACTCATTGGCCAAACAGACCCTGGTTCCCACTTCTCCTGCAGCTCAGTTATTGGAGCCCGATTTCCCTGCCTCTCAGACCAGACCTTCTCTCGCAGGGAACAACACTACACCCCTGCCCTGCTCTGCTCCGGTTAACGGTCTGGTTCTTGAGAGGGAGAGGTTGGAATCACTCGGATGCCCTCCTGGGGCAATTCCTACCTTAATGAACTCCAGGAGATCTAGCACGAACAGAGTTTACTGCAGAGTCTGGTCTAGGTTCTTAGAATTCACGTACCCGGAGGGAAATTCTTCATCGGAGTTTGGAGTTCAAGAAGTTTTGAAGTTCCTTCAAGCTGGACTGGATAAATCTCTCTCGGTTGGGACTCTCAGGGTGCAAATATCAGCCTTATCGGTGTTTTCAGGGTTCCCCTGGGCCAAGCATGTACTCGTACAGCAATTTTTCAAGGGTGAGGTCAGACTCCGACCTCAGAGGAAACCAAGGTTTCCAAAATGGGACCTTCCTCTTGTCCTTAACGTCCTTTCAAGAACTAGTTCATCGGATTCCATCTCTATCAGAGAACTTACCATTAAGACAGCCTTTCTGGTGGCAATCACTTCAGCCAAGAGAGTCTCTGAGATCAGTTCCCTTGGTCATAAAGAACCTTTCCTTACATTCTTTCCGGATCGAGTGGTCCTAATTCCGATGCTCAATTCCAATCCGAAAGTAACATCGGTTTTTCACAAAAACCAGGAGATTGTTCCTCCTACCTTTCGATCTTCTGAGGATAATAAACCTCATCCCTTGGATGTAGGGAAGACTCTATCGGAATATCTCCAGTCAACATCTTCCTTCAGGAAATCAGATAACCTTTTAGTCCTCTTCTCAGGCAGAAATAGAGGAAAGCAGGCCTCGTCAAGGTCTATTGCAGCCTGGATTGTGTCTGCTATTCAACGAGCTTACTGTGTAGAGGGTTTGGCTCCTCCGGAGGTGGTGACAGCCCACTCAACAAGAAGCATCTCAACGTCCTGGGTGGCTTCACATCACATTGCGCCAGAAGTAGTCTGCAGAGCGGCTTCCTGGTCTTCTGTAAATACGTTTATGACACATTATTGTGTGGAGCCAGCCTCCTTATCTTCAGTTAATTTTGGCTTGACTGTTCTGTCTGCTAATAATTTTAAGTAAATTTTCTTTGTTAAAGCATTCCCACCCGTGTGGCTTGGGCTAGTTATTTCCCACACATAGGCTGCCATGGAGACTGTCAGGAAAACTGAAAGTTCCTATCAGATACTTACCTTAATTTTCCTTTCCTGATGGTCTCCATGGCAGCCAGAGGTCCCACCCTCTGGTCTTGGATTCGGCTAAGATATGGAACACTGGCTGTGCCTGCAAGCTGAAATTTATAGAGGGGGGTCCTATACCATTGGAGAGGAGGCGGGGTTAACCCACACGTAGGCTGCCATGGAGACCATCAGGAAAGGAAAATTATGGTAAGTATCTGATAGGAATTTTCCGTTGTATGTTTTTCCTGGTAAATGTGTATGACAGCAGCCACTCATTTAGATTCCCTATTACTGGGAGAAAACTGCTATGGGCCTGGAAGGCAAAGATACTTTTCAAAAGAAAAGAAAAAAATTTTTGGCACAGTATAAATATTGAATATTCTTCTAGTAACTACACAGCTGAAAGGAATGTTTAAGGTGGAAAAAACAGAAATTATCTAGAAGACAGAGCTGTCCTAACAGAGTATTTGACATGCTCTTTGGGAACAGGACCGGAAGGTTATTATTCCAATTATGGTGGTGGAAGTCAGAAATAGCATCGGCACTTGTACTAAAAGCTAATGAAAATGATTTTCTCCCAACATTGTCCAAGCTGCAGGATGTATTTGCATAGCATTGGAGGCGAATGAAAAAAAAAAACTGACGACTGGGAATGCAGTTCAATTACACGGGAAACCTGAAACGAAATAAGAGGAAATATTAACTGAATACCATTCACATATAATCCCAGTTACACTGGTAGATTTAAATGCTGGCTGAAAGCTTGACGTATAGACGGTGTAACAAGCACAAATTAGAAACCATTATTGTGACAAGACTGAAAAGTGAAGGGTAGGATGAGTGTAAGGCTGGCGCTCTCCCTTTCCCCGTATGGGCTCTAAAATATAATGGGCCCGCTACAGGATAAAGTAGCGCTATTCATTATTCAGTCCCTCCTGATACTGCCTGGAGGTAACATAAACACTGAAAAGTTTAAGTGTTGCCTCATATATTTATGAAGTAAAAACAATGGGCAAAATATAAAAATTAAGTATATGTCTGCCACTAGTCCTCTAAGTAACATCATTTATCTATAGATCCTTCCAGTAGATTAATCGTTATTTATTTCATTGAACAGGATGGCAATTCTGTTTCTGCATTGAAATCACTGCAGTGCTGTCACCCCAGAGGCAGGGTAGTCCTAAATAGACATGCAGATTAAAATGGATTTAACGTGGAATTCCTACCTAACACTCGCAATTCTTAAAAATGTTCCCTACCCTCTGCTGCTACCTATCCTGCCTACCCTATGTAAAAAAGAGGTGTATACTTACAGTACCATTTTTCAGTTTGCTCCGGTCCAGTCACATGATCCTGCCGTTCTGGCTTCCCTTTGTCAGGGAGTGCTTGACAATAGATGGGAATTCCAGGAACAGTGATGTTGCCCATAGGCCCCCATAACCAAGCTGTTGTCAGCACTCCCTCCTCTCTTCTGCAGCTGCTGCTCACTGACACAGGGAATCAGGAGCTGCAGGATCACGTGACTGAAATGGAGCGGACTGAAAATAGGTACAGTATCTAAAAAAAGTGAGTACATCCCTCACATTTTGTAAATATTTTATTATATGTTTTCATGTGACAACACTGAAGAAATTGCACTTTGCTACAATGTAAAGTAATGAGTGTACAGCTTGTATAACAGTGTAAATTTGCTGTCCCCTCAAAATAACTCAACACACAGCCATTAATGTCTAAACAAAAGTGAATACACCAAGTGAAAATGTCCAAATTGGGCCCAATTAGCCATCTCCCTCCCCGGTATCATGTGACTCGTTAGTGTTTCAAGGTCTCAGGTGTGAATGGGGAGCAGGTGTGTTAAATTTGGTGTTATCCCTCTCACTCTCTCATACTAGTCACTGGAAGTTCAACATGGTACCTCGTGGCAAAGAACTTTCTGAGGATCTGAAAAAAAAAATTGTTGCTCTACCTAAAGATGGCCTAGGCTATAAGAATACTGCCAAGACCCTGAAACTGAGCTGCAGCACGGTGGCCAAGGCCATACAGCAGTTTAACAGGACAGGTTCCAATCAGAAAAGGCCTTATATATACATATAAGTATATGCTATAACCTTTTTCCCCACAGCAACATTTTGGTATTACTATTATGTACTGATCCAAGGTCTACTTGCAAGGTCCACTTAAATAATATGCAACTGTGAAGCAGCAAAAAAAATAAGTAAACAGAATAAAATATTTACAGAACCGTAAATAAAAAGTAAACTTGTACTAAATACATGGCTTGTATGTGTTAAATTAAAATTACACCCAGTAAAATTTGGGAGATGTTTGTGAATTTTTACCATTTTTGTAAAATGAATTGAAGTCAAAAGGGGAAGGGAATTGTGTATGCTGTTTGGTTGGTGTGTGTGTTTTTTTTTTTTTTTTTTGGCATGCAATGGGCTTGAAATGTATGCCTCTTAGTTTTTTTGGCATGCAATGGGCTTTAGATCCGTTTTACTAATGGTAAAAAAAAAAAATGTCCCCTGCATTTGCTCAAGATTTTATGGTTTTCTACAGAATTAAATAAAAAATAAAATAAAGTGACAAAACGCAAATATACACATCAACCCCCCTCCCCAACAAAAAAGTATTCCCTGTATAAGGACAGGGAGGAAAGAGGCTATTTTAGTGACAAGGAATGGCAATTGGGATACAAAATAAAATACTATGTTACTTTATTTATCATAATGGATACATTTATCAATAACATGTTTCCCCGGTTAGGGAGATATAAGAATCACATCTACAATGTGTTTTAAACATACTGACATTAAAATGAAAAAGAACAGAACCGTCCAGACGCCAGGTGATTGTGACACACAGGAAAATTACCACGGCAAGTCACCTTATCCAAATTACCAAAATTGTAGATAGGGTAATATTCCTGTGTGTGAGCCCCTGGGAGCTCAAGCTTTGGGGTAGGACAGGAATGTCTGTAGGAGTACTATTCAACCAGATGGTGCTGTTATCTAAAGGTGCAGGTGAATGACCCTATAGTGGCTGCAAAGTCCAGTGGATGAGCCTATCTCTAAAAAGTAACATAGGTGTTTTTAGGAATTCCCTGGATGCTGTATAATCCAATTGCTATGTGGATCAGCAGTCCATCATGAACAAACCCTCTGGAGTAGGGACTCAAAAGCAGGGCCAGACTGGCGTACCGGGATACCGGGAGATTTCCCGGTAGGCGACTGCCCTGGGGCCGCTTTGAGAGCAGCAGCACTCAGAGGGCCCGCCCACCCGCAAGTTCCCGCCGCCCGCCATTCACGGCCGCCCGCCCGCAAGTTCAGGCCGCCCGCCCGCCAAGAGAAAGGTTTGTCTGCTCCTATACACCACAATGGTGCTGTGACAAATAAACGACCGTGTGGATCTCTGCTGGTGAGTATTAAATTGGTAAAGCCCCATACTGTATGGAGGTAATGCGTTCTCACAAGTGCTGCGGACATCCACAGGTGTATATGAAGCTACCTATTCCCTAGTGCTATTGAGAGCAGTGCTTAAGGGAATGGTGCCGCTGGTGTGCAGGGTCTTCAGTGTACCTGGGATCTAAGGTATACCTGGTGTTGGTTCGGCATATGTTCAAATCATGTATGGCTTAGGTATGACACACATTATTGCCAAGGTTTTGTTAGCGTGGTACTTTACCCCTCTATATAAAGCCAACAAACCGCTGATCACTGCCACGATCCCTGCCGCGGGACTTTGGATTGTATACGTTCAAAGTCCTGCTTTCGCATTCCTTGTTAATGCTCTAAATCTTGTATATACATCAGCTGTTTCTCCTGGGAGATTGGTGTCCTGTCACCGGCTTATCCATCTCTCTGCATAGCTCACCACCTTTCTGGGGATACCATGAGTGGCGTCTCGGACGTTAATGACGTCAACTTGTTTCGCAATGCTTAGCTTAGTCTGGACATCTGGCGGTTATCCGAGGGTTCTTTTAAGTGTGTCTCCATGTCCAATAGAACCACCCTATAGTTTTTCTCTTAAAGGAACAGCTTTCTGTTTTTCTGGTGCTGTGTCTATGCTATCATAAAGTAAGGGATTGCAAATTGCAAATCTTGTATACAGGTATATCGTGTCAACACTGGACCAACTAAACTTATATTTTGTTTATTCTGACATACTAGAAGGGAGGGGAGGGGGATGGGAGGAGGGAGGAGGGGAGAAAGAGAAGGAGGAGAGGACAAAACAAATGACAGAACACTGGGGCTATTACAGGAATAGCTATTAGTGGGTGATATGTATTTCTCGTTTTCATTTACATAATCAATCACATGTCTACTCAGGACTCCAAAAACACCTGTAAATTAAGTTCTGTATTCAGGGCATTTGGAAGGAGGGACTTCAACCTGTATATCCACCACTTTTCCTTTTGTAGTAGTATCAGGTTGAAGTCAGTTTTAGCATGTAGATCCCTTTCACCAGGGGCGTAAGTACAGGGGTTGCAGGGGTTGCAATTGCAACTGGCCCCATGCTCCAGGGGGCCTGTGCCACTCCCCTGTTCACCTGTATAGGAGGGGTGGTGGGGGCAGCATGTAGAGAAATCACTGTCCTCCTTTTTCCTCCTGTAGCAGCACTGTATGCTGCCCCCACCACTCCTCTTGTCCAGTTCACCTGTGTTCTATTGTCTCTGGGCCCCTGTCTGCTCCCCCGGTCGCCTCGCCCCCCCCCCTCTCCTGTCAGCTGCTGCAGGGGATGTGTCACAATAGAGAACCAGGAAGAGGTCGGTAAATATGTAATTTACCAGCTCCTTCCTTTTCTGAATGGACAGAGTCATAGTCAGTGACATTGTAAAAAAATAAAATAAAATGATAAAAAATAAAACAATTAAAATACCAAAAAAATAAAAACTACTGACACCAGTGGGAGAACTTCTAGGACCGCAAAGGTCACACTTGCGACCGGGCCCTGGCATTGCACCACCGTGGGGAGGCCCCAAAATGGCAGGAAGGGAGCCCACTGCAGAACTTGTGAAAGGGTCCCGCTGCTGGACCATAATAAAGGGCCCACAATGAGAGTAAAGGGCCCCAGGATCAGCGGGAAGAGCCCCAGGCTTGAAGGGAAGGGCCCCGGCTAGGGGTCCAAGGGGGGCCCTTCATCATTTCTTGCACTGGGGTCCTGAAGGTTCTAGTTACGCCTCTGCCTTTCACCCGCATGCCTCCCCAACCTACCCCAAAAAACTGCTTCTAAATAAAGATAAAGTAGATTTGAAAAATATATATATTTATTCACCTAAGCAACTCATTGAACAAAATTGAGTGTTTTGTTATTTTTTTATGCAGCAAAATCAATTTCATGGAATTCAGTTTGCTCATCCCTTGTGCAGATCCATCACTTTAGACAGACAGGGCCTTCTTCACATATAGAGAATACAAGGTTCAAAGTATTTTTTATTAGAGTGGGATGTTTTGGAATACAAAAGCTACACCAGCCTTTGTAGAAGGCTTTAAATTCACTAAAGACTATCATGTGACTCTGGGGTCTGTTATTGCATTTCACCGCGTTTTATCACATCAGGTCAATGTAAATTGTGTGCGTAGTACACATTCATATTTATGAAGGTGTAATGAGTCATTGACAGACCTGTCACTGTTTACTGTCTCCGTAGTAAACTATGCAGAGCTTACACAATAATGAGGTTGGAAATGGATGGCACAGAGTAAAGGTTAATGCTGTGTTATCTACCAGAAGAGCTGAGTCTGGTAAGTTTTAGAAGCTGCATTTCTGGGTCTTAGCATTAGTAGTTATTGAAGAACAGATTACTTAGTACTTATCGAGAAGTAAGCAATATTGATGGCATCGTAGACTTAAAGAGACATTGTCACCTTACCCAGTCAGGGTAGTGTCTTTGCAAAACGATTCTCCCCTGACCCACTGATTCTTACTTTGACAGTGCTTCTCCACCACTCCTTCCATCACAGTCAGCACTAAAGTCCCCAATGTTGGCTAGAGTAGGATGCTAGAGGGAGCATTGGCATCACTGCCTCTGTCTTGTGACAGTGCCTGGGTCTAATAGCTTTCCTGGTGCCCCAAAGCCTTTCCAGGGAAAATATTCCTTCCTTTTACTGCATATGCAACACTATGGACCCATTCATGGTGGTCCCCAATGGTCCTGCAGAGTTCACCTTACTATAGGAATGGATGGGGTTATGATGCACATGCACATTAAGAAAATAAAGGTTTTCCAAGCAGCAACGATTGCTGGCTTGAAGAGGAAGGTAAGTAATTGACTTTATGGGTTACACCCAGGAGGGTAGGGAGAACTAATTAGAAGGATTGTAAATCAACTCACTTTCAGATTTTGCAATTAGGCTTGCTACAACCGTTTCCATTTGTAAACTGACAGCCTTTTCAGCCTACCCATGTTAGGCTCAAACAATAATTGGCTATTATCTACTTGGGATGTTTAACTCCAGGCATTGGACTGAGGTTTGTATTGATTTTCATGTTTAGGTGACTGGTATTCTCCTGGCCCTTCATCTCAAGTCTCATATTTGATGTTTTTTCTGTGGAATCACCTCCCAATTAGCCTTGTTTATGGAATTTATGGGATGACTGTGTAGTGTGATCGATGTGTGTATGGCGCCTAGTGCACCAATTTGCACACTTAGACAACGTTGTCTTTTTTATTGGTGATGGTGGATGGTTTCTGTTTTTGTATTTACATTATTTCTACTATTTGGATTTGTCTCTGCCCCCATGACAATGAACTCTGTCGTCCTCAGGGTGACCCTGAAAATGATCAGCTCTAAAAAATTCAGCCCCCTCGTAAACCACTTCAACCAAAAATTTGCAGTCTTGTACATCCCCAAAAAAGATGTCTGTGTTGATGAGTCCCTGATTAAGTTTTCTTGCCACCTTCCTTTCAAATAGTTTTTTCCCAGCAAACGTGCCAGCTTTGGGGTCAAGATGTATAAGCCATGTGACAGGGCAATAGGCTATACATGTAGTTTCCTGTTTTTTGAGGGAAAAGATAGCAGCATGAAGCCCCCCAACTGCCCAGACTATTGTAAGATTCTGGTACCTTTGGTACCCTTATTGCCCATTTTCCTTTTCATATTGCGTCCCACCTTTTTAGTTAGATGGAACGCATATACCTTTAAGCCGTATAACATCATCACTGAGCGCCGCTCTGAGCGGCTATTTCAATCGCCGGCTTTCTCTCTCAGGTTGTTTGTTCAAACCGCATGCTTACAAGCCTTGTCTTAGGCTGCCGGAGCCTCCAGCTATTTTCTTTACCTGGAACAGACCGGAACCTCGATACTGATCCCGTATCTCGCTACTGGATCACTCCCTAACTACCGGACCCCTCTACTTACTAACCTTACTAGTGATAAGTACCCCACAGGGGATTCCTCCATAACAAACTTACACTATCTACTTCTGCACATTAAGGACTGTTACTATCTATGCATTACTAATTCTATCATCTGCACTGTTACATAGATTGCTAGCTCTTGAGTCTACTACCATCTATCCTTGCACTGGGTTAGTCTATCCTGTCTATGTCATCTGCTGTCCTTACCACCTGTTACCATACATGATTACTAACCTATCTGCATTCTACCTATTACCATCTACTACTCTCCTGAAAATTACTATCAAGTACTATCAAAAAAAAATTAAAGCACTCCTGTCTTCCTGTACTCACGTGCAAAGGCAAACGCAAGCATCGGTCTCACTGTGAACATCAGATTGAAGGCAGTAATTCTAGCAGTAGACCTGCTCTGTAAATCTAGTGGTAACCTGTAAAGGCTTTTAAAAATGTATGTAGTTTGTTGCCGCTTGTGCAATTTTAAAGCATGTCGTGTTTGGGATCATGTACTCAGCATAAGATCACCAAACATTTGGGCAATCTAGTGTGTTTTTGTGCATTATAATTCAAAAAAGTTTTTTTTGTTTTTTTAATTGTAACACCCATTATTTTAATCTGTAGGGCTTCTGCTTTAAAAAATATATATATAATATTTGGGGGGTTCAAAGTAATTTTCTACCTGGCCTTCAAGTGATAAGAAGAGTGAGTGATGTGTGGCATAAGCTTCTAATGTTGGGCATAAAATGCCTGGACAGTTCAAAACCCCCCCCAAAATGACCCCTTTTTGGAAAGTAGATTCCCCAAGCTATTTGCTGAGAGGCATGTTGAGTCCATGGACTATTTTGCCACAAGTTTAGGGAAAATTTAATTTTTTAAATTTTTTTTAACACAAAGTTGTCACTTAAATAATATATGGCTCACACATGCCATGGGTATATGTGGAATTACACCCCAAAATGCACTCTGCTACTTCTCCTAAATACGGGGATACCACATGGGTGAGACTTTTTTGGCCGCGTACAGGACCCCGAATACCAATCACCGCCTTCAGGCTTTCTAAGGGTGTAATATGTTGATTTCACCCCTTAACACTTATCACAGTTTCGGAGGTCATGAAATGCCAAAATAACAGAAAACCCTCCCAAATTACCTCTTTTAGAACCCCTTTTAGAAAAGTAGACATCCCAAGGTATTTGCTAAGAGGCATGGTGAGTATTTTGCAACTCAGCAAATAGCTTGGAATGTTTACTTTCTGAATAGGGGTCATTTGGGGGGTTGTGCTGTCTTGGCAGTTCATGGCCTCCAAAACTGTGATAGGTAGAGAGGAGTGAAATCAACAATTTACACCCTTAGAAAGCCTGAAGGCAGCAATTGGATTACGTGGTCCTGTGCGGGGCTAGACTACCAAAATGTCTCACACATGTGGTATCTTCATACCCAAGATAAACAGCAGAATGTATTTTGGCATGTCATTCCACATATAGCCATGGCATGTGTGAGCAATACATTTATAATTTAGTGACAACTTTGTGTAAAAAAAAAAGAAAAAAAAATGTTGTTTTCCCGAAAACTATAAAATATAAAATATTTCATGTACTCAACATGCCTTTCAGCAAATAGCTTGGGGTGTCTACTTTCCAAAGTGGGGTCATTTGGGGGGGGGGGTTATACTAGCTTTACATTTTAGGGCCCCTGAAACTGTGATAGGTAGTGAGGAAGTGAAATATATATATATATATTTGTCATTTTTGTAATAAATTACAAAAAAAAAATATTTAATGGGCTCAACATGCCTCTTAGCAAGCTCCTTGGGGTGTCTGCTTCCAAAAAAGGAATAATTTGGTGGGTTTTGTGCAGTATAGTCTGCCATTTTAGCGCCTCAAGAAATTAGATAGGCAGTCATAAACTAAAAGCTGCGTAAATTCAATTAAATGTACCATAGTTTGTAGACGCTAAAATCTTTTGTGCAAACCAATAAATATACACTTCTTGAACTTTTTTTTTACCCAAGACATATGGCTGAATACATTTTGGCCTAAAAGTATGACAAAAATTTAGTTTATTTAATTTTTTTTTTAAAAAGTAGAAAATATAATTTTTTTTTAAAATTTTCAGTATTTTTTCATTTATATCGCAAAAAAATAAAACTCCCAGTGGTGATTAAATACCAACAAAAGAAAGCTCTATTTGTGGGAAAAAAGAATGCAAATTTGGTTTGGGTACAGCGGTGCATGTCCGCGCAGTTACCAGTTTAACCACTTTACCACCGGAGGATTTTGCTGTCTTCCGTCCAGGCCACTTTTTGCGATTCGGCGCTGTGCAACTTCAACTGACAATTGCGCGGTCGTGCGACGCCGTACCCAAACGAAATTTACGTCCTTTTTTTCCCACAAACAGAGCTTTCTTTTGGTGGTATTTGATCACCTGTGTGATTTTTACTTTTTGCGCTATAAACAAAAAAAGAGCGTTTATTTTGAAAAAATAACAATATTTTTAACATTTTTTTATATGAAATTCCCCCCAAAAAAGATGTAAAAACCAATTTTTTTAAAAAATTTTGGCCAATTTGTTTTCTGCTACCTATGTTTGGTAAAAAAAATCGCAATAAGCGTATTTTGATTGGTTTGCGCAAAAGTTATTGCGTTTACTAACAAAGGGAAAGATTTCTGTCATTTTTGGTGTTTTTTTTTTAACGCGTAATGGCGGCGATCTGCGATTTTTTTTTTGCGGGACTGCGACATTGCGGCGGACAGATCGGACCCTTGACTGACATTTTTGACACTTTTGGGGGTACCAGTGACATTACTGCAGTAATCAGTGCTATATATATATGCACTGTTACTGTAAAAATGACACTGGCAGGGAAGGGGTTAATTTTATTGGAGAGGGAGGGGTTAATGTATGCCTGGTGCTTACTGACGTGTAGGGGGGGAGGTGACTGAGTGAGTCATGGACAGATCGGATGTCCAGCTATGCTGAACAGTCTGATCTGTCACTCCCTGTCACTATGGAGATCCGCCCGCTGTGTTTACACACAGCGGGCGGATCTCCAGACTCGATCCCCGACGATCGCCGCTGCTCCTCCCCTGGCCCGACTCCCGCTGTGAATGAAAACAGCGGGAGCGAGCCTCCGGCGGCGCGCAAGCGCCGCCCAGAAGGGGGAGTGTCTGACGACGTAGTACTACGTCGTCAGACGATAACGAGCCACTTTGCCGCAGTAATATTACTGTGAGCGGTCGTAAAGTGGTTAAGAAGGGGGGTAAAACCTTCCGGAACAGAAGTTGTTATTGCATTCTTTGCATTAAAATAAAAAACCCTTCTGTGTACAGCAGCCCCTCTCAGCCCCCCTAATATTTACCTGAGCCCATCTTTATCCAGTGATGTTGCAGGAGTGTCCTAGCTGCCCGGGACTTCCCTCCTCACTGGCTGAGACAGCAGCGTGGCATGACTGGTTCCCACTGCTGTCAATCAGCCAATCAGGAGAGAGAGGGGCAGGGCCGGGTCACGCCTTCGTGTCTGAATGGGCACATGGAGCTGTGGGAGCAAGCAGTTCGAGACCTGTCTGCAGGAGCAGGAAAAAGAGCCAGCCCTAAAGAGCTTGGGGTGGAGACTGACGTCTCCAAGGGACCATTCGCATTCATTAGCCCCGCTGACCTTACTAAATTGCTGTCAAAAGACTAAAGAGATCACCAGCTTCCTCCTTCTGCCATGTGAAGGTCAGCCACATTAAAACCGTACCAAGGGGGCTCCTTCCAACGCCAAACAACTCTTGCCATCTCAGTGAGTCGGTGAGAGAGCATCTTTTTTTATTTTTGGGAACAAAAGAAGGTTTACAACCACTTTTAGCAAGCGTGGAGCATTGGAAGAGTTCATCAAAGAAGTGGAGACCCATACTGCAGATGTTACTATGGGGGGCTTTATATGTAAATTTGGCTAAAAAGGTTGCCTAATGGAGTGTGGTGTTTTGGGTAGATAAATCTACTATGAGTTTTTACCAAATATTTTCTTAATAATTATCCTCTTTCTATTGACTCTACTACTCAAATAGTATTATTACGTCACCTGTAATGTTAAAGTAATTTTTGAAGGTCAATATTATGAATATAAATGTTGTTTGTGTGCTATGCCTGTGATGCTTGAAGCACCACTTACGGTCACCAAGTGTTTGGAAGACTCTGGTTATGCATGAGAAACAAGGGGAAGATAAACATGGACTTTTTGAGAACAGTGGAGTTTCAATAATTAGGCATATTTAGACCTTCTAATTATCTCAAAAAGTCAAAGCCATCCATTGCCTTTATTTGTGTGCTATGCAGGGGCTGTTTAAAGCACCACTTAATGTCACCAAGTGTTTAGAAGAACCTGGTCACGCCTGAGAAAACATCAATCAATGGACTTGAACTTGCAACATGTTTTGTATTAAATTAACACTTTGTTCACTGAATTGGTACAGAAACGGTGAATGTTTATAGAGATAGCGGTAACATTTATTGCATTTCGTATTACAGGAGGAAGGCATTACAGTACTACTTTATAACTACATACCATCAACAATTTATTAATATGCTCCATATCTGCACTTTGCATTAAAATATTGCCTAGTGACACTGTCATGAAGGTCCTTGCTCAGTCATTTACTGTTAGGGGTGTCAGTGAACTTGCTTGTCTCCCAGTTTTGCTCCCGTCTAGTATACATGGGTCCTACAAGTACAAGCATAAGATGTTCTAGGAAGGAGGCTACTAAACATGAGGACTAGAGTGAATATTGTAACTGAACCAGTTTAGAACCTTACAGTAATTTAGTAATTAAGACTACAGCACAGCATTTGTTGAAAACTTTACTTTTTTTTTTGATACATTTTATTATTACATTTAAGTCTACCCACAACTCTACTACATTGCTCCAAAGTTATCATTACTCCTCCATCATTGAGTGCACAGTGTGTCCACTCTGGAGTGTGTCCCCATTCAACAAACCACATGATAGAAGAAGAAAGGGCTGCACTCTGAGTTGATTATTGGTATAATGCATTTCGTGGGATGACTGGCAGAGGGAAAGTGTGGGTTGTGTGACCAGAAGGTTTTAAGAAGAGTGATGTCCTTTTCTTCTTCTATTAAATAGTTACATTTTTAGTCAAGTTGAATAAAGACACACGTCCATCTTGTTCAACCAATAGAATGAATAA
Organism: Pelophylax lessonae; assembly: GCF_965119305.1. Taxonomy (NCBI): domain Eukaryota; kingdom Metazoa; phylum Chordata; class Amphibia; order Anura; family Ranidae; genus Pelophylax; species Pelophylax lessonae. Next base: position 687,775,252 of record NC_138769.1, on the reverse strand, counting down.
ATCAATATAATAGAATACCTTCATATAAGGAATTCGATACCCACAGCTGTTCCAGGGGAAGGCAAAAAAGAATGGATTTTTCCTGGATAAACAATCTCTGGTCATTTATTATGTATACATATTGATATCCAGTTATACTCTGTGTATTCAGGAATTAATCCAACTCTTTTTTTTTTTTCTTGGTCAATGTTTTTAAAGTTTGTCAGAGATAACAAAGGAATGAACAGAAACTGCCATACAATGGGATACAGTAAATAGTAACGCACTGTGAGGGATTAGCTCGGTGGCGGGTGTGGATGACCCCTTGGGGGGTGCGTTTTCCCAGAGAGGTAGCCGACAAGTGCTTGCAAACAAACAGTGTGGTTTATTAAATGGTGTTTTCTTCACCAGGCTGTATGCAGCAAAACATCCAAAATAAAATAAAACAGAAAATAAATCCTTGCCTCTGTGGGCGGCTACCTTCTCACAACTGGAACCTGCCTAAGTGTCTGTCTCCAACCTACCGTCGGGCAGACTTCCTTGTCCTACAGCGGACACTCAATAGTCCTTTTATAATAGCTTCACAGGGCAACACAGTCCTTTTGTTTCTTTCACATCAACAGTTCGTCTTCTCACCTTTGAGACGTATTCACCCTTGGTTACCGTCCCGGGCACACATCACTCCGGGGGGTCTTCTCCCAGGCCCACACATCCTGTCGGGAGGCACACGCTGACTGTCCTCCTGCTCCCAGCCCACATGGCTTCAGGACACAGCTTCTGGAGGCAGCAAACAATAGGAATTTCTCTGAACAAATTATAGAGCCTTAACTCCCTCATTCTGAACAGGTGAAGGCCTTTCAACTTCCTGCTGGCTAGCTCTGTAGCCAACACCCTAAATTAATTAATGGACTTTCTAAATCAGGTGGAAATGTATCTCCTTCCTGTGACTACATTCCCAGATTTAGCTGACTTCCTGTTACATACCCCCCCCTCTTGTTTCAACCCTAGGGTTGGGACACAGATTTCCAGGCACGCATGTGTCAAGCACTGCTGACTCACTGATAAGCCTCCTATTATCCTCAAGCTTCCGGATGAAACTGTTTTGTCATCTTCATTGACGGATTTCTCATAAATGCCACACAGTTTGTCTCTCATCTCATATACACATTCTTCAACTGCATTTTTGGCATCATTTCGCTCCTTCTCGTTTCTGTCATCTTCATTGACAGCTTTCTCATAAATGTCAGACAGCTTGTCCCTCATAACCGTCTGTCCAATCCACCACGGAGGACCGTGATCCATAGGCAACTCAATTGGGCTAGTCTTAATGTCTTCAACATTCTTAAGACGCCTCTCTCTGCAATCCATAAATGTTTTCCACAAAACTTTGAGAACCTTTGCTTCACTAAGCTTTGTTCCAAGTAGGGACTCTTGACATCCCTCTGTGACTTGAGTTGCCTCTCCATACAGCTGTACACAATCATTGACTTTTTGTTGTAAAAGGGAATGATCTTCCTTCTTGAGCTTTGCTTGCTCTAAGATGCTGTGCAGAGGATTTTCCAATTGAGACAACAGGCTGTCACACATTTCTTCAAAGTGACCCCTGTTCCTTTTCCCAGAGATATCAATATCATTCAAACATTTCATATTCATAGGCAGATCTGAAGCATTTGCACTCATCAACTTCTTAAACTTTTCGCCCTCCTGAGCGAGTCGCAGTAAAGGCCTACTATTTGATTTGATATTCAGTTTATATTTCTTGCCAAACTCTTCACAGAAGTAGCCAACCAGAACATCATCAACTTTCCTTCCACCAACATAGGGGTCAAAGGCAACAACACAGTTGAACCCAGCGATCTGGGTGGTATCCATTATAGACCTCCTCTCTGCATCAGTGAAGAAGCATGGAACTGCAACACATTCTTTTACAGGTTTCTTCAATGCACTTTCTGCTGAACTATTTGACCGCTCAAGGTCACCTAGTTCTTTTTCTCTATCTGAATTCCACATGGAATGCATCTCAAGATCACGATCAAACTTCTGCCACCCGTCTTTCACCAGTTCCATTTTGGAAACACTCCCTGAAAGGCACTTATTCATTTGCTTCACGTTTTCACCAACAGCCTTAGTTTTCTCCACTAGGTTTTCAGCCTGAACTGAGAAATCACCACATTTCTTACTCAGCTCCTTTGTTTGCTGAAGTTCTAATGATACATTTTCCAATGCTTGAAGTTTTTGAAGGAACGGTTTATTCCAAAGGGGTGATTCAAGCCACATGTCGTCACATTTCTGAGGCTCACTCAGGACAGACCCCAAAACACTGATCCTTTTAAAAACTGCATCAGGCACACTATCCCCTCTTTGGGACAGATCCTCTGTTGCCTGGAATTCCTCTTCCAGTTCCTGCAACGGAATCTTCATCTCTTCTAGTTGCTGTTCTAAGGCTCGCTTAGACTTTTCTAGCTCCTGAACGCTTTTCACAACATCATCCTTGGAGCTGACCAATTCTTCCATTTCTGTACGCAGCTGTTTAACACTTTCTAGTTCAGCCTTACACTCTAGAGCTTCCTCCAAAGAGCGAGCCAAGAACAGGGCTTTGCTCTCGTTATCACGCACCTCCGTTTCTGCACGTGCGCGTTCTTCTGCATATTTTGCAGACACATTCTTCTCTTCACCAAGCATCTGATCCAACTTCTTTTTCACATCTTCAACACACTGTAATGAACCAACGCTTTCTTCCATGCGTTTTTTCATAACCGCTATCTGAGCTTGCAATGTTGCGACTTGCTCTGATAGGTTTTTCTTTGCTTCCGCCTCCTCTTTTAATTGTTCCAGGAAGCCATTTTTCTCATCTTCCATTTGTTTGAGCTTTGTGCTAAAACTCAGCCTTTGACACCTCTCTTCCTGTAAGAGTTCCTGCGTGTCTTGCAGCTGCGATTCCAAGATAGAAAAATCTTCCGCAATTTCTCTAGATTTTCTGTCTGCTTGAGAAAGCTGATTTGTAACATTGTCCAACTCAACCTGCAGTCGGTTTGCCTTCTCTGACAGCTTAGCACACAATCGGTCACCTTCTGACACCTTGACTTGCGATTCCAGAAGCTGTGCCTCTACTTTTTCCCTCTTATGTTCACAATCTTCTTTTCCCTGCATAAGAGCCTTCACCTCATTGGCTAGCATCTGGGAATAAGAATGTAATTCTGCCACACAGGCTTCTTTCTCCTTTAACTGCTGCTGGACACGTTGGGCTTCCCCTTTCCAACTTTCACAGTCCGCACGCCATTCATCTACCACATTGCTTAAAGTAGTGAGCTCATACACAGTACTCAGTAATTTAGCCTCTCTTTCACTTTTCTCTTTGTCGCTGAGAGACAATGTCGCTTCCAGAGCAACATTCTGTTCCTGCGACTCCTGCAGGTCTATTTTTGTAGCTCCCAAAGACTGAAGACTTTTTTCCAGCTGATTACGCAACTCCAACATATCAGCCATACTTTGCTTCTGCAAAGTCTGAATTTCACTTTCCTTTTCCATGAGGATGGTATCTTTCTCCATTATAGTCTCTCTGCGTTTTTGCAACTCGACCAAAAGAAGAGCAATGGATTCTTCCCACTGTGACACATGAGACTTGAGTAGTTCATTTGTTTCCTGCAAGTTTCTATGCTCCATTTTAAGCAATTCCAAGGCTTGTTCCTTTTCTTCCATTTTCCGTTGCAAGGCATCCAACTCAGCCCTGCACACATACTCGGTTTCCTCCAAACCGATGGCCTCCATTGGCTGCTGGCGTCTCTGTTTCCAGCCTGCCATGCTCTCTTGATGAGCCTTTTGTTGAGCTGCAAAGCTCTGCTGAAAATCCGCATTTGCCTGCTGTTGAGCTGCATTTGCTTGCTGTTGAGCTGCATTTGATATAATCAGATGTTTCAACATCTCCTCCATTTTGAGCTTACTTTTCATCTGAGCACACTGCGTCTCCATAGCAGTTTCATCAGTGTTGCTAGGGACAACAACCTTCCTCTTTAGTATACTCTCTTTAGACATGGATGGGGCTGGTTCAGACGGTAACATCCCCTCCATCCATAGAATCCGGTCTCTCATTTCATCTATCTTTGCATTCTTCAGGCGTTTTGAACGCCCCATCTTCAATAACTCCACAAACAAATTTTTCACAGTCCAGCAAAAATTTTCAGACCACTGTCTCTTTAACACATGTAGTTTTTCTCTCTCTCTTGCAAGATCTCTTTTCCTGCACACACAGTTTGTGCAGTCACTTGCACCAGACACAACAAAGTTCATCAAATAATTTTGAGACCGCTGTCTCTTTAAAACACTTTTTTTTTTTCTGTCAGGATCTTCTCTCCTGCACACATAGATTGTGCAATCTCATGCACCAGATAAAGTTCATCAAACATTTGCACTTCCTTGCAGGGATCTCTGCTTATGCCCACTGCATACCTCCACCATATGTGAGGGATTAGCTCGGTGGCGGGTGTGGATGACCCCTTGGGGGGTGCGTTTTCCCAGAGAGGTAGCCGACAAGTGCTTGCAAACAAACAGTGTGGTTTATTAAATGGAGTTTTCTTCACCAGGCTGTATGCAGCAAAACATCCAAAATAAAATAAAACAGAAAATAAATCCTTGCCTCTGTGGGCGGCTACCTTCTCACAACTGGAACCTGCCTAAGTGTCTGTCTCCAACCTACCGTCGGGCAGACTTCCTTGTCCTACAGCGGACACTCAATAGTCCTTTTATAATAGCTTCACAGGGCAACACAGTCCTTTTGTTTCTTTCACATCAACAGTTCGTCTTCTCACCTTTGAGACGTATTCACCCTTGGTTACCGTCCCGGGCACACATCACTCCGGGGGGTCTTCTCCCAGGCCCACACATCCTGTCGGGAGGCACACGCTGACTGTCCTCCTGCTCCCAGCCCACATGGCTTCAGGACACAGCTTCTGGAGGCAGCAAACAATAGGAATTTCTCTGAACAAATTATAGAGCCTTAACTCCCTCATTCTGAACAGGTGAAGGCCTTTCAACTTCCTGCTGGCTAGCTCTGTAGCCAACACCCTAAATTAATTAATGGACTTTCTAAATCAGGTGGAAATGTATCTCCTTCCTGTGACTACATTCCCAGATTTAGCTGACTTCCTGTTACAGCACGTAATAGTGTGTATGGCAGAACAATAATAGCAAACATGTGTAAACCATATAAATGATTCCAGAAATAAGAATATAAGGTATGGAGTATTGTCTAACACCCTCTGGCACCCCATATGGGAACAAACTGTGCCATGTGGAGAAGGCAATACAACCAACCTTAGGTTTGCTTCTTTAAATATTTTTATTAAGTACATTTCAATGTACATAGCAATACATATCACAAGAGTCGCGTCATATCAGGAATATTCGGATAACCTATTATCAACTTATTTAGACATAGTAACAGTCAAAAACAAAAATGAGGAAGCTAGTTCCAATCGGGTAGCACTTTAAACATGTGTGATCAAGAGGGTAACTCCTCATAGTGGAAATTAAATTGAAACTAGGCTGTTAAAGTAGTCTGTAGAAAAAAGGGGAAGAGGGGAATCAAAACTATTTAGCATCTTGGCCGAGATACTGGTATGTTGCTTAGAAGGATGGAGGAAGGGAAATGAAGAAGGGTTTGGAAACAGAAGGAGCTTAATAGGGCTGGGAAGAGAAAGAAGCAGGGGGGGGGGGGTCAAAAGAAATAGGGGACCCCAGAGAGGACCATGACTTGTATGACCTATAGAACCTATAGGTCATGGTAGGAGGAGTGAGTCATCGAAGTCAGGGGGTAAGAAGTGGGTGATCTATGGTCTCCATAGTTTTTCGTAGGAGTGAACTTTGTACAGGATGACTGCCTCTGTCTTGGCATGAACCATTGCTTGAGTGATTCTTTGTTTCATCGCCAAGATAGTTAAAGAGGGAGATTTCCAAGCTTTTTCTACTGTCTGCTTGGCTGCTGTGGTGATAAATAAATGGAGTTTGAATTGATGGTGGGTCACTGCCAAGGGTACACTTCAGACCAGAGCGTTTGTACCGGGGGGCATTTACACCAGATGTACATATGTGTGCCTGGTATATTACAGCCTCGAAAACAAAGTGCGGAATATCGGGGAAGACATTTTTAAATCCTGGCAGGGACCAGATACCATCTGGTAAGCACTTTGAAGTTGGGTTTCCAGAGCTATAATGTTAGGAGAGGATGATTTAGTTGCCTGCCATATATGTGCCCAGTCGGCTGGATCAAGGGTTAGGTTAAGGTCAGTTTCCCACTTGTTTGTGTATGTCAGTGGTGAGAATGTTGAGTGTGTTAAGAGAAGGGCAAAGAGGTCTGATATTAGACCACATCTATGGGGATCCTTTTTGCAGGTTTGTTCAAAAGTGGTGAAGTGGGGAGCAGAAGAGTCGATGGCTTGTAGGTGGAAAAGAAGTGCTTGATCTGTAAGTACCTAAAAATTTCTGTTGAAGGTTGGCCATGGTTTTTTACGCAAAACTGGAAAAGGCGTGCTTGAGCCATTTGTGAAAAGGTAATAAGCCCGAAGTAGACCAGCCTGAGACTAGGCCGAGAAGGAAGATGGGGAAGATGAAGTTGGATAGAAGGAGGGATTGTGACTGAATGATAGAAGGGGGTTGTGGGGAGAGTGTAAGCGGAATTGAAGCTTAAATCTGTCCCATATAGATAGGCTGTGTTTGGTGATAGGGTTAGAGATGTTGCGTCTTTGCGAGGGTGCTAGCCAGAGAAGGCTGGCCGTAGAGATGGGGTCGCAGTCTACAGATTCGATTGCCACCCATAAGGTTGTTTCTTTAGTGGAGTGGTACTTGTGTGCAAAATGCACTGCATAATAATAATTCGTAAAGTTAGGTACACTGAGGCCTCCTCTTATGTGGGGAGTGTAGAGGGTTAGTTTAGGCAAGCAAGGTTAAATTTTTCCCTATATGAAGTTTGAGGCTCTTCGCTGTAGAATACGTAGATAGTGGACAGGGACCAGTAAAGGCAGTACTCGGGAGAGATAGAGGATTTTTGGGGAGGATGGACATCTTGAGTACCATTATTCTGCCCATCCAGGCTAAGGGCAGGGATGACCCATTGGACATAAGGGAGAAAAGGTGTGATAGTATGGGTGGGTAATTGGCTGAGAAGAGATCTAAGGGGTCAGCCATAAATGTGATGCCAAGGAATGTGATATGCGATGTGGCCCAGGGGAATTTGAGAATTTTGCTGAGCTGGGACTTCAGGGATGGTGGAAGAGAAATGTTCAGGGCTGTCAATTTTTGTGGGTTGATGTGTAGGCCAGATAGCTGTTCAAAAGGATAGAGTATGGCAAGTAGGTTTGGGGAGGAGATTAATGGAGAAGTAAGAATGATTAGAACATCAACAGCGAAATAGCATAGTTTATGTTTTGTCCCCCTAGTTCTAAGCCTCGGATGTTTGGGTTGGAGTGGATTAGGAGAACAAGTGTAACGCTCCTGCGTTTCATGTATGGTGTGGATTTTCAGCTGCAGAAATATTCCACTTCAGTAGTCATGTAAGAGAGATGCTGAGATACCATTCCCAACCTCAATGACTCATCATGTGTGGAAGGTCTTAATTCAGCTAGTAAATACACACACTCAACAAGCTGGTTCCTAGAGTGACTTTATGTATGTAGTAACACAGTGATGAAGATTTAAGAGACAGGTTGAGTGGAGGTGGTAGGTGACAGACACTTGAAGGTAAGACAGTAGCAGATGGATGCAGGTAGGTTTAGCAATCATGTATGGTAGCAGATGACAGAGTAGCAGGTGGACATACAGGAGTGATCAACCCAGTACAGGAATAAGTAGCAGTAGTCTTAAGAGCTAGCAATCTAGATATGCAGATGTGATAAATAGTCTTTACTATGCAGAGCTAGATAGTGTAAGCTTAGTATAAGTTTATAGAGGGTTCCCCTGCGGGGTACTTAGCACTAATAGCAATACAGCCGAAGGTTGGTTCAGGAGGAGCGGATGATCCGGAAGTGGGATGCAGGGATCAGCGCAGCGAGGTTCCGTCAGCGAGGTATGCTTGCAAGCACGAAAGCTTCAAGCCAAGTTAGCATCCAGGTAAGGGTGTTTGAACGAACACATGTGAGTGAGAACCGGCGATTTAAATAGCCATCTAGTCCGGCGCTGAGTGATGACAGCTTCAGTCTTAAAGGTGTATGCGCACCTTTCCAAAAGAGAATGGTGGGGCGCATACACTTGTGAAAAAAGTAATTTAGGGTACCAAAGGTACCGGAACATTACAATACCCCCCCCCCTTAAGGCCGGCTCCTGAAGGCCTCTGGAGCTGGTTTGTCTGGGTATCTCGCATGAAAATTGCGGATTAATCTAGGGGCATGTATTTCAGAGGTGTTTAGCCAGATGTCGTCTTGGGGCCCATAGTTCTTCCATCTAACCAAGTACTGAAGTCTTCTTCTGTAGATACGAGAATCCGGGAATCTCTTTTATCTTGTATTCTTCTCCACCTTCAACTTGTACAGGAGGCGGAGGTGGAATATTAGGCCTTATTCCTTGGTCCGGAACATGGGGCTTCAGTAGCGACACATGGAAAATGGGATGGATTTTTAGGTCTATTGGCAATGTAAGCTGTACTGCAGCTTTTCCAATAAGTTTTTTGATTGGGAAAGGTCCCAAGAACAGAGGTCCAAGCTTTTTGCTAGGGATCTTCAGTCTTAAATTTTTTGTTGAGAGCCAAACGAGGTCCCCGATAGTGTACTGTGGAGAAGGTCTTCTGCGAAGATCATAGTACTTCTTTTGTTGACTGTGAGCGTGTGCAATGGTAGTATTTAATAAACCCAGAGAATCCTGTATTTGGGTAAGATAGTCTGAGGCTACTGGGTTGTTTGAAGGAAGGATGCGTGGTGGAAGAATAGAGGGATGAAACCCATAGTTCAAGTAGAACGGACTCTGCTTGGTTGTACTGTGGGTTGCGTTGTTGTAGGCAAATTCTGCCAGAGGGAGAAGATCCACCCAATCATCCTGTTGGTAAGAAGTGTAACAACGTAAATACTGCTCGATGCATTGGTTGACTCTTTCAGTTTGTCCGTTGGTCTGCGGATGGTAAGGAGAAGTGAGCTTCCGCTCGATCCGTAGTATGTGACATAGTTCTTGCCAGAACTTAGAAATAAATTGGGATCCACGGTCAGACAGGAGAGTTTTTGGGATACCATGTAATCTAAAGACATGTTTCATCAGGAGTTCTGCCGTTTGTTTGGACGAAGGTAGTCTGCGAATAGCAATGAAATGTGCCATCTTTGTCAGATGGTCCACTGACACCAAGATGGTATTAAATCCTTTGGAAAGAGGCAATTCTACGATGAAGTCCAAGGACAAAACTTCCCATGGAGTTTGGGGTATTGGTAGACTGCATAGTAGACCGGATGGTCTCGTAGTGTCAATTTTGGACCTGGCACAGACATTGCATGAAGAGACAAATTTTTGTATAGATGTTTTCATGTCAGGCCACCAGAATTACCGGGAAATCAAATTAAGAGTCTTTGTCATACCCATATGTCCTGCCATAGGCACATCATGAGATAATTCCAAGATCTTGGTGCGTAGGGTAGGTGGTATGTAAAGTTTGTCGTTGTAGTAGAGGAAGCCTTCTGCATCAGTATTTAGTTGTGGTGGGGGTGAATCCAAACTTATACCATGCAAAACCTCTTCCTACAAGGAACGGACAACTCCAATAATGCGTTTGTGAGGTATTATAGGAACGGAAGGGATTTCAAAGTAGTTTTCTTCAGTTAGTCGTGATAGTGCATCCGCCTTTTTGTTCTTATCTGCAGGTGTGTAAGTCACTAGGAAGTTAAACCTTAGAAAGAATAGTGACCATCGTACCTGTCGGTGCGAGAGAGTTTTGCTAGTCTGAAGATATTGGAGGTTTTTATGGTCCGTGTATATTATTATTGGTAATTGGGTGCCTTCGAGTAAATGTCGCCAATTCTCCAGAGCCAATTTTATAGCAAGCAATTCCTTTTCACCCACGGGGTAATTTATCTCGGGACTGCTTAGGGATTTAGAAAAAAAGGCGACTGGATGAAGTGGTGAAGTATGGGTTGGTCGTTGGGAGAGTATTGCTCCTACTGCCATGTTTGACGCATCTACCTCCAGAATGTATTGGAGGGATGGGTCTGGATGGCGTAATATGGGAGCGGAAGTAAACCTTGTCTTTAACAAGTGAAAAGCTTTATTGGCTTCTTCTGACCATTTGAATGGTTTTTTTATGCTAGTGAGCTGTGTGAGGGGTCTCACAATAGCAGAAAAGTTTTTAATGAACTTCCTGTAGAAATTTGAAAATCCCAGGAATCGCTGTAGCGCCTTGCGTGTGGTTGGTGTAGGCCAATCCTGAATGCAGGATATTTTACTCATGTCCATCTCGATTCCTGTTTTGGATATGATGTAGCCTAGAAAGAGTACCTCGTCTTTATGAAACAAGCATTTCTTCAGTTTCACATAAAGGTTATGTGCAAGCAATCTCGATAGTACAAGTCTTACATGTCTTATGTGTTCAGACAGGGATCGTGAATATATAAGTATATCGTCCAGATATACCACAACACAGACATCTAGTAAGTCTTTAAAAATATCGTTTATAAATCGTTGGAAAACTGCAGGGGCGTTGCATAGCCCGAATGGCATCACAAGATATTCGAACAATCCGTATCTAGTTCTGAATGCAGTCTTCCACTCGTCTCCATCATGGATTCGAATGAGATTGTATGCTCCTTTAAGGTCCAATTTTGAAAAATAGGTAGCTCCACGCACCTGCTCAATGAGCTCAGGGATAAGCGGTAGAGGATAGCGATCTTTTATTGTGATAGCATTCAATTTCCTGTAGTCGATGATAGGTCTGAGACTTGAGTCCTTATTGCGAACAAAAAAGAGTCCTGCTGCTGTGGAAGAAGTGGAAGGTCTAATAAAACCTTTTTCCAAATTCTCATCCAAATAGGTTTTGAGATGGGAAAGTTCATCCTGTGAAAGAGGATAAACATGACCGAACGGCAATTTGCTATTTGGGAGTAGATCAATGCTACAATCATAGTCTTGATGAGGAGGTAATGCTTGAGCATTTTTTTCAAGAAAAACCTCAGAAAGATCCTGATAACATAGCGGTGCAATCTCATCTGTCACCATAGACAGAATCTTCCCGGAAGACGGGAGGTTACACGTATCCTCGCAATAGCAAGAGAGGAAGGCCAAGGACCGTTCCTTCCAATCTATGGTTGGTTGGTGTGTGTGTAACCAGGGAAGTCCCAACACAATGGGAAAGTGGGGTGAAGGTATTAAATCGAAGGTAGTAGTCTCCCTATGAGACTCGTTAATAGTGACTAGAAGTGCTTGTGTCTGATCGGTGATTGGACCAGAGGATAACGGAACACCGGTAATAAGACTTACTGAGACAGGTTTAAGTTTAGAAATAATAGGAATTTTATTTGAAGCAGCAAAACATATATCAATATAATTTCCACAAGATCCTGTGTCAATCATGGCCTTAGTAGTAATCCTGTTCTGGTCCCACTGTAATGTCAAACAAACAAAAATGTAAGGGTTAGTGAATGAAGTTGTCAATCCCCCTGTCAATCCCCCTAGGAGGACATGTGAACACTCTTTTTCACTCCCCTTCTTTTTGTTGACTAGGGGACAGACATTTATCTTGTGATCCGGGGATGCACAGTACAAGCAGAGATTTTCATATCGTCTTTTGGCTTTTTCCATAGTTGATAGCGGTGGGCGTATGGTTCCTACCTCCATAGGAACGGGGTTAACGGCCGGAATCCGAGAGGAAACGGATAATGGCATTCCCATTTTCTCAGCCTTTCTTTCTCGTAGTCTTCTATCTATGGTAATACTGAGTTGTATTAATGCATCCAGGGTTTTTGGTAGATCCGCTCGGGCGAGTTCGTCCTTAACAGCTTCTGATAGGCCAAGCCTAAATTGGGTTTTCAGAGATGCATCATTCCATTCTGAATCAAGGGTCCATCTCTTGAATTCCGCGACAAAGTCTTCTACAGGCCTCCTTCCTTGTTTCAAGGATCTTAATTGAAGATCGGCAGTACTCTGCCTATTGGAGTCATCATATAGGCTAGTGAGTTCTGCTAGGAACAAGGCATAGGAGTTGAGAAGCTGGTCGTTTTTCTCAAAAAGAGAGTCTGCCCAGGCTCGAGGATCGCCTGTTAGGTAAGAAATAATAGTACAAACCTTAATGTGATCAGTAAGGTAGGTACGAGGTTTTAGCAAAAAAAGTAACTCACATGCGTTTTTAAATTCGCGAAATTTTTTGCGATCGCCTGTAAATACCAAAGGGGGATTTATCTTGGGTTCAGGGGACTGAGCAGAGGTAAGTTGTGTCAGTCTAATTACCTGCTGCGACAGAGCCTGATTGTCTTCTTTTAATTCAGCAAGTGCGTGTATTAACGCAGTTACTTGCTGTTTTAATTGTGTCACCTGAGTGGTTATTTCTGCTGAATCCATTTGTAGGTTCGTTCAATCTGTAACGCTCCTGCGTTTCATGTATGGTGTGGATTTTCAGCTGCAGAAATATTCCTCTTCAGTAGTCATGTAAGAGAGATGCTGAGATACCATTCCCAACCTCAATGACTCATCATGTGTGGAAGGTCTTAATTCAGCTAGTAAATACACACACTCAACAAGCTGGTTCCTAGAGTGACTTTATGTATGTAGTAACACAGTGATGAAGATTTAAGAGACAGGTTGAGTGGAGGTGGTAGGTGACAGACACTTGAAGGTAAGACAGTAGCAGATGGATGCAGGTAGGTTTAGCAATCATGTATGGTAGCAGATGACAGAGTAGCAGGTGGACATACAAGAGTGATCAACCCAGTGCAGGAATAAGTAGCAGTAGTCTTAAGAGCTAGCAATCTAGATATGCAGATGTGATAAATAGTCTTTACTATGCAGAGCTAAATAGTGTAAGCTTAGTATAAGTTTATAGAGGGTTCCCCTGCGGGGTACTTAGCACTAATAGCAATACAGCCGAAGGTTGGTTCAGGAGGAGCGGATGATCCGGAAGCGGGATGCAGGGTTCAGCGCAGCGAGGTTCCGTCAGCGAGGTATGCTTGCAAGCACGAAAGCTTCAAGCCAAGTTAGCATCCAGGTAAGGGTGTTTGAACGAACACATGTGAGTGAGAACCGGCGATTTAAATAGCCATCTAGTCCGGCGCTGAGTGATGACAGCTTCAGTCTTAAAGGTGTATGCGCACCTTTCCAAAAGAGAATGGTGGGGCGCATACACTTGTGAAAAAAGTAATTTAGGGTACCAAAGGTACCGGAACATTACAACAAGAGGCTAAATTGCTAGAGCCAAGAGTGGGGAAAGAGGACAGCTTAGCCGTGCCTCGTTCAATGGGGAAATGTTGGAACAGGAGCCAGAGTAGGATATATAGGCTTTGGGGTTCTAGTATAGGGCCGGCAGCCATTGTAAAAAGTGGGCACCAAACCCCCAGTGGCGCAGGATGGAATGAAGGTAAGACCAGGACAACGTGTCAAACGCTTTGCGTATGTCTAGAGAGATGAAGCAGGTCAGAATGCGGTGGGCTCAGGGGGTATGGGCTAGAAGTGTGGCCTGTCATATATTTTCTCCTGCTTGGTGAGAGGGAATGAACCCTGTTTGGTCTTTGTGGATACGAGTGCCAATGGACAGGTTAATGCGGGTCGAAAGCACTTTAGCCAGGATTTTGATGTCTAGATTGAGTATGGATATCGGTCTATAGTTAGACCAGGTGGTATCATCTGTGTTAGTTTTAGGGATCATGGAGATTGCTGCAGTAAGGAATTCAGTGTGGAAGGAATGGTCTGAGAGGATCAAGTTGTATGCCTCTTGTAAAAGAGGGGTGAGGAGAGCTGCACATTTATTGTAATATGTTGCAGAGAAACCATCTGGGCCTGGCCTTTTAAGTGGTTTTAGGATTTTTATGGCTAATAGAGTTTCTTCTGCCGAGATGGGTCACTCTAGGGCTTCCCAGTCTGTAGAGGAAAGGGATGGAAGTTGGATCAAAGAGAGGATGTCGTCAAATTGGGGTTGTCAAGTTCATTGGAATTCTTATATAGATTGGAAAGACGTCTACGGAATTATTGTAGACTCTTAATGGGATTACTGGAGTAGGAGTATTTAGTTAGTTTCAGACAGATATAGGTTTATCAGTATAGTCAGCTCTGCGAAGCGCTAGGGCTAGAAATGTGTCTGGTTTGTTCACTCTAATATATATATAGTATGTTGCGATCTGCGGAGATGTTTTTCAGCCGACTCTGTCTGGAAAAGATCGAGTTTCAAGCGTGTTTTTCGTAAATGTTTTTATTCGACGGAGTGGGTGAGTTTTGTAAAGTTGCTGAAGCCTTATAGAAGGCTTCTTCTAGCTGCTTATGTTGGAGATGCCTCTCTTTGCATTTTTGTGATGCTCAGCTGATGCATTCTCCCTTAATAACAGGTTAGTGAGCTTCCCATAAAGTTAGGGGGGAGACGTCAGGTGAACAATTGTTGGCTAGGTAGGCTTTATTGGCATTTTCCATGTCTTGGCGGTAGGTTGTGTTGGCCAGCAAGCTGTCATTAATAGTCCAGGAATGGTGGTTAGGTCTGGGGATTAAGGAGGAAAAGAATGTAAAGACTGCATTATGGTCAGACCAAGAGCAAGGTGCGATTGTCAAGGTCAGGATGAGTAGGGAGGTGCTGACATTAACGAGAATGTGGTCTATATGGGAAAATTGTTTGTGGGGGGTGGGAATAGTGGGTGTATTGGCGTCTAGCTGGGTTCTGTTCCCTCCATGAATCCAATAGAGAATATTGGTTTAGGAGTTGTTGAAAGGAAAGACATTGCTTATTAGGTGGGATAGGAGATTTGTCTAAGAATGGATAGAGCACCTGATTTGAATCAGCACAAAGCATGAGCATTCTTTGTTTGTGTGAGGTCCCTACAAATAGTAGGTGAGAGAGAAAGGAGACCGGATTTTTGTTGGGAGCATAATAGGAGACAATTGTAACCTCACTATCTAGGAGAGTGCCAGAGAGTTTGAGGTACCAACCTTCTCGATCTCTGATCTCCACCAGTGGCGTGAATGGTGTGGACCGATAAAATGTGATAAGGATCCCCCTTTGTTTGGTGGGAACAGAGGCTGTATACACCTGGGGGTATTGACGGCCAAAGGATTTAGGTGTTGATTTAGATGAGAAGTGCATCTCCTGAGCGCAAACCACTTGGACGGCGAGAGCTGAGAATACGCAAAAAAGCTTTATTATGTTTAGCTGGGGAATTAGGGCCTGGAAATTTGGTGTCAGTATATTAAGTGAGGCCATCATTGGGATCTCAAGGGGTCAGGTATTGACTCACTGATGGGCTGGGGGCTAGGTGGGACCTCTCCAGAGGGGAAGAAGTAATAGAGGAGGGAGAAGGGAGGAGGGAGGGTATCTAGGTACAAAAAAAAAGGGGGGGGATAAAGAGAAGCAGTAAGCTTTACAGAGCATAAGGTAGAGACAGAAATGGAGGTGCAAGGGTGTAGGGAGTTCTACACTACCCAAGGACCGAAAAATAACGGTGTAAGCCTGAAGAGTACCAGGTAATGATAAAAAAAAAAAGCTGGGAAAGGAAAACATTTTTAAGTGAGGTGCTCGAGGACTTGGTGGGGGAGCAGTGGACAGTCTCCGGGACTATACCAGAAAAAAAAAACAATAATAAAATGTAAACACTGTAATACAGTACCAATATATTAATGAAACTCAACAGTGCATATTATCATAAGTAGTCTCAAACTGACAACTAGGGGACCTTTGTATGCTTCTAGATAGTAGGTTTTGCCCTAGGGGGGCAATGTTACACGTAACATTAGTGTACTATGGTTCGTAGCTACAAATATACCACATTGTGCGCAGATTTTAAACATGTCTAGGTCAATACAGGTGTTGAAGCCCCTATGTCTAGGCAGGAGTGCTAGTAAATCCGATACACTTTTAATATGATAGAGATAACACAGAAATTTTGTAGGTGGCTGACTAGACATTTTAGACAACTGAGGCCATACAGGTGAAGCTGGGTCACCTCAACCTGCATGGTCAGTGAGGAGAGCAAGGCCTCAGGAAGACATCAAGATATAGCTTGGGAGTCAAGGGCTGAGGATGCGCTGGTAGTAGGGGAGAATGAGGTCTCTCAGTGGAGGAGGAGTAGATAGTTTCTCTGTGATTGGAGATATGGGAGCCAGAGTACCGTGAGACCTTGAGTCTCTCTGATTTTAAAGCCATGCAGCTAGCAAGTAAATCATTACTAGTAAGGGAAGGAAGGATTGGGAGGGGAAGGGGTTATGGATGGGATGGAGGGAATTAGGGAAGAGGAGCTGTAGGTCTAGAGCCAGCAGTGTTTAGGGTTAGTTAGTTTGAGAACTGCAGAATAGAATCCATACAGTATTATGAGAGGAATATGGATACTGTTCAGGAATGACACCCAGTGAATTTACCAGGAGGGCCAATTGGGAAGGGGGGGGGAATTAATAAGTGGGGCAACATCCAGATTTACCAGGGTAGGATTGTTAGTCCATGGAGTCCTCTTCTTGGGCCGTACCTGGGGAGATGTATCGGCCACGTTTGTTGGTATTTAGTGGAGGCCTAAAGACCTGAGGAGGTTGTTATCTTATCGGGGGAGTTGGAGGCTGCTCTGCGGCAAGATCCCTTGGCAACTGGATCAGTTGGTAAGAGGTGGAGATCTTGAAGTGTGGCCTGGAAGTTGTCTACGGTTTTTGATTGATATGAGATCTACAGTCAACTGCTGGACTGGGCGATGGGCTGGATATCTAGATTCAGTGTTCCCCCCAGTCTGGCCAGCGAGCATGCATAGACCAGAGCCCTGCGCTGGGTTGGCCATGACATAGCCTGACTGGGCGGGGGCTGGTCTGTGAGTTAAGCGCCACGCAAGATCGCATAAGAACGGGTCCTGGCCCGAGTCGCAATGTTCCTACTGACTGACAGCCCCCCATTTCAAAACTAAGGAGGTTTTGTCTGGAGTGGTGCCCACCTAGTTCCTGTTATGGTGAGTAGCTGTCCTCCCTCTCTCCCTGGATGTGGTTTAGGGTGGAATTCTATTGATCGGCAGCCATGTCTGTGTAGTCTGGCGGCCATGTTTGGTTAGTCTAGCGTACATAAGGAGTGCCGGCCATGACAGTGAAGCCTCTAGGAGGCTGTAGGAGCTCCTCATTTTCTCCTGGTGTTGACTCTTGGGTTTTCCTTTACCCTGGACACCGCACATGGATACTGAGCTATCTCAGGTGCAGACCAATGCTACTCTGGTGGGATGGTTAATCTGGTGGGGTCCCTTCCTCTCTCTGCTGCAGGTTGTGGGGTGCTCTGTTGGCTGGTGCCCCTGTGGTGTTACAGGTGCAGTGGGGGAGACCCATAACAGTGCTAGACACTTTTTGTGGTGGGTTCCCCCTTTTACCTTATGAAGTCTTAGGAACCCCCTTGTCCCCAGGTTGAACAAGGCAACCATGATTCTGGTAGAGGAATCTCTGGTTTTTAAAGATCCGACTGACAGGAAGATGGAGTCTGTGGCTCGCAATATGTACATTATTAACAATGACATGACCCCTGCCCCCCATCTATAACTGGCCTTCACAGCAAGGAGCACGTGGAAGGGCAAACGCATGAAAGACAAAACCAGAGAAAATTCCCAGCTCATCTCACCAACTAGTCTGCTTACCAATCACATTCAAGGAGTGGAAAACTGGCAGGCGTTGGACCAAGGGGAGTGGTCTCTTCATCCTGATGTGTCAGATATGTTTCTGGTGGGGCACTCCAGAGGTGGATCAGTTGGCATCTTGGCTCAACAGAAACGTATCAAGGTTTGTAGCAAGATCCTGTGATCCTCTGGCGGATGCCACAGATGCTCTGGAAGCCCTGTGGGGCCAGTATGGTCTGATCTACGGCTTCCCTCCTCTCAAACTTCTGCAGCAGTTTTTGCGCAGGATCGAGGCCAAAGGGATTCTGGTCATTCTAGTTGCCCCGGACTAGCTTCACTGGTCTTGGTATGCTGACCTGGTGTGATTGGTCGCTGACGTCCTTTGGAGACTGCCTCTCAGGGAGGACCTACTGTCCAAAGGGCTGATCTTCCATCCTGCTTTACAGTTGTTGGCTTTGACAACCTGGCTGTTGAAAGCAAAGTGCTGAAGGATAGAGGTATGCCTGGGTCGGTGATTCAGACACTGCTGAAGGCTAGGAAGACTACCTCTAGGAAGATTTACCATCGTATGTGGAAAGCGTACATTTCATGGTGTGAGTCGGTTGGTGTTCACCCTCATTCTTTTCGGTGGCTCAGATTTTGACCTTTCTTCAATGAAGTGTTGAGCAGAAATTGGCTTTGAGTGCCATAAAGGGCCAGGTGTCAGACTTGGTGGTATTTTTTTAGCGACCCCTGGCCACACACTCCTTGGTGCGTACTTTTATTCAAGGGGTTCGACATCTGACTCCACCGGTGCGGTCTCCTCTACTGCCGTGGGATTTGAACGTGGTGCTTTTGGTTCTCCAGAAGCATCTCTTATATTCTGGAGATTCCCCCGCTTACACTATCATAGAAGGCAGCAATTTTGGTGGCTATCACCTCTGCTCACAAGGTGTCGGAGCTGGCGGGGTTATCTTGTCATACCCCCATATATGGTGGTCCACAAAGATAAGTTGGTTCTTCACTCACGTCCGTCGTTCCTTCCTAAGGTGGTCTCTGATTTCCAATTGAATGAAGGCATTGTGTTGCCTTCCCTGTGTCCCAGGCCCAAGGAATCCTAAGGAATTTGCGTTGCATGCCTAGGATGTGGTTCAGGCGATTCGGGTGTATCTGGTAGCCACATTGTTTTTTCGGAGGTCAGACTCACTGTTTGTACAACAGGGCAAGTGAAAGGCCAACGGGCCAAGTAAAATGGCTGTCCACTTCTTTTGAGACCATTTCCAGATGGATCAGACAGACGGTGACTCAGGCCTATTCTATCAATGGTCAAGTTCCTCCTTTCCCTGTCATGGCGCACTCTATTCATGCGCTTTGTGCTTCTTGGACCTTCTGTCATCAGGCAACAGTGGCAAAGGTTTGCAAGGTGGCCTCTTGGTCGTCAGTGCACACTTTCACTAACTTCTACAAAGTGGATGTGTTGGCATCTGTGGATGCTTCCTTTGGCTGCAAGGTTTTGCAGGTTGTGGTTTAGATGGTCTGTTTCCGCTTTGGGGGTGTATTGTTCAGGTCGGGCTCCAGTTGTTTTTTGTTGAGCTCCTGTTTGCCTGGTTGACTATTATGTTTAGCCTTGGGATTTTTTAGTTGTCCCACCCCTCATGTTTGGCACTGCTTGGGGACATCCCTATAGTTCTCAATATGGAGAGCTGTGTCCGTCAATAAACGAAAAAGAAAATAGGATTTTTGTACTTCCCGTAAAATCCATTTCTCTGAGTTCATTGACAGACACAGCACCCACCCCTCTATGGAGCTTTGATACTTTTGACACTGTTTGTTACTAAACTTTTCTGCCTAGTGTCCTACTCCTGTAGGGGGCAATATAACCCAATGGTTCTGAATACAGAGAGCTGTATCCCTCAATGAACTCAGAAAACTAGATTTTATGGTAAGTACTACAATCCTATTTTTTAGCTCCTCTGAAAACAGTGGAGTAGTAAATGATTGCTTTGGATTGATCAGGTTCCCAAAGGTTGCAGGCTTGACTACTTCGCCCTGTCTTCTGGAAGGCTCCAAAACATACGAGTATAGCAAGTCAAATGAGTGGTCTGTATATTTATGGGGTCTCAGCCTATCCTTGGGGAACTGTGCCAAATAGGTAGCTACAGAGCACATTAAAAAGCAGTTAGGGTTCTGGTGGAGAAGTTCCCAGCCTAGAGGGCTGCTGCCCTCCCAGATAGCCAAGCTTAAAATCATGGTCTCAGCTATGCCAAAGCTGGGAGGGAGGGGGGCTACAAGCGGAGAACCTCTGAAGCTAAACCTATGGGAATTCACCTAGGTTCTGGTCTGGAGAGACCAATAAGGAAATGTCTGCTTGAAAATGGAGGGAGGCATCCAATCCTCCTGTGGCTTCCCCCGCAGCACAGCCGGAGGAGGGAGAGGAGGAGAAGTTGGCTGTACTGCAGGAGGAGCCACTGGACGATCAGTTCTAGTATTAAGGCAGTACAGCCAGCCCTGCTGTTCGTTAGGTGCTGAAGCCCAGTTGAACTGATGGAGTCTGAGCCTAGTGCAGGAGGGCTAGATGTACTATTTTATCAGAGGCCCTGTTGACGATCACCATACATAAGCACAATCTCCTCTGCCATACAAGCGATTGGTGGGTTTTTGTTTCTATCGCTAACACACTCTTTACACCATCCCAATGTCCTCCATGAGGACTTAGGGTTGGAGTTTCCCGAGGCAATGAATGTACACTCCCACATTCTGCATGGAAACAAGGATTTTCTCCACAATGGTACCTGGAAGGTTGCATTTACCATTACTCCTGGTTATTTGTAGCCTTATCAAATGTAAGTTGTATTTATCCTGTTTTCCTGAACATCATGTACAATTAATAGAACTTACTGCACCATAAGGGCTCTCCCACCTCTTCTCTTATTTCCTTTTTACTGGCGGAGACCGTGAAACTGCTTAGAAAACAATTTGACTTTGCTTTTCTTAGAATGTTTTCACAATTTGTTCTTTAAACTAAGAATGTAAAAGAAGGCCACAATAAAGAGTATCATTGGCTTCTGAATAAAGTCACTTATTTATTTCTGTTCCCTGGGTTTAGAATATAGATTTTCTGGAGAACAGATAAGGACAGGCTCTGATGTACATAAAGGCTTATTAATGTCCTTACGAATCAGGAGCAAAAAGTCCCTTGAGGACTAGGAGCTCTTAGTCCTCTTTAGAAAAATATCACAATATGTTGTAATTTGCATGCAGGAGAATGTCCTCTCCTTTTTGAACTGCTCCCAGCTCCACTGCTTGCAGCCAGCTCGCTACTTGTCTACCAGCCTACCTGGCTGCTCCAAAGATCTCCCAGAGCAAGGGATAAAAAGGGTTAAGCACAGCGCTTTCTTCTTGAAAGCTTGGTAACTGTGGCAGTTTCTTCCCTTGTGAATCCCTGAGTGTGCTGATATACTCACTCTGTCCTCTTTGCTCCCTCCTTAGGCAAGATCCCTTCTCAAACTATATAGCTAATAGGATCTTCCAAAGCCAGCCTGACCCCAGCTAAGAGGCAGAGCCCCCCAGACCCAGGGGTCTCCTCTTAGGCCACTGACAGCCTTCTCCGTAATCCAATTTTCAACCTGCTGGCTAGACTCTCATTTTTAAGGGCTGATCCATCTACCCTGCCAGGACATTTTGCCTGGAGATTGGTCAGATTCCTCTTAAGTATGCAGATCAGAACCTCCACCCACTAACTTCCAGAAGAGACCTGCATCTGTAGAATCATCCAGCCTGATCTGCAGAAATCCTGACCCAATTTTTGACTCACAAAACTTACCATGGGTCATATAGTAAGCTTAAATTTGCCTACACTGGCACTAGTAGCACACTAGAGGGTGCTACACCAAGTTATAGCAAAGAAAACGTTTGAAAGTGTACAATGTCTGTGTGTTGCATTTATAATAATGCAGTGCTTGCAGATTAAAACATGTACTCATCTACCGTAATGTGTTTAAAAAAAACATAAAAAAATCAAAGTCTTCCAAAGATCTCAAATAAAGGGTTTGATGCTCCAAAATCCACATAAAGGTGCTGAAATGCTTCATGTACACATCCTGTTAAGTGTGCCACACTCCCCTCTCATATCCCCACCCACCAGAGAAAATGGACCCTCAGCCTTTAAATCTGGTGTTGCGAATATCATGATGGTCCCTTACCATTTTTGATCGGGTCTCCACAATGTTACTCTTGGGGTGGCTGCTTTATCCACCAAGCTCACCTAATTATGTCCTTTTGGCTTCAAAATGTAACCAGACTGTCTTATTCTCAAAAGTCATAATCAGGACAGCTACAGAGGTCAAACAGTCAGGCAATCGTTATGGAGTCCTTATGGTGGGAGAGCATCACAGAGAAGATTTTTTTTAGAAAACATACACAATCATTAGCTGCATTAGTTTTCTTGTCTGTATGTTGGCACCTGATAACATGTTACGGCAGTTGTAGTCCTAATTTTCCTTTCAAAAATGTTTTATTAAACATCATTAGACAGAAGTACAAACTTTTAGGGCAAAAGGAAGCAAACTAGCAGTTTAGGTTATCCAAAGTGAACAGTCAAACAATTACCTTGAAAATGTACATCTAACCTGTTTGACATGAGAAACCCATTGGCCCCGACATAGAAAGGGAGGAGCAAATGAAAGACAAAAACAAAGTACCGGGCAAAATCCTCCCACCCCAGAAGAGACCCCATTGGGAACTAAGACTGTCTCCTTGAGAATGGGAGGAGAGCCCTCACCCCCTATGTAGGCTGCTTAAAGCTTGAGAGGGGTAACCAATGGATAATAGCAACTGGTTCTGGCTAAATGAAACTCAGGTTCTAAAACAATGACTTGAGCGTAATATATGAGTAAACTATGCATGGACTGTTACATCTTGTGATAATCTAGGGTGTAAGAACGCCCTTTAGGTATCCCTAAAAAAAACATGAAACAAGAAATCTGGCTCATTGTCACAAGAAGGTACTGAACTACTTAAGTATACAGACAGATTGGGAGAGAAAAGAGGACAGAAAAGGGAAAAGCAAAAGAAGAGAGAAGCACAGAAGGTATGAGACTAGTAAAGCCAGAAAAGGGAAAGGAAAACAAGGTGGATGTCCTGGCAGGTCTAGGGAAGTATTGCTACTGCAACAAATCCTAACAAACGGTTACAGAAGTATTCGTGAACAAAGCCCAAAGTTCCCATACAGTTGCAAAAGATTGGTATGTATGAAGGAGTCTACTGGCCAGCTTTTCTTGTGTCATGATCCAAGATATTTTCCGTTCATTAATGTAATGGAAACTGAGGGTTGTTTCCAGGCTTTTGCTAGAGTCATCTTAGCTCCCAAGAGCATGAAGTGTATCAGACGCTTTTGATATTTAGAGGTCCCAGTTATTGGCATATTCAATAAAGCAATATGCAGGGATTGTGGGACATCAATCCCTGTCACTTTACGAATCATGTGGAAGAATCTGTTCCAAAAACCTCTTATGTTGGGGCTTTCCCACCAGATGTGTATGAAAGAGCCAAGGAGTGAGAAAGCATTTCCGGAAACAGGGTAGAGATGTTGCGGGATAAAATTTGTGGTGTCTCTTTGGTACTAGATACCATCTCATTAAAACTTTAACATCCGCCTCTATTAAAGAGACATTTAAAACGCCTTTATAAGCCCTGGACATGGAAGCAAACCAGGTTTCAGGCACCCATTCTCGAGAAAGGTCACCCTCCCAGGCTCTAGCATAACTTGGTTTCTCGTCATTGTTAGCAAGTGACTCATAAATTGCCAAACAACAGAGTTCATAAGGTGTAACAGTGGGAGGGAAGGGTTTAGATTTCCAGATAGAGTGTAGGAAGTGAGAGATTTGTTGGAATCTAAAATGTTCAGTGTTAGGCATTTTGAGTTTATTATGACAATGCGAAAGGGAGATTGGGCCCGATCGATTAAAGAAGTGTCCTATCCTGTAAATCCTCTTATCCATCCACCATTTAAATGAAGTGACCTTCAAACCTGGAGGGAAGTGTGGATTTTGGAACAAGAGAGCAAGAGGGCGTAGGGGGGAAGTGATTTCAGGACGTCCCTTACGTCTGTCCCACAATGAAAATGAGTGAGATAAAGTCGGTGCTAGGATTGCTGGGTAAGCTTGGGAGGGCGCCACAATAGATAGTCTAAGGTATGAAGTGGAATGGCTTGGCGTTCCATTTGGACCCAGTCAGGTTTTGCTGTGCGAGAGTAGACAACTGATAGATGGGCAAGTTGTTCTGCTTGATAGTACCAGAGGAGGTTAGGGAGACAAGGCCTCCTTTTTTCCGGGACCTGTATAAAATTGCCTTTGCTAGCCTGTGTCCCTTTGCACCCCAAAAAGAGATTATTTTAGACGGGAATTTTTGGAGATGTATTCTGTCCACAGGAATAGGTAAAGACCTGAAATAGTAAAGAATATCTTGATCGCGTGCACCTTCCCTATCCAGGACAGTGGAAGTTGCAACCAGATTCCAAGGTCAGAATCCAATTTCTTATAAAGAGAGGGGTAATTAGCAGAGTATAGATGTTCAAATTTATTCATTAGGGTAATACCTAGGTAGGGAATGGTCCGATCGCTCAAGGTGAAAGCGAAATGGTCTTTAAGATGTGTTAGCGTGAGCGCAAAGATATTGGTGTTGAGGGCTTGTGATTTAGACATGTTTATCTGTAGACCGGACACATCCCCGAAGGCTGTAAGGAGATTGCAAACATTTGGGAGGGAAATGAGCGAAGATGTGATAAAGAGGAGTAGATCATCAGCGAACAGGGCACATTTATGGATATACGGGCCACATTGTACTCCATGGATGTACGGGTTACTTCTGATAGCTATGGCTAGTGTTTCCATCGCTATTGAAAACAGGAGGGGTGAAAGGGGACATCCCTGGCGAGTGCCTCTCGATATATGAAGGGGGTCCGAATAAACCCTCTGAAATCTGACTCTTGCGGTAGGATTGTAATACCCTGTAATGCTTTAAGAATATTTATAAAGTTTTGGCCGAAGCCCCATTTTTCCACAATAGTGAAGAGGTAATTCCAAGAAATGGAATCAAAGGCCTTTTGTAGATCAATAGACAGGAGGAGTCCCTCCTGAGATGGTCCCCCATCCCATCCTGAGTGCAACAGCGATATGACATCCACTGCTCATCTAATTTGATCTGGGCCTTGTCTACCTGGTATAAAGCCCACCTGATCATTATGAATTTATTGGGCGATAAAGAAGGAGAGCCTATTCGCTAGAATCTTATTTTGAGGTCATTGTTTATAAGTGAGATTGGGCGCTAATTATTAACCTCGCTGGCATCCTTCCCTGGCTTTGGGATTACTGTTATGTAGGCCGAATTTAGTGAGCTATTTAGTTGCGGGTTTCTGCTGAGCTCATTAAAGAGCCATGCTCGGAAGGGAGCAAACGTTGAGCTAAATGCCTTGTAATATTGGGCAGAGAAACCATCTGGCTCCGGGGCTGAGCCCCCTCGTAAGTTCTTGAAAACCTGTTCTAATTCCTCGGCTAGGATAGGGTCTTCTAACAGATTGGTGGCAATCCTCTAGTCGCAGAAGGGGTACAGATGTTAGAAAGGATTGTAGATGAGGTTGCTGAGAACCAGAACTGTTACTATAGAGGTGTTTATAAAATTCATGAAAAGCTCCTGTTATTTTCTGTGGATTGCGGGTGCCTAGACCGTTAGGCAGCCGTAGCAAAGGCAGAGCCTTCAAGCAAGTTTTGGGGAACAAATCTGACGCTAGGCTGGAGCCTATCTTATCCCTTTGGAAGTAGAAGCGAGCACCACTCCATCTAATATGCTTGTCAGCTTTTACTGTGAGGGCAAGGATGAATTTTGTCCTGACGGTGTCCAACATTGCCATTTGCCATTGGAACAGATTTGGGGTCACGTCTGTGTCATTGTTTGAGCAATAGGAACTCTCTTTCTAGACGCTCCAAATACAGCTTTTTAGCCTTATGTATTTGCGAAGATATTTGAATGATTTTCCCTCTGATGGTGGCCTTATGGGCCGCCCACAGGGTGATTGGAGAAATAGCGTCCTTATCATTACCGGGGAGAAATATTCTTTAATAGCTGCCTCAATCTCATTCCTTCTAACCGGGTCCTTGAGTAAAGATATATTCAGTCAAGCAATAAGACTAAAGAATGGTCCGACCAATTAAAGATTTAAGTGCCAATGGTATTAAGGCTGATGGGAGTAGAATGTGGTCAATTCTTGAAAAGGATTGGTGTGGAATAAAAGCACAATACACTTTAGGGGGGGGAACCTTTGGGGGAATCAAAAATGGAGAAAGATCGGGGAGTCTTGGTAGAAGAGAGACTAAGCAATAGCATGCAATGTCAAGCGGCAGCTGCCAAAGCCGGCAGAATATTAGCATGCATAAAGAAAGGGATGTATTCTTCCAGATATAAAACTATAATCCTTCCACTTTATAAAACTCTGGTCAGACTGCATCTGGAGTATTCTGTCCAGTTCTGGTCGCCAGTCCTCAGGAGGGATGTGTTGGAGGTGGAGAGAGTCCAGAGAAGGGAAACTAAACTAATTAGGGGATTGGAGGACCTTAATTATGAAGAGCGTCTACAATTGCTTAATTTATTCTCCCTGGAGAAGAAACGGCTGATAGGGGACATGATAGCAATTTATAAATACCTCAATGGTGATCTCAGCTTAGAAAAAAAGCTATTCAGTCGCAAGGATTCGAGGGCATACAATGCGATTAGAGGAGAAGCGTTTTAACCTCAGGCAACGCAGGGGGTTCTTTACTGTTAGGGCTACAAGATTGTGGAATTCTCTACCACAAGAGGTTGTTTCTGCAGGAAGTATGGCTACTTTCAAAAGACTCTTGGACGTACATCTCAAGGATCAGAACATTAAGGGGTATGAGAGATGATTACGGCCACGTGCGCCTATACGGGTTGAACTGGATGGACTATTGTCTTTATTCAACCTCAACTACTATGTAACTATGAATAGAAAAGTGGGTGTAGTCTTTCTGTGTAGGATTAAGTTCTCTCCAGATATCTATCAGGCATTGTGCATGTAGTAGTTTGGCAACTCTAGTGCTAAGTTTGGAAGGTCTAATAATTTGCGAGCCGAGGGGTCTTTTTTTGTCAACACTGGTGGCAAAGGCTACGTTTGAGTCCCCACCCTAAATAATAGAGCCCTCTAAGAAAGGTTGAAAAGTTTGGAACATTGAAGTAAAGAATTTACCTTGGGCTTGGCTTAGTTAGGGGCATAGTAGGAGATGAAGGTAAAGATATAGTCCTCAATTGTCCCTTTAATCAGGAAAAACCGGCCCTCTGGGTCTCCAAATTCCATTTTTGGTGAGAATTTGCATCTATGAGAGAAGGCAATGGCTACTCCTTTTGTCTTACCCTCAGCATTCGCCAAGAAAAATAAGGGAAATTTAGGGTGGATGAATTTGGGGCTGTACTTTTTAGGAAAGTGAGTTTCCTGGAGGACGATAACATCTATCTTCGGGCTATGATAGTACTGCAGAGCCTTTGTTCATATGGTGGGGGAGTTTGTGCTTTGTGTGTTCTTAATTTCAGAATCGGGCTTGAATCTGTTTTGTTAGCCATGGAGCATTAGGGAGAAGACCAAACACGACAACAAGTCACTTACCTGGATGGGACGGAGGGGTCTTATAGGGCGGTGATCGGAGGACACAAAGCGTTGTATAGTGACCTGCCAGGACATCTGCAAAAAGAAATAGCATTAAGGAAAAGAAGAAAGAAGAGATTCAGAAAATAAAAGAAAGAGAAATGGATTGTCCTCCAGATTTTTAATGAGGGACTGAACCGTAAAGTTCTCCGGGATCCAAGTCCGGGGTTCTGAAGTTATACCTCCTTGCTCTGTTCTCTAAATCATCAATCTTTGACATAGCTGTTTCAAGCTGGGCATGGAGGTCAGTATTTTGAGTGGTCCTTGCGACCTTAGCATCCAGTTTAGATTCTATGGCCTCTATCCTGGTGCCAATATTGATGAAATCAGCTTTGATGTCTCCCGTGATTTTAGCTGCTGTAATTGATAGCCCCCTGTCTAGCATTTCTGAAAATTTTGTGAAGAGGACATTCGTGTCCATCTGGGGATCAGATAGAGCATCCCTGTGTGGATAGTGATCCGTGCCTGCCTCCATAGGGGAGAGGAGGAAGTCACTCAAGGTATGGCTCATGAGGGATTCCGTGGAGGCTGGGGAGGGTTGAGGGTCATGGATGGTGTTCCCGGGTGGTCCCTGTAGCATGTTGTACAGAGAGGGGTTGGTGCGGGGCTGTGGAGAGCCCTGCTGCTGCTTGGATCGCTGACGTGGCTGTGTTTTTGGCCGCCATCTTGGGGTAGCAGGCCGCAAAATTTAATGTCCGGGATGGGCCCTTCCCCTGGGTTGTGATGGTACCTGGGGGGTCCAGTGTCAGCAGAAGGGGTGCCTCTGTCCTCTGGGTAGCTACAGAGAGTGGTGGGGTCCCTGTTGTGGCTGGATGGGGAGTGATGCAGTCGGATCAGAGCGGAGCTCCCGGTCTATGCGTCCATCTCGGAGATGCCACGTATGTTCCTTACCGTAGTCCTAATTTTATCTTTTCATCCACCTTGTGCATCTTCCACAATAACCCTGAAACCAGATGACACTCACCCCCTTGTGCAACTCCCACGTGCACCACCCCCCAATCTCCCTGTACAGCTTCCCTTTCCGCCCTGCAGCACCTCCCCCAAAGCTTCTCCAATCACCCCTCACCTTGTGCAGTTTCCCCATCCTCCCCCTCTTCTGGTGCACCTTCACCTCCCCCCATCTTGTCCTGCTCCAACTTCCCCCTCACCTTTTGCAGATTCCTCACCCCCCCCACACTTTGTGCAGCATCCTCACACCCACCTCCCCGTCACCCTGTGCAACTTCCCCACCCTCCCCCTCTTCGGGTGCACCCCCTGATGCTCCCCTCCTTCGCCTTTCACTACCCCCATCTTGTGCAGCTTCTCCTTTTCCCCCTCCCTGTGCACCCCCACCTGGTGCAGTCTTCCCATGCCTACTCTTGTGCACACCCCCCACCACCACCTTGTCCTTCTTTACCCCCTCCCCTTGTGCAGCTCCTTATTCTTCCCTCACCTTTTTGCAGCTTCCCCATCTTCCCCTCATCTTGTGCACCCCCTGACACCCTCTCACCTTATCCTCTTCCCCCCTCACCTTATGCAGCTTACCCCTGCCCCCCCCCTCCCACCTTGTGCAGTTTCCCTTCCCCCCATATCTTGTGCACCCCCCTCACCTTGTGCAACTTCCATTCCCCCTCACCTTGTGCACCCCTACCACCCTGTGCAGCTTTTACATCCCCTATGCTAAACCTCACCTTGTCCTCCTTTCCCCCCTGGGCCTAATACATGCTGTGGTTCTCCAGCTCAGGGTCAATACAGGTGGAGATCAGCCTCCTAGCTTTTGGCCAGCAGTACCCGGCAGTGTTTAGCCATCGGTCCCCAGGCAAATGATAGTAGAGGCGGCAGGACTCACAGTAGAAGACATCGCACTCCTCGCACAAAACGGTGGCCTGCTGTGGTTGCCTTGCTCTGCTGGTAGTGCTGGATGATGCCCCTAGGACCGGGTTCTTGGTGAAGCTGTGAAGCCCTCGTTTAGGAGAAGGGAGCATTAACACTGTGGACAGGTCAGGCACTGGTGGCAGAGAGGGGGTAGCAGGGCCAAGAAAAGTGGCGTTAGATTGATTTGGGGCAGGAGTGGCTGGGGGAAAGACTAACACTCTATGCAGGGATTTCTGGCATAGGGTGATTGGCGTTCTGGCAAAGGTAAGGTGTATTTTAAAGCCCCCCTTTCCTGGCACCCTACGGTGTCTGCCTAAGCCGCCTTATGCTAACAATGGCCTTGCATGCATAGCACTGTGATTCTTCTTTCAATTTTAGTTTGGAGAAGGAGACTGCTGGTTGCACAAAATTACATTCTGCAGATGTATGCAGCACATGCAGAGCCTTGGAAATGGATATTATTGGGATTTTATGTGATAGGCCAAAACAAAGTGACATATAATTGTAAAGTGGAAGGAAAATGATGAATGGTTTTCAAAATTTTTTACAAATAAATAACTGAAAAGTGTGGCTTGCATTTGCATTCAGCCCCCTTTATTCTGTTACCCCTAAATAAAATTTAGCGGAACCACTTGCCTTCAGAAGTCACCTAATTAGTAAATAGAGTCCACCTGTGTGTAATTTAATCTCAGCTTAAATACAGCTGTACCCTAAAGCCCTCAGAGGTTTGTTAGAGAACTGTACTGAACAAAAAGCATCATGAAGTCCAATGTACACACCAGACAGGTCAGGGTTAAAGTTGTGGAGAAGTTTAAAGCAGGGTTAGGTTATAAAAAAAATATCCCAAGCTTTGAACATTTCACAGAGCACTGTTTAATCCATCATCCAAAAATGGAAAGAGTATGGCACAACTGCAAACCTACCAAGACATGGCCGTCCACCTAAACTGACAGGTCTGGCAAGAAGAGCATTAATCAGAGAAGCAGCCAAGAGGCCCATGGTAACCTTGGAGGAGCTGCAGAGATCCACAGCTAAGGTGGGAGAATCTGTCCACAGGACAACTACTAGTCATGCACTCCACAAATCTGGCCTTTATAGAAGAGTGGCAAGAAGAAAGTCATGGTTGAAAGAAAGCCATAAGAAGTCCCGTTTGCAGTTTACGAGAAACCATGTGGGGGACACAGCAAACATGTGCAAGAAGGTCGTCTGGTCAGATAAGACCAACATTGAACTTTTTTGCCTAAATGCAAAACGCTATGTGTGGCAGAAATCTAACACTGCACATCACCCTGAGCACACCACCCCCACTGTGAAGCATGGTGGTGGCAGCATCATGTTGTGGGGATGCTTTTCTTCAGCAGGGACACGGAAGCTGGTCAGAGTTGATGGGAAGATGGATGGAGCCAAATACAGGGCAATCTCAGAAGAAAACCTGTTGGAGACTGCAAAAAACTTGAGACTGGAGTGGAGGGTCACCTTCCAGCAGGATACCGACCCTAAACATACAGCCAGAGCTACAATGGAATGTTTTAGATTAAAGCATACACATGTGTTAGAATGGCCCAGTCAAAGTCCAGACCTAAATCCAATTGAGAATCTCTGACAAGACGTGAAAATTGCTATTTACAGATGCTCTCCGTCCAATCTGACAGAGCTTGAGTTATTTTGCAAAGAAGAATGTGCAAAAATATCACTCTCTAGATGTGCAAAGCTGGTAGAGACATACCCAAAAAGACTTGAATCTGTAATTGCAGAGAAAGGTGGTTCTTCTAAGTATTGACTCAGGGGGATGAATACAAATGCAAGCCACACTTTTCACATATTTATTTGTAAAAAAGAATGAAAACCATTTTTTGTTTTCCTTCTACTTCACAATTATGTGCTCTTTGTGTTGGTCTATCACATAAAATCCCAATAAAATACATTGACGTTTTTCATTGTAACATGACAAAATGTGGATAATTTCAAGGGGTATGAATAATTTTTTTAAGACACTGTATTGAACTACAGTTCCCATCATGCTTTGTAAACATACTATGCTGCAAGTTCTTCCTTGGAGGTATCTTAGGATGGTGTCCTAGGTGGTGGCAGTGGATTGGTGACCTGTCATTATCCAATATCATTTCAGCTTTGTGAATGACAATCAAATAAGTAGCATGGAAATAGGTAGGCATGGGTGTGGGTAGGGTGCAGCCTGGTGCTCTGGCGGCAATGAATACACTCAGAGGGCAAGGTGCATGTAGAGAGGGTATATAGAGAGAGTTCCAACAACGTACAATCAGACCCAGCAGATAGGCACATTTGACGGGAGCCGTGTACAAACAGTAGCAGAGGATTGCGATCTTAACCACTTAAGCCCGGGAAGATTTTACCCCCTTCCTGACCAGGGGGTATTTTGCGATTCGGCACTGCGTGACTTTAACGGACAATTGCGCGGGCATGCGACGCCGTACCTAAACTAATTTGACGTCCTTTTTTTCCCCACAAACAGAGCTTTCTATTGGTGGTATTTGATCACTTGTTCGATTTTTTGATCATGCGCTATAAACAAAAAAAGAGCGTCAATTTTGCAAAAATAACAATATTTTTCACATTTTTTTTATATAAAATTCCCCCCCAAAAAAATGTAAAAATCACAATTTTTTAACATTTTCGGCCAATTTGTTTTATGCTACATATGTTTGGTAAAAAAAATCGCAAAAAGCGTATTTTGATTGGTTTGCGCAAAAGTTATCGCGTTTACTAACAAAGGGAAAGATTTTTGTCATTTTTGTTGTTTTTTTTTTTTAACGCGTAATGGCGGCGATCTGCGATTTTTTTTTGCGGTACTGCGACATTGGGGCGGACAGATCGGACCATTGACTGACATTTTTGACACTTTTGGGGTTACCAGTGACATTACTGCAGTAATCAGTGCTATACATATGCACTGTTACTGTAAAATTACACTGGCAGTGAAGGGGTTAACTTTGAGAGGGAGGGGTTATGTGTGTCCCTAGGGGCGTGATTCTAACTGTGATTGGCTGTGGCTTGAGCTGTAGGAACAATGATCAATGGTCCTACATAGTAGAACCATATGATCAGTGTTTCTACACAGGGGAGAATGACAGGCGGCTTGTTTACACTAGCCGCCTGACTTTCTCCCTCTACAGCGACGATCGCAGAGTGACTGGCGGACATCGTGTCCGTCGATCACACGTGCGGTGGGGTCCGTGACCACGCGGGAGCGCGCCTCCGGAGGCGCGCGCTCGCTCCCCAGAGCCTCACAGGCTAGTGACGTACCCATATGTCACTTTGCCTGTGAGGGGCTGACCGCCGCAGTATATCTACTTGCGGTGGTCGGCAAGTGGTTAAAATGGCGCAGACAGCTTCTAAAGCAAGGAGCAGAAATGCGGCCTGGGCAGTCAACACCCAAATGGGAGGATTCAAACATGGAGATAGCATAGTCTCTTCACTTTCCCTTCTCCTCAGGAACCTTTCCCTGCCGCTATGTGCTGTCCCTGCCAGACGGAGAACCTGTCCCTACACTAGCCACTTACACAAAGCACGCCAAAACTGGGAACCAGAATTGTATTAGGATTCTGCCTTGACCCAAGATGTCTACCGAGGTCATGTGGGGTGTCAGTGTCCAATCGTCTCTTCATCGCCACTTCAGTCCAGTGCCACCTGCAGTGGGGAGTACAGACTGCACCTGCCTACATGGGTTTGTAACTAGCCCATAAAAAGCAGTGGTGACTTAAGTCAGGCTAATTTGAACAACCAGAGGACAGAGAGATGATTGGTTATCAACGACGCTAGCAGTAGTGATTGCCTGCACTAAAAGAAAATGGGGCTTGTTATTCTGACTCGGATTGTTGTGATAGTGATCTAACCCTTGTGAGACCTCTGTGCCTGGCCTGTATAAGCAGATACGGTCACTGCGGACAATCCTCCTCAGATAGCTGAACTCACCAATACTGGTTTCATCCAAAAGCTGGTTTATTCTGAACATCACACAACAGGAATACAGCAGAATGAATGGATTTCAGTATTATGCGGTCAAAAGATGATGCTTTCCTTAGCTTAGCATGTGGAATACAAGAGTCCCTGTTACATGAGGCAAATGCAGGAAGCCATGACACAGGAAATACAGCAAGAGCAGGGGGTGGAGTTTACATACAAGGAAATTATGTATCATGCTCACAGGAGGAACAAGAGCATTACCAAAAAAGGTCAGAAGGTGGCAACAAATACCTACCCATAGAAAAATACATGTTAAATAAATCACAGAATATACTATGTAAATTGCATCTACAATAATGAGAATATTAACTGTGTAACAGCACACTCCCCGTCTGACATTGTAAATGTCACTATTTTATACCATAACGGTAGTTATACAAGTGCAAATAAACAACAGTGCAATTTGCTTGATGTCTTGAGAATCTGAAAGACATAAAGAAAAAAACATGCAAAAAAATGCAACAACTTCAAGTTAACATTAACGTCCAAGACTCTTCCTTCTTCAAGTCAAAGGTAAGAACAAGCAAGTAAGTTCATTCTCCAAAGGGCAAGAGCAGAATAAGTTCAGTGATAGGTCTGATGAAGGTCTTTACAGTCCCTTGTCTTGCAACCTTCACCTCCACCTTGCGTACCTTGCCATCATCACTAGGAACACTCTTTATAATAAGTCCCATAGGCCACTCGAGTCTCCCAGCTTGTTGATCCTTGAGCAGAACAAGATCTCCGACTTTAATGTTAGGATTTAGGTGTTGCCATTTCCTATGTCCTTGCAGTGTAGAAAGATACTCCATCTTCCAACGATTCCAGAAGCAGCTGGCGAGGTGTTGCACTCGCTTCCACTGGTCATAGCACAGGTTTCCTGAGTTAAAGTTTCCGGGTGGGACAGGAATGGACCCAAGCTTTTGGGTAAGCAGAGTAGTTGGGGTTAGGATAGTTGGATTCTCTGGATCTGTTGACACTGGAACCAGTGGTCTGGAATTAATTATAGCAGATGCCTCTGCCATAAAGGTGGTTAGAACCTCGTGGGTAAGTCTTGTGCAATTTGAGTCCATAAGCATAGAGTCCAGTATTCTACGTGTAATGCCAATCATTCTCTCCCATGAGCCGCCCATATGGGAAGAATGAGGAGGATTGAATATCCATGTACAGCCCTTTTGAGCTAAGAAGTCTTGGATTGGTCTAGAGTTGAGCTCTAACTCTCGACAGGCTCCAACGAAATTAGTACCGCAATCAGACCTAAGTGTCTTGACTGGTCCTCTGATGGCGAGAAATCGTCTCAAAGCATTGATGAAGCTTGAAGCATCCATAGTTTCTATTACTTCAATGTGTACTGCACGCACACTCATGCAAGTAAACAACACTGCCCATTGTTTGCTGTTTGCTTGACCACCTCGAGTTCTGCGGGCTGTTACCATCCATGGTCCAAAAACATCCAGACCAACATGAGTGAATGGTGGGTCAGTACTTAACCTGTCAGTTGGCAGATCTGACATTTGCTGTTGCGGATGTTTACCTCTTAGTTTGCGGCAGTGAACACAGCTGTGCAGTATAGCTGTAATTTGTCTTTTTGCTTCTATGATCCAAAAGCCTGCAGCTCTTATGGCACCTTCAGTGAAGTGTCTACCTTGGTGCTTAACCCCTTCGTGGTAGTGCCGTATGAGCAGAGTGGTAATGTGATGGCGAGCGGGCATAATGAAAGGTTTCTGTTCTTTCTCTCCCAACTCGGCCTTGTTTAAACGTCCACCAACTCTTAACATACCATCATTGTCAACGAATGGGTTTAGATTAGCAATTGCACTGGTTTTTGAAATATCCCTCTTGTCACGGATACATTTAATGTCTGAGCCAAAGACTTCCTGCTGTACAATGCGTATTATGACCATTTCACCTTCAGCAATGTCCTTTGCAGAAAGAAACCTTTGACATATGTGCCAACCTTGACATTGCGGATCAGTGGGTTTTGTGTGAAAGCAGCGTGCAATGTGGACTAACCTTGCGATGGTGCGTACAAGCTTTATCCACTTGGAAAATCGTTCAAATCGCTGACAATCCAAGATGAGTCTTTAGTTTGAGTGACGAGGGTTTTCACTTCTGGACGAATCTCTGGATCTTTGTCAGGTTCTAGGATACTGAAGACATCAGCCGTGGTTTCTTCTGGCTGATCCAGCAGGAATTCTGGACCTGTTATCCAAGGAGAATTAGCAAAAGCACTTGCAGACACTGGCCTGGTGGCATGATCTGCAGGATTAATTTCAGATGGGACATAATGCCATTGTTCAGATTTAGATGATTTCCTGATTCTTTCAACACGGTTGCTGACATACACATAGAAACGTTTAGTCTGGTTGCATATGTAACCCAGAACAACTTTACTGTCTGTGTAGAATTTGATGTCGTCTATCACAATGTCCACCTCACGTAGTATGAAATCTGCAATTTCTACAGCTAGAACAGTCCCACAAAGTTCAAGCCTAGGGATTGTGTGCTCTGGCTTAGGTGCTAACTTAGCTTTCCCAAACAGAAACCCTATGTGGACTTGATTAGAAGAGTCTCTTACCTTGAGGTAGGCAACAGCTGCTATAGCCTGAGTTGATGTATCTGAGAAGATGTGAAGTTCTTTTCTCTAACATGTAGTAAGGGAAGCTGAATTGTAGCAGCGTGGTATACGGATTCCATCTAAGGCACGTAGAGATTGTTTCCAGGACTCCCACTTAGGAAGCTTGTCTGATGGCAGTGGAGCATCCCAATCTTTAAAAGTCTCTGAGAATTGCCTAAGCAAGGATTTGCCTTGTATGGTAATGGGGGCAACAAATCCCATTGGATCATATAGGCTATTTACTACTGACAGAACACCACGCTTGGTAAACGGCTTGTCTGTAGAGCTGACTTGAAAGCCGAAGGTATCCTTTGACAAGTCCCACCGTAGGCCCAGACTTCTCTGTTTAGGCAGCATGTCCATTCCAAGATTAAGGTCTTTAAACCCTGTGGCATGATCATCAGGTTGAAAGGCTTTCATGACGGCAACACTATTTGAGGCAATATTGTGTAGTCTGAGGTTAGCCTCAGAGAGCATATCTTGTGTCCTTTTGAGCAGATCTATGGCTTCTTCATCTGTAGGTAAAGACTTAAGCGCATCGTCAACATAAAAGTCTCTCTCAACAAAGTGTCGAGCGTCACTGCCATACTCCTTTTCTCCTTGAAGGGCAGTCCTTCATAAACCATATGTTGCAACAGCGGGTGAGGGACTATTCCTGAAGACATGAACTTTCATGCGGCATTCTATGATCTCATTGTCCATGTAGTTGTTACGGTGCCACAGAAACCTTAGGAAGTTCCTATGGTCTTCGCGTACAATGAAGCAATGAAACATTTGCTCAATGTCGGCAGTTATTGCAACCGGCTCTCTTCTAAACCTCATGAGTACACCTACAAGGTTGTTGGTTAGATTCGGGCCTGTGAGTAGAACATCGTTCAGGGATACGCCTTGATGCTTGGCACTGGAGTCAAATACTACCCTGATTTGTTTAGGCTTGCGTGGATGATACACTCCGAAGAAAGGCAGGTACCAGCACTCATCATGGCCTTGAAGTGGTGGCGCTGGTTCAGCATGATCATTGTCGAAGATCCTTTTCATGAAAGCGATGAAATGATCCTTCATTTCAGGTCTGTTCTTTAGCGTTCGTTGAAGTGAATTCCATCTGGATACAGCCTGTTCACGATTGGTAGGGAGTTTGGCTCTTGCTGCTCGAAGAGGTAATGGCGCAACCCAGCTGTTAGACTCATCCTGGAAGAATTATTTTTCCATTATTTTGATAAATTCTTTGTCTTCAATCAACAAGGCTAATTTGTTGTCATCATTTGTAGTACTAAACACTGCAGCACCTAGGTTGTCATAAGAAAGAATAGAAGCAGTATGCCGTACTTGGATGACGTCAAGAGGCTTTTCCTTTACTTCATAATGGCGAGGGCATCGTTTGAAGTGGGAGGCATGTCCATTCCCCAATATGTACGTTTTGAAGGAGCGGATCTCAGATGACGTACGCTTCCTGTTTAAGCATACATCGCCCACTATTACCCAGCCTAGGTCAAGTCTTTGTGCATAAGGGGCGTCGTCAGGTCAATCACATTGGTCGCGCACTTTATGTACTCTGAGGATGTCTCTTCCTAGGAGAACCAAAATTTCAGCATTCATGTCCATTGCAGGAATCTCATCAACAAGGTGCCTTAAGTGAGGATGGTGATATGCGGCTTCTGGAGTGGGAATCTCTTGCCTTTCATCTGGTATCTGGTCACACTCAACTAATGTTGGTAGGGGTATACCCTGTCCCCCTTTGATGTGAGAAACCATGAACCCATCCACTCTTCTGCCAAAGGCCTCTACACGACCAGAACAGGTTCTAAGAGTATACGGTGTGGGATGACCCTCTATGCCAAAGATCTCAAAGAATTTAGGCTTAACCAGGGATCTATTGCTCTGTTCATCTATTATGGCATACATCTTAGTAGCTTTCTCAGGATGGTCCTTTGGGTATATCTTGACTAGGCACACCTTGGCGCAGCATTTGTGATCCAAGCCTTCTCCACAGACTTCTGTGCATGAAGAGAGAACATTATCCTTGGCTGGAGCATGACTTTGTTGCTCCCCGCCATAACTTGAGGTAGGTGGCTGCTGTAACTTGTCTGGAAGTGGAGTAGGATGCATAGCTGTAACATGTTTGTCGCTGCTGCATTCTGTGCACTTGATGAGGGCTTCACAGTCTTTAGCAAGATGGCTATAAGAAGCACAGCACTTTAAGCATATTCCAAGTTTCTGGAGAATCTCCCTGCGCTCTTGTAGAGTCTTTGCCCTAAGTCCCTGACATTTCTTAAGAGGGTGAGGCTTCTTGTGAATAGGACACTGGCGATTAGGGTCTTTATCTTTGTCAACCACGCACTCATCACTAGGTGAGGTGACGTAGGGTGAGATGTCTGTCCTCTTGACAGATATTGCTTTATTAAAGTCTCTACTTTTAGGTGCTGTGTTATCATACCTTGATGATGATGAGGATGAAGCAGGCATGTTGGGTTCACTGAAGCTGAAGCTGGGGTCATTTCTCATCCAAGCTTGATCACTAATGAACCTGCAAAAGTATGAGAATGTAGGAAAAGATACATTATAGTCTCTTTTATACTTTGATCCTTGTTTTGCCCATTTCTCTTGTAGGCTGCATGGCAGTTTAGACACCACTGGGTTGACACCATGAGCAGTGTCCAGGAAGCTTAGTCCAGGTAGACGTGGATCTCTCTTAGCCAACTCCAACTCCATGAGGAGGTCACTTAGATCTTGCAGCTTGCAATGGTCTTTGTTTGATATTTTTGAAAAGTTTTGCAGTCTCTTGAATAGAGCACTTTCTATGGCTTCCGAACTACCATAAGTTTGCTCAAGTCTTGCCCATGCAGCAGAAAGACCTGCATCTGGGTGGTCAACATGTACTGTTCTCAGTCTTTTAACACGATCGGAAGATTCTGGTCCCAACCATTTTATGATCAAATCAAGTTCTTCCTTAGCAGTGAGGTTGAGATCAGCAATAGCAGCCTTGAATGTTGCTCTCCAGGCCCTGTAGCTCTCTGCACTATCGTAAAACCTTAAGAAGCTTGTGTTAATGAGCTCACGGCGCACCATATATCTGGCAAAGTCATTCAAATCTGATTTCTCACTCTTTGGTACCAAAGTAACTTGTGGAACCCCTTGGTTGTGAAAGTTCTCTGGTGATGTAGGGTGAGGTTCACCAGGGTAGAATGATGTAGCATGAGCGTTTAACTTTGGCTTAGTCTCTAAGGCTTGTGCTGGCGGTGGCTTCAGATGCAGCTTGTTGCCGAAAGTCACATTGTTGTTTGCAGGAGAAGATGTGGTTGGCTGCATAGATGTACCTGTATTGTAGACTTGAAGAGGCTCAGGCATATTGTGTTGAGAGGTCTCCGTGTTGAGAGTCAGAACAGTGTTGCTTGTAGGAAGTACAGGAGATGACTGTATCCTTGCAAATGTTATGCTTTAGTATATATTCACTGGTGCGTTCAACTGGATCTTCCAGTTCTGCTGGGATAAGACAGTCCAGATTAGTGCTTTGTTTCATTGCTTGTTCGATGACTTTTTGCCTTGCCAGGGAAGCTGCTTTCTCACCTTCCATTTGCAGAATCTTTATTTGTGCTTCTTCCTCTGCTTGCTTTCTGATAAAAGAGCTTTGCGCCTTTTTTGCTTCAGCATCAGCGCGGGCCTCAATAAGCTTATCACTTAATGTTGAATTTCTGGAGCGAGAGGATCGAGAAGAAGGTGCAGTGCGCTTGGTTGAGGTGGATCTGTGAGATCTGGTCTCCAGCAGATGAGCTATGCGGAGTTCTGCCTTAAGCTTAGCATTTTTCACTTCAAGATCCCTTTGTTGGTTTAGTGCATTGGTCCTGGTCAGTTCTGCTGAAGAATCCTCTATATTAGAGTCCTGCAAGAAGGCTGAGTATTTTACAGACAACCGCTTATAGCGTTCATATGCGGCACATAGGCGATTTACAGAGTCTCTTAATTCAGCCGGTTGATCAGTAAAATTTGCCAAAACTGACATGCAGTGTGAGGTTCTGTCCCAGAGGTCTGACAGATTACTGGATAACTCATCTCTAGTTGCTTCATAATTTTCTCTTAGTTTCTGTGTCGGTTTTATTATACGTTTGGCTTTTACACTTTGTTCTGTAATATCTGCTGGCTCTGTTCCCTGTGCACCTTCTGGTTCAGAGGCATGATGTATCTGTATTGTTTCTGCCATAAAAGAGTGTTCAGAGCCTTGGCTAGACATTTTATATTGTTTTGCAAAAAATGGTACTGTCTCTTTAAGAAACCACACAGCAGCTTAGACGGCAGCTTAGACAGGTAACACAGTTCAGTGTAGAGAAGCAGCTTCAATGTTCACATGAAGTGCAGTTAGAATGCAGTAAGAACAGATCATATGCAGTGCAGTGAGCTTCAGCCACCATGTGCTTCACAAGATGGGGGATGGGACTGAGCTAGATTGTAAATTATGCTCTCACATATACACAGCAGCTGCAGGAATTCTATGCATCTTTTGACTATTCTGACTCGGATTGTTGTGATAGTGATCTAACCCTTGTGAGACCTCTGTGCCTGGCCTGTATAAGCAGATACGGTCACTGCGGACAATCCTCCTCAGATAGCTGAACTCACCAATACTGGTTTCATCCAAAAGCTGGTTTATTCTGAACATCACACAACAGGAATACAGCAGAATGAATGGATTTCAGTATTATGCGGTCAAAAGATGATGCTTTCCTTAGCTTAGCATGTGGAATACAAGAGTCCCTGTTACATGAGGCAAATGCAACCAGCCATGACACAGGAAATACAGCAAGAGCAGGGGGTGGAGTTTACATACAAGGAAATGATGTATCATGCTCACAGGAGGAACAAGAGCATTACCAAAAAAGGCCAGAAGGTGGCAGCAAATACCTACCCATAGAAAAATACATGGTAAATAAATCACAGAATATACTATGTAAATTACATCTACAATAATAAGAATATTAACTGCGTAACAGCACACTCATAGTCCAGGAAGGTATGAAGATTACTGATCCAAAAACTAGGCTGGTCTTCTACTTTAGCACTGGGATTTTTCTTCAGTAAATACTTGGCAGAATGACCATGCATCTGTTTTTTTCAAAACATTTTATTAAATGTCAGTCTCATAAATTATGGTAAAGGTTGTCTACTAGTTTTTTTTTTTCTTTCATTTCAGCCAGCTATGGGAGTTTCATTAGGCAGGATTTATGTAGTGACATATAAGATGCCTGAAAAACATTAGAAGATATTTTCTGAAATTGATGCTTGAATCAGCTTCCAACTGGAGCTAGATATATACTTTCTTCCCTCCAGACCAACTTACTTGCGCTGCCTCTATCACAGCACACGGACTAGTCTTACTATCATACTAAAAAGGTCAGATGCCAAAGCTGCACAAGGCACGTCGGGGGGTGGGGGGGGGGATGTTGAAAGGGACAGTTTACCCACTTTGGATCAATCAACTTACAACCAACTTTTAGAAGAGTGGGGCAAACTGTCACCTGTCTCTGCTAGAATTTGGTTTTGGTGATGGACCCAGCGTTCATCAGGGAACTAGGGATGGGCTGAACAACCCCCTGTTCGGTTTGCAGCAGAACTCCCGAATAGGGTAAATGTTCTAATCGGAACAGCAAACCCCATTGAAGTCTATGGGAGCCGAACAGGAAAAATTAAAAGTGCCCATTTTGAAGGCATATATGCAAGTAATTAGCCATTAAAGGGATATGGGGGTCTGGGTACTGCTCTGGAGGACATGTATCAATAAAAAAAATGAATAATAAAAAAAATAATAGTTTTTTCAGGAGCAGCGATTTTAGTTATGTTCAAAGTGCAACAAAAAAAATGAAAAATTCATTTAAATATAATGCCTGGGATTCTCCTTAAAGTGGCTGTAAAGTGCCACATCTGAAGCATGCATAAAACATGCTACAGCAAAAATGACATTTCTAAAGGAAAAATAAAATGAATAAAATCCCATTTAAAATTACTTACGATTACAATTTCCAGCACTCGGCTATTGATAAAATAAAGAAAAAATGGCGTGGGGTCCCCTTTGGGTCTGGTATGGATTTCGAGGGGAACCAGACCCTTATCCTGGCATGCAGCCTGGCAAGTCAGGAAAGGGGGGGGGACCAGTACTTCAACTTGACTGTGGAATTCCTATTGACAGCAACATACACTCATGAGCAATTCATCTATGAGACAGACAGACTATTGCTCTTCAGGACACTAGCCAGTATCCCCTTTCTGCTGCACCCAGTAACCGACTTTTCTAGCACGGAGGGACAGCCCACAAAAGAACAAGCCCCTAGATCTGTGCAGTCTGTACTCACAAGGTCTCTGGACAGAATTGTGGCTTCCTTCCAATCTTCCAGCAGCACCCTCCAATGATCCCAGACAGATCTTCACAAGGACATCTGCCCCCTCAGTCAGCTCTTCAGAACACATGGGTCAGCTCTCCAGTCTCCATGCCTTCAGCCTGAGGCCGCATGGCTGCAGGCACTAAGGAGGGAAAGCGCTCCCCTCCTCAGTGCCTGCAGCCATTCGGCCTCAGGCTGAAGGCGCTCCCCTCCTCACTGGAATCTCCAGGCAAAGACCACTTCCTGTGTCTCCTCACTGAATATAAATACCCCCTCCCAGCATGCATAGGGCCCTATGCCTGCAATTGGCTGGGATCACTTCAATATTCATGCCACTGACCTGCATGAGTCACTCCTGTCCACCCAGCAGTTTCCAAAACTGCCTGAATACAGATGAGTCAATTCAAGATCCAGTGACACTTGTTAACCTTCCCGAGCGTGGCTCGGGGTTAAATTTCAAAGCCAAAAGCGGTAACCCCGAGCCACACTCGGGGTACGGATCTTCCTCCCGATCCTCTCCGTGCCCCGGCTTCCGTCTCCTGCGACATGACGTTCACAGGGGGTGGAACGGGCGGCAAATTCAAATGTAAAACACACCAAACACACTGATACAATTAAAAAAAAAAAAAAAAAATCACATCAGTTTGCCCCCCAGTGCCCTTTCCTGCAGTTTTACTGTACTTTTAATGTATATATATATATGTATACATCCATACATACTTTAACTTATTTATAGTTTGTTATTATATTATAATTTATGATTTTGTGTTTCAAACTTTATCATACCCGAGATGTTATAAAGAACGCACAGTAAAAAAAAATCATGTGTAAATAGTTGGTTTGGGCTGCTCATTCTTAAGAATTACATGCAAAATAATGGTACCCCTTTCAGCACCTAAAATCCGAAAGAATCATACCGCCAGGGAGGTTAAACACACAGGACTTCCTGACTATACCAATTCAGCCTCCCTGTTAAGCAGGCAAACTATTACATTTTACCTTAGTTTTCTGTTAATAGGAGACCACACTATGCTAACTATAAACATCATAGCAACCTACCTAGGAGGGTGCTATACATTTATATCAGTATTTTATATGCATTGTTAAATGGGCAGTAATATTTAGGTTACATTAAAGTAGTATTGAACGACCCCCATGCCTATATAGGCGGCACAAGTGCCTAGTTGAGATCAGACTTGAAGGCCAGATCTCCCCTTTTGGAAGCAACAGTACTGTGTTGGTAGAAATCCATACTCACCCATGCCCTATCAACAACTCTGAGCGCTCTCTCTCTCTTCTTCTGAATAATCCTCAGTTCTCATCCGGTCTTCATTCACAAGGGTTTGGAAATTGGGCTAGAGCTTTTTTGGCCCCAATTTATCTACATTCTTACTAATACAAGTGGTATTTTGGCTTGCTCATTTTACTTTCTTTGCCAAAGTAAAAGTTGAATATGGTTTCTAGATAGACAATTATCTGGTCTTTACAGAACCCTTTCTTCATACCATAACCTGCATTGTCCATTGACAGAATTTGATCACCTCTTTATACAATCTCAACCACCATCACACATCATCTCATGTAATGTATACACTTCTTTTGAAAGATAAATTGTCCCTCCTACTTCCTTTTCAAACTCAATAGAGTAAGATTGTAATACACATTTCTCCGATGAGGACTGGATGAAGGAATTTTCCCTTACACATTCACTTTCTCTGTCTTGTAAGGCACAGGAATGTAATTACAAAATATTAACAAAATAATAATACAAAATATAGTTATTAGCTATAACTGCACCAATCCGATATTAGGATCGGGTAGCGGCCTCGATACTGACAAAATAGCTGGATCTGGGATCGGAAAAAAAAAACAGATCCATGGGCCGATCCAGGCTAACATG
This sequence comes from Pelophylax lessonae, assembly GCF_965119305.1. Classification (NCBI taxonomy): domain Eukaryota; kingdom Metazoa; phylum Chordata; class Amphibia; order Anura; family Ranidae; genus Pelophylax; species Pelophylax lessonae. Next base: position 687,731,154 of record NC_138769.1, on the reverse strand, counting down.
TTTACAAGTGGCGGCTGGTGCTCCTTGGGCCAGGGGGGGGGTGGGGGGCGGCGGCAAACGGACCACACCATACACCCCCTGGACCACACCAGGCCGCACACCATATCCCCCCCTGCTGGCTCACTCACCCTGGAGGGAGGGAGGGCAGGCAGCAGCAGCAACGGCGGTGGCGGGTCGGCGGCGGCTTCAGCTTCTTCACCCTCAGTGAGTCTTCTGTGTGTCCTTCCTCCTCCTCCATGGCCAATGGCACGGCTTCTCCTTTCAGCTAATCGGGTAAAGGGTCTCAGGACCCGCTTCCTGACTGGCCAGGAGGAGGATCCGTGTGACAATAGTGAATATTCATTCACTGTTGTCACACAACACTGCGCCCCGAGAACAACCTTTTTTTTAGCCTATTAAAGCCTCTGGCTCTAATCACATGCTGAAAAAAAAAAGAGCCCTATTGAACTCCATGCGTGTGGTGCCCCTGCATGTAGATTGGGGGCCGGACGCATGGATGGGGGAGAGGCGCCCCTGCACCCCCAATGCACCAACCGCCACTGCTACAATGTTTGGTAACTGTCAGAGTACTATTTGACCAATACACTGTTTTGTTTCTACGGCTACATTTTATTTATTTAACATTTATTTAAAGATGTTGGATTACATTCTATTTTCGATTTGAATGCACAATTGTTTTTTAAATAAATAAGAATTCAATACATTACATACATCTGTTATTTTGTCTTAGTTATGTTTAGTTAGTAAAGTCTGGTGCCTTTAGTCTCTTCAAGGAAGGTATAAGGTGGGAGGTTGTTCAGTTTATTTTTAATTCAACAATATTATCGGATCAGTATCGGGTATCGACAGATACACAAAGCCCAGGCATCGGTATCGGTATCAGGACTGAAAAAGTCGGATCGGTGCACCCCTAATAACTTCCATAAGACACACACTAAAACCCCATTCACATATTACTTGCAGGTTCCTGCTATCTATTTGAAAAGCACGCTACCCTCCTATTTAGGTGCTGGGATAGGTAAATTTTGTTTGGGGCCATTGTAGTGGGCTAATTTGTTCTGGTAGGCAAATTTAGTCCTGCTCGCTGTGTCCAGTGAGGCTGAAATTTTGTTTGAGATTTATTGTTAAGTGTTAGTGTAGGTAAATTTAATCTAGTCCACTGTAACCAGTGGAGCTGGGTTTGATTATTCTGGTCTGGTCTGCGCTCTAGAGGCTGCATGATTGCTTTCTTCTTATCGTTCAACTGAAAGATCTATGGGTAATAAAGGTGGAAGCACACCAACCAGCAGCTTAATATTTATGTAGCCTTAGGTAATCCTTGGAAGGTCTGGCCCAGAGGATTCTGGGAGAATGCATAAATACCCTGGAACAGAGAGAAACCGGGCCTTCTTCCAGAGGGAGAGATTGGCACTTAGGGGAGGCTTGATTTCCCTTCCTGGGCATTCTGCCATGTGCTACTGAGTGGAAGCCTAAGCTGGGAGGCTGGAGGGCCAGGAACCAGTGTCCACTGCTGAAGGCTGGATTAGGAGCTGTCGTCTAAGGATCTAGTCTGATACACGGGGAGCAGCTGCCTTCAGGATACTGGTAGGAGGCCACCATTTATCCAGTGTTCTTCTGTGAGTAAAGGCGGGGAGATATCCTAGAGACTGAGTACCATCACCCCTTTGTGTGCTAGAAGGTAGACAAGTGCACTGCTGAATAATTTGTTTCATTTCTTTTTTTTTTTTTTCGATTATGGGATTATTCGTTATGATCAGCATTCGTTACTTCCGATGCATTCGTATTCAAACTCGGACCATTTGTTTATTCAGACATTGGTTGTATTCGTAACCTTCATTTGTTTGGCTTTTTCCGTGTTATACGTTTGTTATTTTTTTTTTTGTTTGATGTGTTTATTTGGATTCTTTTGTTTTATACTATTCTTTTGTTTCAAACGGTCATGCGTTATATTGAATTTATTAGTTGATACGGAAATATTCGTTATTTCCGAGTTGGACATTGGCGTGAGGCACTGGAATTGATTTACTAGGCCTCAGCTATCTACTAGCACATGCATTTAGAGAACAAAACTGACAATTAACAATTAATTATTGTATTAGACTTGGAAACTGTGTATAATAATAAATTAGAATCACATAATTCATTTTACACGGTTTATATTTACTTATATTCAATCAGGCAGCATGACCATGCTCCACTCCCTTAAATAATCTGACCCATTTAACTATTCTTTGTGGGAGTTTAGGAGCAGAAAATGTGACTGTGCACTGTTGTAACAAATAATAATAATAATAATAATAATAATAATAAAAAATTAAATAAATTGTATCAGGAAAAGAAAGGGATAGAGTAGGAGTATTATCGCCTGGCCCTTAGAATTGGCCAGGCATAACATGAAAACAAAATTCTACCAATATCATTAACCACTTTACGACCGCCCGCCGCATATATACTGATCACCCACAGTGTTTACCCCTTCCCTCCCAGAGTCATTATTACAGTATATTAAAAAGGAATAGCGCACACATGCAAAAGAAATGACTCTCAAATATGGAGACAATCCATAAATAAAAATGGGGATTTAGTCCCACCATATGGCCATATCGTGCTCAAGCCCACCACTACGTCAAAGTACCCCATTATCAGTGGGTCCTACACTATCCATAAAAAAGGGGTGAATCCAGCCTCTCTAACCCTTGGAGACAACACTCATTGCTGGGAGAGATGTGCTAATGCACTACAAGGGACTCCTCCTATATCTACTTGATAGTGGACACTGCTAGAGTACAGGTGTGTGTGGGGGGTGGGGTGCTCAACCTCAGAAGTCTGGTCGGACCGAATACATAATAAACAAGCAAAAAATTGGGGGAGCAAACCCTGAACATGTATATCTAAAGCCGGTGCAGCTATGAACCAAGCGACATGTATATTTAAAAAGAATAGCGCACACATGCAAAAGAAACGACTATCAAATATGAAGACAATCCATAAATAAAAATGGGGATTTAGTCCCACCAAATGGGCATATCGTGCTCAAGCCCACCACTACGTCAAAGTACCCCATTGTCAGTGGGTCCTACACTATCCATAAAAAAGGGGTGAATCCAGCCTCTCTAACCCTTGGAGACAACACTCCTTGCTGGGAGAGATGTGCTAATGCACTACAAAGGACTCCTCCTATATCTACTTGATAGTGGACACTGATAGAGTACAGGTGTGTGTGGGGGGTGGGATGCTTAGCCCCAGAAGTCTGGTCAGACCGAATACATAATAAACAAGCAAAAAGTTGGGGGAGCAAACTATTCTTTTTTAATATACATGTCGCTTGGTTCATAGCTGCACCGGCTTTAGATATACATGTTCAGGGTTTGCTCCCCCAATTTTTTGCTTGTTTATTATGTATTCGGTCCGACCAGACTTCTGAGGTTGAGCACCCCACCCCCCACACAAACCTGTACTCTAGCAGTGTCCACTATCAAGTAGATATAGGAGGAGTCCCTTGTAGTGCATTAGCACATCTCTCCCAGCAAGGAGTGTTGTCTCCAAGGTTTAGAGAGGCTGAATTCACCCCTTTTTTATGGATAGTGTAGGACCCACTGATAATGGGGTACTTTTTGGGAATGTTATATAGCAGAATGTGAAAAATATTGTTTTTATTTTTTCAAAAAAAGCGCAAAAAATAAAAATCGCAGAGGTGATCAAATACCAAGAAAAGCTCTATATGTAGGGGGGGGCATCAATTTTATTTAGGTACAGCATTGCATGACCGCACAATTACGTTATTTATTTCATTATTATTTAATTAAATAAATGTAATTATTATTTAATTATTACGTTAAAATAATGCATTGCCGAATCGCAAAATATGGCCTGGTCATGAAGGGGCAAATCCTGCCAGTCCGGAAGTGGTTAAACTACTGTAGTAGTAGAGATGGCTAACAACAACAAATAATAATTCTGCAGACCGAAATAATAAAACTCACACTGTCTTACTAAATTAAACTGCAGGAAAAAACTCTTTTACTTTAAGTATAAAAAATAAAATCTGCAGTGCAGACTGCTGCAGACACACAGCAAGATAATAAAACCCACACTGTCTCACAAAAGGAAAAAATAGAACTGCAGGAAATCCTATTTTACTTCTAAGAAGAAATATTAGTAAACATAATTAGAAATGAATCATTTCTCTCTCACTCCTCAATTTACAAGACTAAAGCCCCGTACACACGTACCGATGGTCGGCTTACAAATCTTCCTCTTTTCTCCCCGGGATGTCGGTGTCTGCTGAAAAGTGCAAAGACAGCACAAGGACAGCACAAGAATTTTGTCCGCCGACTGCAGAAGTGATGTCATGTAATGGTTAACTTTCCCTGTGTTTTCTATTTTCTGAGCATGCCCAGTCTTGCAAATCTGCGGTCTGTCGGCCGAATTGTGTACTGACAGGCGAACAATCGTCCGTTCTGGTGTCGGCATACAAATATTTTCATGTTTGCACGAAAGACTTTTGTCCGCGGATTGTGCGCAGACATCTGTCGGAGGCACCATACTAACACGCGTACAATCGGCAGATCCTTCGTCCACCGACGTTTGTATGCCGACGATCGGTACGTGTGTACGGGCCTTTACTGACACTGCACTGCAGTGCAGACTGCTGCAGACAGAAGGGAATAAGGGTTCGCCAGAGATAACACATGACATCGCTAACATTGCCCATCCGTAAATCAAATGAATACAAAAAAAAGAATCCATAAAATAATCCATAATACAAATGCATTAATTATTTCTCAGTGATACAAATAGTCGGAAAGAACAGATTTTATTTTTTATACTTAAAGTAAAACTAAATTTTTCGAATGTAATCGATTTGTTAAACTCATAGGATGAAAAGTTTTTCATTCTTTTGGATTTTTGCTCTTTTCGATTTTTTGTTCTTTCGGATTTTTATTCTTTCAGATTTTCTTTCTTTCTGACAATTTATTTTCGAATGCATTCATCAAAGAGTCTTTCATTCTTTTGGACACTCCCGAATGAACGAATTTGCCAAATTTTTGTCCTGAAAACGAATTTGTAATGAAACAAATTGCACATGTCTACTAGAAGGACAGCCTTGTGTTTGCTAAGAAGTTTTGTCCTGAAGAGCATCGTTATTCCATTCCTTGTGAAGGAACTGTTGCTTGGACTGTTCACCGAGGAAGGCCCAATCTCCTCAACACTGTATTGCAGAACCTTACCACCATCTGCTTTACAGGGACAGTGTTCAGAGTTTCAAGAGGCAAGTTCAGTGTCCTCAAGCTCGTTATAGCAAATGATTGGAGTATCCTGCTTTTCCCAATCCCCATCCAAGTTAAACTCTTTATTAAAACCTCAATACTAACAATCCTAGGCTGTTTCTTCAGCCAAAGGAGTGAAAGTGTATGGATGACTGGCTGCCATGCAACTACTGGGAAAAGGAACCCGGGAATATTACCAACGGCTCCTCCGGGGAAAGCACTATATGCGTTTCACGTGTTGTGCACAAAGCAGCCTATTCACTTGAATTGGCTGCCCTCTACACATTTGTATCACCAAAGAAGCTCAGGGACCAAATTTTGGCCAGGTGCTTTTTCACACGCTTATAAAAAACCTTCTGTGTGCAGCAGCAGCCCCCCCCCCCCCCCAATACTTACCTGTGCACCCTCTTGCTCCAGCGATGTCCAGGAGAGCCTTGCCTCTTTGGGGACTTGCACTCCTGATATGCTTTTGGCAGCAGCCATTGGATCCTGCTGTTGTTAATCACAGCCAATGAGCCAATCAGGAAATAGAGGGGGTGGGGCCGAGCCACGGCTTCCTGTGTGAATGGTCACACAGAGCAGCGGCTCAGCGCTGGTGCCCCCATAGCAAATTGCTTGCTATGGGGGCACTAGGCAGGAGGGAAGGGCCTGGAGCGCTGGCGAGGGAACAAGAAGAGGATGATCCAGGCTGCCCTGTGCAAAACCAACTGCCCGGAGCAGGTAAATATAACATCTTTGTTATTTTTTAAAGAAATTACTTTAATGTAATTATAATGAACAGACAAAGGCCCTTCAGGGAAAAAAACAGTGGAACAACTAACAATAGTACAACTCGATAACGCATCTAAAGCAGCACACAATTATAACAAGAGAGACAATATATAAGTCAGTTATAAAGAACAGCAAATTACCTAGGTGACCTGACTGAGTGTTTAAGAAACCATCTAAACCACTGACCAGTGGGTCTGAGTACAAAAAGAAGAGGATCGGGGCTGCTCTGTGCAAAACCATTGTACAGGACAGGTAAGTATAACATGTTTGTTATTCATGATTTTTTTTTTAATTATTCCTTTAAAAGAGGGATTCTCAAACTACGGCCCTCCAGCTGTTGCGGAACTACACATCCCATGAGGCATTGTAAAACTCTGACATTCATAGACATGACTAGGCATGATGGGAATTGTAGTTCCTGAACAACTGGAGGGCCATAGTTTGAAGACCCCTGGTAGAATCTCTTTAAATACCACCAAAAGAAAGATCTATTTGTTTAAAAAATGAGAAAAATGTATCATGGGTACAGTGTTGCATAACTGATTATTTGTCATTCAAAGTGTGACAGCGCTGAAATCTGAAATGTGGCCTGGGCAGGGGGAGGGTGAAAGTATCTGGTACAAAGTGATTAAGTTCAGCTTTAACCACTTGCCGACCGCCCCACGCAGATTTACTGCGGCAGGGCGGCTTGGCTGCGCATAATCACGTAGATGCAGTTTTGGCGGCGCTCATGAGCCACCAGAGCCGCGCTCCCGCTGTGATTAGACACAGCGGGAGGCAGACTGCGGGAGGAGCGGGCTCGATCGCCGCCGGCCTCCCGCAATCTTCGACAATACTGACAGGAGAGCCGTCTAGAATGTAAACAATGCAAGACGGCTCTCCTGTCAGAGAGGCAGGGAAAGATTGTGTGATTCAGCTAAGCCGAATCCCCGATCTCTCTCTGCCTTTGTTAAATCCATCCCTAAAACAATTACCTTAACCCTTTGATCGCCCCTGAGTTAACCTCTTCCCTGCCAGTGTCATTATTACAGTAACAGTGCATATTTTTAGCATTTATTACTGTAGTAATGTCACTGGTCCCCCCCAAAAGTGTCAAAAATGTCAGTTAGGTGTCCAATTTGTGTGCCGCAATGTCGCAGTCCAGCTAAAAATTGCAGATCGCTGCCATTACTAGTAAAAATAAATAAATAAAAATTACATAAATCGTTCCCCTAGTTTGTAGATGCAATAACTTTTGCGCAAACCAATTATTATACGCTTTTTGGGATTTTTTTTTTTTTTTTTTACCAAAAACATGTAGCAGAATACAAACTGGCCTAAACTGATTTTAAAAAAAAAAATAGATTTTTTTAATTTTTCATTGGGAATGTCTTATAGCAGAAAGTAGAAAATATTGGTGTTTTTTCAAAATGACTCTTTTTTTGTTTATAGCGCAAAAACGAAAAACCGCAGAGGTGATCAAATACTACGAAAAGAAAGCTCTATTTGTGGGAAAAAAAGACATCAATTTTATTTGGGTACAGTGTCATTAAGGGGGTAAAACCTTCCAGGGCGGAAGTGGTTAAAGCCCCTTTCACACTTGCGTGACTTGTCCTGCAAGTCGCATGAGAAGTTGTATCCCATGATTTCCAATGAGTACTGTTCATACCTGTGCAACTTAAAGTTGCAGCAACCTCAAAATAGTCCCTGCACTACTTTGGTCTGACTTTGATGCGACTTGAGGTCCTCAAGATTATACAGGCATTGCTTCAAATCGTGTCAAAATTGCGTGACTTTCAGGGCGTACAAGGGTGAGAGGGGCCCTAAAGCTGAACTTAAAGCTTAAAGCAGTATTAAAACTTAAAGTGTTTGTCACCCCACTATTTCATATTCCTGATATGCGCCTGCTGTACCATGTACTTGTATGAGAAAGTATTCTGTTCTCTTTGTATTGCTTCCTTTATGTGAAATCCCTGGCATTCCTGCCAGTCCCTCTGCTTTCCTATTAAAAACTGACCACACTAAGCAGGATAACACAGTATGGTCAGTTCTTATATACTGGGAACTCAATGTGCTCTTCTGCAATGATTAGACTTGCCCTGACACTCCCCTTCCCCCTGCTCAGCCTGTCACTGGGAAGCTCAGTGTCCTGCTACTTCTCCTCCCCCTACTCTTATGCAGTTTAGAAAAGAGGGAATGTGATCACTTATAAAAAAGGGGGGGGGGAGGGATTTATGATGTTTCTTTATATCTATACAAAATGTTTTGCCTTTCAATTCTATTTTAAACTGATTGGGTTATTTTACAAAGTGATCATTTACAATCACTTTTAAAGCAAACATTTATTATATTGCAGCTTATCATGTCTTAGATGTGATGGCTGCATTCGTTTTTTTTTTTTTTTCTTCTATTTTTATCTGATAATCCAGCCATTAAGTCTGTTGTTTTTCAAAAGAACAAGTTCTTCAGCAGAATGTGTCAGTTACAAGGATGACACAAACTATTTAAGGCTGGCAGGGGTGCTTACAATGCCCAGATTTTATTTATGTAAAACATTTATCCCAGAGGGAAATAAACTGTTTGCTGTAACTGCTTATAAAGCATGACTGCTGATAAGCTTAGGCATATTCTGACCAGGTATTACCAACACAAGACCTTGCCCCCCCCCCAGGAAAGACATACAAACTTGTTTAAGTTGGAATTAGGGCAAGGCCACAGCTTTATTGAACTTATCAACTGTAACAATATTAAATTACCCACAGAACGATGCCAGTCACGGTCTATACCGTGAGCATCATAATAAACATAGATAATAGGCCTGTCTCCACCATCAGTGCGAGACAGGCATTAAACTGAACCCAGACTTAAACTTGAGGGCATGGCCCATAAAGGAATATCCATCGCTGGCAAGGTAAAACCGCCAATAAAGCTGTGACATCTTCTCAACGGGCGGGTGGGTGGTCAACTCTTGTGACGTCAGGATCTCCTCAGAGTGGTGGGACGTGCCCTTGCGTAGCCCCTTTTCTAGAGTTCAGGCTCCACCCCATCACCTTGTGTCTTAGTGGCCAATCCTGTAAAATCCACCTAAACTCCCCATTTATCGCGACGCCCACATAGCTGCCAAGCTTCCATCAGTCAAGGCTCCCTTTCCCTAGATGATGGGGTCAAGGGGCCTTCATTAGCTGGAGTTTGGCTTCAATTTGTTACTGTATTTTATCCTGCTAATACACCTAATTCTCTCTTCCTGACAATGTTGCTGTCCAAATGTGCCCCCTGGGCTCTTTCATCCAGAGTGGGGGCACTCTGTGGGAGCACTCTCTGGGTGGCACTGTCCAGATCACTTGGTAAATAAAAAAGGAAAAAACAAAAATGCAACCACCACATTGTCACTGTTTTATTATAGTCTTGCCCTTAGGTGTGCCCAGCCTATTGCATTAGGGCAGGGGTCTCCAAACGATGGGCCTCCAGTTGGTCAGGAACTACAATTCCCATCATGCCTAGTCATGTCTGTGAATGTCAGAGTTTTACAATGGCTCATGGGACGTGTAGTTCCACAACATCTGGAGGGCCATAGTTTGGAGATCCCTGCATTAGGGTTAGGGTTGCCACCTCATCCCTTTAAACCAGGACACACATTAATTACACAGGTTCTGTGGCTGATTAAGGTGGCAATTAAATTCACTTAGTACCTTATGTGCATCATATCAGCCACAGAACCTGTGTAAGTAATATGTGTCCTGGATTAACCACATAACATCTGCCCACCGCAGTTTTACTGTGGCAGGCAGCCGCTCCTGGGCAAAGGGACATTATACTACATCGCTCGCTCCGGAGACCCTAGGGGGCAAGCGTGCGCCGCCGACGGCGCGCGCCCGCCCCCACTCGTTAGCTGGGGAGCTAGCGCGTTTGACCGGCAGCTCCGATGGCCGCCGGCCACTCGCGATCTCCCGCAGCTGAGAGAGGACAGACGGCTGATGTAAACACAGCCGTCTGTCCATCTCCCTGAAGTGATCACAGAGTCTATGTGACCATGCTATATAGGATCGCATGTCTCTGTGATTACTTCACTAGCCACGCCCCCTGACAGTTAGAATCATGCCTCTAGGGACACATTTAACCCCTTGATCACACATACTGTTAACCCCTTCCCTGCCAGAGTCATTTTTACAGTAACAGTGCATATTTATAGCACTGATTACTGCAGTAATGTCACTGGTACCCCCAAAAGTATCAAAAATGTCAGTTAGGGGTCCAATCTGTCCGCCGCAATGTCGCAGTCCCGCAAAAAAAAAATTGCAGATCGCCGCCATTACTAGTAAAAAAAAAAACAATAAAAATGACATAAATCCTTCCCGTAGTTCGTAATCGCAATAACTTTTGCGCAAACCAATCAAAATATGCTTATTGTGATTTTTTTTTACCAAAAATATGTAGCAGAAAAATTGGCCTAAAGTGTTTAAAAATTTAGATTTTTACATTTTTTTTGAGAATTTCATATAAAAAAATGTGAAAAATATTGTAATTGTTTTCAAAATTGTCGCTCTTTTGTTGTTTATAGCGCAAAAAGTAAAAATCGCACAGGTGATCAAATATCACCAAAAGAAAGCTCTACTGTATTTATGGGAAAAAAAAGGACGTCAATTTTGTTTGGGTACAGTGTTGCACAACCACGCAATCGTCCATTAAAGTCACGCAGTGCCGAAACGCAAAATAGGGCCTGGTCATTGAGCAGCCAAATCCTCCGGGGCTAAAGTGGTTAAAGGGATGAGGTGGCAACCCTAATTAGGGTGTGCACCCCACAGCACAAACACACACACCCAGGATGTTCATTCAGAAAGGTAAGGGGCTGGTATCTTACTTATTTACAGCCCCTTCCCCCACTCACCCTAAACATACCCACAGCAACAGCCGACAGGAGAAGAGAGGAGGGAAGCCGGCAGAGCTGGGGGTGGGGGGTGAATTCCAGGGCAGGAGGGGGAATCTGTGCTACACACAGTGATTAGGGTGTGCCTGGGCACACCTGGCACACCCTGTGCACATGCCTATGGTCTTGCCAGCTAGTTAAGAGATTACAAGGCTCAGTTATTAGAAATCCATGTAATTCTATAATTTGTAAAATGTTAAAAACTTTAAAGAAAAAATCCTTTGCAGTATATTTCTACTTCAAAATGATCGACTCTACATCTGCAAGAGATCAAAATGAAATTCAAAATGTAGGAATAAGCGCAATCCTTACTGCTTTTATGAAAAGGGCATCAGAATTTTATCCGAATCCTTAGTAATTCCTGTTATTTGCTTCTTTTCAGATACATCTTTTGGAATGTGCTCGGAGGGTTATAGATGCTGCAAGCTGTAATTTTACCCAAAGTTAATGGAAGATGTGGACGTAAAAATGTTTGTTTTACTAAAGGGATATTCCCTGATAACTGCTTTTATCTAATCTATTATTTGTAGGTATACAAATGACAGTCATTACCTGCTAATTTTAAACCTAAATCATTAGTAAGAGTATAAATTCAATTCATGACCACAATGCTGAGTTGTAGAAATACACTTAAGCTGGATACACACTATCCAACTTTTGTGGTTAGATTTCCTTCAGATTTACCTTTTCTATGTAGTGCAAAGTTCTGCAATGATGTTGCTCGGATAACATGTAAGGGCATCATCGCTAGCTTTTACCTATCCCATGATGGCGGCTGGTTCTGCCATGAGAGGTCACATGGGGTGCAAGTCCTATTGACAATGTACTTAAGCGGTGTCGTCAGCACGCCGCCCGTACCTTGAGAACATCACATCTGACGAAACGTACGTCGGTCGCGGCGTGCTGACGTCACCATTTTGAGACTGAAGGACGGGCAGAGGAGCCGACCGGCAGGCGGCTCGATCATACCCACGTTTCCTACCATACTTTTGCTTGTAAGTTGCTCTCTTTTTATTTATCACAATAAATCGTTGGTTTTACACTATTGGAGCGCTTTGCTTTTTTACATACATGCTATTTGGATCATTTGGAGCTTTCGGTTCAGTCATCTTGGCATTATCAGAGGACATCTCCATCAAACTGTTACTGGCGCTTTCATTTCCCTTGTCTGGTAAGCGGCTGTGTTGTCGGTGGTGGTTCCTTTTCACTTTGGTGGCCAATCGTTGCCTTCCTTTGAATTCACGCTGTTATCTGCCTTCTGGTAAGCAGATTGGATTTAAGGGTGTTGGTGCTTTACTTCACTTTCATTCACTACCTGTCTGGCTAGCGATTAGCATTTGGTGGTGGCACTTACCTTGGGTGACTTGTATGATTAGTGATACACAAACAGTATTATGCTATGGAAGCTTTTTTCTTTTCACATGCCTTTGATGTTTGATCACTGAGACATCATTCAAATTGGAGGAGACATTTTGAAGTCGCTGAATAGAATACCTTTTGGATATCTGGGTGTATATTTATCTACTTCTGGTAAGGAGATTGTACACCTGGTGGCTTCATTATTTCACCTTGGAGGAGTGCAGATTCCATATCTTTAGATTAATTCCAAGAAAATTTGGACAATTTGTCTGTGGTCTCACATTATTTAGTGTATGGCCCTACCATCATTATCTTTTGCATCTGATTAATATTTTTTATTATAATATTACTCAACTTAGCGCAACTTACTTATATTTAATGTAGTGCAAGGGCCTGCCAGATTGCATACAAATTGAAAGTGTTTAGGTTTGACCTCATATTATATGGTTTTGGTAAGTCTAAAGGAAAAAGTCTTCAGAAAATCTTATAGTGTGTATGGCCCATTAGTCTTTGCTAAGGGAAACCTTTCACGATGGCTGGTTACATCCAAAACTTCCATCTTCTGCTAGAGGCTGCCATTTCCCAACTTCTTAGTAGCGATAGGCTTTGGGCATGTTCGGACTGAGACCGCCATGAAGCTGGCAGCTGCTGGTCAGAGAATGTTTTACTGCCTATGATTGGCCGTGTGCAGTGAGGACTTCCTGGTGGGCTTAAACCAAACACGCCCGAGACCGTCATTACTCCTTAGACCTTGTTCACATGGGGATACTTTGCATCCCCTTGATGTCTATTTGGACACAGCCTTGCTCTCAATTTGATGTCCCTGCAGGTGCGGGTCCACGGCCCTGAACACAGACAGTGGAGTTGATTTACTAAAACTGAAGAGTACAAAATCTAGTGCTGCACAGAAACCAATCAGCTTCCAGGTTTTTTTTTTTGTTTAAAGCTTAATTGAACATTGAGGTTAGAAGCTGATTGGCTACCATGCACAGCTGCAGTTTTTGTAAGGTAACCTGCACCTGCATGGATCTCAGACTGGAAACAGTGGCTGTGTCCGTGAGGCCACCTTGTCCCAACAGACATTAATGGGCCAGCACAGGGAACACTGATGACTCCCTGATGACTCCCTGTGTGGGTCAATATTGTCTTTACATGGGTTTAAGCTGTAGTATACTCATGTGAGCGAAGGTCATAAAGCCGAACCCCAAACGCCAGGCTCCCCAGTTGGCCCCTTCAGCAGTAACTTATGTTTTTCTATTATTTACTTGCTATATTCTGAAGTCTAAAATTATAATTAAGCTAAAAAAAGTTTTTATCCTAAAGTGGTTGTAAACCTCAGTCATGGAATATGAGCAAAGCACATACACTATATTACCAAAAGTATTGGGACACCTGCCTTTACACGTGCATTAACTATAATGGCATCCCAGTAGGGTTCAATATTGAGTTGGCCCACCCTTTGCAGCTATAACAGCTTCACCTCGTCTGAGAAGGCTGTCCACAACGTTTAGGAGTGTGTCTATGTGAATGGGTGACCATTCTGCCGGAAGCACATTTGTTAGGTCAGGCACTGATGTTGGAGAGAAGACCTGGCTTGCATTCTGCACTCTACTTCAGCCCAAAGGTGTTCTGTCAGTTTGAGGTCAGGACTCTGTGCAGGCCAGTCAAATTTCTCCACCCCAAACTCGCTCATTTATGTCTTTATGGACCTTGCTTTGTGCACTGGTGTGCAGTCATGTTAGAACAGGAAGGGGCCATCCCCAAACTTCCCACAAAGTTGAGAGCATGAAATCGTCCAAAATGTCTTAAGAGTTCCCTTTACTGGAACTTAGGGGCCAAGCCCAGCCCCTGAAAAATAACCCCACACCAAATTCCCCTTTCCGCCAAATGATTTGGACCAGTGCACAATGCAAGTTCCATAAAGAAATAAATGAACAAGTTTGGGGTGGAGGAACTTGACTGGCCTGCACAGAGTCCTGACCTCAACCTGATAAAACACCTTTGGGATGAATTGGAGTGGAGACTGCGAGCCAGACCTTCTCGATCACATCAGTGCCTAGGGCTGCATCGATACCACTTTTTTAAGACCGAGTACAAGCACCAATACTTTTTTCCAACTACTCGCTGATATCGATTACTGATACTTTTTTTTAATGTCATGTGACAGTGGCACTAATTAACAGCACTGATGGGCACTGAACTGATAGGTGGCACTAATATGCAGCACTGATAGGTGGCACTGACTGATGAGCACTGATAGGTGGCACTGATGTGCACTGATAAGCGGCACTGAAGGGCACTGATAGGTGGCACTGATGGTTGGCACTGATCGGCACTAATAGGTGGCAATAATGAGGTGGCATTGATGGGTGGCACTTATGGGAAAGAATATGTGGCACTGATGGAAACTGATGGGTGACACTGATAGGCAGGCACTGATGGGCACAGAAAGGCAGCACTGATTGGCAAGTGCCTGTTCTGCTTAAATTGGCGACCCGTCCGTCATATTCAGTAACGGAAGTGACATTCCATCAGAACACCGCTATACCCATCTTGGTACACCTTGCACTTGGCCGCAGTAAGCCTGCAGTCAGAAGGCAGCAGCAGACATCTTGTTACACCCAGCCCATATAGTTAGTGAATGCCCCTGAAACGCATCAGCTCTAAACCCTGTGATGTGAATACAGCATGTGTGTGTCCACACTGCTCAGCATTGTATGTTTTTATGACTTACCATTATTTGCCATTTTGTGAGTATCCACTTAATATTTTTTTTTTTTTTATTACAATATTTTTTTTTTTTTAATTAAGGTATACAGAGAAATACAGTACAATCAAAAACAAACCAGATAAATACCACAGAGATATAAGTCAAGAAGCATAAGTAAAAATACAGCACATCTCATGATATAGTGTCTTTACTGGCCTTACTTCCACCAATTGTTTCCCTTTCTCTAAGCTTAAAATAATAAATTGAAACAAAAAACATAACAAATCTAAAAAAACTGACTATTCGAAATTCGGCCGAATTCCGAACTTTTTGCTGAAAAAGTTCGGAATTCGGCAACCAGAACCGACCAAAATGCAATGGGATAGGAACTGGGCTTTAAAAGCCCATGATTGGACCAGAACCATCAGTAAAAGCCAATAGAGGGGGCAGGAGAATGCAAGGAATGTGATTGGAGTGACTAGGGGGTCCAGAGGCCAATCATTAGTGAATACGCCCCCCAGTATATAAGATAGCTCCGCCAAATCTCTAGCATTTTAATACAGGGATGTGGAAGAGAGTGGAAGCAGTTCTGTTACTTCTGCTCTCAAAGTGTCATTTAGCAATTATTAGTGTGAGGAAAGGGATATCTAGTGTAGTTAGGGTACTATTTTCCACTATAGTTAGATTTAATAATCTAGTTTCTGTAGGGAAAGTTTTAAGTGTAAGGGTGACCGTAGTGTAGTTTAGGGTTAACTGACTCTGACTGCTATGGCAGGGTGACAAAACCCTTCCATGTCAGGGTGACCGCTATAGAGAAAAGATCGTTTCTCTTAGAACTGTTATAGAACATGATGGTGGCTTCGCCCCTGTCACAGCCGGCTTTTTGTTGCAGGCCTTTTATTGGGCTTTTTTGAGGACATGTTTGGAGTCAGGCATGACATCTGAACTTCTGTGTAGGAGTATATATACACACACACAATGAAATAATTAATGAAATAATTAACAGGCATATGGCTTCTCTGCTATCACACCTATATGTGTGTATGTGTATAAATACATATAAGTGTCTTTGGAGGCAGGCATAACATCAGAACTTCTGTGTAGGGGTATATATACACACACACATGTATGTATATATACACATACACATATATAGGTGTGAAAGTAGCAGAAACCTATGCTTGCGCTAATGAAATAATTAACAGGCATATGTCTCCGCTCCTATCACACCTATATATGTGTATGTGTATAAATACATATAAGTGTGTGTGTATATTTACCCATATACAGAAGTTCAGATGTTATGCCTGCCTCCAAAGACCCCCAAAAAATGTCCAAAAAAAACGCCTGCAACAACACACCTGGGCGTTTTTGTAGCAGGCGTTTTTTTGGGCATTTTTTGGGGGTCTTTGGAGGCAGGCATAACATCTGAGCTTCTGTATAGGGGTATATATACACACACACTTATATGTATTTATACACATACACATATATAGGTGTGATAGGAGCGGAGACATATGCCTGTTAACTATTTCATTAGCGCAAGCATAGGTTTCTGCTACTTTCACACCTATATATGTGTATGTGTATATATACATACATGTGTGTGTGTGTATATATACCTCTACACAGAAGTTCAGATGTCATGCCTGCCTCCAAACACGTCCACAAAAAAGCCCTATAAACGCCTGCAACAAAAAGCCAGGTGTAAAAGTAGCGAAGCCACTAACCTGTTCTATATTAATTCTAATACAAACAAACTTTTTTTCTGGTTCTGGACATGCTACAGAGCTGAAACTTCACAGGTACACTTTTTAGACCCCCCCAGACACTAAATCCAAAGAAATCTCTTTTTTTTTTTTCAATAATTTTTTCAATAATTGTCTCTCTATCAAAAATGACAATTTTTAAGAACTTTTTTTGTGTGATTAATAGTCCCTGGGGCATGACCCAGAACCCTAAGCACTTTTTAGGGGCATTTATTGAGTTTTAGGGCTTCAAAGTGGTGTTTTTTGATTACCGAAGTTCGGGTCCCATTGATTTCAATGGGGTAATGAAATCCAGGCCGAACTTTCGGGAAGTTCGGGTGTTCTGGTCGAACCGAACTATTGAAAAGTTCGATCATCCCTAATAATCAATCAGTCAGTTTGTAATTTGACATATATATCTGAAAGCTTATAGTAGACCCAAGGTTCCCATAGTTTATTACATTTTTCGATGTTCTCAGGTGCTATCGCAATCAGCTCTTCCAAAGAGTACAGTGAATTCACCGCGTATAGCTACACCTTGAGAGTTGGTGTTCTCGTGAATTTTCAGTATTTAGGGATAATAGACTTAGCAGCGTTCAACAAATGTCTCATTATGGACTTCTTATACTTGCTCAAAGAGCAGTTAGGTATATTCAGGAGGCAGCATTCCGGGGTAAAGTCATGCGTAATATTAGTAATAGCACAAATCTGTGCAAAAACTTAATTCCAGAACTTATGTATGTAGGTACATTGCCACAATATTTGTAACATCATACCCTTATCTTCGCCACATCGCCAACAAGTGTCAGGGGTATCAGGAAACCACGCATGCAACTTGGCTGGCGTGAGATACCAGTTTGTCAATATTTTGACAAATATGAATATTAGAGCTAATATAACACTGGTGAGACATGATACATGCATTTGACCATTGGGCATCCGTAAAGCTTCTTTGTAGGGCTGATTCCAACTCCTTCCTATGTTTGGAGTGTGGATCCATGCCATACGTTTGTAGCCAATCATACAATCTAGAGGTTGGTTTCTCTATAGGATTCCCCTTGATGCACATAGTCTCAAAGTGTGTCACTGTCAACTGCCTGGAAAAGTTTGGCAAATTAATAGAGTAATGAATATAACTATGAAGTTGTAAGTCTCAGCCACTTCGTGAAATATTGCGAGGGCTGGCCCGATAGTTGGGTGCAATTTGACATTGGCTGGGTAAAGTTTAAAAGGAATCCAATGTAAAAACCTAAGTGGTGTTATGGTTTGCAAACTTTCCATAGTAACCCAATCTTTATATTTAGCATGGCAGTTCCAATCAATTATCCTTACTAAGTGTGAAGCATAATAATCATGTAAAAAATTTGGTAGGTTTAAGCCTCCTGCAGTTTTTGGCCTAGTAAGGATCTGCCAACTTATTCATGGCTTTTTACCTGTCCAAATAAAATTTCCTATAATAGAATTCAAGGATAGGAAAAAATGTTTGGGTATCCTAATAGGTAGGCTATGAAAAAGGTACAACACCCTAGGTAATAATGTCATCTTTACTGCCACAGCTCTGTCAAACCAAGAAAGGGGCTTTGCATTCCAATTTTTGAGGTCCTCTTTTAACTTTTTTAATAAGGGGAGAAAATATTGAGCATATAAATCCGCCATGTTGGAAGTCAATATGATTCCCAAATATTTAAGTTGGGGTGGCACCCATTTGAATGTGCATTTTTTCTGAATCTGTTTTATGGATTCCATATTTAAGGATATGTTAAGCGCCTCCGATTGGTGGACATTGATTTTAAAATTTGAGAGATATCCAAATGTATCAAATTCTTTTATAAGGTTAGATATTGTGGTGTTGGGTTGTGACAAAGCAAAAAGAAGATTGTCAGCATATGCTGCTAACTTATAGTGCCGATGGTTTATAGTAATACCCTTAATAGAAGAATTTTTATCAATCGTTTGTATAAATGGTTCCAGGGTAAGGATAAATAAAATAGGTGAAAGCGGGCATCCCTGTCTCGTATCATTATAAATCTGTACCGATTTAGATAGAGCACCATTGATTTTCAACCGGACGGTAGGTGATTGATAGAGCGACGACAACCAGGCCATCATATTTGATTGAAATCCCACATATTTACAAACTGAAAACATAAAATCCCACGCTATTCTATTGAAGGCCTTCTCCGCATCCGTTGATAGGAGAAGGCCTTCTTCTGAACCTCCCTTAAGCCTGTGAATAAAATTCATTGTCTTTGTAATGTTGTCCCGGGTCTCCCCACCTGGCCTGAACCCTGCTTGTTCTGGGCCAATGAGCTTAGGCAAAAATTGCCCAAGTCTCATGGCCATAACTTTTGCTAACAATTTAATATCAAGATTGAGCGATGATATTGGCCTGTAGCTAGAACAATCGGCAGGGTCCTTGCTAGGTTTATGCAGTACTGTAATATGGGCCATAGTAAATGACAGCATTGCTCTCTGAGAATCTTGCAGGGAATTCAATGCCTTTAACAAGTGAGTAGTTAGAAGTGGACAGAATGTAATAAATGCCAGAAAAGTTCTATAATATCAATTGGTCGGTCAAGTGCTATGGTCTCCGAGGGCGATAGCACTTGTGTTATTCGTGACCTTTCACCTTCCGAATGTAAAGGTTTATGGGATGGAGGGATATTGTACAGTTTGGTGTAAAAACTATGAAATTTGGTTGCTATCTTTTCTGTCTTAACAACCAATTTATTATCAGAGAATTACCCAGTTCTAACTTATTATCAGATGTTTTAATCTGGGGGATATGCGTGGCTGATCTCGCGTCCCTTAATGCTAGGTATTTATTATTTTTATTCCCGTGTTCGTAAAAAAAACCTTGTTTAAATAGTAAGATGTGTTTAGCACTTAGGTCTAATTTGGATTGCAATTACTTTCTTGACATCAAAAGGTCTGACGCTGATTGCACCGCTACTGACTTGTTATGCTGCTGTTCTAATTTATGAATTGTATCCACCAAGAGCTTTAATTCCTTGTCATTATCTTTCTTACGCCTGGATGTGATGCTAATCAGTTGCCCACGTATTACACACTTATGGGCTTCCCAAACAGAAAGTGGAGATACATCATCGGTAACGTTCTCTAGAAATAATTGCCAATAGCATTCCAAATGTGAGACATATTATGGGTATCAGCTAGGGATGATCGAACGGTTCGGGTCGACCATCGGTTCGGCCCGAACATTGGGTGTTCGAGGTTTGGCCGAATTTAGAACTTTTTGCCCAAAAAGTTCGGAATTCGGCAACCAGAACCGCCCAAAATGCAATGCTTCAGGAAATGGGCTTTAAAAGCCTGTGATTGGACCAGAACCATTAGCAAAAGCCAATTGAGGGGGCAGGAGAATGCTAGGACTGTGATTGGAGTGACTAGGGGTTCCCTAGACCAATCATTAGTGAATATGCCCCCCAGTATATAAGATCGCCCCTGCCATATTCTTAGCATTGTTATACTGGACATGGAAGAGAGTGGAAGCAGTGCTGTTAATTTTACTTTAAAAGTGTCATTTAGCTATTTTTAGTGTGAGGAAAGGGATATCTAGTGTAGTTAGAGTGCTCCTTTACAGTTAAGTTAGCTTCAAAAATTCAGTTTCTGTAGGGAAAGTGTTAAGTGTAAAGGGACCGTAGTGTAGTGTAGGGTTAACTGGCAGTGACTGCTATGGCAGGGTGACAAAACCCTTCCATAGCAGGGTGACCGCTATAGAGAAAACTGAATTTTTGTAAAATCTTACCTGTAAAATTCCTTTCTCTAAATCCTCCGACAGTCGCCGCCTCTTCATATTCGTCACTAATGGGGTTATTGACCTTTGCTCCGTAGGAGTGCTAGGCAACAGAATATATTAATATCAAAGCTTTTAGCATATCCCACCCCCAGGGGGTGGTCCCCTCAGTCAATACCTCCTTACTTCCTGCATACCAACTCAGTTTCAGTAGAATAGCAGTAGAGTATACAAACAAACCCCAAAAGAGGGGCGGGGGCAGCGACTGTTGGAGGACTCAGAGAAAGGAATTTTACAGGTAAGATTTTACAAAAATTCAGTTTTCTCTTACGTCCTCCGACAGTCGCCGCCTCTTCATATTCGTCACTAATGGGGACGTCCCAAAGCAGTGTAGACATGAGGGGAGGGAAAAAAGCAGCCGCACCTAAAGCAACGCAATACCCACATCAGAGAAAGGAACTTCACCAAAGTAAGAGAACCAACTGGGCAACAGGAAAAAACGTGCTCAACAGGAGCAACAACCTAGGAAAAAACAAGTAACCTAGGGGTAAAAACACCCCAACAGCCAAGGGCCCAATAAGGGACCCTAAGGCACCGCCGCACTACGGCCAAAAGAAGCATCTGCCGATGCCTGAACATCCACTTTGTAAAATTTGGAGAAGGTATGAACGGACGACCAAGTCGCCGCCTTACACACATGGGCCACAGAAGCCCGATGATGACAGGCCCAAGACGTACTCAGAGATCTGGTAGAGTGCGCCTTCACAGGCACGGGAGGAACCTTCCCCCTCAAAGCATAGGCCTGCTCAATGGTCTGTCTGATCCATTTGGCGATGGTAGAAGCCAGTGGCGGCTGGTGCTCAAAATTTTTGGGGGGGCGCAAAAAGAAAAATGTAATAGGTATTGCTTCGCGCCAAAAAACGCAGTAAAAAAATTGCGTGACTTTGAAGCAGTGCCCCCTTCAATGCAATGAACACTGTGCTGTGCCCCCTTCAATGCAATAAACACTGTGCTGTGCCCCCTTCAATGCAATGAACACTGTGCTGTGCCCCCTTCAATGCAATGAACACTGTGCTGTGCCCCCTTCAATGCAATAAACACTGTGCTGTACCCCCTTCAATGCAATAAACACTGTGCTGTGCCCCCTTCAATGCAATGAACACTGTGCTGTGCCCCCTTCAATGCAATGAACACTGTGCTGTGCCCCCTTCAATGCAATGAACACTGTGCTGTGCCCCCTTCAATGCAATGAACACTGTGCTGTGCCCCCTTCAATGCAATGAACACTGTGCTGTGCCCCCTTCAATGCAATAAACACTGTGCTGTGCCCCCTTCAATGCAATGAACACTGTGCTGTGCCCCCTTCAATGCAATGAACACTGTGCTGTGCCCCCTTCAATGCAATAAACACTGTGCTGTGCCCCCTTCAATGCAATGAACACTGTGCTGTGCCCCCTTCAATGCAATAAACACTGTGCTGTGCCCCCTTTAATGCAATGAACACTGTGCTGTGCCCCCACAATGCAGAGTTCAGCGTGCATGCCCCAATCACTGCAGAGCGCCACAGCATTGTCCCCAATGATTGCAGAGTGCCCACAGCATTGTCCCCCAATGATTGCAGAGTGCCACAGCATTGTACCCCGATAAATGCAGAGTGCCCACAGCATTGTACCCCAATGATTGCAGAGTGCCCACAGCATTGTACCCCAATGATTGCAGAGTGCCACAGCATTGTACCCCAATGATTGCAGAGTGCCCACAGCATTGTACCCCAATAAATGCAGAGTGCCCAAGCATTGTACCCCAATGATTGCAGAGTGCCACAGCATTGTACCCCAATAAAAGCAGAGTGCCCACAGCATTGTACCCCAATAAATGCAGAGTGCCCACAGCATTGTACCCCAATAAATGCAGTGCCCACAACATTGTACCCCAATAAATGCAGAGTGCCCACAGCATTGTACCCCAATAAATGCAGAGTGCCCACAGCATTGTACCCCAATGATTGCAGAGTGCCACAGCATTGTACCCCAATAAATGCAGAGTGCCCACAGCATTGTACCCCAATAAATGCAGAGTGCCCACAGCATTGTACCCCAATGATTGCAGAGTGCCCACAGCATTGTACCCCAATAAATGCAGAGTGCCCACAGCATTGTACCCCAATAAATGCAGAGTGTCCACAGCATTGTCCCCCAATCAATGCAGAGACCAGCGTGCGTGCTCCCTTCAATTTAATGCACTTACCTGGCGGCGGCGGCGGGTTCTTCCCTCCTCGATCCAGTCCGTCCTCTCTGCGGCGGCTGCGGCGGCGGCGGGAAGGTGAGCGGCTTCTCCCTCGTCCTCCGAGCGGCGGTGACGGTGAGTGACTGACTCACGCACCGGCACCGCCCCCATTGTGACGTCAGGGATCGGATGTCCTGGATGATGATTGGTCCATCGGCGCCTCTTCTGGGACATAAACCCCACCCCCCCCCCCCCCCCTAGCCACCACTTCCATTACAGAGGCCGGCAAACCCAATTTTTTTTTGTAAAACTTTATTTGTTCGCTTTGTCATTTTTTTTTTCTTTTTTTCCTTTTTTTTAGGGGTAGGGGGGCGGCGCCCTGGCGCCCCCTATGCACGGGCCGCCACTGGTAGAAGCCGACGCCACCATGCCCTTCCGAGGTCCCTCAGGAAGGACAAAGAGAGAATCCGACTTGCGAAAGGATTTTGTTGACGACAGGTAAACCCTGATCGCCCTAACAACATCCAAGGAATGTAAAGCCACCTCCTTCGGATGCTTAGGCTTCGCGCAAAGCGAAGGCAAGACAATGTCCTCATTGAGGTGAAAATCAGAAATTCTTTTCGGAAGAAAAGATGGGTTAGGTCGCAAGACCACCTTATCCAAGTGAATCACCAAATACGGAGACTTACAGGACAAGGCCGCCAGCTCCGACACCCTGCGAGCCGAAGTAATCGCTACTAAGAAGGCCACCTTCTTGGACAACAAAGACAACGAGATCTCCCTGATATTTTCAAAAGGAGCATGTTGCAACACGGACAGAACAAGGTTCAAATCCCATGGAGGCAAAGGCTCCCTCCTAGGAGGGACCAAATGTCGCACCCCTTGAACAAATGTGCTAACCAAAGAGTTAGACGCCACAGGACGTTGAAAAAGAACGGCCAGCGCAGAAATCTGACCCTTAATCAAGGCCAACGCCAAATGCTGGTCCACGCCCGTTTGAAGGAAAGCCAACACTCTCGATACCGAGTATGAGCGAGGGGAATACCCCCTGGACTCACACCAGGCAAAATACGCCTTCCAAGTACGGTAGTAAATCTTCCCTGAAGAGGCCTTCCTGGCCTTGATCAAAGTGGGAACGACCTCAGGGGAGAGACCCCTATCCTTCAGGACCTGGCTTTCAACAGCCAGGCCGTTAAAGCCAGCGACTGTAAAGCAGGATGGAATATCGGTCCGTGAGACAGGAGATCTTCTCGAAGTGGCAGACGCCACGGAGCGTCGACCGCCAGATTCACGAGGTCTGCGTACCAAGACCGGCGAGGCCAGTCCGGTGCCACCAGAATCACCGCTTTCGGTTCCGAGGCCAACCTGCGAAGGAACCTGGACAGCAGCTGAAGCGGTGGAAAGGCATACATCAGGCCATACTGATGCCAGGACGTCACTAACACGTCCGAGGCGTCTGCCCGAGGATCGCGCGTCCTTGCCACGAACCTTTCCACCTGATTTAGACGAGACGCGAACAGGTCCACATCTGGGGACCCCCACTTCGCGCACAACATCTGGAAGACATCCAGGTGAAGGGACCATTCCCCCTGGTCCAGGGTCTGGCGGCTCAGATAATCCGCCTGCCAGTTTTCCACCCCCGGAATGTGAACTGTAGAAATCGCCGGGACGTGAGTCTCGGCCCAAGACAGAATGTCGGCTACTTCCCGAGCCGCCCGGGCACTCCTGGTGCCCCCTTGGTGGTTGATGTAGGCCACCGCTGTGGCATTGTCCGTCTGCACCCGAACTGGACGGACCTGAAGCCTGTCCATCCAACGCAGAAGACAGAGATTTATCGCTCGCAATTCCAGCATGTTGATCGGAAGAGAGGATTCCTCCTCCGACCAAGTACCCTGGGCGGACAAAACGCCCAGAACACCACCCCAGCCCGACAGGCTGGCATCTGTGGTGATCACCGTCCATGACAAGGGACGAAAAGACTTGCCCCCCGACACCGCCGGGGACTGGAGCCACCACAAAAGACCCCTTCGGGTGTGGCGGCTCAACGAAATCCGCAGATCCAGAGATTGCGGACGCCCGTCCCACACGGCCAGAACCTCCGCCTGAAGCTCCCGTGTGTGAAACTGGGCGAGGGGAATCGCCTCGAAAGCCGAAACCATCAATCCCAGATACCTCATACACGTCCGGAGGGATGAGCACTGATTGTCCCTGAGGGACCTGACTTCGCACTGAAGTGTCCGAAGCTTTAACAGAGTCCAGAATCATTCCCAGGTAGGGAAGACGAACCGACGGACACAACGTAGATTTTGGAAAATTTATCATCCAGCCGAATTCCTGCAGAGTCTGCATCGTGATGGACAGGTCGTTCACCAGACCCTGACTGGTCGCGGACCGAATCAGGATATCGTCCAGATACCCCAAGACAGAGATGCCCTGGGCTCTCAGTAAGGCCAGAACCGGCGCGAGCACCTTGGTGAAAACCCGCGGAGCCGAAGCGAGACCGAAGGGTAACGCCACGAATTGATGATGATCCTCCGCAATGGCAAAACGAAGGTACCTCTGGTGACCCTCGAAAATGGGGATGTGTAGGTACGCATCCTTCAAGTCGATGGAGGCCATGAATTCCCCCGTCCCCAGGGCAGTCACCACCGAGCGCAGGGATTCCATGCGAAACTTGCGAACCCGCACAAAGCGGTTCAGAGCTTTTAAGTCCAGAATCGGACGTACTTTGCCCTCTTTTCTGGGCACAGTGAACAGATTGGAATAGAACCCCCGAAATCTGTCCCGATGAGGCACCGGAACCACCACTCCCTGGGCCCGCAGGTCCCGCACCGCCAGGTGCAGATCCTGCAAGTGCTCCGGAGTCAGCTGAAGGTTTGAGGGGAAAAATCTGCCCGCCGGCCGAGAGAGAAACTCGATCTTGTATCCAGATCGAACGATTTCCTGAACCCACCTGTCCCGAATGCGGTCCAGCCAGGGTTGAAGAAAACCGAGCAAACGTCCCCCCACCCCAGAAATGGGTGAGGGCGCCCCTTCAGGCCGCATTGTTATGGGCAGCGGATCCGGACTGGCCGGACTTCTGCTTACCCGCCCACGCTTTCTTCTGGGAGCCTTGGCCTTTGAAGGGCTTGCCCTTATAGTACGACCAAAAGGCACGAAAGGACCCCTGAGAGGGCCTAAACGAAGCATTCTTCTTACCACGAACAAACTTAGCCTTGTGAGATTGGGGCAAGAGAGTGCTCTTACCCCCAGAAATACCCTTTATCAGAGTATCCAAAGATTTGCCAAAAAGGCGGGATCCCGCGTAGGGCAAATTTGCCAGAGTCTTGCGAGAAGATTGGTCAACCGACCAACCATATCAGGCGACGGTTCAAGACCGCTACACTAGAAAGGCGCGCCGCCAAAGGGACTAAATCCAAGTCCGCATCACACAAATACACCCTGATGAATCTGATCCACCATAGCCAAAGTTGTCGGCGGGGCAGAGTCAGCCACCAGAGTGCGCTTGAGCACCTGCGTCCAATCCGCAATAGCCTGGGCTGCCATTATGGAAGCAAAAATAGGCTTCAGCATAGAGCCAGCAACCGTATAAGCATGACGGGCCAGAGATTCCAATCTCCTGTCCGTCGGGTCCCGGAACACCGGGGTATCCTCAGCAGGGATCGCAGTAGATTTATTCAAAATCGCCACCGCGTGATCCACCTGAGGCGGTACACACCAACGCTCATCAGTAGCCGGTGTAAAGGGATAACGCAGCTTGAACCTACTCGGCACAGCAAAAGGCTTCTTTATATTGCGCCATTGCTCATCAACCGCGCGCTGAAATTCCGTAGAGCAAGGAAAAACCTGCGATGTTTTGCGTTTTCTCTGCGTCCCATAAGAGGACATCAAAGCAGGAGGACATGGTTCATCCTGCAAATGCAGCATTTGCTTGATAGAAGCAACCAACTCATCCATGAGTGCAAGCTCTTCAGACGAGCCAGGGGGAGAATTATCAACCCCTTCCACCTCAGCCTCCCCGTCAGACCCCACAAGGTCTAGGGATGATTGAGACCCTGAGAAGGGCACTCCAGCCATAGCAGCCCCATCGCCCTCTGAATCAGAGGAAATAGACACCCTGGGCCGTTTTGCGGATCGATCAGCCACCAGCATCTGCACCTGAGCAGCTAAGTTTGCCACAATAGTGGCCAGATCAGCCCCCTCGGGGGAAGCAGCAGCCCCTTGGCCCCCCACCAAGGTGGGAGGAAACTTGCAATCCTGAGAATCCATGCCCCAGTAAATTAATAAAGGGTACTGCCCCTTTAAGATCGCGGCGAGCGCTGCCCACCGCACCCACTGACCCCCACAGGGATAAGAAACTGGGCAAGGAATACAGGAAAAAAAGGAGATATATAACCTGGAGAGCACACACAGGCTGCTGCACCGATCACTGTCCCAGAGGAAAAGGAAGTGATGCAAGACTGACCGCCCCTATGAAGCCTCTGTAAGGCTACACAAACACGGCTGAGGACAAAACCCTGGGCAAAGAGAACATGGCGCTGACATGTGGGATCGATCGCCGCCCAAAATGGCGGCATTTGGCGCCAAAAACGTGTGCAGTACCTCACAGGACCTGCCACCATAATTTTTGCCCCAGAAAAATGGCGGATCGCCGCAGCGATCGCCGCACAGCATGTCTAAAATCCTACTGCTTCATATGACACCCAGCAGAGCGGGAGAGCCCCCCCTCACAGCCCACACACACAGGCAGCAAGTGCACACAGGAGCTGACAGGGAGCACAGCAGCCACACAGACATGCAGGGTCACACAGTCCCAGACTGACACCCAAAAAAGACAGGTCCCCACATAGATTTACACTTACCAGTCCGGATGGCGTGGGGAGCCTGCTCCAGCGACCAAACCGCAGTACTGAGGACAGGGAGTGTCGCAAGCATGACGCAGTGGAGTTGCGGTGCGAAACCGCAATGGCGTCCAGTGAGGTAGCCACCTCACCGATAGCATCCCTGCAGCGAACAGGGATGGGTCGTTCAATGTGCCAGGGCAAAACCTAAGCTGAACGCTCGATGGCAGGCTGGGAAGCCCCTGGCCCTGAGCCCTGGGATCCAGGTCGGCCAGACTGAGACCCAGCTCCGCACGATCATCTTCATCAGAAGAACTAACTAATGCTGAAAATAAACAGCTAAGTAAAAGAGAGAAAAAACTTCAAATAAAATCAAAAAAAGAGAAAAGTGGCTGAGACCAAGAGCCCCAGCACAGGAACAGCCTGCACTCCTGAGCTAGGCATATGAAACTGAGTTGGTATGCAGGAAGTAAGGAGGTATTGACTGAGGGGACCACCCCCTGGGGGTGGGATATGCTAAAAGCTTTGATATTAATATATTCTGTTGCCTAGCACTCCTACGGAGCAAAGGTCAATAACCCCATTAGTGACGAATATGAAGAGGCGGCGACTGTCGGAGGACGTAAGAGAAATGATCATTTCTCTGAATAGCTTCGGCACACCCATATGGCTTCTCACCAGCCAAGCATTTTTTATGCTGCAGGGGTTGCCACTGCCAGTGCTTTTTTGAGGACATGTTTGATGTCAGACATGACATCTGAACATGTGTATAGGGGGTATATATAGACATATATGTCTGAATATATACCCCTAGACATATATAGGTGTGATAGTAGCAGAAATAAATGCTTGCGCTAATGAAATCATTTACAGTAATATATTTCTGCTACTATCACACCTATATATGTCTAGGGGTATATATTCAGACATATATGTCTATATATACCCCCTATACACATGTTCAGATGTTTTGCCTGCCTCAAAAGAACCCAAACAAATGTCCAAAAAAACGCTAGCGTCAAAAAAAAAAAATGCCCAGGTGTGTTTTTGCTGGCATTTTTTGGGGGGTTTTGGAGGCAGGCAAAACATCTGAACTTGTGTATAGTGATGTATATACACACATCCATATATTTATATACACACCTAGACATATATAGGTGTGATAGTAGCAGAAATATATGCTTGCGCTAATGAAATCATTTACAGTAATATATTTCTGCTACTATCACACCTATATATGTCTAGGTGTGTATATAAATATATGTATGTGTGTATATATACCACTATACACAAGTTCAGATGTTTTGCCTGCCTCAAAAGAACCCAAAAAAATGCCAAAAAAACGCTAGCGTAAAAAAAAAAAAAATGCCCAGGTGTGTTTTTGCTGGCATTTTTTGGGGGGTTTTGGAGGCAGGCAAAACATCTGAACTTGTGCACAGTACCACTATACACAAGTTCAGATGTTTTTCCTGACTGCAAAGAACCCAAAAAATGCCTGCTTTGAAACCGGCAAGGTGTGGAGAGAAGCTAACCCCCTGAGCTGAAAGTTTTCTAATACATACAATCCTTTTTTTTCTGGTTCTGGACATGCTACAGAGCTGAAACTTCACAGGTACACCTTTTAGACCCCGCAGACACAAAATCACACAAAAAAGAGTTCTTAAAAATTGTCATTTTTGATAAAAAAAAGCCAATTATTTAAAAAATTAAAAAGAAAAAAAAAAGAGATTTTTTAATTTTTACTTTGGATTTAGTATCTGGGGGGTCTAAAAAGTGTAACATGTTCAGAACCATAAAAAAAGATCGTTTGTATTAGAAAACTTTCAGACAGGGGGTTGGCTTCACTGCTGTAACACCTTGCCGGTTTAATAGAAGGCATTTTTTTGCAGCAAAAACACACCTGGGCATTTTTTTTTTGAGGCTAGCGGTTTTTTTTGGCATTTTTTGGGGTTCTTTTGAGGCAGGCAAAACATCTGAACTTGTGTATAGTGGTATATATACACACATACATATATTTATATACACACCTAGACATATATAGGTGTGATAGTAGCAGAAATATATTACTGTAAATGATTTCATTAGCGCAAGCATATATTTCTGCTACTATCACACCTATATATGTGCAGGTGTGTATATAAATATATGGATGTGTGTATATACACCACTATACACAAGTTCAGATGTTTTGCCTGCCTCAAAAGAACCCCAAAAAATGCCAAAAAAAACGCTAGCGTCAAAAAAAATGCTCAGGTGTGTTTTTGCTGGCATTTTTTGGGGGTTTTTGGAGGCAGGCAAAACATCAGAACTTGTGCACAGTACCACTATACACAAGTTCAGATGTTTTTCCTGACTGCAAAGAACAAAGAAAAGGTGTACCTGTGAAGTTTCAGCTCTGTAGCATTTCCAGAACCAGAAAAAAAGATCATATAGGTGTTAAAGTTAAAGGAGGGTCCCGACCCACATCCCTGTTCTACTGAAAAATTATCATTTTTTTTCATGGTTCTGGACGTGCTACAGAGCTGAAACTTCACATGCATACCTTTTAGACCCCCCAGATACTAAATCCAAAGTAAAAATCAAAAAATCTCTCTTTTTTTTTTTTTTTTTCAATAATTGGCTTTTTTTATCAAAAATGACAATTTTTAAGAACTTTTTTTGTGTGATTAATAGTTAATGGGGCATGACCCAGAACCCTAGGCACTTTTTAGGGGCATTTATTGGGTTTTAGGGCTTAAAAATTTTGTTTTTTGTTTACCGAAGTTCGGGTCCCATTGATTTCAATGGGGTTCTGAAATCCGAACCGAACTTTTGGAAAATTCGGGTGTTCTGGTCGAACCGAACTTTTCAAAAGTTCGATCATCCCTAGTATCAGCCAATAGTGTAGGGTTAAGGCGCCAAGTGCAAGGTTTAGGTAAAGTATCACCTAGTCGTAGCGTGATTGACGTAGGTAAATTATCCTAAAATGATTGGATGCCTATGTGTGCGTCCGTCAGAACTGTCAGATCTCATTGAGAGACAAAAATGTTATCTATACGGGAGTGTTTATTGTGTACTGCCGAAAGGTAAGTATAATCTCTACCTTGTGCGTTAATAATGCGCCAGGAATCAACCAATGTCAGGGAGGCCAGCACTGACTTAAGTTTTTTTAGTATGCGAAAAGTAACGACTGATCTGCCATTAGACGTATCCTGAAGTGGATCTAGGGGGGCATTAAAGTCTCCTCCCAAGATAATACAACCAGTTGCAAACCAAGAGAGTTTGTCTATCATCTGATGACAGAAAAAGACATGTGCAGTGTTGGGAAAATATACATTTGCCAAGGTTATTGGCAATGTCCCAATTTTGCCCTTAAGAAACAAAAATCTGCCCTCAGGATCTGTTAACTGTTGGTCGAGTACAAATCCAGAGTGCTTCCCTATCAAAATGGACACCCCTTTAGTCCAAGCTATCGGATTGGTGGCATTGAAGGCTGCATGAATATATTTGTCTGTCATTTTAGGTATTGTTGTTGGCCTAAAATGTGTCTCCTGAAGGAAGACAAAAGCCGGTTTCACCTTCCCAAGAGAACGTAATAATTATCCACTTTTTATTTAACATATTATTGAATAATGTCTTTTGATAATGCACTAGGTTCGTGCGCCTTCCATTCTATTTTGTTTTTGGGACATTTTTGTCCTTTAGGACATGCTGGGACTTGTAGTTGTCACTGGCGTGCCATGAGCTTCCCGCGTCAAAAACAATATTTGAAGTTAGTGTTTTCTCTCCACAGCTCTTATATTTACATTCCAATTTGTTTGTTAAAAGTTTTAAGATTTATCTACCTGCTTATAACGTCTTTTGTGTGTGCTCCTAATTAACCTAATTTCATTTTACAGATTGCTTTAAAATCCCTGTGGTTAGTAAACAAGATTTTAATCTATTTTCATTTAAATCATCAAAACGCCCTCATTTTTTCACTCCTAATTCTTTTTTAAATCTTTTTTTTTTTTTTTTTATTTTGCCACGGGACTGAAGAAGCTCGGATTTATGCAAAGAATTTCATGCTGCTGATTTGGCCAGTCAGAAGCTTATTTCACAAGAGCGATGATGTGCAGCAACCCAGAACAACCTAGCATGGCCCAACCGTAATCTCTTTACGGCTGTCAGGGCAATGAAAGATGGATTATGATTGGCTACCGTGGATTACTGCTCTTGGCGCATTGTTTTAAGCTTTGCTAAATAAAGTATTTAAAGTGGTATTAAACCCAAAAACAAAAATTTTATATATTGCAGCTTACCCATCATTAACCACTTAGCGCGCGCCTACCTGCAGTGTACTGTGACTGAGCGTCCGCTATAGGCGAAGCAACATATCCGTACGTTGCTAACTACTTCCGGGTTTTGGGCCCGTGAATGTGCTCTCCCCTCGCTGGCACACTCTGTGATTGTTCACAGCAGGAGCCTGTCAGCAAGTCCGATCCAATGATTCACGGCCGGGACCTTCTGATTGGCTGTGTACAATGACAGCCCAAAGCCCTGTGTTGACCTTCAACACAGAGCTCCGTACACAGAGAATGAGCTCTGTGTTTCTCATCCCTGAATTTAGAGATCACTCATGTAGCACCCTACAGGTAGGTGCTAGGTAAATGCATAGTTGTCCTTGTCTGCCTAACAGCAAGGCCATGATTGCTTTTTGGTTAGGGTGTCATGGCTTCCAGGTGTGCCTGCTGAGAGGGGAGTCTCCCCACTGGCTCTGTGAGAGGCTTCTCATAGGGCAGTGGAGGAAACCCAATCAGGGACACATTCAGGATTGTAACTACCCCAGAAGGCAGATTCTGCTGCAAAGGATTCTGGGGGTGGGTATAAGTCTGAGGGGAGTGCGTGACTCAGCATCTTTGGCGGGAGCAGAGTCCCAGGAGGGAGAGAATGGCTGTCTCTCCTCCTGTCTGAGGAAGTGGATGTCTCAGGGTGCTGCCTGAGAATCCAGAGGATGCTAAGTTGAGCTGCGGGGATCCGGTGTGCCTAGAACCAGCGGAGAGAAAGAGGGGTCCAGTCCCAGGAAAGCCTACACAGGTCGTGAGTATTGAGGATTGCCCCTGGGCGTCTGCCTAGAGTCAGTGGGGACCACTCAGGAGAAGGTTCTAGGATCCAAGTGTCAGCTAGCGAGTTAAAGGGGGCACCTGCAGTTTGGGCCCTGAAGAGTCAGTGCACAGTGTGTAGTGCATCAGTTAAGAGTTGCAGCCATACAGGAATTCACAACAAGCTACCTCAAGCCAGTGCAAGGCTGGAGTGAGTAGTCAGTGACTTGTGAATGCCAACAGTGTCAGAAGTTCAATATTCTACAATCCTGGATCTTCTGGACTTAAGTCAGAGTTCCAGCACAGCTTTCAGAGATACAGTAAGCACCAGTAAGCATTGGCTAGCATCGGCTGGCGTCAAGACAGCGCAAATGGACATGTTTGCTATAAAAGTCCCCGAGTTGTACATAGTCGAGCCAAAGGAGTATCCCACACATTTCATTCTACCATCCCCTAAAATTACAATAACAACCAAACAAAGATGCCGGAGTTGTCAATGTCTCAGTTCTCACACCCAGGGTTGCAGCTCACATGGGCTGGAGAGGTAACCAATAACAATGGCAGACCCACATCAGGCCCAATGCCTGGAAAACCTGCTACACTTAGTAAAAGCAGCACACTTTACACACATTATACATACAGTAGTTACTGTAGGCACATATTTAGTCCCTTGATCACCCTAGATGTAAAAGGGAAGTAAAGTCTGCTATATTTTATCTATTTATTTATTTTAAGCCCCCTAGGTGGGTTATGCCATAATGTACTAGTATGCACAGTATATTAGTACATTATGGTAGACTTACCTGTCCTTCAGCGCAGCGCTGGGACCGATCCAGTAGGACCCCGGCACTTCCATCTTCGCTCGGTCTTCCTTTCCGGGTCCCTTGCCTTTTGCCACATGATAGGCTGGGCGGACACGGATCGGGGTTCAATCGGGCTGTAAATGTTCTTGTCACCCATTTGATTACACATCAACTTTACTTCCACTTTTTTGCAGTTCCATTATAAATCGTCTATTACCACCAGTAGTATAAAGAAAATATAAAAAAATAAAAATTCTGGTAAATATACCATACTTTGTAGGTGCTAAACTTTTAATGCAAACCAGTCAATTTACACTTATTGGGGATTTTCTTTTATCAAATACATGTAGCAAAACACATTTTGGCCAAAACTTATGAATATTTTTTTATTTTTTTTGGATATGTTTTATATTAGAAAGTAAAACATGTTTTTTTTTTTTTAAATGTAATCTTTTTTAGTTAATGTCGCAAAAAATAAAAAAAACCCAAATCAAATGTTAACAAAAGAAAGCTCTATTTGTGTAATACATTTTGTTTGGGTACAGTGTTACATGACCTCGCAATCACCAATTAAAGTAGCGCAGCGCCGAATAGTAAAAAATGGCCTGGTCATGAAGGGGGTAACATTTTACAGAGCTGAATTGGTTAGTGTGGTGGCTGCATTTGTTTCCTTTTTTATTTGGATTTTTTTACTTTTGTTTTTACCTGGCGATCTGGTCAGTCGCATGCCTCCTGTCTTAGTGTCTCCACACTGCAGCAATGGAGACACTTTTGGACAGCAGCATTGTCAAACTGGGGATACTAATGTTGAAAGCCATTATTGTATTAGCTTTTACCAGCGCTGGGGGTTATTATTGCATCCAGTGACACCTATGTTGGGGATTATCATTGTGTCCACTGAAACCAATGTTGGGAGTTATTATTGCATCCACTGATACAAATGCTGAGGGTTATTATTTCATCCACTGATACCATTGCTGGGGGTTATTATTGCACCTACTGATACTATTACTGGGGGCTATTAATGCGTCTATTGCTACCAATGTTGGGGGTTTTTGCGTGCACTGATACCAATGTTGATGGCTATTATTGTGTCCACCGAAATCAATATGTAATTTATTATAATACACACTGATACCAATGTTAGGGGTTATTATTGCATTCACTGATACAAATGCTGAGGGTTATTATTTCATCCACTGATACCATTGCTGGGGGTTATTATTGCACCTACTGATACTATTACTGGGGGTTAGTAATGCGTGTATTGCTACCAATGTTTGGGGTTTTTGCGCACACTGATACCAATGTTGATGGCTATTATTGTGTCCACTGAAATCAATATGTAAGTCATTATTATACCCACTGATAATAATATTAGGGGTTATTATTGCATTCACTAATACCAGTGCTGGGGGTCAAAACTGGGGATACTAATGTCGGGGGCTATTATTGCATTCACTTATACCAGTGCTGGTGTTTTTTTTTTATTGCATCTAGTGACACCAATGGTGGGGATTATTATTGCATCCCCTGAAACCAATGCTGAGGGTTATTATTGCATCCACTGATACCAGCGCTAGGGATTATTATTGCATCCACTGGCATGATATTATGTGTTATTATTGCATCCACTGATACCAAAGTTGTGGGTATTGTTGCACCCATGACACTGATGTTAGGGGTTATTATTGCATCCACTGATACTAATGTTGGGGGCTATTATTGCATCCATTGATACTAATGTTGGGGGCTATTATTGCATCCACTGATACTAATGTTGGGGGTTATTATTGCATCCACTGATACCAATGTTGTGAGACATCAATGTTTGGGATTTTGTTCTCCAACTTCTTCAGTGTGCATTGTGATAAACTGCAAAAATGCAGCAGAATGGCATTTTTGGGCATGCAGGGAGAAAATGCACTGCTACTGCCAGAATTACAAATATCCGGAAACAGCCACTCAGCTTGTGGCGTGCGTTCCACTGTGCGTGCCACCCCCGCTCTGACCAGCCGCAAAGTGATGTAGTGCTAGGAACCTCAATGCATTTCGCTAGGAAATGGCGTCATCAGGAAGTATCTGTGACACGCACAGTGGAACGCACGCCACAAACTGAGCGGCAGTTCCCGGATATTTGTAATTCTGGCTTACAGCAAGTGCCATTTGAGGCACCTACAAATGTGAGTCTACTACTTTTAACTCTGCATTAAATTTTTCAATAAAATATACTACACTATGAGAGGTTTTCCCATATTTCTTGAGATCTAAGTACTATTGGATAGACGAGACCCTGACCAAAACCTAGGAGGAAGTGGTTTCCAAGGAAAGAGGAGTCCTACAGGCACTTTAGGTGTGAGTGCTTCTGGTGAGCAGCCACTGCTTACTAGGTGTGATGATCAGAGACCTGTTACACTACTGTACAGCACTAAGGGAAGAAGGACAACACACGATTTGGCACCACATTTATGGACACAAATTTTTTCGTGCTATTTATATATTGTTGCTTTGCCTTATAATTTGGGGATCATCCTTTACTGTTTAAGATATGTGGATACAGCACTGAGCACTTTATACCATGTTTATACCATTGATTAATCTACAGAGAAGCTCTAAACACATTATATATACAGCACCTTTATTATATTTTAAGTCCTTTTGGCACTCATATGTGCATTACACCTTTTATCTAATTGCTGGATTCTTATATGTTAATTATTGCACAAATTTGGACCCCGCACGGTTTGGAATAACAGCACGGTCCATCACAAGCACTTTATCACTTATTTTTAACTGTTATTTATTGATACCTATTTTGGTTATATTTGAATAGTCACAGCCACTGCATTACGGGAGCTGGAGTCACCTATTTAAAAACTTGCATGAAGTGCACATCCTGCATACTTACCTATATTTGTTAATATATCAGTAGCAGTGCCTCACTATCCCTCATGCCTAATTTTGTGGGTGTTGATTTAATCTGGAGGAAATTTTTTGGTGTAGGTTTCATGGGCACAATTAACACCCAATGACCATTTTTTTCTCACCTGTTTGACAGGTGCATATAATTTAAATTGTTCACAGCAAGGCCAATTCTTGCTTTCGTCAAAAGTATTTCTTTAGGGTTACGGTGTGAAGGCACCACCGACCCCCAGAAACCAAATTTCCACACCTGCTTGACAGGTGTATATCAATTCTATTTTTCACAGCAAGGTTAATTCTTGCTTTCATCAAGAGTACCTCTTTATCACATGTGTCAAACATAAGGCCTGCAGGATGAATCCAGCCCTCCAGGCCATTTTGTGTGGCCCTCGCAACTCTCCTGCAGCTGCAGCACCCCCTTCATCTCTGCCGCCCCACTTTGTCTCAGCACGGCACCAGAGAGGGGGACAGATTCTTTGCTTCTCTGTGCAGCTGCAGAGAGGGTTTTCTCTGCCCCCATCTCAGCAGTTAGCATCAGAAAGGAGGACAGAAATCCTCCTACAGATCCTGCTCCTCTTTGTGCAGCCATTACACTACCCTTGTCTCCTCCTCCCCTGGTCTCATCATTCTGTACACTCAGGCAGCTGATTCCCAGACTCCTCTGGTCCTGCTCCAGACCCTACACTTTCTGGTCCCAGCTCCGCCCCAAGCTTCTTCCAGGCAGCAGGTAAGTGGGGTGCACCGTGATGTAAGGGAAGGTTAGAAACTCTTAACTTCTGATGGTGGGGAGGCTCTTGACATCTGATGTAAGGGGGGTGCTTTGGACATCTAGTCTTTCAGATACAACCAGCCCTTTGAGGACCACCATAATGCCAGTGTGGCCCACGATGAAACTGAGTTTGACACCCCTGCTTTAAAGGGTTACGGTGTGAAGGCACTACTGACACCTAAAGGCCAATTTTTCTGCCACTGTTTGGCCGGGGCATAGCATTCCAATTTTTGACAGCAAGGGAAATGCTTGCTTTCATCACGAGTGCCTCTATAGGGTTACAGTGTGCAGACACCACCGACACCCAAAGACCGATTTTTCTGAACCCGTTTAATAGGTGCCTATCATTTAAATTTTTGACAGCAAGGCCAATTCTTGTTTTCATCAAGGGTACCTCTATAGGGTTACAGCGTGCAGGCACCACTGACACCCAAAAACCAATAACTGATCGCCGGCTGCTGTCAGAGGGACATCGGTCCTAAAGAGGAGGAGCATCTGTGCCCACCAGTGCCACCTACCAGTACCCACCAATGTCAACCTACCAATGCAGGTCAGTTGCACCTATCAGTGCCCCCAGTGCCACCTATCAGTGCCCACCAGTGCCCCCTACCAATGCCCATAAGTGCCCCATATCAGTGCCCCATCATCAGTGCTGCCTATCAGTGTCACCTACCAGTGGCTATCATTGCCCATCAGTGCCAACCATCAGTGTCACCTATCAGTGCCCTGCAGTGCCACCTACCAGTGTCCTTCAGTGCCCCCCCATCAGTGCCTAGCAGTGCCATCCATCAGTGCCACCTTATCAGTGCCCATCAGTGCTGCCTTATCAGTGCCCATTAGTGCCGTCTATCAGTGCCCATCAGTGCAGCCTATCAGTGCCCATCAGTGCAGCCTATCAGTGCCGCCTCATTAGCGCACATTAATGAATAAGAAAAATTACCTGTTTTCAAAAAAAAATTCAAAACTTTTTTTTTTACATTTTTGGTCTTTTTTTTGTTATTTCTCATTTTTATGGTTTCATTTTAAGCATCAGTAAAGCACTGCTGATATAAAAATTATGTTTTTTTTTACAAACTTTGTGTTCATTGATACATGTCCCCCAGGGCAGTACCCGGACCCCCATACCCTTTGTATGCCCAATTACCTGCTTATAAGCCTTCAAAATGGGCACTTTTGATTTTTTTCAGTTCGCGTTTCATAGACTTCAATAGGGTTCATTATTCGGTTCCGAACTTTTGCGATGTTCAAAAGTTCTGCCGTGAACTGAACCTTGGTCATTCAGGCCCATTTCTATTGACTACCATTGTTTTAACACACAGGGTTCTCTACATGTGATGTTATGTAGTGCCCTCTAGTGTGCTACTAGTGGTAGTGCAGGTACATTATAGTCTGTCTCAGGGCTAAGCCTGAGCTATGGAATCTGGGTTAGGGTTCATTAGAGTTTAGGGCTGGATGATTCATTGGCTAGCATTTCTTTGAGAAGCAGATTTGGGATCTGTGTCTACAGGGAAGCAGAAGGATGAAGTTCACTCCACATATGCTACTTTTCCAAGTGATTGAGAGTTCCACTTCCTAGCCTGTAAGGGGATGTTGCTAAGCTAGCAAAAAACTGTTATTTCCTGAAAACGTGAACCAAGCAGAGCTGTACAAAGGATCACGTTATTGTGCAGGAAGTTGTCCCTGGTTCTGTTGTTATTGTCAAGGTGGGCATCTCATAGTTACCATCCCCATCCAAGTTATTATCCCTTAATAAAGCAACAAAAACTAGCTAAAGAACTGTTTTCTGTGTCTGGATGCAAGAAGGAAATGCTATGTGACTGGCTATGCAGCAGTGGGGAACCTTTTCACTTGCAGCTCCTACAGGGGTAGTGCTACATTTGGGGGCTCATTTTGGGATTTTTCCATGGTACCCTGCATGGCTATTGCCCCTAGAAACCATACACTATCGAGCCAGAGGACTGTACTTTGTTGCTAAACTCCACAAGGGGATAAAAGAGGAAGGTGGAATTATACTGTATTACCAAAACTGCAGCTGGGATTGCTACTTGTGCTACTGCTAAAGCATGCTTTGTTCAGTGAGAACTGTGCTATGTGTTATCGCTCTTATCAACTACAGCAGGTATGGATTATAAAGTGTCCTGCAGTCTTATCAAGACTGGGGAAAGTGACTGTATGCCAAAATGTCCTGCTAAATCCAGTAAAATGTGTATGGATGTGTCCACTGTCAACCGTTGCAACCGGGGTGAGGCGGTGGAGACCTGCAGTATTATGTATATTGGTTGTCCAATCACAGCTGAGGTCCAAGACTGTCCCAATTCTGCTGAAGCCAGTGTGGCATGTTTCACAATGTTCAAGGTTGCCCAGAGCAACTACTGCAAATTTGTATTGCCATCTGCACCCAGTTGTACAGCCGTGGCCGGGATCTAGCGGCATGTCTTAATAAGTCCTGCAAATGTCAGTTCATGTAAAGTGACTGTGTGCATAGCTCTTCCTGCAAAATTCAGTCCAGCCAGGAAGGAGTTATGCAGTGCATAGGAATGGACCTGCTTATCGGCTGGCGCCAGTTGGTCTGGAAGATTGGGGGCGGAGCCACATCTCAGAGGAAGCTCAGTGTACCTAGCACCTGAGAGTGGAGGGCGAGTGCATCATGGCGGGTTACCTACAGCCCTGCGGCCAGTTTGTAAGCCTTCCTGACATGCAGGTATTGGACGGTAGATACTGGATGGTGGATAACGGAATGCGGCTAGAGCAACGAGGGAAATTCACTCTCAGCACCATCAATGGCATGGAGAAATTGTGCCTATTGTGTCCTGGCACAAAAAACCCACGGCAGTGGTTGGAGCCTGGCTGAAGTGTGGGCACTGTAAAGAGCCCCTAACAAGGATGATGCCCAGCTGGGCCGGGACAAGGGGTGGGCAGAAGGGACGATTGCCCTGGGCGCAATGGTTAATTGCAGGGATGGGTGGGCGCCTTGACCCTAACCCTAAGGGAAGGGGGCGCAGTTTGGCATCCTTGCCCTGGGTGCTGGATGACCTTGTCCCGGCACTGATGCCCAGCGATCTACCACCAGTTGCTTATGCTGTGAATCTGAAGTGACTGGCTGTGCAGCAGTGGGGAACCCTTTCACCTGCAGCCCCTACAGTTTTAGTGCTACAGTTAAATCAGAAAAAGCACCCTTTCAGATGTACATGTTCCGAATATTCCCTGTTTTTACAATACTAACACACATTTTTTGCATTAAGCATACCTCTTTAAAAGAATCTCATAAAAAATAGATATCAGAAATCCCTTTTAAAATGTGAACATAACATCCAAAATACTGGCATTTTAAATCATCCGTAACTCTTTCAGGGACGTTGGGTATATTTGTCAGTAATTGTTTATTGGCCTGTAGGGATAATGAGTAAAGAGCAAGTACATCTAAAGACATGCCTTCTTTCAAATAATAACAGAACGGCAGGCAGCCTTGTTCTCATTCTTTTGCCACCAGGATATTTTGGTTTGTCTTACAATTTGGCTCCCTGTCACTCGTATTTCCAGGGAAGCCCTGGAATTTAAAAAGGATGATTTTATGTCTACCAGCTGTTGGACACTGTGCACATACATTTTCATAGTGACCCCGTTGGCAAGTTTATTTATGTATTTATTCTTCAGTATCTCCGTTGAAATGCAGAAGTCCTAAAAGGTCAGTTAAATCAAAACTGATATTGCTATTATCGATGCAACTTGTATGGTTGAGACACTTGTTGACTTCTGATATCTCTTGGGGACTCCAGCCATAAGATCCACATAGTTTAAAGCTCTTCTCACACATTTTTTGCTCATTTCCACCTCCTCTGTATTCATAATATAACATACTGTAAATTAAAACACAGATTTGTTTGGACTGACCCTTTATCATAGGTACTTTAGAGACTGTTATAATATGTGTCGGCAGCCCCTTAACCACTTTACCACCAGAGGATTTTGCTGTCTTACATCTGGGCCACTTTTTGCGATTCGGTACTGTGCGACTTTAACTGACAATTGTGCGGTCATGCAACGCCGTACCCAAACGAAATTTATGTCTTTATGTATTTTTCCCACAAACAGAGCTTTCTTTTGGTGGTATTTGATCACCTGTGCGATTTTTACTTTTTGCGCTATAAACAAAAAAAGAGCAAACATTTTGAAAAAAATAACAATATTTTTCACATTTTTTATATGAAATTCCCCCCAAAAAAATGTAAAAATCAAAATTTTTTATCATTTTTGGCCAATTTGTTTTCTGCTACATATTTTTGGTAAAAAAAAATCGCAATAAGCGTATTTTGATTGGTTTGCGCAAAATTTATTGTGTTTACTAACTAAGGGAAATATTTCTGTCATTTTTGGTGTTTTTTTTAACAAGTAATGGCGGCGATCTGCGATTTTTTTTTGCGGGACTGGGACATTGCGGCAGACAGATCGGACCTTTGACTG
The DNA here is from genome assembly GCF_965119305.1 of Pelophylax lessonae. Lineage (NCBI taxonomy): Eukaryota > Metazoa > Chordata > Amphibia > Anura > Ranidae > Pelophylax > Pelophylax lessonae. The sequence continues at coordinate 687,689,557 of NC_138769.1, read as the reverse complement.
ACATTCTTGACACTTTTGGGGGTACCAGTGACATTACTACAGTAATCAGTGCTATAAATATGCACTGTTACTGTAAAAATGACACTGGCAGGGAAGGGGTTAATTTTATTGGAGAGAGAGGGGTTAATGTATGCCTGGTGCTTACTGATGTGTGTGGGGGGAGGTGACTATGTGACACAAGGACAGATCGCAGGTTCAGCTATGCTGAACCCTGCAATCTGACCCTGCCTGTCACTTAGGAGATCCGCCCGCTTTGTTTACACAAGTGGGTGGATCTCCACACTCAAATCCCCGACGATCGGGGAAGAGCAGCGGCGATAGCCGCTGCTCCTCCCCTGACCCGACTCCCGCTGTGACTGAACACAGCGGGAGCGAGCCTCCGGCGGGGCGCGCGCGCTGCCCACGAGGGGAGAAGTCCAGCGACGTAGGTCTACGTCGCTGGACGATAACGAGCCACATTGCTGCAGTAGCAGCAATGTGAGCAGACGTAAAGTGGTTAAACACAAAGCCCTTCACCCTGGGCATCATCTGAGCTGTGCCTAAAGATCCATCTCACCACCCTGGTCTTTGATGGACAACTGCCAGAAAGAGAGAAGGAACTTGGTTGGCTGCAGCAGCACCCTAGGACCAACCCCTACTTATTGGAAGCCATGGAGGGGACTGTGATTGGTGGACTGGGTTGGACTAAGAGTTGAGACAGAGGAGGATTAAGTGAACAGAGGGGATCCAAGCCTAGTGTGGAGGAGAGCTGCAGAGAGCCTAGGGAGAGAGTGGGAAGAGGCTGCTCTGTGTGAATAGCAAGCTGTCAGTGAGGCAGAGTTGTGTACAAAGCCTGGAGAGGACCCAAGAGGGCCTTCACAGGACTAGCACTAAGGACATAGATGGAGAAAGCACAGGTTTCAAAAGGACAACCCTTTAGTGTGGCATGGCCTCTCACCTGGCCATCAGGGAGGATGTGTGGACTGACAGCTGACTGGAAGATACTTATTCAGCACCAGTGGTAAAAAGGTCTCTGGTCACATTTACAAAGTTTCATCATGTTGCCTTAGAACTTTTTGGGGACTTGACTGCTGCCAGCAGGATTTATTTAGGCCTGCTGTTCACATGCACAGGAGTGAGGGCATTGCAGTCCAGCTATTCAAGCAGCTCAACATGAAACCCGGCAGGAAGATCAGGCGAAGATGGAAGCACCCAGATCAATCACACCATCACGCCACAGCACTGGAGGGCTTCTTTGGCAAGTAGATCCGCCATGATGGGTTAATATGCTGTGCATACTAGCACATTATGGCATAACCCACCTAGGGGCCCCCTAAAAAAATAAATAATAATAAGTCAAAAAATTATATATATTTGTACAATATATATAAATATAGTATATACAGTGCCTTGAAAAACACATAAATGTGAAAGGAAAATGATAATGGTTTTTAACATTTTTACAAATAAATATCTGAAAAGTGTGGTGTGCATTTATATTCAGCCCCCCGGACTAAATACTTTGTAGATCCACCATTCGCTGCAATAACAGCTGCAAGTCTTTTTGTGGATGTCTCTTCTAGCTTTGCATATCTAAAGAGTGAAATTTTGCCCATTCTTCTTTGCAAAATAGCTCAAGCTCTGTCAGATTGGATAGAGAGCATCTGTGCACAGCAATTTTCAAGTCTTGCCAGATTCTCAATTTGAATTTCGGTCCGGACTTTGACTGGACCTTTCTAACAGATGAATATGCTTTGATCTAAACCAGGGATCTCCAAACTATGGCCCTCCAGTTGTTCAGGAACTACAATCCCCATCATGCCTAGTCATCAGTGGCGTAACTGCCCCCCAACAGGATCCCGGTGCCACCTCCGGCTTTGGGATGGCGAGTCGGTAAGCCCAGATTGCGGGTTCCCGACACGCCATCCCTGAGCATCAGTGTGAAGAATGGAGCTAATGCTTCCTGTACAGGGCTGGCTTCTGTCACAGGCGGAGTGATATCAAATGTACTCCGCCTCCACCTGTGAGAGGAGCGATACAGGAAACATCAAGTCTGCTTTATACTGCAGCTGCATGCTTCCTCTCGCACTGATGCTCGGGGATGGTGAGTCTGGAACCAGCTAGCAGTACCCACCAGCAGTACTCACCATTGGTACCCACCAGCAGTACCCACCATCAGCAGTACTCACCAGCAGTACCAGTCAGCAGTACCCACCAGCAGAACCCGCCAGCAGTACCTGCCAGCAGTATCAGCCAGCAGAACCCATCAGCAGTACCAGCCAGTAGTACCCACCAGCAGTATCTGCCAACAGTACCCACCAGCGGTACCAGCCAGCAGTATCCACCAGCAGTACCCACCAGCAATACCAGCCCTGGAGGACAGCCTGCAGTAGCAACCAGCCATACCCCCCTGGGGGGACAGCAGCAGCCAGTGATACTTGCAGGAATCCTGAGGAAGAAGTGAAGATTGAGGTCAGTTGAGGGGCAGGTAAACCACAGTGCATCCGTTTGAAAGCAGCCTTAGGCCCCTTTCACACTATTGGTCTGATCGGGTCCACCTGTCTGTTTTTCAGGTGGACCCAATTGGACCCTCCATTTACAGTACCTCTATAGAGCGGCAGATGTAAATGGACTTTTGTCCGTTTACACCCGTCTATCTCCAATCCGGCCCATAGAGTACAGCGGGCTGTGTCCGTGTCTGCTCTGTATATGCTTGATGGACATGGACCTGCCATTTGCCCACTCCACTCATTGCGGCTCGCGACCAGTTACCAAGTGGCCCTCTCTCCTCAGAAGGTTGGACACCCCTGCTGTAGGGGCATGAGTCCTGGATGGAGAGGTGCGCTGTAGCAGTGGCTATTTCTGTGTAAACTGCCAACAATACTAGGGGTTATTAATGTGTAAACTGGCACAAATACTAGTGGTTATTACTGAGTAATCTGGCATGAATACTAGGGGCTATTACTGTATAAACAAGCACCAATACTAGGGGCTACTACTGCATAAACAAGCACCAATACTAGGGACTATTACTGCATAAACTTGCACCAATTCTAGGGGTAATTACTGTGCAAACTGGCACCAATACTAGGGGCTATTACTGTGTAAACTGGCACCAATACTAGGGACTATTACTGCATAAACTGCACCATTACTAGGGGTTATTACTGCATAAACTGGCACCAACACTAGTGGCTATTACTGCGTAATCTGGCACCAATTCTAGGGGCTATTTCTGGGTAAACTGGCACCAATACTAGGGGCTATTACTGCGTAAACTGGCACCAATACTAGGGGCTATTATTGCAAAAACTGGCACCAATACTAGGGGTTATTACTGTGTAAATTGGCACAAATACTAGGGGTTATTACTGTGTAAACTGGCACAAATACTAGGGGTTATTACTGCGTAAACTGGCACCAATACTAGGGGCTGTTTCTGCGTAAACAGGCACCAATACTAGTGGCGATTGCTACCTAAACTGGCACCACTACTAGGGGCTATTACTGCATAAACTGGCACCAATACTAGTGGCTATTACTGCGTAATCTGGCACCAATTCTAGGGGCTATTTCCGGGTAAACTGGCATCAATACTAGGGGCTATTACTGCGTAAACTGGCACCAATACTAGGGGTTATTACTGTGTAAACTGGCACAAATACTAGGGGTTATTACTGCGTAAACTGGCACCAATACTAGGGGCTGTTTCTGCGTAAACAGGCACCAATACTAGCGGCTATTGCTACCTAAACTGGCACCACTACTAGGGGCTGTTTCTGCGTAAACAGGCACCAATACTAGCGGCTATTGCTACCTAAACTGGCACCACTACTAGGGGCTATTACTGCATAAACTGGCACCAATACTAGGGTCTATTACTGTGTAAACTGGCACCAATACTAGGGGCTATTACTGCATAATCTGGCACCAATACTAGGGGTTTACACTGCTTAAACTGGCACCAATACTAGGAGCTATTACTGCATAAACTGGCACCAATACTTGGGGTTATTACTGTGTAAACTGGCACCAATACTAGGGGTCATTACTGCGTAAACTGGCACAAATACTGGGGGTTATTACTGCGTAATCTGACACCAATAGTAGGACCTAATACTGCATAAACTGGCACCAATACTGGGGGCTATCACTGGATAAACTGGCATCAATACTAGGGGCTATTGCTGCATAAACTGTTTGCTGAAATTGCTTTAAACTATAAAGAAACGATTTTGTGAGTTTTTCTCTTTCCCAGGTCTGAAACAATACCTGAGGAAGAAAGGAAAACTCTTGAAAGCTTATCTTTAAGTGTTAGGTTAGTACAATACAAAGGTATCATTGCATACTGCATTAGTCTCATATTTTGTAACCTTATTTATATACTTATTTAGTTTTTTTGAGTGGTAATATTTTGTGGTAAAAACGTATGATTGCCCCCTAGTTTTGACTGTGGTATCTTATGTGCCCCCCCTATATATTACATAGTTACATAGTTAGTCATGTTGAAAAAAGACACAAGTCCATCCGTTTCAACCATAAAAAAAAAAAAAAAACAGTATTGAAAACCCTACCATACAATCCCATATACACAATCCTATACCCGCTGTTGATCCAGAGGAAGGCGAAAATAAACCCCAGCAAAGCATGATCCAATTCGCTACAGCAGGGGAAAAAAATTCCTTCCTGATCCCCGAGAGGCAATCAGATATTCCCTGGATCAACTTTACCTAAAAAAAATAAATAAATGTTACTACCCATTTATATTATGTACACCTAGGAAAGAATCCAGGCCTTTTTTAAAGCAATCTAGTGAGCTAGCCAGAACCACCTCTGGAGGGAGTCTATTCCACATTTTCACAGCTCTTATGGTGAAGAAACCTTTCCGTATTTGGAGACAAAATCTGTTTTCCTCTAGACATAAAGAGTGCCCCTTTGTCCTCTGTGTTGACCTTAAAGTGAACAACTCAATACCAAGTTCACTATATGGACCCCTTCTGTATTTATACATGTTGATCATATCCCCCCCCCCTTAACCTCCTCTTCTCAAGAGAGAATAAATTCAGTTCCTCTAATCTTTTCTCATAGCTGAGCTCCTCCATGCCTCTAATCAGTTTGGTTGCCCTTCTCTGCACTTTCTTCAGTTCCCCAATATCCTTTTTAAGAACTGGTGCCCAAAACTGAACTGCATATTCCAGATGAGGTCTTACTAATGATTTGTACAGGGGCAAAATTACATCTCTCTCTCTGGAGTCCATGCCTCTGTTAATACAAAAAAGGACTTTGCTTGCTTTGGAAACAGCAGCTTGGCATTGAATGCTATTATTAAGCTTAGGATCTACCAGAACACCCAGATCCTTCTCCGTTGTGTATTCCCCCAGTTCTACTCCACCTAGTATGTATGATGCATGCATATTCTTAGCCCCCAAGTGCATAACATTACATTTATCAACATTAAACCTCATTTGCCACATAGTTGCCCAATATTGTTCCTAGAGTCGCCACTGCTAGTCATGTCTGTGAATGTCAGAGTTTTACAATGCTTCATTGGACATGTAGTTCCACAACAGCTGGAGGGCCATAGTTTCCAGATCCCTGAATTCTAAACCATTCCATTGTAGCACTGGCTGTATGTTTAGGGTCATTGTCATGCTCAAGGTGAACCTCCTCCCCATTTTTAAATCTTTTGCAGACTTTAACAGGTTTTCCTCTAAGATTGCCCTGTATTTGGCTCCATCCATCTTCCCATCAACTCTGACCAGCTTCCCTGTCCCTGCTGAAGAAAAGCATCCCCACAACACGATGCTGCCACCGCCATGTTTCACTGTGGGAATGGTGTGCTCAGGGTGATTTGCCGTGTTAGTTTCCCACCACACATAGCGTTTTGCTTTTAGGCCAAAAATTTGAGCATCTTCTTCAACATGTTTTCTGTGTCCCCCACAAGTCTTTTCGCAAACTGCAAACGGGACTTCTTTTGGCTTTATTTCAACAATAGCTTTCTCCTTGCCACTCTTCCATAAAGGTCAGATATGTGGAGTGCACAACTAATAGTTGTCCTGTGGACAGATTGTCCTACCTGATCTTTGGATCTCTGCAGCTCCTCCAGAGTTATCATGCCTCTTGGCTGCTTCTCTGATTAATGATCTCCTTGCCTGACCTGTCAGTTTTGGTGAACTGCCACATCTTGGTAGGTTTTCAGTTGTGCCATACTCTTTCCATTTTTGGATGATGGATTGAACAGTGCTTTGTAAGATGTTCAAAGCTTAGGATATTTTTTTATAACCTAACCCTGCTTTAAACATCTCCACAACTTTATCCCTGACCTGTCTGGTGTGTACCTTGGCCTTCATAATGCTGTTTGTTTACTAAGGTTCTCTAACAAATCTTGGAGGATTTAAGGAACAGCTGTATTTATACTGAGATTCAATTACACACAGGAATTTACTAATTAGGTGACTTCTGAAGGCAATTGGTTTCACTAGATTTTAGTTAGGGGTATCAGCGTAAAGGGGGCTAAATACAAATGTACACCAAACTGTTCAGATATTTATTTGTAAACAATTTTGAAAACCTTTTGTCATTTTTCCTTCCACTGTGCAATTATGTGTCACTTTGTGTTGGTCTATTACATAAAATCAAAATAAAATACATTTACGTTTATGGTTGTAAAATTTCAAGGGGTATGAATACTGCTGTGTGTATATATATATATATGTGTATATATATATATATATATATATATATATATATATATATATATATATATATATATATATATCAGATTTTACTACTGTTTTAAGATGAACCCTGGCAAAAAAAGCTCACTGGCTTTATCACTACTTCCAAAAAATGCCAGTTGCCATATGAGGCCTGCTATAATGGAAGACAAACTCTTCTAGATGTATTGTAAATTATGTCCTTCTAATCATTGACTGCTGAATCAAAAGGTGTCAGGATTTACCATGTACGGTGTGCTGGTATTGTATGTTATATAGCGGATGTTTTGGATAGACAAGATGCTGAGCCACGTGGATATGTAAATCTGATGTTCTCAGCTATGACCACTTTTGCTATTTCACAAAAAGGAGAAAGAGAAATTGCAGGATTCATGTAACAAGAGGCTGTGGTCCAGCCCTGGTGAACATGATAGAATCCAGCCATCAATTGCTTACATAACGCCCAAATGAAGGTAAATGGACCGCCACATTTGCCAAATTGTGGCATTTTCTTAGTGTTTTACTGTAATGTTTTTCTTGTTTCCAGAAGCTTCACTTTAAATGGTCCAATCCAAGTGCATTAGCATTTTTATTCTCCTGGAGCTTACAAAACCCAAAGTAAACAAATGAAAGAAAAGTATTTTGCATTTTCCAGCAGTCCAGGTAGTCAAGCTGCGCTTTTCTTGCCGAGAAATTGCCACGTAATAACAGATTGTGCGCCTAATTTCCTGTGCATTATACAAAGAAACAAACAAGGTGTTGTCAGAATACTCAGTATAGTGATTTTATTTTTGCAGTCAGTTAAACAGAGACAAGAGGAACAATAGGCTCTCCAGACAGCAGTATGGGGGGGGGGGGGGGGTTACGGGAGGATCCTGTCCTTGGGTAGCATTCTGCCAAGCAGGAAAAGTGAGTTTTTATATGCAGACATTTAGCATGTGCGTCTACATCGAAAACTCAATTTAGCAGGGCTGCCTGTTATCCTGCAGATAAATCACCATCATGGAAGAAAACATGTCTATTTGTATTTCAAACCTTAAAGCGGAGTTCCACCTAAAAAAATTAAAAATACATGAAAATACCCCCGGGACAGTCAGGGCTAGTGCATTCCACAATGGATAGCCTCTGATCTGTCCCGGGTTGCACTTACCTTTTAGAAGAAATACTTACCTTGAAAATGTCTTGTCCAGCGCTGCCATCTCAGGTGTGGGCAGCTTGAAGCCAGCGCGATCCTCTTCTGCATCCTCTTCCGTCCTCTCCGGTCCCACGATGCACTGCACCGGCCCCGCCGTCACTTCCAGGGCTGCAGCGTCATCCCTGCACAGCTTCTGGGCATGCCCAGAAGCTGTTTTGCAAGGTATGACGGTACCTGCACCGGGAAACTGACGTCGGGGCCGGTGCAGGCGCATTGATTCCTGGGAGCGATGACGTTCAGCTCCCAGGAATCATTGCAAGCCAGGAAGTGACGATTTGCCGTGGCCGCCGAGGGGAGGAAGAGGAAGTAAGGTGAGTATACTATCTTCTAAAACAAGGTAAGTAAAAAAAAAAAAAAAATGCGATTATCCATTTGTGTTTCCGGTTGACCCGGAGCAAGAAGATGGACCGAACTTCAATTTTAGGGTGGAACCCCACTTTAATGTGATTGTTACCCTTGCTAAAATCCCCTTTCTGTGCCCATTGGTTACATAAAAATAAACTGCACTGTAAGTATATTCTGTTGGAGAAACTTTTGCCTGCCGTGTTGTGCAGTTTGGAACTGCAGGTCATGTGATCGCTGTTAGCTCCACAGCGATGCACGGACCTGCCGGTGGATGTGTTCAGTGTCAGGGCATTATGTCAGAGCCGGAAGTGACCGAGCTTCCATATTTCCATGGCAATCAAACTTGGTAGCAACCATCACTTTCCACCTCTTTCCCCATCCAAGGGCAGAGATTGGTGGGGCTTCGCAACTGACCACAGAAGATATCTCATCAGAATGCATGTGCTCCCATTGTGGAGACTCTTTAAAGGTAGAGTTAGGGACTGCAGATATCAGGGTGCCTTGGCGCGGCCTGCAGCTTACGCATGTATTTGCAAATGTGTGCAACTAAACCCCTGTTTTTAACGCATACTGTTAGACAGGTTAATTTGGCTGGTTGCTGGCTGGTTGGTAAGCAGTGACTGGAAATCCCTTCGTTTTTGATCTGCGTTTGCCCTTCCAGTGCTCCTTACTATCTAGACCAGTTATAGGTGGAGGAGGTGACCACTTTTTGCAATATCGTATAACGTTTATATTGGTCAGGCAACGCACTGACACCTTTGCTGCCATTGTGCTATGTGCTGGGTGTTCAGTGTGACCCTGCGCCTTTAAGGAGGGGTGGGCTCCCTCCAGTCACCTGTCCTCCATCTATCTCATCAGAATGCATGTGCTCCCACTGTGGAGACTCTTTAAAGGTAGAGTTAGGGACTGCAGATATCAGGGTGCCTTGGCGCGGCCTGCAGCTTACGCATGTATTTGCAAATGTGTGCAACTGGCTGGTTGGTAAGTAGTGACCTTCGTTTTTGATGACCACAGAAGATACAGAAGAGAGTTGTGCTCTTGCACAGTGCGCCTGCATCCTTGGCGTGATGACACAAGACGTAAACTGACCATGGTAGCTTGGATTGCTGTGCTACCATGGTCAGTTTAGCACAGGAAGGATTAACCAGGTATATTAGTGCATCAGCAGCAAAAAAAAAAAAAAATGCAATGTAAGCATTAAAGATCACATTTATTTAATTTAAAGAGACAATGCAAAAACACTTTAACCACTTGCCTTCTGTGCACTTAAACACCCTTCCCATCCAGGCCAATTTTCAGCTTTCAGCGCTCTCACACTTTGAATGACAATTGCGCGGTCATGCTACACTGTACCCATATGAAATTTTTATCATTTTTTTCACACAAACAGAGCTTTCTTTTGGTGGTATTTAATCATCTCTGGGTTTTTTATTTTTTACAAAAAAAAAGAAAAAAGACAGAAAATTTTGAAAAAAAAAAAAAAAGTTTTTCTTATTTTCTGCGAGTAAATTTTGAAAATAAATTTTTCTCCCTCACTGATGTTCGCTGATGAGGCGGCACTGATGGGCACTGATAGGCTGCACTCATGGGCACTGATAGGCTGCACTTATGGGCACTGATGAGGTGGCACTTATGGGCACTGATGAGGTGGCACTTATGGGCACTGATGAGGAGGTACCAATATGCCGCACTGATGAGCACTGATAGGCGGCATTGATAGGCGGCACTGATAGGCGGCACTGATAGGCGGCACTGCTGGGCACTGAGAGGTGGCACTGCTGGGTACTGAGAGGTGGCACTGCTGGGCACTGAGAGGTGGCACTGACGGGCGGCACTGATGGGCACTGATAGGCGGCACTGATGGACACTAATGGGTGGCACTGATGGACACTGACGGGTGGCACTGATGAGCACTGATGGGCGGCACTGATGAGCACTGATGGGCAGCACCATCAGTGCCCACACTCAGTGCCCATAGTGCTGCCAGTCAGTGCCCATCAGTGCCTAGATGAGCAGGCACTGATGGGCACTGACTGGCAGCACTATGGGCACTGATTGTGGGCATTGATGGGGGCACTGATGGCGGGCACTGTGGGCACTGATGGGGGGGCAATGTGTGTGTTTTTTTTACCTTCAGTAATCAGGGCACTGGTGATCAGTGCCCTGATTACATGTCTCTGTGTCCCCAGCGGCTGTCGGCTCCCCCTCCTTCCTCACACTGCAGTGTCTGTGTGAGGAAGGAGCGCCGGCGATGAGAGATGATCTCATATGTTTACATATGAGATCATCTCTCATTGGACGGCTTGATCACGTGGTGAATGGCCGCTGTGATTGGCCATTCACCACGATCTGTGATCGGCCGTGTCCAAGGGACACGGCCGACACAGATTCTCCCCGATGGGCGCTCGCAGGAGCGCGCGGGGGGGCGTGTCACTGGAGGCCGTTTAAAAACGGCCTCCCGAAAATTCGAGTCCGCGCTGCAGCCGTATATAGGCTGTAGCGCGGATGGGAGGGGGTTAAAGGAAACCTGTACCGGGGGCGTGGCCGGGATGTAGATGGTGCCGGACGTGTTCTTGCAGAGCTCTTCTCCATCCTGATCTTATCCGGCTCCATCCACGGCCCCTGTGCCTCGGATCACGGCGGTTTTGCCCTCCTCCACATCGGGCACAGGTGGGGCACGAATGCCGGGGAGAAAATCCGGGGTTTCAACACCGACCCCGCGGCCTCAACGATCGGTCCCACCGCGAGGCGCGAAAGCGGCCGCCGCCATCTTGCAGGTGCAGGCCTCCTCTTCTTCCTCTGCAGCCACAGGCGCCCGAGCCTCCTCAAAGTCGGGGAAGATGTCTGCGGGGGCCGGGAACCCTCCTCTGGCACAGAATATGGACTCAGGTACCGAAGGGTCATTACTGGGGACCGCTGGACTGACTGGGGGGTCACCTGGAGGGGGGGATATCACTGCTCCCATCCTGGCTGCTATAGACGCCTCAAAAACTGCCCTGATGCTCCGGATTGACCACCTGGCCTCTGAATGCACCCTGATCCGCCATGATTTCGATAAAATCAGGGGGCGCTTGACTGAGACTGAAGGCCGGGTGTCTGAGGTGGAGGATGTCACCGCTTCCCATTCGGCACAACTCATTGCCATGCAGGCCCAGGTGAATGCTATGGCAGACAAGATGGAGGATGCTGAGAACCGACAGCGTCGCAACAATATCAGGGTGGTCGGATTGCCAGAGAAGGCTGAGGGATCTAATTCTACATTGTTTGCTGAGAAATTCTTTTGTGATCTACTCAATTGCCTCCCCCTCCCCCGACATATGTGGTGGAAAGGGCAGATAGGGTTCCCACGGGCCCTCGGCCGCCCGGGGCCCCCCCCGCGCCCGTTTCTGGTCTGCTTTTTTAACTTCCGTGACAGGGATCGTATCCTCTCTGAAGCCAGGAAACCGGAGGAACTGCAGTTTGAGAACAGCAAGATAATGTTATTTCCTGATTTCTCTGTGGAAACGCAGAAAAAAACGCAGATCCTTTACTGAAGTGCGCAAACTCCTGAGAACCAAGGGCCTGAAATATGGCATGATGTACCCGAGCCGCCTGCGTGTGGATTACAAGGGATCCGTCCTTTTCTTCAATTCGGCGGGGGAGGCTGCAGACTGGTTGGAATCCATTTAATCTCCTCTGCTGTACCTGCTCTCCTGGATGGTATGGGGCTCTCAGGGCCCTGCTTCACTGTACCCCCTATTTGCAGCTCCTGTCTACGCACGGTCTGACTCCTCAATAGCTGATGGGGGGGCATCTATAGTTCCTGCATTGATGATCCTGCCCTGAAGTTTCCTGGGTTGCCCTGGGCTGGATCCTTGCTTCTATCCCTGGGGCTGTGGAGTGGTTTACAGTTCATTGGAGCTCTGTGTGCTACACGTCGTTGAACTTGACCTTTTTTTTTCAGCTTGGTTTTTTTTACCTTTTCTTCGACCTACTTGCAATTTTTTGTTTTTTTTTCTTTACCCTTTTTATTTTTCGTTGTGGACCTCTTTGACTTTATTTTTCCTCCCTTTTGCTTTCCTTCCCTTTTTGGGGACTGACGATCTGACAGCCCCCTTTTTGGGGCTGCCTTTGGTGGACACGGGTAACACCGGCTGCGGTTTTATGTTGCAGCCATGCCTTTAAAATTTTTGCTGGGTTTTGGGATTAGGCTGGATACCCTGTTGCACTTTTTCTTGTTTCAGGTTCGGGTATCACAGCAGGGATGTTTTTGTTCTTGGCTCCAGGCTCCATCCGGTGGTCACTGTTTTTTTTACTTATGTGTATATATTGCTGAATGTCTGGATGGAGTTGGAGGATCGGGTTGGTCCTCGGGCTGTGCTTGGTCCTCCGGCTCCCTCCTGCTATGTACCCCTCTGCTGTTCTATGGCTGAGCTACTTAAGATTATGTCATGGAATGTGCGGGGTCTCAATGACAAGGTGAAACGCACAGCCATTTTTCGGTATATTAAATCTGTTCAACCTCATGTTATCCTCCTCCAGGAGACGCATTTGGATGGAAGCAGGGTGCTTGCTTTGAAGAGGCCTTGGATTCAGAGGATCTTCAACGTCACGTACTCCACGTATGCCCGTGGGGTGTCTAGCTGGGAAGAAATGCACCCTGCTCGATTCAAAAGGTAATTACGGATCCTGGCTGACGGTATGTTATTGTTCTCCTGGAGATTTTTCACTGGCAGGTGGTACTGGTGAGTGTCTACTTACCTCCCCCGTTCCATTCCCAAATTCTGGTAGATCTCCTGGTGACCTTGGCCCCTTATATGCACCTTCCTCTAATCATGGCGGGGGATTTCAATGCTGTTCTGGATGGCGGGCTGGACTCCTCTAACCCGGGTAGACTGTCATCCCCTGAACTTGTGTCCTGGTCTTCTGCGGCTCAGCTTACGGAGCTGTGGCGCTGGAAAAACCCTGGGGTACGTGGCTACTCCTGCTGGTCTGGGGTGCACAGAACGGCGTCCAGGATAGATTTGGCTTTTGCTAATGAGCCTTGTCTTACTTTGGTCCAGGATGCCACATATTTGGCGGGTGGTCTCTCTGATCATTACCCACTGCTGCTGACTCTGCGGGTGGGAGCGGGTGGGACTAGGGGTGCATGGAGCCTTTCGCCGGGTTGGCTGCCGACCGAAAAGGTGATGCACCAGGTGGAGCCCCAGATGCCTGCATATTGGGAAGATCATGCCTCGTCCACGGCTGGGGTAGTCCTGTGGGATGCTTTCAAAGCGGTTATGCGGGGTCATTACATCTCTGCGATTAAGGGAGGCTAATGCTGATAGAGAGGCTGTTCTGCTGGAGGTCCGTAGGTTGGAGGAAGAATTCTCGACTACTCCGGGACCGGCGGCCTATGCGGCCCTGGAGGAGGCCAGGAGGCGTTTGGCTTTGTTGGATATTGATTTTGCGCATGCCAACCTTAAACATAGAGCGGAGTCACTTTTTGAGAAGGGGGATAAAAATGGTAAGCTGTTGGCTTTTTTGGTGGCAGATCAGAGGGCTTCGGTAAGTGTTCCATGCATCAAGTCTAGTTCAGGGGAACTGGTTAGGGACCCGGGGGAGATCTCCCAGGTCTTTATGGATTACTACTCTGACACCTATTCACCCCTGCCTGCATATGACCTGGAGGAGTTGGAGCGCCTTTTGTCTGGATTGCCGGTTCCGGTCTTGGAGGGTGAGGACAGCGCGTGGTTGGACAATGACATCACGTTGAAGGAAATTGAGAAAGCCATCTCATCCTTCCCCCCCAATAAATCGCCGGGCCCTGATGGGTTCCCGGTGGAGTGGTATCGGCAGTACTCTGACTCCTTGGCTCCCAGGCTCCAGGCTTTGTATGCTGCGTGTTTCGATCAGGGGGCCCTGCCGGGTTCCAAGCTCGAGGCGTATGTTGTTCTCCTGCCCAAGCCGGGGAAGGACCACACCCTGTGTTCCTCCTACCGCCCCATTGCCTTGCTCAATGTGGATCTCAAGATACTCACGAAGGTCTTGGCTACTAGGCTGGCAGTGGTCCTGCCTTCCTTGGTGGACATTGATCAGACCGGGTTCATTCCGGGCAAGTCAACGGACACCAACCTTCGACGCTTGTTTACTCATTTACAGGTGTCCCATGCCTCTGTTGGCACTAGAGTGGTGGTGTCGCTGGACATTGCCAAGGCCTTCGACACGGTGGATTGGGTGTACATGGGGTGGTGCTGAGGCGCATGGGGTTTGGTCCTAAATTTTGCAAATGGATTTCCCTCTTGTATTCTTCCCCACGTATGGCGTTTGAAGATTGGATCCACCCTGTCTCCTTTTTTTGAGGTAGGTAGGGGGACTAGGCAGGGCTGCCCTCTTTCACCCTTTCTGTTCTCCCTGATGATTGAACCCTTGGCTATTGCGTTGCGTGCGTCTCCGGAGGTGGGGGCGCTGGAAGTGGGCTCCATTAAAGAGTGCCTGGCGCTTTATGCGGATGATATGCTTTTATTTTTGAAGGATCCCAATGCTTCCCTGCGGGCGGTATTCAATATCCTGGACACTTTTGCAAAGTTTTCCGGCCTAAGGGTTAATTGGGATAAATCCACCATGCTCCCTATTGATCCTGGTGCCATTGCTGCAGCTGATGGGGCGTTGCCATTGAAATGGGTGACTGAGTACACCTACCTGGGAGTCAGGGTATCGGCGAGGGTGGCGGACTATCTCAATCTGAATCTTCACCCATTGCTGGAGGTCTTTAAACGCAGGGCGATGGTGTGGCGCGACTTACCTTTGTCGGTTCTGGGGCGCATTAATTTGGTGAAGATGAAACTCCTCCCGGTCTTTCTCTATTTCCTTAGAAATTCCCCGGTGTGCGTCCCGCGTTCTTTCTTCCGCCTCGTTCATGGCTTGATAGGTTCCTTTATCTGGGGTACCTCTCCTCCTAGAATTGGTATGCAGGTGTTACAGGAGCCCTGGGGTCAGGGGGGACTGGCTTTACCTGATCTTTATAAATATTTTCTGGCCGGGCAAGGAGTGGTGGCACGGCGCTGGCTTACGGGGGACGATGGGGACTCTGCCACGGTGCTGGAGGCGGCTGTTTTGGGCTCCTACGAGAGTCTTCGATTTTTACTGCATCGGGGGTCCAGGGCTAAATTTGAGCTGACAGGAACGATGCGTTCCACCATCAAAGCCTGGGAACAGATGCAGGTGCTGGTGGAGCCGGGAGCAGCTGGTGTTTCCCCGGCCTCACCATTGTGGTGGAACCCCAAGTTTCCTCATTTTGCCTCGATCCCTGATCCTGCCCTCTGGGCCGTTAAGGGGGTGAAGTTGCTGGGGGATATTGTCTCTGGTGGGGAGCTGTGCACCTTTGATGCCCTGAAGGCGCGTTATGATCTTCCAAATAGGTATTTTTTTCGCTATCTTCAACTTCGCCATGCATTTGTGGCACAGTTCGGTTCCTCCCGAGTTGTGATTAAAGATTCAGCTCTTGAAACGGCGATACAGGCGGCGGATATCCGAAGCCCCTCTCGGAATTGTACAAGGAATTGTTGCTACCACTCCACCTGCTGTACGTAGGTGTCGGGAACGCTGGGTGGAGGAGGTGCCTGACCTGGGTGGTAATGACTGGGATGATATGTGGAGTTCGCCCTTCGCCTACCTGGTCTCTGCGAGGGACCGCCTGATTCACTTTAAATTTCTGCATCGGATTTATTACACGCCGGCGAGGCTGGCACATATTTATCAGACGGCCTCGGCGGAGTGCTGGCGTTGTTCGCATTCTCCGGCGGACTTCAGCCACATCTTCTGGGGGTGCCCGGTGGTCAAGGACTATTGGGCATCCGTCTTAGCTTGCATTGTGGAGGTGGTTAAGATTCCGGTCCCCAGCTCCGTGGAGGTCTGTCTCTTGGGGTTGGTGGATGGCTTGGCCCCCTGCGAGGGCCGTTCGTACTCTGGTCAGTTTACTTCTTTTCTATGCTCGCAAGGCCCTGCTCTTACACTGGAAAAGTCCCTTAGCTCCCACGATCCTCTTTTGGAAGGGCTTAGTTAATAAAGTGACTCTGCTCTATAAGGCTACGTATCTCAGTAGGGGATGCCCCCGCAAGTTTGATAAAGTGTGGAAAACATGGATAGATTCCCCGGCCTCGATCTCCGTTGCTCAGCTTTAGGGTTCTGTGTGCTGCTGTTCAGGGTTGTCTGGGGGGGGGGGGGGTGGTCATGCCAGTTGGTGATATTCTCATATTCATTGTGTACTTGCTGCATATGTAGAAGTCTCTCTATTTTTTGAATAAGGCATGGGGTTGCTGATTATGGGTTATGTGCTGGACTAATCTATATGTTCTATGACCTTGCTCCTTGATAGCTGGAGCAGACTTGAGGGGTATCTTTATTACTGATGGAAGCTTTGTTTTTGCGCTGAACGTGCTGGGTGGAGCCTGGAGTGGGGGGTGGGTGGGAGTAGGTATGGGGGGGTTTGACCTGTTGTCACTGTTTGTGCTTGTTGCCCTGCGTGGCATTGTCTTGTCTGTTTTTATGTGCAAAATTTCAATAAAAACAAATTTTCAAAAAAAAAAGGAAACCTGTACCGAGAAAACTCATTGCTGACCTATCCTTCTGAAAATGTTCAGTGCTTGACCATCATACCAACTGAATGCTTAAATATTCTCATCGATATGGAACAACCATGCAGATCATGTTTTTTCCAGGGCAGTAGCTCCAAAAGCAGTGATGAGACAAGACTTTATTGAGTAAATAGATACCAAATGTGTCAAGCCTTAAAGTGTTACTATATACGCAACAGTGAAATCAGTCTGTATATGCAGTAAAGCATGATTGTTATAATCATTGTGAAACTCTGGAGTTAATCATCTGTATTGTGTATAAAGGCTGTGTGATCCTGTCTCTCTGATCCTCTTCTTCCAGTGTCCCCTAATTATTTCCTAATAATACAGAGCTCCAGGACAGGCTGCACATGCTCAGTTTGGTGTGTATTGCTAGAGAGTTTTTATTTTTTCTTGGGAGAGTGCATGTGATCAGCACAGAGCCAATCAGCACGGTCTAGACAGAGGGTCAGGGGAGAATGAAAACTCCTCCTACAAGCTTTACTAGGAACTGATACAAGTCACAGGATATATACTGCTGATGAGAAAAGGTATTTAGCAATTCATATTTACTAAAATAATTGCGTTTCCATGTTCTGTGTACTGTGGGAGACCAGATATAGTGAATGCAGGTTATGGGTTTAGTAACACTTTAACATCCTGTCTGAATCAATGAAGAATTGAAAAATTTATGTTACTCAAAACTGTCCATAGGTGCAACATTAAAAACCTTAAAGTACAGTAAACCCCCCTCCATTGCGGGGGTTACGTTCCGGACCCACCCACGAAAAGTGAAAATCCGCGAAATAGAAAAACCCTATTAAATTACACTGTAGGCATGTTTTTTTTACTGTCACTGTACTTTTAAAAGCATTTTAAAGTCTTTAAACACACTTTTAAAACAAAAGAAACTCATTTAAACACATAAAAGATACTGAGAGACAGAGCAACAGCTATGGAAAACACAAAAATATTTAATTTTCAATGATTTATATAGTAAAATAACATTACAGAAAAAAAACGCATATACCGGGACCGCAAAAACTGAACTGCAATGGAGCGGGGGTTTACTGTATAACTAAAGGCAAAGCTTTTTTTACTTTTGAATAGAGTGGAGAGGGGTTAGAACACCTGTCAGGTTTTTATTTATTGCTGTCTGTGTCCCTGTTAGGGAGAGGCATCATTTCTATTTGTTCTTTATACTGAAAAGTAAATAAAATCCAAATTTTGGGTTGTCCCCAGAACAGTAATAGAGGAGAAATCTTAGAGTGGGGGCACTAGCTCTGATGACCCTACTGACAACCAGAAATGCCCTTACTTTGGAGACATTTCCTCTCTTTTTTGGCTATGGGACAGGAAGTGAAGTCTTACCAATGGGACACAGATGGCAAAATAACTGACAGGGGTTATAGCACTCTCTTACTCAAAAACAAAAAACAGATTTTGCCAACTAATCCATTAACCATAAACAATAATCCCTAAGGTTTTTTCTCCAACTCCAGCATGTGTGATAATACCCAATAATTACACAATTTTAGTTTATGTATGCATTTGCATCCTGCTGGTATGCATGTTTACGTATATGCATGGGGGGTGGGGGCGGATTGTGTGTCCCCTTTTTTTATTTATGTATTTTTTATTTCAAATCAAGTACAATTATTACTTAAATTGCTTACATTCCTGGTTGCTGACAGCCAAAATTTGAATGCCGCAAGCCTGGAAGTGCTCAGAGCACCATACTTCTGGGCAGTGTTGGGGTAGTTACTCAAAAAATGTAACTAGTTACTAGTTACTTCTGTAAATTGTAACAAGATTACTTTACTAGTTACTGCATTTGAAAAGTAACTTCATTACTTATTACTTTACTTTCCTCTTTCTTAATTGACCGTGTAGAAGAAGATACATGACACTCTTTCTGCTTAGAGTTTATTGTATAAACACAGGCTTTGGGAAACATGAGAACAAAACCTGAAAAAACTGAATAAAACATAAAGTGCAACAAAAAATCATAAACTTCATCCCTCTCTATTCTTCGAAATAACGATTGTATCGCACGGCTTGGGTAACGCAGGAAAGCGCGTTCCTATAGCCTAGTAAAGTAGTGTAGTTACTTCCTATAGCCTAGTAAAGTAGTGTAGTTACCAATATTAGTATTGTAACTAGTTACATTACTTAGTTACCAAAAAAAGTAATGTAGTTACTGTAATCAGTTACTTTGTAACTAGTTACCCCCAACACTGCTTCTGGGTTCACATGAATAAGGGAGAACTGGAAAATTATTGTTTACTGATCTTTCCTCTAGTTAGCTATCCTAAACACTGCTCGCTATCCTCAGTCCCTGGTGGCAACCCTGGGTATTACTCTGGCCAGGAATGGAATGTTAAATGGTTAACCTGAGCAACACTCAGGATAATCATTTTTACTTTGAATTTCTAGTAATGCTAGAAACCAATGCCAGAGAGGTTAAAAAAGTAAGGAAAGCAACTCATGCTGCAATGCTCACCTTCTTATTAGAGCAACAGTATTTTTTTCTGCCTCAAGATGTCCTCTGTCTTTTGAATTATATGATGCCCAGCATTATCAAGTTAAGGACATACTGTAAGTGCAAGTGGTGCTGATGTCATTAGCTGAGTGCAGCTGACTACTGTACTGAGGACCACCAACAATTGGATAGAATCGGGCAAGGGAAAGGAAACAATTCATGCTTTACATGACAAGCCAGAAGACAGCTGATTATGATAGATAGATAGATAGATAGATAGATAGATAGATAGATAGATAGATAGATAGATAGATAGATAGATAGATAGATAGATAGATAGATAGATAGATAGATAGATAGATAGATAGATAGATAGATAGATAGATAGATAGATAGATAGATAGATAGATAGATAGATAGATAGATAGATAGATAGATAGATAGATAGATAGATAGATAGATAGATAGATAGATTATATATATACACAGTATCTCACAAAAGTGAGTTCACCCCTCACATTTTTGTAAATATTTTATTCTATCTTTTCATGTGACAACACTGAAGAAATGACACTTTGCTACAATGTAAAGTGGTGAGTGTACAGCTTGTATAACAGTGTAAATTTGCTGTCCCCTCAAGATAACTCAACACACAGCCATTAATATCTAAACCGCTGGCAACAAAAGTGAGTACACCCCTAAGTGAAAATGTCCAAATTGGGCCCAAAGTGTCAATATTTTGTGTGGCCACCATTATTTTCCAGCACTGCCTTAACCCTCTTGGGCATGGAGTTCACCAGAGCTTCACAGATTGCCACTGGAGTCCTCTTCCACTGCTCTATGACAACATCACGGAGCTGGTGGATGTTAGAGACCTTGCGCTCCTCCACCTTATGTTTGAGGATGCCCCACAGATGCTCAATAGGGTTTAGGTCTGGAGACATGCTCCAAAATATATACAAACATGTGAGGGGTGTACTCACTTTCGTGAGAAACTGTATATATATATATATATATATATATATATATATATATATATATATATATATATATATATATAGTGATTGTAAGCAACTTTGAGTTTCAGATATTCTGGTCCTTTAACTCATGATGAGTTTATTTAAAAGCACTTTGCAAACAGCATATTAGTGTAATTATTCCACCAATCGATTCCTTCTCATGCATAATATAACAGAAAAAGGCAAAAAGCGTACTTGTGCAGCCCTCCCTGGAGACTGTAGAACAGGATAGATAGATAGATAGATAGATAGATAGATAGATAGATAGATAGATAGATAGATAGATAGATAGATAGATAGATAGATAGATAGATAGATAGATAGATAGATAGATAGATAGATAGATAGATAGATAGATAGATAGATAGATAGATAGATAGATAGATAGAGAGACAGACAGTATATACTGTATGTAGCACCTTCCTAGATAGGTGTTGGGATTAGGAAAATTTAGTGCTGGCTCACTGTAACCAGTGGAGCCTCATTTCATTGTTAAGCAAATTTAGTTTTGGCTCTCTGTATTCAGTGTGGCTGTGTTAATTGCTCTGATCTGTTCTATGACTCAGTGGCTGCAGGATTGACTGCTTCCCCCTGGCTGGTCCAGACATGTTCTGGAAATTAGTGGGCAGGAGGAGTCTAATCAGCAGCTGAAAATTCGTACAGACATGGCCAATCCCTGGGGAGAAATGTCCAGATGGTGACTGGGAGTGTGTATAAATACTCTGAGACTGAGAGTAAACTGGTTTTCTTCCCTGAGGAGGAGATCACAGCCCAGGGGGAACTGCTAGCCCCTAGGGGTTTCTGCAATATGCCTGTAGGATCTTGAGGTCTCAGGTGGGCTACCTGGAGGCTTGCTTTGCTGAAAGCTGCTGAAGCTGACTGAGGGACTTTCATTTGAGAATCTAGTCTGGTAATACAGGCGAAAAGTGTCTTGACGATATTAGAAGAAGACAACCAATTTTTCCAAGGTCATTTGTGATTACAGACTGGTGAGAGACATCCTGGGAACTGCGCAGTTTCCATCTTGTGAAAGAATCAGCGTGTTTAAAGGGGATGGTAGGTCCTATGTCCTGAAGGACTCAAGCTACCTAATTCCTTATGAAAGGACTCTTCTTGGACTGTCCTGAGAGGAAGATAAATGTCCTCAAGTTGCTACTACATAGTCCACTCTTTACTTCTGCAAGGACTTACAGTTCTCCAAAAGACAGTTCAATCTCATCAAATCGATACTATAGGTTACTGGAGTATCTTACCATTACCCTCTATTCCAAATTCTCATTAAAGCATCATAAAAAAGTTTATAATGGGCAATCAACCTAGTGGCTTCTAGCGCTACATACATGCTACATATATATATATGTACCAATGGTTTTGGGGGGTCGATATCATGTCTGAAGAAGCACAGATCTTTGATTTTGGTTTTTAGAATGTCATATGGACATGTGTGGGATGATAATTGTCAGTAATGTTTCTAATTTCAAGCAATAGCCACATTTATTCAGCACTTTCTGACCATCTAGCTGACAATAGGGAGCGTCTCCTGGAGTTGGATAGGCCAGAGGTAGTGATGAGGTTCAAGTTTGCTGCTACCATGGGTATACAGCAAAACTCCAGGATTTGTGAACTTTGCGAATTGTGAACCTTTGGCCAAAAATTTCACAGGTGTGCCACTAGAGTTATGGAACATCCTATAATTCACTGCATAGCCTTTGCTCCTGGTCAGCTGAGTCACACAAGTCAAATCTTTGAAGTGTAGCCTCCCTTCTGGAATCTGGTGTCTCTAATCAAATTTAGTGAGGCTAAACTTTAGTCATCTTAAATGAATTGATCGTTTAGCTTTCTTGGCTTTCTCCTAGGCTCTGGTTACTGTCAGTTTCTGTGTGCTGCCAATAGATATCGCTGATACCTCGGGCACTAGTACAAGATCTGCACTAATCAGAACTAGGAATATTTACCTCTCCTTGGCCAACCACTATGAGGTTTATTGCTAGTAGTCCAAGCTGGGAGATGGTATAAATATTCAGGGAGAGACCTTGGGAAGCCAGTTTTCCCCTGGGCTCTTTCCTATGATATGGGTGTGTTTGTGTGTTTGGCTTTTTTTGCCTGCTGCCTGAGTGGGTGACCATATATAGTTTAGCAATCTGGGCATTGAGGAGCCATTGAGGAATGCTATATGTGTTGAAAGACAGAGAAGCTTGGATCCGAAGCATGGACCTCACTGAAGAATAGTGTCTTTTCCCCAGGGGTGCTGGCAGTTGAACCAAAAACTGATTTACATTCAGAAGCTACAGTCTCAGAGTGTGGGTCAACTTAACGGTTCTCCATCTGTGAAGACTGTAACTACTTTTTTTCCCCTTTTCAGGAGTCTGCTAGTCAATGGGCATTCTGTACCTTACCCTCTCTTCCTGGAAATTTGAGTTAGAGTAAAAAAAAAAACTGTTATTTGCATCAAAAATTTAATGGTGCCCACCTGTACACATTGCTCCACTATTGCGAAAACTTCCCACCAAGGTGAAATGCTAGCTCACTCTGTCCCTGGAGGTCCCACTAACCTTTAGGGGTCAGGGAGTGCTACAAAAAAAAAAAAAAATAATCCCCTTCCTATAAACAGATGGGCTCACAGCTGCCATGTTGTCAGTGTGTTGGAGCTCTTAGAGAGAACTGAATTTATTTAGTTTTTTTTTCATTTTGGCATTTCTACAAGTCCTAAAAACATTAACAGGCTTTCTATTTCTTTTTTTTTTCTTTTGGCAATTTATTTTTTTGATTAGCTCTACAAATGTGTGGGTGGGGCTTAGGCACCCTAATAGGGGACACCAAGAACTATACTTGCCTAGGTTCTGGGCAGGAGTTGGTGCTCATGTGAAATCAGCATTAGACCCACAACTGACTGGTGTGAACAGTTTCATTGGGTTTAATGTAATGCATTTTTCGTCTGCTTTTGGTAAGGCAAAAACGGAAGAAAAACTGATCAGTATGAAAGGGTCCGTTAAGCACAACTCCAGACATAGAAGCGAGCCACAATAAACACAGTTAACCCTCTAGCAACCTGAGAATAACTTGCTCTACTGTTAACACTAAGCACTCAAGACACTACTACAGTTGGAGAACATCAACTCCCAGGTGCGCAGCATTTAGGAACCAATGTCTTAGAACCTGCACTAGCATCCACCAACCCAGTAAATCCTGTCCTACTCCCAGTAAAATGTCCACAGTTACTAATGGATACAGGAAATTAACCTCACTCCATGCTTGCTTTCTCTTTCTCTCAGGGGTGCCCTCTCTACATACCTAACACTCCTGTGATTCCCAGGCTAGGTCCCTAGATGCACTGTGCCATGGGTCCTGTACCAGTATGTGGGGAACTGGCCACAAGTGAAGATGCCAAGCACCTAACCCCCTTCACTTCCTGTGTGACCATCACCCTATGCTAAGTCACCCATTCCCTGGCTGTCTGGCTTCCATAGGCAATGACACATAGCCTTTTGCTAGGGTGTCCCTAGCAATGGCACCATAGCCTACACTAGACAGCAAACTACATGCTGGACTAAAATGTACTGTATCTTCTACAGTCCCCTTGTTTCAAGCCCTATTCTTAAAGTGGAGTTCCGGCCACAAAATCGACATAATCGATTTTGTGGCCATCCACTTGCTTTTCGGCACCTAAAATGGAAATGGATAGTTACGTTTTTTTTTTTTTTTTTTACTTACCTTGTAATTGCAGAAAAATATACTCACCTTTCTTCCACTTCCTCCCTCGGCGGCCACGGCCCACGCCGTCACTTCCGGTTTGCAATGATTCCTGGGAGCTGAACGTCATCGCTCCCAGGAATCAATGCCCTGGCACCAGCCCCACTCGTCACTTCCGGTGTGACGCCGCATTCCCTGTTAAACAGCTTCTGGGCATGCCCAGAAGCTGTGGAGGAATGCGGCGCCGCACCGGAAGTGACGAGCGGGGCCGGTGCAGGCGCATTCTGGGAGAAGAGGACGCAGAAGAGGATCGCGCCGGCTTCAGCTGCCCACATCCGAGATGGCGCTGGAGAAGAAATTTTAAAGGTGAGTATTTCTTCTTGCAGGTAAGTGCGAACCAGGACAGATCAGAGGCTATCCATTGTGGAATGTACTAGCCCTGACTGTCCCGGGGGTATTTTTAGTGAAAAAATGTTTTAATGGCCGGAACTCCGCTTTAAGATAGGCCATGCAATGACTTCAGACCAGGCATTTGAAGGAACACAACCAGCCTCTGCTGAAGAAAGGCAAACATACAGGAACAGTATTTGCAAAGCAACTTCTCATATAATCCTATACAGAGGTTCTCTAGTGCCCTTAGGGTAATCATAGATAGGTAGCAGAAAGTTCATAATCCTTTAGAGGCAAAAGTCCATTAAGGCAAATAATCCACAAGAATTAACAAATGTTTTAAGCGTGTTTAGTCAATGACTGGCAATGATCCTTAAAGGCAGTAAGTCTTTAGTTGATAACTGGAAGTCCTCAGGTTCCCAGCCCCTAAGGGAACCAGGACTGACCCCAAAATGGGAAACAGTCCAGCAGCATATCAGCCTGCATTTGGCAATATTTTCCCAGGCAGAGCTCTCAGGACATTTCAGTGAGCCCTTTTATGTGGATCTCTAGAAAATTGGTGGGAAGATCTAGCCAATCAATTCCTAAGATCCACCACACATTTACATTGCAACAATTTCCACCTGGCTGGCTCAGTTAGTTTGAGAACATGAGCACAGACAGAAAAAACAAGTGCTTACACAGGAAGACACGTTAGCCCCTTGTGGGAACCTAAGTGGCTAATGCTCCCTAGTTGTATAGATAGAGACACACTGATCATATCTGAGGACCATAACAAAATCTTCTAACATATATAAAAGATGAACTGTAATTTCTGCAATAAATATTCAGATTCTCTTTTTATTCACAAATACTAGAAATCTGAAAAAGCAAAGGTGATTGAATGCCATGTACAACACAAACAGTTCTTCTTCTGGATACTTTCATAAATAAGGTCTAATGCCTCTCCTTGCCATGTTGTTCCCAGACATATTCTTTGTAAGAACACCCCTGTACCTATTCATTAATATTCTTCTGGAATACAGAGCGTAGGGCAAATATTGTCACGTCAACCAATACCAGATGAAATGCTGCTAGTAGTACTAATTCTACCACAGAAAAAAATCCAATATTTTAAACTTTAACAGCAATTAAATTAACATTTTTTTATTTATTCACTGGACCCTGCTTCCCCCCCCGAGCCTGCTGCTTGACAGAGCGTACACCATCAACCTTATTATAGGTAAATCCCTGCTTGCATTTTAATTATTCATTTTAAAACTTTAATTAAGCACAGAATTAATCGTTTTGTTTTCAGTAGCGTTCATTGGATGAGAGAAAAAAATTAAATCCTACTTACTTAGGAAGTAGTGACCCATGATGCTCTTTAAGTCAAGCAGGGGTCTCATGGATTACATAGAGATGAAAGTGTGGGGATTCCCTGTAGTTGCTTCCAGCAAGGTGAGTGCATAGAACAAGGGGTTAGTTTATGGGCTATAAGAGATTAGCATTAGGGTTAGAGAGTAAAGGGCTTACATTAAAGTATATCTACAGCAATTTTTTTACTGGTTAAAGCTTAACTTCGGAATAAGCAAATATTGTCTAAATAAAAGGGGCATGCACATTCTTGTGAGAATCTTGTTGTGCTTTGTGTATTTCTTTCAGATCTGTAGAGTAATACACACCTCTGTGCAGAAGCTTCCTGTAATAAGGTCTGGTGATTGCTGCTCTCTCTTCTTGTACAGGGTGGCTGGTCTTGTCTCCGCCCCCTCCTGTAGTTTTCTGCAGGCAGCATTCAGTTCAACCAATAAAAGAGTAAAAAAAAATCTTACAATCCCATATACACGATCTTTTACCCGCAGTTGATCCAGAGGAAGGCGAAAAAACCCCAGACAAGCATGATCCAATTTGCTACAGCAGGGGAAAAAAATCCTTCCTGAAAAGGATATTCCCTAGACCCTCTTACTGGAAATATACTTAGATATACATTTTATTCCTTTTTTATGATGTCCCATTGTTGAGATTTCCCTTCATTTCCCATACCAGAGACACGACAGTAAGGTAAAATAATTGCTCTAAAGTTATAGGAATTTCCATCTTAGACAGTTGCCAATGGAACAGGTGTCCCCATTTGGAAGTTTTCCCTTGCATTCATGTTGTGAAGACAACTGTAAACTTTTGAATTTTTACATCATGGTGGTCATCAGGACAAAAAGAGAAGATGAATTACCCCAGCAGGGGGCACAAAGAGCAATAAGGCATGACAAAGGTTTCAACACTTCCCTATTCCATTCAAAGGTGTGGCTACTCTTTGATCCAGAAAAAAAGTCACTTCAAGAAGGATGAAGTTACCTCCAAGGTAAATCTGCTGTCAGTGTATACAATGCCCTATATGTTCAGGTTTGGGTACTCAAACCTTAAATATTAGAGGTCATAATTTAAAGGGGTATCTTAGCATTGTGGCTTCAACTTTCAATTTCCTGCCAAGATCCGGTATATTCCAAGACTATCATAGGCTAGCTGGGAGATATGATCTATCTAGCTTATTCTGGGTCTGCCCCAGATCCAACTTACAGTTGGCCATACCTGGATTAGTCCCCAAGTGATCCAGCCAATGTATCTTGGTTTGAAATGTGGAGCAGCTCCAGACCATCTACCACCTTCCTCGCCTAATCCTTAAAAGCTTCTTCCACAGTCCCCAATCTTTCTCCTGATAGAAAAGAGCCTTGAAGGCACTTTGCACAAAATTAGTTTGGTATACAGTATATTTCTAGATAGTTTTTTTTTTTTTTCTTGGAAGGGTGCATGTGATCAGCACAGGGCCAATCAGCACTGTTCAGACAGAGGGTCGGGGGTCATGCAGCCTCATAGGACAGTCAAAAGAGAATGAAAACTCCTTCTACAAGGTTTACCACTTGCCGCCAAATCATGTACCTGTACCTCATTTGGCTTCAAGTGGTTGTATCAGAGTGATGCCTGCAGCTGTAGGCATCACCACAGTACCGTTTTATAGAGCCGACGGTCAGCTTTCTTGTAATAACAACTGATGCGGCTAAGCAGCGGTTGGGCTGTTATTACAAGCAGCAGGAGGGGACTCCCCCCCCCTCCTACCACCTTCCACCGCTCACTCTGGCTCTTCCGTCCCACTGGGAGACCCGAGCGACCAGCTGGCACGTTCGCCGGCTGGCCTGGAGACCCGGAATCGGCTTTGATTGGTTCTCGGATGTAATAACCCAGGAGCGACGTCATGACATCACTTTGGTTTACTCAGGAGCCAACAGCGCCAGTTTTCAAAAATTTAAAGTATTCAAAAACGCTAATCTTGGCATTTTTAATTCTTTCAAATGCAGAGGGGGGTTTGGGGTCTCTCCATAAAGAGTACCAGTCACTGCCTATTACTGTCACAAGGGATGTTTACATTCCTTATGACAGCAATAAAAGTGATAAAAAAAATAAAAGGGACAGTGTAAAAAGAGAATAAATAAAATAAATAAGAAAACAAATGTAAGCGCCCCATCTTTATGTGCGCGCGTGCAGAAGTGAACGCAAACGTAAATCGCACCCGCAAATGTAAACAATGTTCAAACCACACATGTGATGTGCTGTGATGTGTGGACAATCTTTTTCTTGATAGAACAGAGCCTTGGAGGCACTTTTCACAAAATCAGTTTGGTGTACAGTATATTGCTAGAGAGTTTTTTTTTTTTTCTTGTAAGGCTGCATGTGATCAGTACTGGGCCAATCAGCACTGTCCAGACAGAGGGTCAGGGGTCCTGCAGCCTCAAAGGACAGTCAGAGTAGAATGAAAACACCTCCAACAAGCTTTAACCAAACACTCATAGAAGTCACAAAACTGCTATATACTGCTGATGAGAAAAGGTATTTATAAATAAAAAAAAGACTAAAAATGTTGAAAAAACCTTTTTTTTCTTTGTTTTTCTTTGTTTTCATTATACAATTTTGTAAATAAGTAATCTTTCTTCATACATTTAGGCCAAAATGTATATCACTACATTTCTTTCTGAAAATATCCCAAATCAGTATATATTATTTAGTCTGTAGGAAAGTTATAAGTTATAAAGTCCACAAATATGGTATTTACTGTATGTCTGAAAATGATCAATCCTGATGTACAGGGACAGTGTAAAAAAAAGATTAAATAAAATAAATCTTCTAATTTCTTGAGGCCCGAAAATGCCAGGACAGTACAAATATCCCCTTTTTGGAACGTAGACAGCCCAAGGTGTTTAGTAAGAGGCATGGCAAGTTTTTTGCACCTAGGCCAGGAAACAAGATGGGACAGTAACAGGAATCAACCGGAGCAGGATGGAGGGATTGCAGGTCACAAGAATACTGCTGATGATGTTGTAAAGATCTGGACTTATACTATATTTTATTTTTACAGAAAATACAGCTCATTTTAAATAGTATGTCTAGTGTCACTGTGAGCAATGAGTCCACATACATGATGTAACATGCATGCATGAATGTCCACGCTCCTGCACAGAGGCATATCGTTGGGCACAATTTGCTTGCAGAACCATGTGCATACAGAAGTGTTCAAGCTTGTTTCTGGTTTTACAGGTTTGCCTGTCAACATATCAAGATACAGTAAAACCTTGGATTGCCAGCATAAATTATTCTGGAAACATGCTTGTAATCCAAAGCACTCTTATATCAAAGCAAATTTCCCCTTAGAGAAATAAGGGAAATCCAGCAGGAGCTACAGAGTATAAAAGAGAAGAAAGGCACCTCTAAGTGTAGCAATATGGTTATATTTAATGAAGGTTCAACATTTAGAAACTCCCATGACACATCTAAGTATGCATCCGGGGTAAAGCTGTCCACATAGACCATCCTCCGCACCGCCGGCTCTCACCGCTGTCAGTCTGCTGTTGTGACCGGTAAGACTATCCTGTAGTAGAGAAATCTGAAAGTGAGGCTTGAAGCGCTCATGGAGCGCAGCGTGGAAGGGATGTCGGTGTGAAGGATGATCTATGTGGACAGCTTTACCCCGGATGCTTGCATACTTAGATATGCCTGTTTTAATCATGTGAGTTGCTAAATGTTGTACCTTCATTAAATGTAACCACATTGCTACACTTAGAGGCACCTCTCTTCTCTTTTATACTCAGTTGTGATGTGACGCTACTTGTATATCAAGACATCGCTTGTATATCAAGTCAAGATTTATAAAAAAATGTTGCATAGTTTGTGAGGTTGAAAAAAGACATCAGTCCATCCAGTTCAACCTATGATGTGTGTGTGTGTTTGCTGTTAACCGTACATTGTATACCACTGTATGTTGTGGTCTTTAAGGTGCCCATCTAATAGTTTTTTGAAACTATCGATGCTCCCTGCTGATACGACTGCTTGTGGAAGCGAATTCCACATCCTTACTGCTCTGACAGTGAAGAACCCCTTATGTATTTTAAGGTTAAACGTTTTTCCTCTAGTTTTAGTGAGTGGCCGCGTGTCTTATTGTATTCCCTTTCTCTAAAAAGTTTGTTCCTTATGCATGGGTCGCCAGTACAGTATTTGTACATTGATATCATATCCCCCCTCAAGCGTCTCTTCTCCAGAGGGAATAAGTTCAGTGCTTGTAGTCTTTCCTCATAGCTGATGTCCTCCATTCCCCTAATTATTTTTGTTGCCCAGAACTGGACAGCATACTCCAGATGTGGCCGGACCAGAGTCTTGTAGAGTGGGAGAATAATCCCTTTATTTCTGGAGTGAATCCCCTTTTTTATACATCCCAGAATTCTGTTGTCTTTGCTTGCAGTGGCTTGGCATTGCATGCCACTGCCAAGCCTGTTGTCCACTAGTACCCCCAGGTCCTTTTTCATCTTAGATTCACCCAGAGGTTTCCCCCCTAATGAGTAGCTTGCTTTCGTGTTTCTGACGCCCAAGGGCATTACTTTACATTTTTCAACATTAAACCTCATCTGCCATGTAGTTGCCCACCCCATTATTTTGTTCAGGTCCGCTTGTAAGGTTTCTTTCCACATCCTGCATAAAAGATATTGGCATGCTTAGTTTAGTATCATCCGCAAATACTGAGATTGTACTAGATATCCCCTCCTCTATCATTTATGAATAAATTAAGCTGGATTGGTCCCAGGACAGATCCTTGGGGGACCCCACTTTCCACACCCGCCCAATCCGAGTACTCCCCATTAATCACTACCCTCTGGACTCTCCCCTGGTGCCAGTTCTCTATTCAGGTACTCACCCTATGGTCCATACCTACATTCCTTAGTTTGAACAGTAAGCGTTTGTGGGGAACTGTGTCAAAGGCCTTTGCAAAGTCCAGATACACCACATCCACAGACTTACCTTTATCTAGATGGCAGCTCACTTCATCGTAGAAGGTTAAAAGTTTTAGTTTGGCAAGAACAATTTTTCATGAATCCATGCTGATTACTTCTAATAATACAGTTTTCATTACTAAAGTCTTTTATGTGGTCCCTTAACATCCCCTCCAAAATCTTTCAGACTACTGATGTTAGGCTGACCAGCCTATAGTTACCCGGGATATATCTTGGCCCTTTTTTAAATATTGGTACCACGTTGGTTTTTTTTCCAATCAGCTGGCACCATACCTGTCTGTAGACTAACCTTAAAGATCAAGAATAATGGTCTGGCAATCACCTGGCTGAGCTATTTAAGAACCCTCGGGTGCAAGCCATCCGGTCCTGGTGATTTATTTATGTTAAGTTTCTCTAGTTTAGTTGTAAGTCTATCTTCTGTTAGCCATGGCGGTACTTCCTGAGGTGTATTATTTAGTTTAGCATTACAAGCTGGGTTAGTGTAGCCCCCCCCCAATTCTTTTGGAAGACTGAAGAGAAGAAATTATTTAACACTTTCGCCTTCTCTCTGTCCTCTGTGGCCAGATTTCCTTCTTCGTCTTTTATGGGGCCAATGTGTTCTGGCCTCGCTTTCTTACTGTTTATATACTTAAAGAATTTCTTGGGGTTCTTTTTACTCTCTTCCGCTATATGTCTCTCGTTTTCTATTTTAACTGCCTTGATTTCGTCTTTACATTTCTTATTACACTCTTTGTAATGCTTGAATGCTGCCAATGACCCCTCAGCCTTGTATTTTTTGAAGGCATTTTCTTTAGTATTAATATGCATTTTTATGTTGGAGTTTAGCCACCCAGGGTTTAGCTTTGCGTTTTTAAATTTATTTCCCTTTGGAATGCACTGGCCAATTCCTTTGGTTAGTATGCTATTGAAGCACTCCCATTTTTCTCCCATGTTCTTTGTTCCCAGGGTTCTATCCCATTTGATATTTTCTAGCAAAGAGCTCAGTTTTGGGAAATTGGCTCTTTTGGAAATTCAGTGTCCTTATATTACCTTTGTGTTTCCTATTACTATAATTAATACTGAACTAATTGACCTATGGTCACTGTTTCCTAAGTTGCTCTGTATTTCTATATCCGTGAGCAGGTCTGTATTGTTGGTAATCAGTAGGTCAAGTACTGCATTGTTTCTTGTCGGTGCATTCACCATCTGACCCATAAAGTTGTCCTGCAAAACATTTAGGAACTGCAGAGCCTTGGCTGAATGTGCGGTTCCTTCTGCCCAGTCTATATCTGGATAATTAAAGTCCCCCATTATAATGACATTTTCCATCCTTGCTGCAAATCCTATTTGTAAAAGGAGGTCCGCCTCCCCCTCCTCCCTCTGCTTGGGGGGCCTATAGCATATGTCCAATATTACCTTCCCTATAGTGCCTTCCCTTTTAAGTTCTACCCATAGGGATTCTGCCTCATCCATAACTCCATTATTAATATCAGCCCTCATATTTACCTGTACACTGTTCTTAATATACAGACATACCCCTCCCCCTTTTTTACCTTCTCTATCTCAGCGATAAAGGGAATAACTCTGAATAGTCGCCATGCATACATGAGAGTTGTCGAACCAAGTCTCTGTTATCCCCACAAAATCTAAGTCCTCCTCAAACATCAGCAGCTCCAGCTCTCCCATTTTGTTGGCCAGGCTTCTGGGATTGGTATACAAACCTTTTAATTTTGACCGGATGCATATCATATCCTTATTTGATGTTATTTTTAGGCTGCTCTTGTGATTTTTCCGCATACCCACCTTGGATTTAGGAACTCTGAACACCCTACCGCTAATGTCCCCATTTGTGCCCTCTGAATCTTGCTCCCCGCTGGCTAATTCTACATCTGTACCCTCCCCCCTCCATCACCTAGTTTAAAAGCCCCTCTAACTTTTTGGCCATCCTCTCACCCAGTAAAGTTGTACCCTCCCCATTTAGGTGCAATCCGTCCCTACCAAAGAGCCAGTGGCTGACTGAGAAGTCGGCCCAGTTCTCCAGGAACCCAAAACCCTCCTTACTACATCAGCTCCTCAGCCACTTGTTAAATTCCCTAATCTCCCGCTGCCTCTCCGGTGTGGCTCGAGG
This sequence comes from Pelophylax lessonae, assembly GCF_965119305.1. NCBI lineage: Eukaryota > Metazoa > Chordata > Amphibia > Anura > Ranidae > Pelophylax > Pelophylax lessonae. The sequence continues at coordinate 687,656,750 of NC_138769.1, read as the reverse complement.
TACAGGTAGTATTGTCTTGCAAAACACTCTCATACCAAGGACAAGAGAATCAACCCCCAATGGGGAAGAAAAAAGTGGGGATTTTAAGGTGCCAGTAAATTGATCAGAACATTATTTAAAACATACAAATTTTATTTCAGTAGTTAACCCCTTCCCGACCGCCCACCACCTATTTACTGCGGCAGTGCGGCCCCCCTGTGCAAACCGACGTAGACCTACGTCGGTCGCGCCTGCAGCTAGGGGCCCAGACACCGAATAAAAGAGCAAAGGGGAGACACATAATAAGGAAGACAAAGATATATGGGTACATGTAATAGAAAATAGGGAAATGGAAAAAGAAAAAACACAATAAAGTGGTAACAAGAATAAGAAATGAAGAGTGAAGCGAATGAAGGATAAAAAAAAAGGGGGAATTTTGTTTTTTATATAAAAAAGTTAAAATTTAAATTAAATTAAGTATGAATAATTATAAATATTAATGAAAAAAAAAAGTGGAAAATGGAGGGGGGGGGGGGAAATCACTGAAAGGCACCCCAGGATGGACCTGCCAAGACGGGGATCTTCCATCCAGGGGCGCATGGGCGTCCATACAGTTGACCATGAATAGTAGTAGTAGCCTAAAATCTATTCCCTGAGGAATATTGAGAAGAATATGCCTTCAGACGGCAGCAATCTGAGCATATATGTTATCTATTGTTGATGCCAAATCCTTAAATATTATTAGAGCATGGAAGGTTGGGAAGCAAGGATTTTGTTGGCACTCGAAGTAATTAAAATATCATTTATTTCAAATCTCATAAAAACAGAAAAAAAAAAGGACATATTACATATATATATATATATAAAAATGTGGCCAAAAAGCAGGCTCACAACCGTATACAAATTATGCAGTAGTTCTTAGAAGCTCAAATTCATACAAAGGTAAGAACATGTTATACAAATCCTCAAAGGAGTGAAGATATTGGGCACCAGGAGAATCCTGCCGACGGATTGCAGAGGGAACAATGACCATCCAGCTAGGTCAGCTGGTGTTGTAATTATGTATATGTTCAATTGCTCAACATGTTTCGCCTTTTTCAAAGCTTCGTCTGGAGCTTATATATGAATAAACTCTGTACGATTGATGTGAACCAAGATATATATCTCAGCAAGCTTTTGTAATTAACGGAGAGGAGGTCATGGATATTGTCAGAGCTTGATGCCTTGAAAGGTAGAAATACCCTTGGACGTGTAGCCGCCAAGGAGTGGTATATGCCTGGCTGACATCACTCAAATCAATATTGTTAGAGGACTTCCATATGAGCCCATAGAATGGGCACTTATGTGTGCTCTGATCAGGTATCCAAGAATGTCCTCTCCGGATGGGGAACCGCTGCCATCTAACCTGAGGTGAACGGTCAGCCCACCCTCTTCCTGTGTGTACCACCAGCCTTTTGGGGGTTCAGGGGGGCTACATAAAGAAAAGCAAGCCCAGGAAAAGGAAACTAATGTAGACACCACATCTAAGGAATGTGTAGACCAGTCTGCAGCTCCGGCAGGAAAGGGACTTTGTGTCTATGCTGCCAAGGAGACTCTTAAACAAGCATTGCTGCATGATAGGCTATTGTCACAGAATATAGCGAAGCCAGTGTAAACCACCCTCCATGCACTAGGGGGAACAACGAGGATGTAAACTGGTAAAGACTCACCCTGTGCTACTGCCTAGTTTTGAATTTCAACTCTCAAACGCACTGAGCAGAAGAAGGGGTTGTGTTGCAATTTTCCTGGTCTGAGAAGAAGAAAAGAGGTGCATTTCGGGATAAGAATGTGGCTGGGATGGGAGTGTGGCAACTGGGAGAGAGAGAAAAGACACAGTAGCAACGATTCCAGAGTTTTGAGGGAAACTTTGAACTCTAGCTATTTTGGAGTATTGGAGGACACCCTGAATGCTGGCTGAGTCTGCCGCTTGATCAGGGAGCTGCATGCTAAGGGCACTCATAGCAGTATACCTTCTCCACTGCCGGTAGCACTCTTCCGCAGCAGCACTGTTTTGTGAGAGGAAGTCAAGAGGAACAGGATTTTTCTATGGTTTCCTGGGTCACTGGGGAAGCTATCCTATTGGATGCTGCCACCCCATGTGACTCTGGAAGCTATCTTGGGTCAGACAGAACCTAATTAAGGCTCTGGCTCCCAGGTTTGGCATGGATTTTGCGAGTTGGTAGAATAGGGACAGGAACCCCACCTATTAGGGACAGTAAGCAGTAAAGGAAATGTTCCTGATGAGTAGGGAAAGTGCAGGGTCGCAACTCCTTGGACATCATCCCACTTGGCCACAAGGCGGCCAAGTCGAACTCTGATCCCTTTACAGATGCTATCAGTTTGGCTGATACACAATTGGGCTGCCTTCCTACCAGGTTTGTTATGAGCTGCTGCTGTGCTATTTCAATACATGTTTTCATTTGCACCTGACTGTGTGAATTATTGCCGCCGCACCATGCTTCACTCAAACTACACACTGCTTGCTTCAGGGACACTACCTCGAGTTGGACCCCAATGATCTGACCAGCAGAAGGAATAGAGTATCATATTACTGATGGCTGAACTGTTATTGTGGTATATACATATACACATCTTGCCTAGTTAAGATTGTACAGGACGAGTCTCAGAAGGGTTGTTTTTGCAGCATATTACACGTATTTGCTTAATTATTGCAGTATATTTCTCTTTTTGTTCAATTGTTGTAATATTTCTTTCCTACCGTTTAACAATTACAGCATAATTCTCTTACTGCTGATACAATACAGTATATTTTATCCTCTGCTTACCCACTGCAATATACCTTTGCTATTGCTTAACCATTTTCTATGTCATTCGCAATGTCTATTCACATAGGTGTCCACTGCTTACTGCATTAGGGTGTGCACCCCAAAGCTCAAAGCCCTTCTCTCCCCAAGTCCCTGCCCTCCAACCCCACCCTTCCTAGGGGAATAGAAGTAAAGTGGCACCAAATAAAGGGTGTGGTAAAGCCTCAGAACTGTGTATCACACAAGCCGTAAGGTTTACAAACGTGTAATACACACAGTACAGGACTCAGGAATGTATAAAAAAACATGGTGCACCCCATTACCACAGCTCACTTTTTGTTCCCTTGTCCACAGCTCACCTATGCACCCCACCATCCACAGCTCACCTCTTCTTCTCCTTTTTACAGCTCCCCTATGCACCCCACCATCCACCCCTCACGTCTGCACATCCCAGTCCACACCTCATCTTTGTACCCCCTGTTAACATCCCACCTCTGCACCCCCACCACCTACAGCTTAAGCCCCCAGTCCAGAACTCACCTACATGCCCAACCACCGCTTATCTTTTCACCTCTGTCATCCACAGCTCATCTCTGCTCCCTTCCACATTTGACCTCTGCACCACCCCATCTACAGTTCTCACCTCTGCAACCCCCCATCTTTCAGCTCTGTACTCCCACATATCTTACCCCTGCACAACCCCCCCCCCCTCTTCTCCCCAGCTCTTACTTTGCGCAGCCTGCCACCACTACAGTTTCCCCCCCTACACAAATCCTATCCCCCACCCCCCTCCCAGCACTCACATCTGTACAACACTCCCAACCGTTCCCACCCCCCACTTTCCATACAAAGCTCTCACCTCTTTATAAATGCTTTACAATGGTGCAGTCACTGCTACACCTGCAATGCTCTTTTTGCCTTGATAGCTCTGCCTTTTAGACCCATGTAGCACAGCGCATAGGAGGTGTTTCAGAACATATCGCCTGGCTTTGTGCTGCATGGGTCTAACAGGCAGTAGGTGTGGAAAGGAGATCCCTAAGCACGACACACCAATTTTAAAAATTGTGGGTGGTTGTAGTGTTAGGGCATAGTGCACCAGAGGTAAGGCAGCTGGAGGTGGCGGAATAGTGTTTCAACACTTTCTGGCTAAAAAATGCCCTGCACATGGAGTGATAAGGGTGTGGCCATGCACATCTAGCACACCCCGTGTGCACGCCTATGTCAATGCACCTTGAGCATTTGGAGTGTACCTGCAATAAGCATTCCCTGCCCAGCCAGGTGCGTCAGAGTGTGAAAAGCTGTTCACTGAGTCGTGGGCACAGTAACAGGGAGACCCAGCACATCCAACGGCTCCTTCAGGGGGTAAGCGCTACAAATGGTAAACTGGAACATTAAATTTTTATTCTTTTTTAGATAGGCTTTTTTTTTTTTTTAAAAAAGGGCTATCTTTCTTTAACATTCATATCGCAAGGTAGACCTGAGCTAAATGTTAGCCATTCCTGCAGCTAGATGTTGGTCAAAGGTTTCCCCTTTCAACTCCAACCTCGTTTCTTCTTGCTGTGGGCAACAACTCCACTTTTCGCTCTTCTTTTCAGTAATCTCCTCCTGCGGCTCAAGGAAGTTTGAAAAATGTGTGGATTCTTACCTCTTAGCAAGTGACCCCTGCCGTTTCCTGCATCTAACTGGCCCTTGATGTAAAAAAAAAAATGAATCTACTCGGCAATTATATATAATAATTCCCATGCCTGGCAATTATGTTTTTAACTCTGAGCAATTATAAAAAAGAAGAACATGCCTAATCTCAAGATAATTGCTCAGTATTAAATCTGTTTTTGATAGTAGAATGGCAGTAATCACAATTGTTACACAATCAACCTAAATTGGCCAGAGAGTGAAAAGGCAATCTACGAACTACAATACGCCAAAATGTGGATGCGGAGTAAGAGGAAGGTGTTGATAGGAAACAACTATTATCCAAACAGGAAAATACAATATATTACCCCGCAATTTGAGTTATTGACTGAGATTCCATTACCACAGAATGTCCCCTGCAGGATCATATGATTCCCGATTCAACCCTCTGCCAATCTGCTGATGCACAAGGAACAATTTAGAAGCTTTCAGACCTGTCACAATGCAGGTTGGCGTATTTCCTAGCTGGTTTGGTTAATGACCGTAAAATTCTCTCTGAACAGTTTAGCACTTAGTCTGAGGTGTCCTTTATTTTATTTATTTCCAGATATGTGTCAGCGAGTTACAGGAAAGCTATAGCAGCTCTTGCTGACGGCTAAAGATTGATTTCATATATCATGCAAGCCGAAAGCAATAGCATTGGTGTAGAGAGCATCACTTTAATGGTTAGCTATGTTCATAGACATTGCAAGCCTCTCGAAAAAGTACAATTGTTCCTTCTAGCGAGGCTGAAATGCCCACGTGCCAGAGATGGGCATCTCGATCGGGACGCATTATTATTTATCTAAATATGAATAAGGGTTGAACACACACTTTTGTTGTGCATTGCAATAACACACGTGTCAATGCGCACATTACCAACATGCCAAATAACTCACATCATATGTGTTAGCGAGTTGCAGTGCCATTCATTTTGAATCCAGGACGGTGTGAGAAGAGTCTGCCGTTTCCCAAAGGTATCAAGGGCAAGAGCCCATGACCTATTGTTAGGAGTAGAATTTATGCATTTGCCATTGACTTCTATGGGCCCCTTCATGTACATCAGGGGTGGGGAACCTTTTTTCTGCCAAGGGCCATTTGGATTTTTGTAACATCATTCGGGGGCCGTACAAAATGATCAACTTAAAAATTAGCCTGTTATATTTGGTCAAACATTTAATTAACTCACCCCTAATGTGATGGCTGGAACTGCTTCTCTTTGGTAAAGTGTGTGATGTTAGCTGATATTGATGATGTTGCTACTCGCAACTGGTTTTCCAGGTTTGTGTTGGTCAGTCTTGAGCGTAGTCGACTCTTTGCAATGGTAAGTGCCCCCTTTCAATGCAGAGTGACCACAGCATGCCCCCTTTCAATGCAGAGTGATCTCAGACCCGCTTCCTGATTGGCCAGGAGGAGGATCCGTGTGACAATAGCGAATTTTAATTCGCTATTGTCACACAAATGGGTGAGCTAGGGCGCAGTGCTCTGCGCCCCGGGTCCACCCTTTTCTGAAGCCGAGGTTTCCTGTCTCCTAATCAGTCTGTCTCCTCACAGGCAGGCAGAGTGCATTCGATATCACTTCGCCTGTGACACACACTGTCAGGACGGAGCCGGAACTACACAGGAAACATTGGCTCCTTCTGACAGGCTCAGCGGCAGGGGGGGGGCCGGACGCAATGATTTGGCGGGCTGCATGCGGCCCGCGGGCCGCAGATTCCCCACTTCTGATGTACATCAATGGAAGAAAATATGAGCCTGCACTATTTTCTATAATGCACCTCATTGCAACCCATATATGGGAACCAGAGCCTTTGAAAACAATGGGGGGCAAGTAACACATGCTTTGATACTTTAGGGGTTGATTTACTAAAGGCTAAAGGTAAAGCTTCACTTTGCAAAGAACACCCAATCACATGCAAGGAAAAAGAAAAAAAAAAAAAACAGCATTTTATTCTTGCATATGATTGGATGATGAAAGTCAGCAGTGCTTCTGCTCATTTACTATGCTCTGGAGCGACTGCGCTTGCAGAGTGCAAATGCACCTTGCAAAGTGCACAGTCTATTTGGCTTTAGTAAATCAACCCTGTTGTGATGCACATTTCATGATCCATAGTGTATAGTGTATAGATTGGAAGGCAATGCAGCTCTGACGCAAATACATTGCAGCCTACTACATAGCAAGACAACAAACTACTATGCACTGTTTCGGGAAAAATGCTGCCCTTTGTTTGGTCTATTCATGTGCATTGCCGACCCATTCAAATCCTTGAGTCAACGCATGTAACGTGTGACACAATGGGGGAGATTTACTAGAACTGGAGAGTGCAAAAATCTGGTGCAGCTCTGCATATAAACCAATCAGCGTCCAGGTTTTTTTTTTTCAAAGGTAAATTGAACAAGCTGAAGTTAGAAGCTGATTGGTTACTATGCACAGCTACATTAGATTCTGAGTGCTCCAGTGTTAGTCATTCTCCCCCAGTGTGTGTTAATACGCATGCGTCAACCCAACACACAAAAACTGTAAAGTGGGATTCCAGTCTTTCAGCGACTTTGTCACGATTCAATATTAGTACTTACCAGGTTTGTCACTGGTGAATTATATTCTTACTGTACAAACACAATAACAAAAATTCCTAGCATTTATACCAGCTAGGGGCTTGGGTGCTGAAAGGATCCTGCCAAAGACACAAGGGAGGAGACTTTTCTTGGAGGCATGGGAGCAAAGAGAGAACAGAGTGAGTAACTCAACACTGGTGGGGACTAACATTAACCAACTAAGGGGGGATCTGCCACATGTAGCCAGTTTCCCTTGAAGACAACAACAGGCTTAATGCTGGCCATCAGGGATGGGACAAGGGGTTGGCAGGAGAGACGGTTGCCCTGGGCGCAATGGTTTTATGCAGGGATGGGGGGGGGATGCCTTGACCCTAACTCTAAGGGAAAGGGGGGCCCATTTTGGCATCATTGCCCTGGGTGCTTGATGCCCTTGTCCCGACACTGCTGGCCATACATGCACAGAATTGTGGCCGTTTGCAAACTCCACTCACACTTTATAAGCAGTTAAAGCAACAGTTTTTTTGTTCCTTTTGTGATAAATGTTTTACTTAAATAAATAAACACTGATCACTGTAAGCACCCCTGCCATGATTAGGTAGTTTGTCTCATCCCTGTAAACTGATACATTCTGCTGGAGAAGCTCGTGTTTTTGAAAAACATCAAACTTGCTGGCTGGATTACTAGATGAACATAGTAGAAAGAAAGCCTAAAAAAGGAAACCAATAATCATCACATCTAAGAATTGGCAAGCTGCCATATAATAAATGTTTGCTTTTGCTTTAATACAACTTTGATACACAAGATGCATTTCATGACTAAATGTCACTTCATCAATGTAAAGATGTAGGGCTCCATTCACACCTGAGCGTATTGTTTCAGGTGTTTTTTGGGGCTTTTTTCAGGCTTTTTTGGGGGGCTTTTTACAGGTGTTTTTTGGGCTTTTTTCCAGGTGTTTTTTTCTGGCTTTTTCAGGCGCTTTTTGCAGGTGTTTGAAGGCAGGCATTGACATCTAACAAAAACGCTGATAATCAGCCAAAAAAAAAGCTCATGTACTTTTTTGAGCTTCAGGCGTTTTGCTTAAGGAGACAAAACGCTCAGATGTGAACGGGGGCCGTTGAAATTAATAGGATTTTGCTTGTTGGGCGTTTTGAGAATTTAGAGATGAGCGGTTTACGAGCTGAAATACGGTCAGGTGTGAACAGGGCCTAACACAACTTCTGTAATACGTAAATGTTAAAAAATCTATTTTTCAAATTTTCTCAATTTTTGTATCACGCTATACAATCTTTGTATAACATATTATTTTTATTTCAATAAAATTTGTAATAAAAAAAATAATAATAATAAATGGTATGCATATCTTAAAAAAAAAAAAAGGCATTAAAACATGATCATTTTCATCTTGACTAAATTTCTTTGACTACATAAACATATTAAAAACACACTGCCGAACCAGAAAATTCACCTGTGTACTGTATATTTCATAAAAAGAGATGTTTATCTATTTACAGACAAGCTACTAAGTTGGGTCCATTCTTGTGGGTCCAACCTTGAGTCTTCTTCCCTCTTCCCTTTCTTGTCTCCTCGGAAGAAGCCTTGGCATAGAACATACATTACTCAACAGATAACACCTTGTCCCTTTATGTTTAATAAATGTTGGAATAAATTACTGTGGTTAGAAAGGCAAGGCCACAGTGTTATTGATTTACAATACATTGACTCCTTCTTGTTTTCCTCCACTCTTCATGAATGGTGCTCATTGAAAGCATTAATGCACCCTCATTAGGTGCCTCTTGTTTATTGAGCATAAAATGTCAGCTTTATCATACACCAAGGCTTAGAATGATATGTAATGTAAGATAATGAATTCACATACATACAGAAAGGCTTTACTGCTCAAGGTGGTTTTACGGCTCATTCACTGGCCGTGGGTGCTGACTCCTTTGGGTCCATTCCCTCCCAATATGTGCAATTTCAAGCAGGGAAATACTCACATCTGCTTGTTTTTTTCTCTGTATGCAAAAGGCCAAGGCCAAAAGAATAAAAATGAATCTCTTACCACGACACGTCAAGGATTTATTTATGAAGGCTTGTTATCTTCCTAAAAAGTTAATTTTAACATGGCAATATTTATGGACTGTCAACCTTATTAGAGCTGTCCTACCTTGGGACAAAGCCAGATCGAGAACCTACAGGTAAGCCTATATTAGGGAATATTTACCATAAGGAAGGCTGAACGCCAAAGAATTGATGCTTTTGAACTATGGTGTTGAAGAAAACTCTTGAAAATCCCTTGGACGGCAAGAAGATCAAACCAGTCAATCTTGAAGGAAATCAATCCTGAATATGCACTGGAAGGACAGATCCTGAAGCGGAAACTCAGATACTTTGGCCACCTAATGCAAAGAGAGGACTCATTGGAAAAGACCCTGGTGCTGGGAATCATGGAAGGAAAAAGGAGAAGAAGATGACAGAAAACAAGATGGATAGGTAGCATCATCAAAACAATGAATATGAAGTTAAGCAAGCTTCAGGAGGCAGTGGAGGACAGAAAAGCCCGACGCTCTATGATCAATGAGGTCACAAAGAGTCAGACACGACTAAACGACTGAATAACAACAAGCTTAAAATAAAGCTTGAAAATAAACAAAGAAACCATGTTCTTACATCATAAAATACACATCACCATAGTGAATAAACAACAGTAAATAGACAAATAAATAAATACATCTTAACCACTTGCCGACTGCCCGCCGCAGGCTGGCTCGGCTACGCGAAACGACGTAGTACTATATTGGTCGCGAGTGTGGTGCTGGGGGACAAGCACGTGCCGCTGGCCACGTGCTCCTGCCCCCACTAGGCGGCGGGAATGCCGATGCATGGGGTCGGCGGCCGTGATTGCCACCGGGCACCCGCAATCGCTCCCTGCTGAGAGAGAAGAACGGTTAGCTGTTGTAAACATAGCCAATTGTTCTTCTCTCTGAAATGATCACAGAGCACCTGTGATCCTTCTGTATAGGATCACAGGTCTCTATGGTCATTTCCCAAGCCCCTCCCCCCACAGTTAGTAAACAATACCCTAGGCTCACAATTAACCCTTTGATCACCCCTAGGTTAACCCCTTCCCTGCCAGTGTCATTATTACAGTAGCAGTGCAGAAGTTTAGCACTGATTACTGTAGTAATGTCACTGGTACCCCCAAAAGTGTCAAAAAGATCAGTTAGGAGTCCGATCTGCCTGCCGCAATGTCGCAGTCCCGCAAAAAAATCACAGATCGTCGCCATTACTAGTAAAAAAATAAATAAATAAATAAAAATGACATAAATATTTCCCCTAGTTTGTAGATGCGATAACTTTTGAGCAAACCAATCAAATACGCTTATTGCGATTTTTTTTTTACCAAAATTATGCAGCAGAATACAAATTGGCCTAAAAGGATAAAACATTTTGATTTTTAATTTTTTTTCTTTGGGAATGTTATACAGCAGAATGTGAAAAATATAGTTGTTTTTATTTTTTTATTTGTTTTAGAATTGCTGCTCTTTTTTTTGTTTATAGCGCAAAAAATAAAAAATCGCACAGTTGATCAAATACCATCAAAAGAAATCTCCATTTGTGGGAAAAAAAGGACATCAATTTTATTTCAGTACAGTGTCACAATTTTCCATTAAAGTAACGCAGTGCCGAATCGCAAAAAATGGCCTGGTCATTAAGGGGGCGAATCCTTCCGGTCCAGAACTGGTTAATTTAAATGATAAAAAATACATAAAAATTGTGAAGTCCATATATAATCCCACAGGTGAATAGCATCCTCAGTGGGTTTGGGAAAGGTTCCTCTCAACCAGCATGCAGACACACTATACAATCATCAGGCTTAATGGACCCCTATTACAGGGAGTCAAATTGCGCATATGGGAAAATCCAAGATAACATACATGAGGTCACAGGAATGATTTCAAACCTCTGCTTTTATCCATTCAATATACAGTATATGTGTATATATATATATATATATATTTTTATATATATATATATATATATATATATATATATATATATATTTTTTTTTTTTTTATATATTTTTATATATATATATATATATATATATATATTGTATTCAAACTTCCGGGGTTGCCATATAGAGAGGGAGAGGAAGAAACACTCTCATGGTGCAGTATATCAAATCATTTATTTAAAAAGAAGGTTGTATTGCACTTACATCAAAGAAGACAAGGACCAGCATTTATTGTATATGAATCACCAGTTTGCGCTCCACTTGCGTTCCAGCTGACCGTTCCAGCTCAACCCCTAAGGACGTCAGACATAGACTGACGAAACGGCGTTGGTTGGTGTTTGAGATATGTCATTTCCGGTCAGATGGAATGCGGGTGGAGTGAAAACCGGCAAATCCTATACAATATATGCTGATCCCTGTCTCCTTTGGAGTAAGTGCAATACGGCCTTCTTTTTTTTAAATAAACAATTTAATATACTGTTCCATGAGAGTGTCTTCCTCTCCCTCTCTCTATGGCAATACTGGAACTTTGAATACACTATTTATATACATATTGAATAGATGACAGCAGTGGTTTGAAATCATTCCTGTGACCTCCTGTATGTCATCCTGGATTTTCCCATATGCACAATTTGAATCCATGTAATAGGATCAGCATCTATATAGTGCATATCTATATATCTATATACCTACATATCTATATAGTGCATATCTATATACACACACACATATATATATATATATATATATATATATATATATATATATATATATATATATATATATATATATATATTGTCAGGATTATTGGGGATTAAATAATAGAAAAAAAAAACTGGATTTAAAAAGCCATGTATATTCAGTCTCATATAGATTTTGAACAGTGCAGCTTCCATTTTGTTTGGAGGTGAATGAAAGTTCATATATGTTCTGTTGCAAGATGTCTCTTACAAAAGAGTCTAGAATTGCAATAGAAGATCTCTGTATCTATGTAGTCATAAATAAGAGGCCTTTAGACATCTCTTCAGATAAGACATAATGGTAGTGCCAGTCTGTCTGTAAGTATTTAACAATGGACAATAGCCCAGTAGTAAAAAATACTAATTACCTCACTTAATGTAAGTTTGTGTGTAAGTTTTTATGATCGCTATAGATCTTCCAGTCCTAGCCTAAATGTCTGAAGTGTGTGACAGAATCAAATAATTAATGGACTTTCACTAGCAAGAGGTCAATAAGGTCATCAGATAAGAATATGTTCTAATTATTTTAAACACTGAATTTAATGAACGGTACACTACAGCCTCCTTTGGACATAATACCAAATGCAGTCTTGGGATAATTCAGTATTTTCCAATATAAATATATATATTGTATTAAAAATAATTATTATTGAAATGGCATTAATTACCAAGATGAATGATGGAGATTAGATGGACATTTATGTATGTACTGAGAGTATGGACAAGATTATATGTTGCTTTGATGATTACTCTTAAATATAGAGAAATTATCATTTAATTTTATTATACGAAGTATTGGGTTAATTATTAGGAGAGGTGTGAATATGACCTCACCAGTTAATGGATAGAATATCCCAACCAATGGGGATAATGTTTCATCCCTCTGGGTTTAACTTATGGTAATTTTAATAGTCCTTTGTTCATACCATATAAAAGGGAGAACCCAGATGTGAGACATTATCACACATACACTACTGACAACACACCTTACACTTGCAACATACACACTACTACGTCCATCTATAAACTCATCCAGACATACTCCATCTTGCTCCATCATTTATCTGATACTTTGAGGGACGCCAAACGAAACTCCTCCCTCACTGGCCATCTTGGGAAGGCATCCATCTTAGGACTCTGGTAACGACCATTTGAAGCTAGCAGCCATCTTTAGTGTGGTAAATATACTGTACCTTGCTGTGTTATTTGATACAAAATGAGGTTGAAGGATTGTAAGAGGTGCATGAAAGTCAGCCAGCCCCCAGTTTGATGTACTCACCTTCCAGTCTGTCACCAACCAAATAAGACCTGTCTCTTGGTACAAAGAACAGGGGTTTAGTTGACACACATTTGCAAATGCATGTGAAAGCTGCAGAGCCACGTCACGGCACCCTGTTTAAATCTGCAGTCCTACACTCTTAATTTATTGTCCTCACACTGGAGGCACAATAGCGGCCATGTGCCTCCAGTGTGAGGACACTAAATTAAGAGTGTAGGACTGCAGATTTAAACAGGGTGCCGTGACGTGGCTCTGCAGCTTTCACATGCGTTTGCAAATGTGTGTCAACTAAACCCCTGTTCTTTGTACCAAGAGACAGGTCTTATTTGGTTGGTGACAGACTGGAAGGTGAGTACATCAAACTGGGGGCTGGCTGACTTTCATGCACCTCTTCCAATCCTTCAACCTCATTTTGTGTTTTGTTATAGGGATGGAGACGCCGGGCAACACCAGCTTGGGTCTCATCTAAAGTCCCACCTAGTCCAATATGTTTAAAGCAACCAGGGATGGAGACGCCTTGCTTACAGCTTGGTGCCTCATCTAAAGTCCCACCGTGCGATTTTCGTGCGTTTTTGGTGGATGCAGTTTTTGATTTGACCCTAGTGTTTTCCGTATACAGGGATGGAGACCAATAGCATGACCTGCTTGTCTCATATAAAGTCCCAAAGGAAATAAGGGATTTCAAAGGCAGTGTGCTTTACAGGCCATGCCCCATATATAAAATCCCTTCCTATCCATATACTGCATCCACCAAGGGGATGGAGGTGTAATGCTTTTCAGCTGGTCTTCTCCAGTTTGCACCATGGTTATATTTTAACCTAATTATTTGAACCTTTTGAGACAATAGCCAGTCGTGCATGGGGATGGGTTGGGGGAGGTTGGGCTGTCTCCCTCTCACCTGTTCCCCATCCACCCATTAGCGGCCATGTGCCTCCAGTGTGAGGACACTAAATTAAGAGTGTAGGACTGCAGATTTAAACAGGGTGCCGTGACGTGGCTCTGCAGCTTTCACATGCGTTTGCAAATGTGTGTCAACTAAACCCCTGTTCTTTGTACCAAGAGACAGGTCTTATTTGGTTGGTGACAGACTGGAAGGTGAGTACATCAAACTGGGGGCTGGCTGACTTTCATGCACCTCTTACAATCCTTCAACCTCATTTTGTGTTTTGTTATAGGGATGGAGACGCCGGGCAACACCAGCTTGGGTCTCATCTAAAGTCCCACCTAGTCCAATATGTTTAAAGCAACCAGGGATGGAGACGCCTTGCTTATAGCTTGGTGCCTCATCTAAAGTCCCACCGTGCGATTTTCGTGCGTTTTTGGTGGATGCAGTTTTTGATTTGACCCTAGTGTTTTCCGTATACAGGGATGGAGACCAATAGCATGACCTGCTTGTCTCATAAAAAGTCCCAAAGGAAATAAGGGATTTCAAAGGCAGTGTGCTTTACAGGCCATGCCCCATATATAAAATCCCTTCCTATCCATATACTGCATCCACCAAGGGGATGGAGGTGTAATGCTTTTCAGCTGGTCTTCTCCAGTTTGCACCATGGTTATATTTTAACCTAATTATTTGAACCTTTTGAGACAATAGCCAGTCGTGCATGGGGATGGGTTGGGGGAGGTTGGGCTGTCTCCCTCTCACCTGTTCCCCATCCACCCATTAGCGGCCATGTGCCTCCAGTGTGAGGACACTAAATTAAGAGTGTAGGACTGCAGATTTAAACAGGGTGCCGTGACGTGGCTCTGCAGCTTTCACATGCGTTTGCAAATGTGTGTCAACTAAACCCCTGTTCTTTGTACCAAGAGACAGGTCTTATTTGGTTGGTGACAGACTGGAAGGTGAGTACATCAAACTGGGGGCTGGCTGACTTTCATGCACCTCTTACAATCCTTCAACCTCATTTTGTGTTTTGTTATAGGGATGGAGACGCCGGGCAACACCAGCTTGGGTCTCATCTAAAGTCCCACCTAGTCCAATATGTTTAAAGCTGTGTTATTTGATATTATTTAACAATTGTTTATTTCCTTCCTTATATGTTGTATATTTTTCTCTAAAAAGCTGATTTTTGTTTTTATACATTTTTATTAATATCAGATTCAGCGCATTATTGCAATTTTAGGCTTTCGTTTTGCATAGCTTATTCTCGCTCCATCTGCAGTGAAGTGACTATCGGATATGCAATTCGCAGACATTTGTGGTCTGATTATGTAGAATACTTACCTATGGTTTATGCTATACCTGGAGAAAAGTTAATCTTGCTTTCACTTTTACTTTTATTATTGAGCTAAATATCACATTGCATTGATTGTTTGAAGTTTGTATTTTATGTAAAGTTATCTTTTTGTGTCATTTCTAGTTTGATCATATATTGTGAATACATGTCTTGTGAATAAATATTGTTATATATTCCATACTGTAGACTGTACTCACTAAGATTGGTATATGCTTTTAAAAAGAAATTAATCAATTAAAAAGAATTCGCTACATATTGATTTGTGGAAATAAGTTGAGATTCTCCTTCCTCACAGATCTTTGCTTATTGACATAAATAGACACTGTTATATTCAGAGCAGTATAAATATTCTGAAAATATACATATCTATATAATGCATCTGCATGCTGGTGGAGATGAACCCTTCCTATACTCACTGAGGATGCTATTCATGTGTGGGATTATATATGGACTTTACAATTTTTATTTATTTTTTTTATAATTTAAATGAATATTTATGCATTTATTTGATTATTCACTATTGTTTATTCTCTATGGTGATGTGTATTTTATGATGTAAGTGCACGGTTTCTTTCTTTTTTTTCACAGTATAGGTGTTTTTTTTTTTTTACACTTTATAACACA
Source organism: Pelophylax lessonae (assembly GCF_965119305.1). Taxonomy (NCBI): domain Eukaryota; kingdom Metazoa; phylum Chordata; class Amphibia; order Anura; family Ranidae; genus Pelophylax; species Pelophylax lessonae. The sequence goes on along the minus strand of NC_138769.1, from coordinate 687,640,845 downwards.
CAGCTATTTTTGTAGTTTATTTGTTTTTTGGTTATTGATTTGCACAGGTTTAGAACCTATCGCGTTCCTATATTTCCTAAAACAAAGCTTACCTGTAGGTAAAATGAATGTCCTAAACGTGCACTGTTTAGGAGATATTCCACAGAGCAGCAGCTGGTGACCTCACCAGCACACACGCTCTGAAGGAACGCTATGTCGTACCGTAAACAATGACTCCTGTGCGCATGTGTGAAAAATCGATATCATCGCAGCTCAGCCAGTCAGGCGGCCGGAGTACACGAACACGGAAGGAAGACCGGGTGAAGATGTAAGCCCTGTCAGCAGTGACAGTGTTCCGCTGGAGGGCATTGTTTCAGTTTCAGTCGTTTTTATTGATTATTCCGACAACAAACGGATAACAATAACAATAGTGGAGGGAAATAGAATTGATCCATGTGGCACAACACAGCGGATTATCATGTGAAAACAGAATAAAGTATGAGGGCCTCGTGTTAAGGTAAATCTCTTGCATACTAGCACATTATGACATAGCCTTGCAGGGTGGATTTTTTTATTGTTTACAAATTTTACTACTGCTTTAATAGCACTCTCTCTAAATATATAAACTGTATACTGTTTATCTAAATATATTATATGTATATACACACAGTATCTTTAGACTAATAGAGATGCAGGACAGATGTTGCTGGATATTTTGTTTAATCTTTCATCAATCAAAATTCAGAACACAGGAATGTTCTGGTATTCCTGTGTACAGAATTTTGATTGATGAAAAATTAAACAATATTTGCCGCAATACCTGTGCCACATCCCAATTATTTTGCTTACGTATACAGTGGTATACAGGATCCTGTCCGATGTGTTTATACAGAAGAGATTATGTGGATAACGTGGATCACCCAAAAAAAATATATATATATATATATATGCAGTATCTTACAAAAGTGAGTACAGCCCTCACATTCTTTTAAATATTTTATTATATCTTTTCATGTGACAACACTGAAGGAATGACACTTTGCTACAATGCAAATTAGTGAGTGTACAGCTTGTATAACAGTGTAAATTTACTGTCCCCTCAAATTAATTCAACACACAGCCATTAATGTCTAAACCTCTGGCAACAAGAGTGAGTACACCCCTAAGTGAAAATGTCCAAATTGGGCCCAAAGTGTCAATATTTTGTGTGGTCACCATTATTTTCCAGCACTGCCTTAACCCTCTTGGGCATGGAGTTAACCAGAGCTTCACAGGTTGCCACTGGAGTCCTCTTCCACTCCTCCATGACAACATCACGGAGCTGGTGGATGTTAGAGACCTAGCGCTCCTCCACCTTCTGTTTGAGGATGCCCCACAAATGCTCAATAGGGTTTAGGTCTAGAGACATGCTTAGCCAGTCCATCACCTTTACCCTCAGCTTCTTTAGCAAGGCATTGGTCGTCTTATCATGTTACTGCCCTGACGCCCAGTCTCCGAAGGGAGGGGATCATGCTCTGCTTCAGTATGTCACAGTACATGTTGGCATTCATGGTTCTCTCAATGAACTGTAGCTCCACAGTACCGGCAGCACTCATGCAGCCTCAGACACTCCCACCACCATGTTTGACTGTAGGCAAGACACACTTGTCCTTGTACTCCTCCTGGTTGCCGCCACACACGATTGACACCATCAGAACCAAACAAGTTAATCTTTGTCCCATCAGACCATAGGACATGGTTCCAGTAATCCATGTCCTTAGTCTGCTTGTCTTCAGCAAACTGTTTGTGGGCTTTCTTGTGCATCATCTTTAGAAGGCTTCCTTCTGGGACGACAGCCATGCAGACCAATTTGATGCAGTGTGCGGCGTATGGCCTGAGCACTGACAGGCTGACCCCCCACCCCTTCAACCTCTGCAGCAATGCTGTCAGCACTCATACGCCTATTTCCCAAAGACAACATCTGGATATAACACTGAGCACATGCACTCAACTTCTTTGTCCTGTATTGTCTTGGCCACCATGCTGCAGCTCAATTTTAGGGTCTTGGCAATCTTCTTATAGCCTAGGCCATCTTTATGTAGAGCAACAATTCTTTTTTTCAGATCCTCAGAGTTATTTGCCATAAGGTGCCATGTTTAACTTCCAATGACCAGTATGAGAGAGTGAGAGCGATAACACCAAATTTAACACACCTTCTCCCCATTCACACCTGAAACCTTGTAACAATAATGAGCCCCATGACACCGGGGAGGGAAATGGCTAATTGGGCCCAATTTGGACTTTTTTCACTTAGGGGAGTAATCACTTTTGTTACCAGCGGTTTAGACATTAACGGCTATGTGTTGAATTATTTTGAGGGGACAGCAAACTTAAGGCCCGTACACACGTACCGATCGTCGGCATATAAACGTCGGCGGACGAAAGATCTGCCGATTGTACGCTTGTTAGTATGGTGCCTCCGACAGCCGTCAGCGCACATTCTGCGGACAAGAATCTGTCTTGCAAGCATTGAAATTTTTGTATGCCGACACCAGAACGGCAGATCGTTCCCCAGTCAGTACAGAATTCTGCCGACACACAGGTACAAATCCCAACACGCATGATCAAACCAAATGAGGTCCCGGAAGAATTTTCTCTAGTAAACTCAACATTTTATCCAGAAAGAACTTTTGGCTCGCGGCAGTCCAAGAAATAGGTGAAATGCGGAGCACATGCTCATCTTGATAAATGTGAGAAGAAGGAAGATGCTGCTCATAATGCCATACTTTTCGAATAAAAAGGCATGTGTTCTGTTATGATGAAGATAATGTTTGTCTATTCTATCTGTTCTATCAAATTTTATAATTAAATAATTTGAACTCTTCACCATTATTTTTTTTTTTTAACAGCAAAGATCTAACTATTGATATGACCCTTTATTCTTGTATGAATTAATGTCTAAAACATATTTTTCAGGTTATGCACAATATTAAACATGTTAACAAATTCAGATAGGCCATTTTTTATTTACAATTTTCTTTATTTTTTGGATCTCTGAAAAAACAAATGAAAACATCAATACTCTCCGTATAAAAAAAATCAACATAAAAAAGGTCCATTTGGACTAAATTAAATTAGAAACTGCCAAACAGGGGTAAAATAAATAATAGGGGGTTACAAAAATTAAAGTTGCTGGTAACTGTAATCAGGTTGCCATGAGGGCAGGTTTGGATCCTGCTGGCCATATTGCCACTGGCCATGTGGCATTTGGCGAGGTGGTGGGTGTTGTGGAGGTGGAGGTGGAGGGCATGGGTGCTCCTGGCATGCATGGCTGTGCTCTTTAAGGATGCCGTTTTCAGCCTTTTGCAGCACATCCAGAATAATTTTTCTGGCATACTGACACTGCCTGAGGTCCACCTTATCTAAAATTTTGCCCTTCATGTTGCCGAAGGACTCATTGGCCTCCGGTTTGCGACGTAGGGCTATGGTGGCCTCCTGTATAAATTCATCGGTGATGTCGTCGATGTGTTTCCTCTTTTGCCTCCGTTTGGCAGGAGGAGGTGGTGGTGGAAAGAGTTCCACAGGCTCCTCAGGCTCCGCAGGCTCCCCAGGCTCCTGGCTGCCACCTGCCTCCTCCTCAGTGACACTTCCCTGTTGATGAAATGAACAATTGTTTAGAATGTTATAGTGTATATAAAAATGCATGTTTGTTATATTATTGTGAACAAATAGCAGACTTTACATACAGTGGCGTATCTAGGGTCTCCAGTGCCCTTGTTGAGGAGCTGTATTTGGCAACAACCCCCCCCCCCAAGATCAATGTAAAAATGTAACCCCCCCCCCTCCCCAAAATATAAAAGGGCATTAAATGTTTTTCATTTGTCCCTTGTTTGCCCAGTGTAGAGCTCTCTAGTGGGCAATCATTGTCTCAGGTGTGAAAAACAAGAAAGAGAGGGGTGAGAGATAGAGAGAGGGAGAGAAAGAGGGGGTGTGAGAGAGAGAGAGGAGGGGGGTTGCAGAGAGAGAGGGGCCTGAACTTGCAGAGGGCTTGATGTAGGGCATTAAGGGTGAAGCGTTGCAGGAAAACATGAATAAGGCAGCCACCTGTCTTGCTGACCCACAGTGAGAGACCAGAGACATGGAAGCAAGGATGGATGTATCATTTGCAGGAGCTGTTAGTTTGTTAGTTTTGTTTTAAAAAAGGTTGAGCCGGAGGAATGCTGAGGCTACAGCAGTGTTTGTTAGGACCAGAGGTGTGCTGGGGATGCAGCAGTGTTTGTAAGACCGGAGGTGTGCTGGGGATGCAGCAGTGTTTGTAAGACCGGAGGTGTGCTGGGGATGCAGTGAGAGGCAGTCTCAGTCTCCTGGTCTTTTGGCTCAGCTGCTCTCAATGTTTTACACCTGCATGAAGCAGCTCTCAATGTTTTACACCTGCATGAAGCACCTCTCAATGTTTTACACCTGCATGAAGCACCTCTCAATGTTTTACACCTGCATGAAGCAGCTCTCAATGTTTTACACCTGCATGAAGCAGCTCTCAATGTTTTACACCTGCATGAATCCGCCTGCAAACTAGGGGTTCTGGGGTGTGCAGGCTGAGTGGATTGTTCAAAAAATCACTAAAACAATGCCAATGTTTTTGCGACCCACCCCCCTTGGCCTGCGCCCCTGGCGGTTGCCTGTCATGCCAACCCCTTGCTATGCCAGTTTACATAAAGGGTCAATTATGCTTTAGCTTATAATTTTGTTACATGATTAAATTTTAGCAGACAATATATAGTGAAATGCCATACCTGAGTAAAACTCTCCTCCAGGATATCTTCATCCTGGCTTGGATCAACTGACACTGAGCCCTCTGCCGAAGTCGAAGGCAGTGTTGAGATGGATGGCCTCGATTCCAAGGTGTCTGCCAGGAATCGCAGGTTATCAAAGTACCACAGCCGTGGTACATGTACATTCTGTGCACCTGCTCCAGACTTGGTGGTATCCTCAATTTTCTTAACCTCCCGCCTGTAGGCACTGCGAATGCTGTTAATTTTTCGCCGTACATACTCCACATTTTGCCCCAGGACAGACGGGCTTGTAGAAGGCCACTAGGTGTTCAATGGCCTGTTGTTTTAGTTTCTTATTTTTATATTCAGCCGACTTGACTTTCCACAAACAGGGCAGTTGCCTGAACTCATCAATGAAACTGATGAGAAAGTTGTGTGTGGTGTAATTGTCCACCATTTTGCAGGACAGTATATGCCTGCAAGACACAACACAACACAAAACATATTAAAATAGCATGTATTTTGGGACATAATAAAGATATTCATAGTAAAAGCTGTATAGGGCCCAAAACACACACTTTCTATTAAAATAGTCGTACCTTTGTTTGTGGGGAAAAGTCGTGATTCGCCGTTCGATCGTGCTCCAACCCTCGATATGTCCGCTAGCGAATCGTCGGCCGAAAGATCTGGCGTCCTTTAAATACAGCGCATGCGTCAACTCCTCCTCCAGTGGCGGGCTTGTGCAGGGGTGTGTACGTGCTGAAGATCAGGCCTACATGCGACACACACACCTGAAGCAGTGGAACATTCTTTTCATCAAGAAGAATGTCTGAAAGATCTCAGAGTTCATCAAGTGGGGGCCGAAGTGATTGGGCCACCAGAAAATCAAGGGCTACACCCATGACAAAGGCAGAAATGGTGGAGATGGTCGGAATTTTAGAAAAAATGGACTATGATGGCAAGTTGGCAAATTATGATCGGCCCAATGCCAGGAAAGATGGCATCATGGATAAGGTGGTGGCCTGTTTGCTAAAAAAAATTCGGTGTGGAGCGATCGAAAGATCAAATTAGGAAACGGTGGTCCGACCTGAAACACCGTGAGCAGGATCAGCTGGGCCAAATCCATCGGATTTTGAAAAAAAGTAAGTTTGATTTTTTATTTATTTTTTTTAACATGCAATATGTTTTTTCTAATTTTGTGTATGTTGTATTAACATGTAAAAAGTTATATTACTCATTTTAGTTGTCATGTCGTGATTAGATCGATCTATTGTTGATGTTTTAGTATATGACATTAAAAGTCAGGAAGCCATAGTTAAAAATATATGTATTGTGTTGCAACGAACGTTCTTTCCTGCACGAATCTTCTCTGCAAACATTCCTATTAATCACAGATTATTAATCAAACCTTTAAATAGGAGAAAAACGAAAACTCCGTGCCAAACTATGGGAAAGGAGGAGGAGAGGTTTGGCAGCTCCATCGGCAGTTGTGGAAGAAGATGAGGACATGGGCCCAGATGGTGGCACAGATTCCACTAAAGGTAATTGGTTCCTATGCACTGTCAAACATTAATGTACCATATTTTTCGTAGATAACCATGTACATGTCTTCATATTTGTTACTAAAAGAGCTATCAAGCAGGGCAAGATGTCCTAACAAATGTACCTCTTGTGACTTTTATGATATGGCAACTTTTTTGTATTATGTAGATGAAGACATTATTCCGGAAATAATCCTGGTGGAGCCAACAAGTGACCAGACACCAGAGCAACAAGAAGGTTGGTAGGCACAGATTTTTGTGTAGTGGGATCATAGAAATATGTATATTTGCAATGATTGTTTAACCTTATATTCTTGTATTCCCTTACAAATTTACATTGCAGATGTTGCGTCATGCCAGGATGTGGCATCCCTAGCCAGGTCAGAACCCAGATCTTCTGGCAACTTGCCAAGCAGCGTGGAAGCCACTTCCGAAACTGTGGAGGATCCAGGACCAAGTGTCAGAGAGCCAGTTGTGTGCCCACGTAGGTTTTTTCATAATGATTTTTATCAGTGTTATTTGTAGCCTCCAATTGTCAACACTAGTTCCCTATGGGAGCCTCTTTATTTGAATGGAAGTGGCACCGTAAGTCGGATCAGGATGCTCTGACTTGCAGGGCCACTTGCGCTGTGAAGATTTTTGAGGGGGAACTACACAGACAAATTGAATAACCCACCGTGGGTGTCCCCCCCAAGTTCACAACCAGGCCTTTGGTGTGTGGTATTGATTTTGAGGGTATGCCCACAACAAAAAGACAGCGTGGGTTACCCCCAAAACCCCTACCAGACCCTTATCCAAGCATGCAGCTTGTCAGGCCAGGAAAGAGAACGAGCAAGCGGACCAAACACCCCCTGGACCACAGCAGGACACATGCCCTCAACATGGGGGGGTTTTATTGCTTTGGGCCATGGGGCCTCTGTACCACACACCCAAAAGCACCTTGCTCCCATGTAGAGGAGGACAAGGGCCTCATCCCCACAACCCTGTCTGGTGGTTTTTGGGGGTCATGCGGCCAGGGGGTTCCTAGGACTTTGGAAGCAACCTTTAACAAAGGGTGGCCCCCAGATCCCAGACCCCAATCACTATGTGAATGGGTATGGGGTACATAGTACCCCTACACATTAACCACATAAATGGAAGTGTATGTGAATAACGACAGGAGACGTTTATGAAATGTTCTTAAATATCTTCATCCGGTCTTCTCCACTCTGCTCTTTGGATCTTCTCCTCTCCAGTCTTCTGCTGTCCAATCTTCTGCTCTTATGTTGTCTGCTCTTTTGCCCTGGTTTCTTCTTCTTCCTCCTGTCCTCCTCCAATGCTGTTGCAGTGCATTCTGCCCGTCTCTGGTCTCTGCATCTTAATATATATACATTACGACCATGCCCTCACAATGACGTCATCATGCGTTCACACCCCTAATGAATATATAGTAAGCTCAGGAGACCGTCAGAATCATCAGCAACAGCATTGGAGGAGGACAGGAGAAAGAAGAAGAGCCTAGGGCAAAAGAGCATAAGAACAGGGTAGGTATTAACTCGAGAGGATTTTAAGATTACCTGCACACCAAATGTTTCTCTATTGTGACCTCATGTAGGTGATTCACATTGACTCCGTTGTATTTTATTTTCCAGATCATGTATTACATAGTTGCACTTTGGCCAAATTGACCCGTGAGGCTCTTCAATGCTGCTCAGACCTAGAGCAAATAAAGGAGACTGCAACGGCATTGTAAACCAAAATGCGTGATTTTGTGGACATGCTTGGCAAATTTTAAAAACATTTTTTAAAAGTTTTTAATGTTTGTATTGGGATGTTCCTGATGTTCAAAATTTTATAGAATCTTTTATGCCAGTTTTATGACACTCAGATGTTAAAGAGTGTACCCAAGTTTGGGAAAAGCACTTTACAACACCCTAACCCTAACCCTAACCCTAACCCTGTGAATGTTTGATACTAAAACATTTTTACATTCAACAATGTGTGTTCAATTCTTTATTAGACTTTCGTTGGGGGGTCGAGGTCTAAAGCTGTGTAAAGAAGCACTAAATGTATGATGGCTGTCCTATTCCCATATTTACACGTTAATGAAAGCATTTTGGACACTGCCATATGCGAGTTGCTGGAGGTGTCAATGAAATGTTAAAGATACCCCCAGTTTTAACGCATATCACAGTGCGATCTGACATTTCACACAGGATCGGATCACACAAGTTTGAACGACTGTGCGATCCTATCCTGATGCGGCTGAATAAATGCATCATGTGCGACTTTTGTGCGAGTGCAGTGCAAATTGAGCCATACAAACTGTATAGATGATTTTCGCATGAACATCTGATCGCATGTAATAAAGGAGCAGTGCGCTACGATATTACATGCCATCAGATGTGCAGTGTGAATTGAGACATATACACTTTGTATGGCTACATTCGCACTGAACACGCATACAAGTCGCACATGACCCTTTATTTCGGATGTATCTGGATTGGATCGCACAGTGCTTAACACTTGTGGAATACAATCCTGTGAAAAAAGTAAGTGGCGGGTCACCCTTATGCAATGCTGGAAGGCTGCAAAGTCGCAGACTTCCAACATCGCATAAGTGTGACTCAACACTCAAGGTACTAGCAGTCCAAGGATTCAATATGGCATTGATATTGCCAGTAGCAATCAGGGTAGGGAGATCAGTGTAATCCATAGTGTATTGCTTGTTCGTTGCTCTAGTTCACTTTCCATTACCTATATATATATAACACTTTGAGATGAACAATGATCAAGTTTCACATAACACTGACATATCCTAACATTGGTGGGCAGTGAGAAGGATGTCATAAATGAACACAACATAACAGGTGTAGGTACGTTGTTAATACCCTAATGTATTATATGAAATATATAGTATGGGCACCTTCTGGACAATGACCACCAATGTAAGATGACATTAGATGAACCTTGGGTGTGACCTAGTTCTCAATGTGAGAGGGTTTGTGGAAATTTTATGGGGTGCAGAAGGCCCTTGTATTTACACCACTGGCTAAAAAATAACACATGGCCATCATCACTTTGGATCAGCTGGTGAGAGACTACAGCAAAGAAACCCAATGATGAATGTATTAACCCTTCCAAAGTCACACATATATAACACATGATTTACACCAAAAATTATGTTGGCCATATGTGCCCAAATGATTAGAATCCACAATACAGAATCATAGCAATTTTTGTTTAATGTGTTCTAAAATAATAGATCGCTGACATTTATCTTGTGTGTCAAATCTTTAACAACATTAATGTGTGTGTGACATTGATTGCTGCCATGACACAGCTCCTCTCCCCAAGAAATAGTCCAGATATTCCTGGCGGATCTGACGGGCCCTGTGTGATGCCAATCCTGACCGTCCAACTTGCATTGACGTCATGGACTCCACTTGGTCTGAAGGTTGGGCCTCTCCACTTGTACCTGGCTGTCAGGACCCGGACTCGAACCTGGGACCTCCATGGTGTCTGGCAATGACTCTACTCACTGAGCTACCTGGAATGCTGGACAGCTCCCTGGACAAATCCTTGAATGATCCTGCTGTGAATCTTTATTGCCTTGAACCTTGAACCCTTTGCTCCTCCCATGAACTTCCTGTTATAAACCATGTCTTTGCACTTCCTGGTCGCCAGAATATTGTGCCTTAAACAGCCGATATCTCGCTTGTCTCTCCTGCTGCCGTCTGTATCTTTGCTACCATCCGTTATCGACACTTGGCTTGTTCCTCGACTACTCTTCTGTTTGATCCCAACCTGCAACTACTGGTTACTGACCTTTGGCTACTCCTTGACTACGCTTCAGCTTAATCCCTATCTGCTACTGGACTCTGACTTGCTCACTTCCTGGTGGGGCGATCTTGAGGACCGCGACCTGGTGCTAACACGCAGCAAAATCCATCTCCACCTTCAGGAGCGCTGGTGAAGACCGGTTAGTACTTAGACTCCGCACCTCAGGTGAGCCTGCGTCATCTGCCTGGGTGACCTGTCAGTGTTCCTATCCTGCTGGTTCCTGTGTGACCTGCGACTGCTATAGCTACTGGTCTTCGAGCCTGACCCCGGATCGTGACAGAATATTCTGGCCCAAAATATGGAGGCCGCTATAGCAAGCATCGTGACTCCTCTTAGGCAACAAATTGCTGAGCTGCAAGAATTTGGTGTTACCTGCCAAGAAAAAGTTAATAAACTAGAAAGTCTATTGGAAAGACAACAGAAGGAGATTCATGCTCTGCAGAGACTACTACTGGACCGAGGTGATACTATCACACATATGCCTCAGCCTTTACCATCCAAGTTTAATGGAGACCGCCATCATTACAGGGGTTTCCTAAATCAGTGTCGTTTATATTTTCAAACACACCCTGCTGCATTTCCTTCTGAGAAGAGAAAGGTAACCTTGATTCTCGAACTTCTGACTGGAGAAGCTCTAGCTTGGGCCTCCCCATATATTGAGCAGGACAGTGCTATTTTAAATAATCTGCAGACCTTTTTGACCGCAATGGATCAGGTTTTTGATGATCCCAACCGCTGTGCTACTGCTGAAGCAAAGCTGCATAGTATGAGGCAGGGAAGACGCTCTGTCGCTGAGTACACAGCAGAATTCAGATGTTGGGTTGCAGATACTACTTGGAACCCTGCTGCGCAAAAGAGTCAGTTCCGCCGAGGGCTTTCTGAACAGGTAAAGGATGAGCTCGCTAGAGTTGAGACTCCTGATGATCTTGATGCCTTCATCTAATTATGTATCAAAATTGATCAGAGACTTACAGAAAGGAGGAAGGAGAGGCTGGGAATGTTTGCAAGTAAGAGTGGCATGCGTTTCTCTGCTACTCCATTTGTTCAGCAGGATTTCAAAGTTGCTCCTAATTCTAACACTCCTGAGCCAATGCAGGTAGATGCAATTAAGAGATCCATTTCCATTCAGGAGAAAGAAAGAAGACGTTCTGAGAACCTATGTCTTTACTGTGGAGATTCTGGTCATTATGCAATTAACTGCCCTAACAAGGTTAGAAGAACAATTGCATCGGTTGATGTGATCACGCCTGAACAAATAAACTCCATTAGCCAGTCCATCTCCCCGTTGGTCCAGGAAGAAAATAAAGTAAATTCTTCACTACCTCATTTTGTCCTCCCTATTAAACTTATCTCTGAGGGCATTGAGATTCCTTGCTCTGCTATGCTGGACTCTGGTGCAGAGGGGAACTTTATGGACATAGACTTTGCCAAAAACAATATGATTCAGACAAGAAATAAATTAGCCCCAGTCGATATGGAGACAGTGGATGGATCACCCTTAACTTCAGGACCTGTTACCCATGAAACAGTCCCTTTGGTTCTCCAATTTGAGGCTAACCATCGTGAGACCATCAGTTTTCAGCTGATTACGTCACCTAAATTTCCTGTGATCTTGGGCATCCCTTGGTTTTCCACCCATAATCCCTCAATCAATTGGGAAGCACGCGTTATAAATTTTTCATCCCCCCATTGTGAGGAATACTGTAGAGAGCCTTGTCCAATTAGTTCTCCACAGATTAAGGAAACGCAGTTGGATGTGGTTACAGCACAGTCATATCTCAAACTGCCTCCACAATACCATGAGTTTCAGGATGTCTGTGATAAGAAGAACGCCGACCAGTTACCTCCTCATCGCCCATATGATTGCCCCATTGAGCTACTCCCTGGTGCAGAAATACCTTTCGGCCGCCTATTCAATTTATCAGAACCTGAATTAAAGGTGCTCAGGGAGTGGCTTGATGAGAATTTAGAGAAGGGGTTTATTAGACACTCAACATCCCCTGCTGGAGCAGCCTTGTTCTTTGTTGAAAAGAAAGACTCTACCTTACGTCCTTGCATTGATTACAGGCACATGAATAAAGTTACTATTAAAAACCGTTATCCTCTCCCGTTGATCTCTGAAATGTTGGAAAGACTTCGTTCTGCCAAGATTTTCACAAAGCTTGACTTGCGGGGGGCTTATAACCTTGTTCGTATCCGCCAAGGAGATGAATGGAAAACCGCCTTTAGAACCAGATACGGACACTTCGAGTCCTTGGTTATGCCTTTTGGTCTTTGTAATGCCCCTGCAACCTTTCAACACTTCATCAACGATGTTTTTCGAGATCTGTTGGACCAATTTGTAGTTGCTTATTTGGATGACATCCTCATTTTTTCCAATAACCTAGAGGAGCATCGCAAGCATGTTTGCACTGTCCTTGAAAGATTAAGGCAGAATCGACTTTATATCAAATTGGAGAAATGTGAGTTTGAACAAACCCAGATCCAGTTTCTGGGGTATATTATTTCACCAGATGGAGTAAGCATGGATCCTGAGAAGATTAGAGCAGTAGTAGATTGGCCTGTCCCTGCAAACGTTAAGGAAATTCAAAGATTCATCGGGTTTGCCAATTTCTACAGGAAATTCATCAGAAATTTCTCTAAGGTGATAGCTCCGATTACACAGCTGACAAAGAAAGGGGTGCCCTTTGTGTGGTCATCTAATGCTCAGGCTGCTTTTGATAAGTTAAAGACTCTGTTCACTTCTGCACCAGTATTGGTACATCCCAATCCTGAGCTACCGTTTGTAGTGGAAGTGGATGCTTCTGACTCTGCTGTGGGAGCTATCCTTTCACAACGAAGCGGTGAAAAGATGCAGCTTCATCCTTGTGCTTACTTTTCTCGTTTAATGTCTTCAGCCGAGAGGAATTATGACATAGGGAATAAGGAGTTACTGGCAATTAAGGAAGCATTTTCTGAATGGAGGCATTTGCTGGAAGGTACTAAGCATCCTGTGACTGTTCTCACTGATCACAGAAATCTAGAATTCATTTGTTCGGCCAAAAGATTGTCTTCTAGACAAGCACGTTGGTCGCTGTTCTTTTCTAGATTTAATTTTATTATCTCATATAGACCTGGGTCAAGAAATGGTAAGGCTGATGCCTTATCACGGATGTTGTCTGGGCCTTCCCAGGAGAACAATGCTGAATGCACAATCCTGTCTCAAAAGAACTTCCTAGGTGTCACAAGTTCAAAGGCATTCTTGAGTCTCCTCAAAGAAGGTTACGAGAATGACTCACTCCTCAATAATCCTCCTATGGACATCAGTCTTGAGTTCAAGAATGGCTTTTGGATTAAAACGCATCGCCTCTATGTACCTGAGTCTGCTCGGGTTGAAGTCCTCCGGTTGAGTCATGACTCAAAACTTGCTGGACATTTTGGAGTTTCTAAAACAGAGGAACTTTTATCACGCTCCTTTTGGTGGCCTGGGTACAAGAAAGATGTTAAAAGGTATGTAGCCTCGTGCCTGACCTGTGCACGCAATAAGACACCCCGAGCTTCTCCTTTGGGGTTGCTCCAACCACTCCCTATCCCATCAAGACCATGGGGGTCAATTTCTATGGACTTTGTGGTTGATTTACCCCCCTCAAAAGGAATGACCACTATCTTGGTGGTCGTTGACCGCCTCACCAAGATGGCTCACTTTATACCAGTTAAGGGGGTACCCTCTTCGGAACAAACTGCAGAGTTGATGGTTCGAGAAATCTTCAGACTACATGGAATTCCTGAAGACGTTGTGTCAGATCGAGGAGTACAGTTTACTTCAAAGTTTTGGAAAAGCTTTTGCTCAGCTTTAGGAGTAGCAATCAACCTGTCTTCTGCTTTTCATCCTCAGTCTAATGGTCAGACTGAGAGGACCAATCAAACTTTAGAACTGTACCTTCGATGTTTTGTTAGTTATCTTCAGGATGACTGGGTGGACTATCTTCCCACGGCAGAGTTTTCTTACAACAATTCTAGACATAGCTCAACCTCTCAAAGCCCGTTTTTCTTAAACAATGGTTATCATCCAGTTTTTATTCCTGATCTCCCTATCTCAACTCCAATTCCTGCTGTAGCCAACAGATTAACTATGTTGCAAGAGATTCAGGAGAAATTAATTGAGACTTTGAAGGAGGCTCAGGAATGTTACAAGAAGGCTGCTGATAGACATCGCCGATCACTTCCTACCTTTCAAGTGGGTGACAAGGTTTGGTTATCAACCAAAAATTTGAAGGTCCATGTTCCATCTGCAAAGTTGGGACAAAAGTTTGTGGGACCTTTCCAGATTTCTGCTCAGGTCAACCCAGTCACTTTCCGTTTAAAACTTCCCAACAGTATGAGAATTCACCCAGTTTTTCACATATCACTGCTCAAGCCATTTAAGGAAAATCCCTTTCCTGGAAGAATTCTTCCGCCTCCTCCACCTGTTGAAGTACAGGGTGAAGAAGAATTTGTAGTGGAGAGAATTCTTGATTCCAGGATGTTTAGGAATAAATTACAATATCTGGTTCAATGGGAAGGATATGGACCAGAAGAAAATTCCTGGGAGCCAGAAGAAAATGTTCATGCCCCTAGATTAACAAAGGAGTTCTACCAGAGGTTTCCTCTTAAACCTGGTCCTAAGACGTCCAGCGGACGTCCTGGGAGGAGGAGAGTACTGTCAGGACCCGGACTTGAACCTGGGACCTCCATGGTGTCTGGCAATGACTCTACTCACTGAGCTACCTGGAATGCTGGACAGCTCCCTGGACAAATCCTTGAATGATCCTGCTGTGAATCTTTATTGCCTTGAACCTTGAACCCTTTGCTCCTCCCATGAACTTCCTGTTATAAACCATGTCTTTGCACTTCCTGGTCGCCAGAATGTTGTGCCTTAAACAGCCGATATCTCGCTTGTCTCTCCTGCTGCCGTCTGTATCTTTGCTACCATCCGTTATCGACACTTGGCTTGTTCCTCGACTACTCTTCTGTTTGATCCCAACCTGCAACTACTGGTTACCGACCTTTGGCTACTCCTTGACTACGCTTCAGCTTAATCCCTATCTGCTACTGGACTCTGACTTGCTCACTTCCTGGTGGGGCGATCTTGAGGACCGCGACCTGGTGCTAACACGCAGCAAAATCCATCTCCACCTTCAGGAGCGCTGGTGAAGACCGGTTAGTACTTAGACTCCGCACCTCAGGTGAGCCTGCGTCATCTGCCTGGGTGACCTGTCAGTGTTCCTATCCTGCTGGTTCCTGTGTGACCTGCGACTGCTATAGCTACTGGTCTTCGAGCCTGACCCCGGATCGTGACACTGGCATAGCAGGGTCAGTATCCAGTTGCTGCAAAACATAATTGTGTACATTCCTGCGTAGGAAGTTGTGCAAAATGCAGCAACACAAGACCACATTATCCACTTTGTACAGTGCCAGGTGTATGGACGTCAGGAATATCCGGAACCGGTTGGCCATTATCCCGAAGGCATTCTCCACAACTCTGCGAGCTCTGGACAACCGGTAGTTGTAAATCCTTTGGTCGGGGGTGAGGTTCCTCTGAGGGTAGGGCTTCATGAGATGCTCCCCAAGCACAAAAGCATCATCTGCGATAAACACAAAGCTCATACCCTCAACAGTTTGCTCCCTGGATGGCAGGTTCAGAGTGCCGTTCTTTAGACGACGAGCGAACTCCGTCTGCTCAATAACTCCCCCATCCGAATTGCGGCCATTTTTGCCAATATCCAAATAAATAAACTCATAGTTTGCATTAACTATGGCTAGCATGACTATACTAAAAAAACCTTTATAATTATAATAAAATGTGCCGGAATTCGGAGGGGGGACAATGCGGACGTGCTTCCCATCAATAGCACCCCCACAATAGGGAAAATTCCACTTCTCCAGAAATTGAGCGGAAATCTCCAGCCATTGCTCTGCGTTTGAAGGAAACTGTGGGGAAAAAAAAAATTAGTGCTTGAGCACATCACATTATTAATTACACACACAGTTGTCTGTTAAATGCTTATGCAACTTGTTAAAAATATAAACAACAGGAAGGCAAACGTTTGGATTAGGGGATGTAACATATACATACATTTATTTTCAACCTCCTATTGTTCTTATATTGTAAAGGGCCATACACACTATAAGATTCTCTGAAGACTTTTTCCTGCAGATTTACCTTTTCTATGTAGTGCAAGGGCCTACCAGATTGCATAGGATTTGAAAGGGTTTGTTGGACCTCATATTATTTGGTTTAGGTAAATCGGAAGGATAAATTGTTCTGACAATCTTATAGTGTGTATGGCCCATTATACTCACCAGCTAGAGCAGAGATTTACAAACTATGGCCCTCCAGCTGTTGCTGAACTACACATCCCATGAGGCCTTGTAATTCTATGACATTCACAGACATGACTAGGCATGATGGAAATTGTAGTTCCTGAACAACTGGAGGGCCGTAGTTTGAAGACCTCAGAGCTTGAGCTTTGGTATATGCTGACTTTGAGATTTAGCATGTGGGTGGGGGATGGGTAAGTAAAACTGGGCATTTATACATCAATAAGGGCTTGTGGTCAGTGAAGGTTTTAACATCATTACATAAACATACACAATCATAGGTGGGAATGGATGGACTGATGTATTTTAGATAAATCATAAACTAGGTAATAAAATATTGGCCAAGGAATAATTGTTTGAGGGAAAGTAATAAAATGACCCAAATTAAAAATACTGTTAACAGGCAATGCGTTTAGGGACACATAGGAGAGAATGGTGGGGTGGTTAGTGGGTAATTTTACAAATGGTTAAGATAATCTACATCTTTACTACTATGTGCATGCGGACAGAGGGTAGTTACAAAATAATGGCCTGTGTCAATTGCTGTACATCCAAAAACCTAATAATTCTGGTGAAACGACTAATACATGTAATGTAAAAAATAAAACATACCTTGATATAGTCCTTCTGCAAGACCTTGATGATGGCAGAGCAGGTCTCAGGGATGATGACTCCAAGTGCTTGGGGGGAGATGCCTGTGGTGAACTTCAGATCCTGCAGGCTTCTCCCTATTGCAAGATACCTCAACGTCGCAATTAACCTTTGCTCAGGAGTAATTGCAAGCCGCATACAAGTATCCTGCTTCAGAATATAGGGGGACACCAGGGCAAGAAGACGGTAAAAGATGGGATCCATCATCCTCAAATAATTCCTGAAGTCATCAGGATTATTTTCCTGGAGCTCCCTCAGCAAGGACATATGAGAAAATTGATCACGGTTAAGCAACCAATTTTTCGTCCAGGAGGTCCGCTTCTTCTTTTTCCTATTGCTCGTACGTCGTCTCAGAGCCAAAACTCCAACACTAACGACAGCAACGGACGAATTCACGGTCGCCATAATAAATTCTCGAACGATGTCTTGGAAAATAGCGAAATGTCGTCAACCAAACAAATGCTACCGAAATCAGCGCGAGATGCCCAGAAGGGTCACGGCCAAACACTCACTTCCTCTTTTGTAGCGGCGAACGTGCGTGGAACGTAGTGACGTAATTTTCTGTCGGCAGACAAATGTCCTGGGCAAGTTTTGAGCACTTTTCATCAGACAAACAACAAACACGCCAGCCGCGAACATTTGTAGGACGTTCTGTCGGCTGACGATCGGTACGTGTGTACGGGCCTTTACACTGTTATACAAGCTGTACACTCACTACTTTACATTGTAGCAAATTGTCATTTCTTCAGTGTTGTCACATGAAAAGGTATAATAAAATATTTACAAAAATGTGAGGGGTGTACTCACTTTTGTGAGATACTGTATATATACACAGTACTGGAATAAACTCTGAGCATTCTATTACCAGAGTAAACTCTGAGCACCCTATTACTTGAGAAAACTGAGCAGTCTATTACCAGAGTGAACTCTGAGTACTCTATTACTGGAATAAACTCTGAGTACCCTATTATTGGAATAAACTCTGATTACCCCATTACTGGAGAAAACTCTGAGCATTCTATTACACGAGTAAACTCTGAGTACCCTATTATTGGAGTAAACTCTGAGCATTCTTTACCAGAGTAAACTCTGAGTACCCTATTACTGGAGTAAACTCTGAGTACTCTATTATCGGAGTAAACTCTGAACACTCAATTACCAGAGTAAACTTTGTGTACCCTTTACCGGATTAGTCTCTGAGCACTCTGTTATCGGAGTAAACTATGAGTACTCTGTTATTGGAATAAACTCTGAACAGAGGGCTGTTATATTGTATCTGGAGTTCAACAGTCAACTTGAAACAAAATTGCCAGTGCTGAGATATCTAACTATACCCCGGTACCAGATATATTGAATCCTGTGCTCTATGCTGAGTCTCCCCTGTGTGGACACAAGAACCCATCGATCACTCATGCAGATCAGCTGGCTGATTTACCCACTGCCTAGTTTTCAATAAAACATATGTTTCATAGAGGCTGCCAATTTTACTTTAAAATCGAATAATTCTGCCCTATGTTACAGCCATTCTCTTAAATCAATCACAAACAGCTGTATTTTCTATGGAGCTGCAGAAGTAGGAATTGACAGTAAAACACTCTGGTAATGAAAGCAATAAAAATGATTGAGTGTTGACTTCATGGGTCTGGATGAAAAAGCCATACTGTCCATTGAGTGTGTAATATCCTTTATGTCACTCCATTGTAGAAGGAATTAATGCATTTCACGTTTATGGCTAAAGGTGCTTTAACTCCTTCACGCGGACGTAACCCTCAGAGTGTGAAATTAACGAACCACATCACATGCCATCTGTAAAACCTAAGCCTCAGCCCAGGATTTTTTATGGATGCCTTGCGGGCAAAAAGAGTCTACTGTAATTTTTTATCTAGTTGTCAACTCAGCATATATTACTTGCTACTCAACTGAGCCCAATCACATTCTGAATCTGGTATTGGATATGGGTATGTTGTGATCTAGTCTCGGGAGTAGACATGCTGCCAGTCCAGCTCTATGACATAGAAATGTAATACTTGACAAATTATACAAAATATATTAAAAGTGAAGTAAAAGATAACACTCACAGGATGTTGCAGTATAAGAGGGGATATTTTACTGAAGTTCAAAATCTGGTGCAGCTGTACATGGTAGTCAATCAGCTTCTATCTTCAGCTTGTTCAATTAACCACTTTACCACCGGAGGATTTTGCTGTCTTACGTCCAGACCACTTTTTGCGATTCGGCGCTTTAACTGACAATTGCGCGGTCGTGCCTTCTGGGACGACAGTCATGCAGACCAGTACCCAAACAAAATTTACGTCCTTTTTTTCCCACAAACAGAACTTTCTTTTGGTGGTATTTGATCACCTGTGCGATTTTTACTTTTTGCGCTATAGACAAAAAAAGAACGTTTATTTTGAAAAAATAACAATATTTTTCACATTTTTTTATATGAAATTCCCCCCCAAAAAATGTAAAAATCTAAATTTTTTGGAATTTTTGGCCAATTTGTTTTCTGCTACCTATGTTTGGTAAAAAAAAATCACAATAAGCGTATTTTGATTGGTTTGCGCAAAAGTTATTGCGTTTACTAACTAAGGGAAAGATTTTTGTCATTGTCATCGGGGTTAAATTTCAGAGCCAAAAGCGGTAACCCCGAGCCACACTCGGGGTACCGCCAGGAGCATCACTGGATCCTGTAAGCAGGGTTACTTACCTTGTCACCGGGATCCAGCGATGTGTCCCGGCGGTGTCTAATGGCGGTTCTTCCTCCTGATCCTCTCCGTGCCCCGGCTTCCGTCTCCTGCAGGGGGGTGGAACTGGCGGCAAATTCAAATGTAAAACACACCAAACCAACTGATAAAGTTCAAAATAAAAAAAAATTACATTAGTTTGCCCCCCGGTGCCCTTTCCTGAAGTTTTACTGTACTTTTTATGTATATACATATATATATATATATATATATATATAAATATACATGTATATATATATATATATATATACATATATATATGTATGTATATATATATATATGTATGTGTGTGTATATATATATATATATATATATATATATATATATATATATATATATATATATATAATGTACACAGTTGGTTTGGGCTGTTCATTCACAAGAATTACATGCAAAATAATGGTACCGCTTTCAGCACCTAAAATCCAAAAGAATCATACCGCCAGGGAGGATAAGGGCAACTGAACCATCCAAGAATTAATAGAAATGTGTAAAAAACATACATTTATTGAATTAACATGATAAAAAGCATTATGGAAATACAAGAATTGAATCTATAACTAAATTGCATCATAATAAAAAGCAAAAACAAAACACAAGCAACTACACGGCTAACAGTGTACATCACATGAAGCAAAAGACCAAGTGAGTGCCTGAATTCCAGGGAAGACTGACGCGTTTCGGGTGTGGCCTTCGTCAGAGGTCAATTGGAACTCATTTCACTAAAGTCGCTTTGCAATGGTGTACGGAGCCATGTATATATGTTTCCATGTTGGCTGCAATGCCGCACAAGGACGCCAGCTGA
The DNA here is from genome assembly GCF_965119305.1 of Pelophylax lessonae. Classification (NCBI taxonomy): domain Eukaryota; kingdom Metazoa; phylum Chordata; class Amphibia; order Anura; family Ranidae; genus Pelophylax; species Pelophylax lessonae. The sequence continues at coordinate 687,620,210 of NC_138769.1, read as the reverse complement.
AGCAGGAGCAAGGGAAGATCTTTGTATAATGTGTATATATGTAATTACTTCGATATGGAAAAAAACTCCCAAGTAATAGAGGGGCACTGTCGTCAAGTAGGTCCCACAAGGATCCAAGAAGACCCGCGCTGGACGATCAGTGCAAAAGGAGTTGCGGTCACGTATGGCCTATGTCGCATTGAGCAGATGAGTGTGTCCAAGTAGAACAATAATCTGTAGTCTCAAAAAGACCCACTCTTGTATAGAAGAAAATAGCGTCTTGCTTCCACCAGCACGGCAAGCCTATTGGAGTCATACTACCAGGTGGATATTGACCTAAAAGCTTATTTGCCTTTTCATTAAAGTGAAAGGCAATCCAATCTGGTGAGTGCATTTCCATAGGGGAGATGGCTCTATTTAATCGCGCTGGTGGTGGATATAAGGTGTATTATTCCTGGCTCCACTCACATAGAGATTTGACTGTTAATCACAACTTTCCTGAACTTTCCTGAATTGAATCATTTTGAAGACTTATTTTTGATTTATACACCATTATTTTGACAGCTGTATGGACTTATTTGTATGATTTTGAAATTATTTGAATATTCTGTATTATTTTCACATTTGATTATATCACTTGCATAATAGCAGTGGTTGTGCTACTGTGGAATTGATTATTGGTTGGTACACTAATAGAAATGTCACAACAATTTTTGGTATTTATTATTTAACGTGTAATTCCACTTTTGTTGAGAAAAAAACATTCCCCTCTGGGTAATCTCTGTACATTGCAGAGATTTTAACAAACTTTGTTGCAGATTTCTACTTTTTGTTATTCTGAAGAAATCATTGTTTGTTCCTCTGTGACTCTGTGCTGAGTGGGTCTAATGGGAGTGGTTTCATAATTATCTATCAGCTGTGGCAGCTGCAGAGCACTAATGAGGAAAGCTGCTGGGCCTGCACTTCTTTAGACGTGTTCCTATTGGGAGTATTTCACTAAAAATGACATTTTTGTTGCAGGGGATGCCAGAAATCTGACTTGTATCTTAGGCAGACTTCTGGGAAAATTGGTGAGCCAATCACACAAGCAGGAAATGATGTTTCTGGGGTGTGGTCAGTATACATTCTGTGTACAGAACAGCTCCAGGTGGCCATATTGCATTGGAATTCCAGAAAATTACAACAGCTGCAGATTGAATAGAATTAAATAACATTCAATTACAATATGATTTGTGTCGCAATTGTATACGCTATATTGTTTTTTCTTTATTTGCTATTTTTCCCCCCACAAAAGTGGAGTTACCCTTTAAGTAGCAGCACTGAAATATATAACACTATAGGTGATTTTTGGAATCCTGAGCGCAGTGAAAATTTTCATATTTAATTTTTAGCTAAAAAAAATAAAGAAAAATACTTTTTTTTTCTAGAGCAAAAGCGAGAAAATATATACAAATCCATGATATGTTATCTTTTAAAAACAGTGGATAGAGACAAAAAAGTAGAAAGGAATGAAATGTTTCAGAGATACAACATAGAATGTGCAGAGAGTGAACTGCATGGATGGCCGTGAAGTCCACTGACTATAGAATGTATAGGTCAGGCTTTTTTCTATACTTCTGATGTTCCTTCCAAGAGAACAAAGAGCCATTCTGCAACCTACAAAACAAAATGTTAGTGTACTCAAATGCCATGTTGTAAATTGTAACATTTTTTCAGTGCATCCTATTCTAAGTACAGTAATGTCCTGAAGTTATGTTGTTTTATTGCCTATAGAATTTAGAAGATTACCTAAAGTGGCTCATTAGAAATAAAGAAATCAAAAACTGGTGTACCTGCAAAGGAAGAGACTGAATAATCATCTTTTCTGATGTCTGTGCTGCCACAACGCCAATCTCTTTGGTCCCCTGAAGCGCTCATTGTACCAGCTGACCGCCATGTCCTTACAGGACACAATAGTGACAATAAAGAAGATATGTGTGGGCACAAGAGTACTTAAAGTTTAAAACTCCACTGCCAGGTCAAATGAACGATTACATGAGCACCGTTTGACAGCAAGCTTCTCAAGGAATATACACTAACTTTTGTGTGCTGATGGCTGCTGCAATAATACATTGACAAACAGTATGAAACCGTATTCCAAAAAGCATCATACAAGGAAATTGTGAGCAAATGCAATTACTTCTACTCTTTACATTGTAAAAAGACACTTAACCAGTTCTTTGTGCCAACATTTCTGTTCCCCCGAAGGAGAGGGGGTAAAGTGTTGCGCTGTGCCTAAGAGTAGGTGTGGTCAGGGCTCAGAACCACGTATCGGACAGGTGCAAGGTTCAGGAATGCTTAACACACAGAGTACAGAGCCCAGGAGTGCATATTGTGCAATGTGCAGGGCTCTGGGGTGCATATCATGCAATGTGCAGGGCTCAGGAGTGCATATCATGCAATGTGCAGGGCTCAGGAGTGCATATTGTGCAATGTGCAGGGCTCAGGAGTGCATATCATGCAATGTGCATGGCTCAGCAGTGCATATCATGCAATGTGCAGGGCTCAGGAGTGCATATTGTGCAATGTGCAGGGCTCAGGAGTGCATATCATGCCATGTGCAGGGCTCATGAGTGCATATCATGCAATGTGCAGGGCTCAGGACTGCATATTGTGCAATGTGCAGGGCTCAGGAGTGCATAGCATGCAATGTGCAGGGCTCAAGAGTGCATAGCATGCAATTTGCATGGCTCAGCAGTGCATATCATGCAATGTGCAGGGCTCAGGAGTGCATATCATGCAATGTGCAGGGCTCAGGAGTGAATATTGTGCAATGTGCAGGGCTCAGGAATGCGTATTATGCAATGTGCAGGGCTCAAGGAGTGCATATCATGCAATGTGCAGGGCTCAGGAGTGCATATCATGCAATGTGCATGGCTCAGGAGATCATATCATGCAATGTGCAGGGCTCAGGAGTGCATATCATGCAATGTGCAGGGCTCAGGAGTGCATATCATGCAATGTGCATGGCTCAGGAGATCATATCATGCAATGTGCAGGGCTCAGGAGTGCGTATCACCATAGCTCCCACCCCTTATTTGAAGGGACTGTCCCTGATGTGGAACAAAATCCCTCTGTCCCTCTTTCCTCCTCATTTGCCCCTCATTTTGCTCTGATCCATATAGTTGTATATAAAATGCTCTTTCAAAAAGTGTTTCCCAGTTCTAAACCTTTCATCCAATTTCTAAATTGCTGCATTTGTAAATTTCAAAAGCCAATATAAAGGAATAGTAGTGGGAAAAAAAAGCACTTGTGGGTTTAAGGGTCCTTTCACACGGAGTGGACCATATTTTGATTCGCTCCGGCACTTTTTTTTTTTTTTACGGACACGGTGTCATCCAGTCCGTATGTCCGAATATCATCCCATCCGTTTGCGGATGATAAACTGAGATAATGTATGTCAATAGGATTGCGGATATTAAAAAAGAATAGCGCGCAAATGCAAAAGAAATTACTACCAAATCTGAAGAGAGTCCATAAATAAAAATGGGGGTTTGGTCCCACCATATGGCCATATCATGCTCAAGCCCACTACTGCGTCAAAGTACCCCATTATCAGTGGGTCCTACACTATCCATGAAAAAGAGATGAATCCAGCCCTTCTAACCCTTGGAGACAACACTCCTTGCTGGGAAAAATGTGCAAATGCACTACAGGGGACTCCTCCTATATCCATTTGATGGTGGACACTGATTGAGTACAGGTGTGTGTGGGGGGTGGGGAGGGCTGCTCAACCTCGATAGTCTGGTCAGACCGAATACATAATAAACAGGCAAAAAATTTGGGGGAGCATACCCATGTATTTCCAAAGCTGCTGCAGCTATGAACCAAAAGACATGTATATTGACGCAGTAGTGGGCTTGAGCACGATATGGCCATATGGTGGGACCAAACCCCCATTTTTATTTATGGACTCTCTTCAGATTTGGTAGTAATTTCTTTTGCATTTGCGCGCTATTCTTTTTTAATATACATGTCTTTTGGTTCATAGCTGCAGCAGCTTTGGAAATACATGGGTATGCTCCCCCAAATTTTTTGCCTGTTTATTATGTATTCGGTCTGACCAGACTATCGAGGTTGAGCAGCCCTCCCCACCCCCCACATACACCTGTACTCAATCAGTGTCCACCATCAAATGGATATAGGAGGAGTCCCCTGTAGTGCATTTGCACATTTTTCCCAGCAAGGAGTGTTGTCTCCAAGGGTTAGAAGGGCTGGATTCATCTCTTTTTCATGGATAGTGTAGGACCCACTGATAATGGGGTACTTTGACGCAGTAGTGGGCTTGAGCACGATATGGCCATATGGTGGGACCAAACCCCCATTTTTATTTATGGACTCTCTTCAGATTTGGTAGTAATTTCTTTTGCATGTGTGCGCTATTCTTTTTTAATATACATGTCTTTTGGTTCATAGCTGCAGCAGCTTTGGAAATACATGGGTATGCTCCCCCAAATTTTTTGCCTGTTTAATAGGATTGCGGATGTCAGCGGATGACACCACTGACATCCGTTTTTGCGTCCGTTCCTTTTTTTAAACGGAAGAAAATTAGGGTTCTCTTCCGTTCCAAAAAACGGAACTGATAGGAAAGGACACAAATCGGATGTCAGCGGGTGGTCATCCGTTGACATCCGCAATCCCATTGACATGCATTATGTCCGTTTTTCATCCGCAAAAAAATGGGATGAAAAACTGACATATGGACCGCCCGTGTGAAGGGACCCTAAGGGTGAAGGGTCCGGGTGAAGGGTCCGATCAGATCCGCCTGTCAGTTTTTTAGGCGGATCTGATCGGATGCATTCAGCCCTATGGAGCAGCGGATGTCAGCGGTGACATGTCCGCTGACACCCGCTGCCATCCGCATCCGATCCTGTCCGTGAAATCCGGACGGATGGAAACCCTATTTTCCATCCGTCCTGGGGATCAGATCGGATGGGATCGGATGGGATGAGGCGGTCTGCTCTCGTCCGATTCCCCATAGAGAGCAGTGGGGGCTGTGACACCTCCCTCTCCGTACTGCAAGCGGAGACGGAGCTGTCATCCGCCGGCTCAGCAGGGATCGCGGATCGATCCCCGCTGAGCAGCACAGATCCGCCGTGTGAAGAGCCCTAACTCCACTTTTGTTGACTAGAAAACATTCCCCTCTGGGTGATCTCTGTACATTACAAGGATTTTAATAAACTTTGTTGCAGATTCCTACATTTTGGTATTCTGAAGAAATCACTGTTTGCTCCTCTGTTCCTCTGTGCTGAGTGGGTCTAATGGGAGTGGTTTCATAATTATCTATCAGCTGTTGCACCTGCAGAGCTCTAATGAGGAAACCTCCTGGGCCTGCATCCCTTTAGACATGTTCCTATTAGGATTATCTCATTAAAAATGACATTTTTGTTGCAGGGGATACCAGAAATCTGACTTGTATTTTAGTGCAGACTTCTGGGAAAATTGGTGAGCCAATCACACAAGCAGGAAATTATGTTTCTGGGGTGTGGTCAGTATACATTCTGTGTACAGAACAGCTCCAGGTCACCATATTGCATTGCATTTTCAGAAAATTACAGCGGATACAGATTGAAAAGGAAAGGTAATTTTTAATAGCATTCAATTACAATATGATTTGTGTCGCAATTGTATACGCTATATTATTTTTTCTTTATTTATTTGCAATTTTTTTCCCCACAAAAGTGGAGTTACTCTTTAACCACTTCAATACAGGCCAGTTTCACCCCCTTCCTGCCCAGGCCAATTTTCAGCTTTCAGCGCTGTCACATTTTGAATGACAATTGCGTGGTCATGCTACACTGTACCCATATGACTTTTTTATCATTTTTTTCACTCAAATAGAGCTTTCTTTTGGTGGTATTTAATCACATCTAGGTTTTTTATTTCTTACTAAAAAAAAAACACAGAAAATTTTGAAAAAAAGATTTTTCTTATTTTCTGTGAGTACATTTTTAAAATAAGTAATTTTTCTCCTTCACTGGTTTGCGCTGATGACGCGGCACTGATGGGCACTGATAGGCTGCACTGACGAGGTGGCAATTATGGGCACTGATGAGGTGGCACTGATGAGGAGGCACTAATATGCCGCACTGATGGGCACTGATAGGTGGCACTGATAGGCGGCACTGGTGAGCACTGATAGCCAGCACTGATGGGCACTGAAGGGCGGCACTGATGGGCACTGATAGATGGCACTGATGGATGGCACTGATGGACATTGACGGGCAACACAGATGAGCAGGCACTGATGGGCACTGACTGGCAGCACTATGGGCACTGATTGTGGGCACTGTGAGAACTGATTGTGGGCACTGATGGGCATTGGTTGGGGTGACTTATGGGCACTGGTTTTTTACTTTACAGTAATAAGGGCACTGATGATCAGTGCCCTGATTATCTGTTCTAGGCTCCCCTTTGAGGAGGAGCCACTGATCGGCTCTCCTCGCCACACACACTGACAGTGTGAGGCGAGGAGAGCCGATAAACGGCACTTCCTCATTTACCACTTCCTCATTTACACGTGACCGGCTGTGATTGGACACAGCTGATCACATGGGTAAAGAGCCATGTCATTGGCTCTTTACCAAGATCAGGGTCGCGGCTTGTCCTAGATACACGGCACGGCCACGATCGCTGCACTGCGCGCCTCCCCGTGGGCGCGTGAGAGAGGCCGTTCTGGGGCATGTCCCAGAACGAGAACCGCACCGCTCCGCTGTCATTTGACGGTGGCCGGGCGGCAAGTGGTTAGGTAATTATTTTTTTGGTATTGTAATGACAAATGTCCTCCCTGCACTTATGTAAATATCTATTACTTCTAAAAACTGTTGCTGCTGTTCATCACTAAGGGACTAATTCAGTATAAGTTTGGAGTAGAGCTGCTCACTTCTCCAGAAATAACTCCAGCCTAAACTCATTAGCATCCTAATTAGGTAAGTGGCTGGAGTTAAACCTTCAACTAGGTGCTTTAGTGAATTCGGAGTTGGAGTTAACTTAGACTGAATTCGGGTTTGGAGTTAACTAAAATCCATTTGTGTTTTTCATTAAAGGAAATTTGTCTATTCTGAATCACTATTACACAGCAATGTCATCTTTTATGGTTTATTTTAATTTTAAGGTATAGTTATGTATCTTATGTGATTTAACCTTTAGATTTACTAATAGCAGACTACACAGCTGTCTAATTAGCAATCTTCATTCTTTATTCATCTGAAACTTTCAGGCATATCTGATTGTATTCAGCGCTTTGGTGTAGTGGGCTATGCTCATAGACAAAGATTGATAGGTCATGAGTTCAAGTCCCAACCATGATAACACATTGTGTTCTCACAGTTGTGTGTCATTATTTTTTTTGGCCACATAGTAATACATTGGCTACATCACCTAAAATTGCATGTCAATGGCCATGTATATTCTGGAAACAAACATGCATATGTGCAGGGTGCAATTATGCATTTGCCAAGTTTCAGTATTTATTTACAGCTGTCTAAAATTTGAGGAGGTGATGGCACACTTGGGATTTGAACTCATGCTCTCAGTGTTTATAGACAGGAACACTAACCACTAAACCATTGAGCTGAGCATGATTACCCCTGGAATATTTATTCCCATGTTTCAATAGTTAACCACTTCCTTAAAGGCCAGTTATACCCCCTTCCTGCCCAGGCCAATTTTCAGCTTTTAATACTGTTGCATTTTGAATGACAATTGCGCGGTCATGCAACCCTGTACCTAACACAAATGTATGACATTATTTTCACACAAATATTGCTTTCTTTTGGTGGTATTTGATCAAGGTTTTTTTTTATTGGCAAAAAGAAGACCTAAATGTTTGACCCCTAAAAAAATGTGTTTTTGTTTATGTAATAAAATTTGGTAAATCAATATGTTTTTGGCTGCACTGAAGAGCATTGATGAGGCTGCGCTGGCAGGCACTGATGAGACATTAATATGCAGCACTGATGGACACTGATAGGCGGCACTGATATGCAGCATTGATGGGCATTGATAGGTGTTACAGATGGGCAATGATTGGCACTGGTGGGCAGCACTGATATATGGTAATGATGGGCAGCACTGATGAGGAGGGCACTAACAGGTTCCCTGAGCACTGATTGGCATCAATGGTGGCATGGGAAGGCATCCCTGGTGGCCATGGGTCAGCAATCCCTGGTGGCTCTAGTGGCATCCCCCAAGGGTCTGCACTGGTAATCAATGCTCTGATTACAAGCACAGCCCCCCCCCCCCCCCCACACACACACACAGACTTACTTTGCATATGAATGCCATTTCTTCACAGCTGAAAGTGGCCCTCACCATGATTAGCCAGTTGATTGTAACCGCTTGCTGGAATGTGTGCAAGCCAATTTGGTGTCATTTCTGGTCCAGGGCGAACGCCAATGTGCTATTTGCAATTTATTGTAAAGAGATTTTGCTTTATTTTAAAAAATGGCGCACACAGACAACTAAAATGTATTGGAAATGTTTTACCTAGGCCAGTGATGGTAACCCTTAACCCCCCCCCCCCTAGATGTTTTTGCCCTACATTTCCCATAATGCTCATGTACTCTGCAGTGTAGGTGAGCATCATGGGAAATGTTACAAAACACCTGTGTTGCCAAGGTTCATCATCACTGACCTAGGCCAACTAAAAAGGCGAGTGAGCGCTGTAGCAATATTTTATTTAGTAATCATTTTCAGTGATTTTTTTATTAAATGTTTTAGTTACATTCATCCACAGAGGCTGAATGAAAATTTTGTATTATTCCTTAATTTATATATATTTTAAGCTAAATATATACATACACACTTTAATTATTTCTTACAATTTAGCCCCCCCATACACTCCTCCCCCCCACACACACACTCCTCTCCCCCCCACACACACACAAACACACCCCCCCACACACACACACACACACACTCCCCCCCACACACACACTCCTCCCCCCACACACACACTCCTCCCCCCCACACACACACACACACACTCCTCCCACCACACACACACACTCCTCCCCCCCACACACACTCCTCCACCCCACACACACACTCCCCCCCCCCCACACACACACGCTCCTCCCCCCCCCACACCCCCCCCCCCACACACACACTCCCCCCCACACACACACAATCCCCCTCCACACACACACTCCTCCCCCCCCACAAACACACTCCCCCACACACACACACACTCCTCCCCCCCACACACACACACACTCCCCCCCCCCCCACACACACACACACACTCCCCCCCACCCCACCCCCCACACTCCTCCCCCCCCCCACACACACACACACACACCCACACACACACACCCCCACACACACACACACACACACACACCCCACACACCCATACACACTTCGCTGGAGTACAGGGAGAAACCCTACCCATGTACATACTGTACTGCCATTGTACACATACAGAAAATACAAGAAATGGATTACATTTAATAGACAAAAAGATATCTGAATTACATCCAGACAAATATGAAGAAAAGAAAACAAAAAAAAGGAGCTGTGTACAAATGAATAAGCTTTATTGAACATGTATAAAACATCAGTAATCACTCAAGCAGGCATGTGAAATATGAAATGTCCCCCCCCCCCCCAAACTCCCAAATCAAGTAATTTTTATTCAAATTACAGTGCAAATATACAATATATGATGGATAGATAGAGCTTACAATATCCAAAAGTCAAGAAAAATAAGTATAAGTTGTAGACACCTTAGTATTAAGCATAAAACATACCCAACATACTTTTATGTTTATTGTTTGCATGAGCCTGCCTTTCTATTTAAATACCATCAAATCAGTAGAACATACAGCTACACAGAGGCATGAAAATAAAAAAAAACATGTATAGAGTACATAAAGACATACAAATTGAAAGTGTTTAGGTTTGACCTCATATTATCTGGTTTTGGTAAATCTAAAGGAAAAAGTCTTCAGAAAATCTTATAGTGTGTATGGCCCATTAGTCTAAATGAAAAAGCCACTTTGTGCTCATGCTGAGATTATTGAAAGCGTTTCTTATGTGTGTTGACTTGATGCAGTATTATATATATATATATATATATATATATATATTTTTTTTTTTTTTTTTTTTTTTTGGGGGGGGGTTGTTGAATTCTGAGTTCTGGTGTTCCACTGCATAGGTTCAATCAATTTGCAAATCCTCAGATTTACAAGCTCAAACACTGCTATTTTTCAGAGTGTAATGTGGCTCTATATAGGAAGCAACACTAATATGGCTCCCCACTCAACCAACAAATATATTAATTTCACACATATACAATGTTTTATTTTTGGGGAGAAGCCATATTAGTGTTGCTTGTCATATATAACAACAGACAGTTGTAGGTAGTTCAGGGATCTGAACACCCAAATACAGTGTTGCATGGCAGATGTGCTAACCACTTGGATATTTTGGTCAGTTTATTTAATCAAGCTCAATACATATTTGCAACATTTTCCAAAACACAATTTACACAAACATAATCACTATGTTACATTTATTTCATAATATATGCCACTGATAGTTTCTTAGCCTATCAATTTATATTTAAAATACGATTTTTTCACAGAAATAAATGTTTTAAACACCTATATATAATTTCCAGCATGCAGGATTATTTTTAAAAATTTGTTGATTTTATACAGTTTCACTAAACTAGGATAATTATTTGGGAATTGTGGTCTCTGAGGTTTTTTTTTTTTAATTTTTATTTTTTGTTATCTTTATACCAAACATACATGCACTGGCACCTTAAAAATTAATGTAGTTTGATTTGATTAGCCCATCAAAAAATTGTAATAAATAAAAATTATTTGAGCTTGAATTGGGTCTAAATAGAATATATATCTATATATCTATATATCTATATATATAGATATATAGATATATAGATATATATATATATATATATATATATATATATACAAACATATTCATACATAATTTAATTAGCCTCAGGTAGCCTCAGGTAGTTAAGTGGTTAGCACAGCTGCCTTGCAACAGTGTATTTGGGTGTTCGAATCCCTGAACTACCTACAAATGTCTGTTGTTATATATGAAAAGCAACACTAATAGGGCTTCTCCCAAAAAATGAAATTGTATGTGTGAAATTAATATATTTTTGGGTTGGTTAGATATAGGAAGTAACAATAATATATTGTTTTTTTGCATATATATATATATATATATATATATATATATATATATATATATATATATATATATATATATGCATGCATATGCAAAAACCCATATATTATTGTTACTTTCTATATCTAACCAACCCAAAAATATATTAATTTCACACATATACAATGTTTCATTTTTGGGGAGAAGCCGTATTAGTGTTGCTTTTCATATATATATATATATATATATATATATACACATAGGCAAATCAATAAATAAAACATATATAAATACATATAATTATTTTTTGGGCATCTATATATATATGTGTGTGTGTGTGTGTGTGTGTGTGTGTATATATATATATATATATATATACACACACACACACACACACACACACATATATATATATGTATAGATATATATATATATATATATTTTGAGATTCATATATATATATATATATATATATATATATATATATATATATATATATATATAGACATACATAGATATGTGCAAAAAAAAAGATATGTGCATTTCTCTCATTAGCGCCGGAATATCGCCGTTTTACCGCGAATTTGCGGCGGTATTTGCCGCAAATTCACTATAACTCCCACTAACGTTTTCAAAAACGTTATTTTCAGCCTAATTTTTGGTATGGAGCATGCGCACATGGGCTATCTGCCAGAAATTGATTCTGGAGCTATTTTTGCATTTTACACTTTTATTAATATCTTTTTGTCTACTTAACTTTTTCACACAGTTTAAAAGCAGTTTAGATCAAAATAATATAGCACATCTTTCCCACGCAACTTTTATTTTTTTCCTGCCATATTTTGTGATTTTTAAAAAATTTGTCCACCTTTTAGCTGGACTGTCCAGTCCTGACGTTATTTGATCTTAATGAATTTGACACTGCTCATAACGTTTCTGATGGTGTTATAGTGAATTGCATTTGCACCTAAAAATAGTCAAAATGGAGGTAAAATAGAACAAAATCAGCGTTGGAGGTACAATGAATTAGGCCCTAAGTGACTCAAATCAAATAAAACCAATACCACAGTGCAAAAACAGTGAAAATGAACAAATGCGTATGATATAGGTATATATATATATATATATATATATATATATATACTGTATATAAATATATAAGTGTAGTATTACACACATATATCCTAAGCCACACCAAAATGTGTGAGATATATATACGTGTACTACTAAACACACATCTCAATAGTAAATGAAAAAATGTAAAAAAATCAATTAGTCATCGCCCCGTGGAATACTATTAATAATTCTTATCACCTAACAAAGTGAATCCATATTCCCATACAACCAGTTTGGGCAAAATATGGTGGCATTAGATTCCCAAAACAAGAAAAAATTAGGAAAAAATTGTAAAGTCCAAAAAACAAACAAGCATTATTTATGCAGTGAAAGTCTGTGAAAAGTGCTCCTAGTTCAGAAAAATCCATGACAATTTGTGATTTCATGCAATTTCACACCCCAATGTGAATCCACTTACCAGACATTGTGAACCCCTAAGCAATACTGCATAGGGGTCTAACAAGCTTGGGCTGGTAAGAATGGGGATGATGCTGCCTGTATTTTCCCAATGACCATCACTCAGAATATGTAAAACAAAAAGACTCCAATGGTATAGTACATTCTTGATTTATTAAAACATAGAAAGAGTTACACTTACAATATGGCAGATGGTTCAAACATTGTTAAGTAATGCTGCTTATGGATGGAGGAATCCTGGAAGCCTTATGAATCGTTCCGGTATTCAGCACAGCGATGTGCATTTCAAAACACTTCTGTGTGCGTTCCACTCAGACCGGACTCAGCACATTTTCCATTGAGCTTCCAGACTGGAATGGTACCCGTTGATTGGCAAAAAGCTAACGTCATACCAGTATTTAGGAAGGTGGTGGGATATATACCTGGAAATTACAGACTGGTCAGCCTAACATCAATAGTATGTAAACAATTGGAGGGGATGATAAGGGACCATATTCAAAACTTTTTTTAGTAAATAGTATCATTATTAGTAATCAGCACTTTATTAAGAATCATGGCAACCATAACTACCCTTTACCATTCTAAGAGGAAGTGGACTGTCATCTGGATAAAGGAAGGCCTGTGCATGAGGTGTATCTGGATATCAATGCATTCAATACAGCCCCCCATACACGTTCAATTTACAAACTAAGGTCTGTTGGCATGGGTGATTTATGTACCTGAATAGAAAACTGGTTACAGGGGTGTGTCCAAAGGGTGATGATAAATAATGTGTACCCAGAATGGTCTGGAGTTGTGAGCGAGGTGCCCCAGGGCTCTGTCCTGTTACCAATTATTTCTAACCTGTTCATAAATCATATAGAGGTTGGCATAAATAGTTCAATCTCAGTGTTTGGTGAACAGGATAAAGCAACAGAGTGAAAAAAACAGTGAAAAAAGACTGCTCAAGGTGAAAGCTCCTCCAATCAGCCTTGTCTGAGCACAGAAAGAGGGTGCTGGCTCTGCATGCATAACATGTGAAAACAGAAAATGTCTGGACAGCCTCACTGCTGCAATTCACATTTATTAGGATAGATAAAATCCATACAGCATAGCAGAGGTACAGTAACAAAATCCACTGACGCATTTCGCACTTGTGTCAGTGCTTAAGGACCAAGCCTATTTCTGATACTTGTCGTTTACAAGTTAAAATCAGTATTTTTTGCTTGCAAATTACTTAGAACCCCCAAACATTATATTATTATTTTTTTTTTAGCAGAGACCCTAGAGAATAAAATGGAGATCATTGCAAAACTTTATGTCACATTGTATTTGCGCAGCGGTCGTACAAGTACAGTTTTTTGGGGGAAAAAAATTACTTTTTTAAATTAAAAAATATAAAAACATTAAAGTTAGCCCAATTTTTTTCTATAATGTGAAAGAGAATGTTACGCTGAGTAAATTGATACCTAACACGTCATGCTTCAAAATTGCGCATGCTCGTGGAATGGTGACAAACATTGGTACCTAAAAATCTCCGTAAAAATTTGTACAGGTTACAAGTTTAGAGTTGCAGAGAAGGTCTAGGGCTAGAATTATTTCTCTCACTCTTACGATCGCGGCGATACCTCACGTGTGGTTTGAACATCATTTACATATGTAGGCGCGACTTGCGTACGCAATCGCTTCTGCGCACGAGCTCAGTGGGGGGGGGGGGATATTTTACCTATTATTTTTTTTTTTTTACACAAATATATACCAATTTTATAACTATTACAAGGAATGTAAACATCTCTTTAATGTGAGATCTGGGATCAAAAAAACCTCACATCTACACTTAAAAGCAATTGTGTTTTCACGTCGGTACTTTGATGTTAAATACCGGGGTTATGGCAGCAAATAGTATTTTTCAACACGGCTGGCGGTCCTCTTTTATTACAAAGTAGTCCCAGCGGTGCATTCGCTGTGGGATCACCTTTATGGGCGGCGGTAGAGGTGCGAGTGAGGGCAAGATGGCCCCCACTCGACTCTACGGCCTTGAAAGACCGGAGCGATGTCCTCCCAATGGCCTTAAAGGGCCCATTTTGCAGAAAAAAAAATATATATTTTTTTTTTTTGCATTTAAGTGTAGATGTGAGATCTTAGGGCTTTTTTGACCCCAGATCTCACATTAAAGAGACCCTGTCCTGCTTATTTCTATTACAAGATATGTTTAGTGATCAAAAAAAAAAAAATTTCTAAAGGGACAGTGTATAAATAAAAAATAAAAGGTAGAATTACATTTTGGACTTTGTTTATTGGCTTTTTGCACTTTGCACACTGGACTTTTATATCTATATATTTTCTCTTTTCTATGAGTATTATATTATATTATATTATATTTACCACTTTATTAGCACTATTGGCACTTTAATATTATGTCACATATAAATATTTTGGGTTTTTAATAATTTAAGAACAAATTTATTTAATTTTTTATTTGCGCAACACTATATATTTATTTCAATTAAGCACACTATTATGAGAAGTGGAGTGTCTGCGGCAAATAACTGATCCATTTAGAGCCTCAGGGTCGCTCGCAGGACTTATTCCTTATACTCTATGGATTTTTATCTATCCCACTAAATGTGAATTTCATCGGAGTGCAGCTGTTTAGACATGTTCTGTTTTAATAGGATAAAGCAAGTTTACGGGAAGTCCTCAGTAAAATACAGAGGTGGCCAACTACATGTAAATTAGGTTTAATATTAATAAATGGCAAGTAATGCACTTGTGGGCTAAAAATGTGAATGCAAGTTATTCACTAGGGGAACCTTTGGGGGAAGTAAGGATGGAAAAGGATCTGGGTGTCCTAGTAGATCACAGGCTCAGCAATAATATTCAGTGCCAAGCTCCAGAAAGCAAAGTTAGCAGACTATTAGCATGCATTAAAAATCGTTATATCTACTCAAGAGATAAAATGATAATTCTACCACTTTACACCATTCAGGTTCAGCCACATCTTAAGTATGCTATTCAGTTCTGGTCACCAAGGATATCCTTGGACTGGAGAGAGTCCAGAGAAGGGCAACAAAGCTAATAAGGGGACTGGAGGACCTTAGTTATGAGGAGCGACTACAAACATTAAACCTATTCTCCCTGGAGGAGAGATGCTTAACCCCTTCACGCCTAAAGGTAAAATAAATCTAAATGCACAATTTAGCAATTTTGACATGTATTAGTAAAATCGTACATATCACAACTACTTTGTGCATTCAGGTGGATTATGCCTTGCTGTTTTTTTCAGGACAAATTGGGCTTTCATTTGGTAGTAAATGGTTATGGATATCTCCTTATTTTATTATTATTATTATTTTCTTTTTTTTTATATTATCAAAGGAAAACTGGCCCAAATTAGTTGAAAAAAAAATATCTACAAACACTTTTTTTCCTCTCTGCAAGGAAAGAGAAAGATACAGTATCTCACATAATAATAATAATAGTAATAATAATAATATTTGTGCTGCCAGCATTGCTACAAAAGTTGAAGGGGTGGGGGGTCAGCCTGTCAGTGCTCAGACCATACGCTGCACACTGCATCAAATTGGTCTGCATGGCTGTCATCTCAGAAGGAAGCCTCTTCTAAAGATGATGCACAAGAAAGCCTGCAAACGGTTTGCTGAAGACAAGCAGACTAAGGACATGGATTACTGGAACCATGTCCTGTGGTCTGATGAGACCAAGATAAACTTCTTTGGTTCAGATGGTGTCAAGCGTGTGTGGCAGCAACCAGGTGAGGAGTACAAAGACAAGTGTGTCTTGCTTACAATCAAGCATGGTGATGGGAGTGTCATGGTCTGGGGCTGCATGAGTGCTGCCGGCACTGGGGAGCTACAGTTCATTGAGGGAACCATGAATGCCAACATGTACTGTGACATACTGAAGCAGAGCATGATCCCCTCCGTTCGCAGACTGGGCCACAGGGCAGTGTTCCAACATGATATTGACCTCAAACACACCTCCAAGACGACCACTGCCTTGCTAAAGAAGCTGAGGGTAAAGGTGATGGACTGGCCACGCATGTCTCCAGACCTAAACCCTATTGAGCATCTGTGGGGCATCTTCAAATGGAAGGTGGAGGAGCGCAAGGTCTCTAACATCCACCAACTCCGTGATTTTGTCATGGAGGAGTGGAAGAGGACTCCAGTGGCAACCTGTGAAGCTCCGGTGAACTCCATGCTCCAGAGGGTTAAGGCAGTGCTGGAAAATAATGGTGGCCACACAAAATATTGACACTTTGGGCCCAATTGGACATTTTCACTTAGGGGTGTACTCACTTTTGTTGCCAGCGGTTTAGACGTTAATGGCTGTGTGTTGAGTTATTTTGAGGGGACAGCAAATTTACACTGTTATACAGGCTGTACACTCACCACTTTACATTGTAGCAAAGTGTCATTTCTTCAGTGTTGTCACATGAAAAGATATAATAAAATATTTACAAAAATGTGAGGGGTGTACTCACTTTTGTGAGATACTGTACATTCTATATTTCCTCTCCATTCACAGAAAGAGAAACACTCGGGCGGGGCTTCACAGTGACTGATCACTGTGGTATCCATAGTATCTATTTAAGGCCTCATGCACATGGGGCGTTTGAAAAAACGAGCTGCAAAGCAAGTTCTGAAGCCAGGAAAAAACAGCTGTAAAAACATGCTTTTAGAAGTGTTTTGTATTGGAGTTAATGCACGTTTCAGCCACATTTAGCAGCGTTAATGTTTAGCAGCCTTTCTCTGCCCTCTTCTATTTTCCAACCTCAAATCCAACTACTACAGCTTAAAAACGTCTGACGTGGCCTAACACTGTATGCAGCCTTTAGCAGTCTTTAACAGCGTCAGGCGTTTTTACAGCTGCTGCTCCAGAACGCACTGACCCTGGATTTTTTTTATAGGTTGAAAACGCCCATGCCACTTACAGCTCCTAAAAGCCTGTGTGTGCATGAGGCCATGGAATGACATGGAGGGGCGTTTTTAAGCTGCAAAAAAAAAACGTCTGAAGCTTCTAAAAGCAGCTGTAAAAATGCCCTGTGTGCATGAAGCCTAATTGTCACCACAGAGTGACACTGTGGACACTGACATATATCTGTGCCTCATTCTAAATCAGACTAGTGTCAAAAACTGCGAAGGAAAATGGCACAACACAACCTTATACAAGGCTACAATGCGTTAATAAATATACATTTTATTACAATACCTTTTCAAAACAATTGCTTACAATACAAATAAAAAACATTAAGGGCTCTTTCACACGGGCGGTCCGATCAGATCCGCCTGTCAGTTTTTTAGGCGGATCTGATCGGATCCTCCATGCAGCTCTATGGGGCAGCGGGTGTCAGCGGAGACACCTCCACTGACACCCGCTGCCATCCGCATCCAATCCTGTGCTGAAATCTGGACGGATGGAAACCCTATTTTTCCATCCGTTCAGTAATCGGAGCGGAGCGGATCTGATGAGAGCGGACAAGCGGTCCGCTCTCATCCGATCCCCCATAGAGAGCAGCGGGTGCTGAGACACCTCCCTCTCCGCTCTGCAAGCGGAGACGGGGCTGTCATCCGCCCGGCTCAGCGGGGATCGCGGATCGATCCCCGCTGAGCAACACGTGAAAGAGCCCTAATAACCAAAGGGGACCAGTGTCCTAAGTATTGGATACAATTGCCCAGAAAACTATTGTAAACCTGGGTCCCTTGGCCAGGGACTTCCTATATACCAACAAGGGTGGGCACCCAACACAGTGGCAGGTGGTTTGATATTGGGGTATGGTCAGCCCGACATGTTTCGCGCCACTTAGGCAATATACCAGGTTGGGAAACACATCCTTTGTGATTACATCTTTCAAATGAGGACTGGTGTAAGCTTTTAACCACTTGCCGACTGCCTAACGCCGATCTACGTCGGCAGTCAGCCCCTCACAGGCAAAGTGACATAGGGCTACGTCACTAGCTTGTGAGGGTCTAGGGAGCGAGCGCGCGCCCCCAGAGGCGCGCTCCCGCGTGGTCACGGACCCCCCCGCGCGTGTGACCGGCGGACCCGATGTCCGCCGGTCACTCGGCGATCGGCGGGGGAGAGGGAGAATGTCAGGCAGCTTGTGTAAACAAGCCACCTGTCATTCTCCTTGCTGTTAAGACACTGATCACTCGGATCTAGTATGTAGATCAGTTGATCAGTGTCCTTACAGCTGAAGCCACAGCCAATCACAGTAGAAAGCACGCCCCTAGGGACACAAACAGCCCCTCCCTCCCAAATAAAGTTAACCCCTTCACTACCAGTGTATTTTTACAGTAACAGTGCATATATATAGCACTGATTACTGTAGAAATGTCACTTGTAACCCCAAAAGTGTCAAAAATGTCAGTCAAGGGTCCGATCTGTCCGCCCCAATGTCGCAGTACCGCAAAAAAAATCGCAGATCGCCGCCATTACACGTTAAAAAAAAAAAACAACAAAAATGACAAAAATCTTTCCCTTTGTTAGTAAACGCGATAACTTTTGCGCAAACCAATCAAAATACCCTTTTTGCGATTTCTTTTACCAAACATAGGTAGCATAAAACAAATTGGCCGAAAAAGTTAAAAAATTTTGATTTTTACATTTTTTTTTTGGGAATTTCATATAAAAAAATGTGAAAAATATTGCTATTTTTGCAAAATTGACGCTCTTTTTTTGTTTATAGCGCGTGATCAAAAAATCGCACAGGTGATCAAATACCACCAAAAGAAAGCTCTGTGGAAAAAAAAGGACGCCAAATTCGTTTAGGTACAGCGTCGCACGACCGCGCAATTGTCCGTTAAAGTCACGCAGTGCCGAATCGCAAAATACCCCCTGGTCGGAATGGGGGTAAAATCTTCCGGGGCTTAAGTGGTTAAATACATATACTATTGGAACTCTGGGTAGACGATTGTGACTCAGAGATTGATTTAATACGCTTATGAAAAACTATCAGTATTTGTATAAACAAACCTTGGGAAAATACAGGAACCCCCGGGTTCTCACTAGTTTTTAAAAATTGTATGTATGGTACTGAGCTCCTGAAGAAGCGCAGAAGTGGCGCGAAACATGTCGGGCTGACCGTACCCCAATATCGGACACGTGGCCACTGTGTTGGGCACCCACCCCTGTTGGTAACTAATTGTTTTTAAAATGGTATTGTAATAAAATGTATATTTTCTAACTCATTGTAGCCTTGTGTAAGGTTGTGTTGTGCCATTAAAGTCAATTTTCCTACGCAATTTTTCACACTACACTGTGGTAGCCAATCAGAGGCTACCACAGTGATCAGGTGACCTGAAATTGGGAGATCCAGGTCCCAATCATCCATACAGGGCTTGGGGCTCTCAGTGAGAGCCTGGTCTCTGTGCTGTGCGGCTCGCTCCTAGCACAAAGAAAGATATGCATATATGCGGCCCCATGGAAAAAAACCTTCTTTCATGAGGCCGCATATAAGTGCTACATCGGTGGAAAGGGGTTAAGAGGGAATATGATCACAATATAAACATCACTAAATGGTGATTCCAGCATAGGGAGAAAATTATTCAGTCTCAGGTCACTTGAAGCAGTAGTAAACTGCTGGCTTTTTTTTTTTTTAACCTGCAAGGCAATGTCATAATGTGCTAGTATGCATAGCATACTAGCACGTTATGTGAAACTTAGCTTAGAACCAAGCCCTCCATCCAGAGGCGTAACTAGAACCTTCAGGGCCCCAGTGCAAGAAACCATGAAAAGCCCCCTGGACCTCTGGTCGGGGCCCTTCCTTTCAAGCCTGGGGCTCTTCCTACTGATCCTGGGGCCCTTTACTCTCCTTGCGGGGCCCTTTATTATGAGTTCTGTGGTGGGCCCCCTTCCTGCCATCTTGGGGCCTCCCCACATTGGTGGAATGCCAGGGCCCAGTCACAAGTGTGACCTTTGCAATCCTGGAAGTTCACCCACTGGTGTCAGTAGTCTTTAATTTTTGGTAATTCAATTGTATTACTTTTTATCATTTTATATTTTTTCACAATGTCACTGACTATGACTCTGTCCAATCAGAAAAGGAAGGAGCTGGTAAATTACATATTTACTGATCCCTTCCTGGTTCTCTATTGTGACACATCCCCTGCAGCAGCCAGAAGGAGAGGGGAGGGAGCACAGTGGGGGGGGGGGGGGGGGTGGGGGAACACACAGGGGCCCAGAGACAGCAGAACACAAGTGAACTGAAAATCTTCTCCATTTTCCTCCTGCAGCTACAGGAGGAAAAAGGAGGACAGTGATTTCTCTACATGCTGCCCCCGCCACCCCTCCTATCCAGGTGTACAGGGGAGCATGGGGCTGGTTGCAATTGCAACTCCCGTAGTTAAGCCCCTGCCTCCAGCAGCATGCTGTCAAAGCAGAAGTCGCTTCCATCTTCACCTGGTCTTCCTTCTGGGTTTGCGGACTGTGACTGTGTGAGTGACCATGGCCACAATGACGTCACTCCTGTGCATGCGCGCAGGAGCCGCCGTTTACGACACAGGACTTACAGGACGCTGACATCACCGGGTGCATCTACAGTAAATATCTCCTAAATGCTGCACGTTTAGGGGTTATATACAGTACCTATAGGTAAGCCTTATTATAGGCTTACCTAAAGGTACAATTCATGCATGGGAGTTTACTCCCATTTTAACAAGACCCTGAAATTGGTGGTTTAACCTTAAACTGAGTAGAGGGTTCTTTACTATTAGATCAGTAACGATGTTGTACTCTCTTCCACAATTGGTGGTTTTAGAGGGGAATGTCGATAATTAAAAAAAAAAAAACTTTTGAATGGGCATTGTTGCAAACACAATATACAGGGATATAGGACATAGTGGAGACATAGGTACACACCCACACACAGACACCCACACAGGTTGAAGCTCATGGACTGGAGTCTTTATGCAACCTTACCAACTATGTAAATATATAGCTATCCTATTTTTTTAAAGGACTGGATAGAGGCTTCTATGCATTTCTTTGAAACTTGGTAAAGTTGTATTGCCTATTTTGCACAGAAAAAAAAGCAGAAAGGAATCCAGTGTTTCAAAGGTACAATGTATGCGCTGGGAGTGAATGGCAATGACAACCATGCCATTCATTTGCTATAGAATGTAGAGGTCATTCAATTTTCTATACTTCTGCTGTTCCTACCAAGAGAACAAATAGCCATTCTGCAGCCTACAAAACAAAATTTTGTGGCAATAAAATACCCTGTTGTAAATTGTAACATTTTTTCAGTGTGCTCAAATCTAATTACAGTAATACCTAATGTAACCTAGTGTGAAGGCTTTGTTTTGTTGTTTTTTTTTTCATTGTTATGTTTCCTACAGAATTTAAAACAATACCTAAAATGATATAATTAACAATAAATAAATCAGAAACTGGCATACCTGGAAAAAAAGAAGAGGCTGAATACTCATATTTTACCCTAACACATTGCAAATCCCTTTAAAGCTGATGTTCAACTAAAGAAAAAAAAAAGGTAGGTAAAAGGAAGGGGTTTATGGGACTTTAAATTAAGCCATAACACTGTGAGGTCATGTGCCTCCATCCCTATATCTGAAATATCATAATGAGGAAGGTTGGGACTTTAAATGAGGCAAGAGGCGCCACACCGGAAAATGATTGGTGCATGATAACAGTAATTCATATATACAGTATCTCACAAAAGTGAGTACACCCCTCAAATTTTTATTAATATTTTATTATATCTTTTCATGTGACAACACTGAAGAAATGACACTTTGCTACAATGTAAAGTAGTGAGTGTACAGCTTGTATAACAGTGTAAATTTGCTGTCCCCTCAAAATAACTCAACACACAGCCATTAATGTCTAAACCACTGGCAACAAAAGTGAGTACACCCCTAAAGGAAAATGTCCAAATTGGGCCCAAAGTGTCAATATTGTGTGTGGCCACCATTATTTTCCAGCACTGCCTTAACCCTCTTGGGCATGGAGTTCACCAGAGCTTCACAGGTTGCCACTGGGGTTCTCTTCCAATCCTTCATGATGACATCATGCAGCTGGTGGATGTTAGAGACCTTGCGCTCCTCCATCTTCCATTTGAGGGTGACCTACAGATGCTCAATAGGGTTTAGGTCTGGAGACATGTCTGGCTAGTCCATCACCTTTACCCTCGGCTTCTTTATCAAGGCAGTGTATTAGGGGTCGTTATCATGTTGGAATACTGCCCTATGGCCCAGTCTCCGAAGGGAGGGGATCATGCTTTGCTTCAACTTGTCACAGTACATGTTGGCATTCATGGTTCCCTCAATGAACTGTGGCTCCCAAGTGCCGGCAGCTTGACTGTAGGCAAGACACCCTTGTCTTTGTACTCTTCACCTAGTTGCTGACACGCACTCTTGACACCATTTGAACCAAATAAGTTTATCTTGGTCTGATCACACCACAGGGCATGGTTCCAGTAATCCATGTCCTTAGTCTGCTTGTCTTCAGCAAACTGTTTGTAGGCTTTCTTGTGCATCATCTTTATAAGAGGCTTCCTTCTGGAACGACAGCCATGCAGTCCAATTTGATGCAGTGTGCGGCGTATTGTCTGAGCGCTGACAGGTCGACCCCCCACCCCTTCAACCTCTGCAGCAATGCTAGCAGCACTCATATATCTATTTCTTAGGCTCGGTTCACACTTGTGCGATGCGGGAACGCTGCCAATATGCAACGTGTTCCCGCATTGCATCCGCACATCTGGCAGTTCACACTGCCATATGCGATACGCAGGAGGTGTCAATTAAAAGTTAATGACACACCCAGTTTGATTGCATATCGCAGTGCGATCTGCAAGTACGCACAGAATCGGATCGCACAAGTGTGAACCACTGTGCGATCCGATTTTGATGCGGCTCAAAAAAGGCCACCTGTGCGTCTTTGGTGCGGATGCAGTGCGAATTCAGCCATACAAAGTGTATGGCTGAAATTCGCACCGCACATGAGATTGCATGTAATGAAAGAGCAGTGCGCTCCGAATTACATGCGATCTCCGCAGCCGCACAAGTGTGAACCGGAACTTAAAGACAACCTCTGGATATGACGCTGAGCAGGTGCACTCAACTTCCAGAGATGACGTCACCTTCCACTGCCGGTTCCTCCAGGGATACCGGCGAGGGACAAAAAGCAAACAGTGGAGAGGGCGGCAGTGGAAGATGATGTCATTTCCGGCTTCCGGGGCCGCATTGCTGATGCCTTGGGGGAGGTGCAGACGGACACCCGCAAACCCAGAAGAAACACCGGGGAAGATGTCAGCTGTCTCAGCAGTATGTGGGCACCACTGGAGGACTTTGTTCTAAGGTAAGTATTTCATAATGTGCTAGTATGCGACCCATACTAGCTCATTGTGCATGCCTTTGTCTTACAGGTTTTGAGGTTTACAACCTCTTTAATGTACAAAGAAAAAAAAAGTTAAAACTTACATTGCCAGGTCAAATGAACAATCACATAATCACATTTTTACAGCAAGCTCATGAAGGAATATACACAAACTGATGCAGCTGTAAAAATACATTGACAAACAGTTGGAAAACACACTCCAAAAAGCATCACACAAGGAAATCATGAAAAAAATCCCATTAACTCCCACTCTTTACATTTTAGAAACACTTATTCAGTTGCCGGAGCCAACATTTCAGCACATAAATCAGCGGTGGTCAACAAAGTCAATATATAGCGAGGCCCCCTACATGCTCAGAGGGCTGCACAACAGCTTAAATATGGTAAATTCACTACTTTTAGTACATTACCTCACAATGCACCCAGAAAAAAAATAAAAAATAAATCTCTGGAAGATAAGATCAATTCAGGTTTGTGCCAGCAAAAATGCAATATTATTTACAGATTTTGCAATCATCAAATTTCTGAATGACATTGCACCTACTTTTGATTTCCATGCAGTAAAAGAAAATGATATGCATACCTTTAATGTACATGACTTGCGAATTAATGGGGTCATAATACAGAACCTTGAAGTGAGTATCCATCATAATGCCCACAATGCCAAGTGATCTTTTTTTTTTTTAATTATATTTTTATTTGCACAAAAAATAAAGCACAGTACAGAAACATCATAATAGCACAGAAAAAAATCAGTACCGGGAGTGGTGCCCCCAAAGAGCAAAAGTAGACCAAAAAACATTAAAACAATGTGATAGCAAGTCAAGCAATCAAAAAGTACATAACTGCAAAGACAAAAGGAAAATCTGCAATAATACAGTAGCATACAAACATAGACAGTATACACCTCAGGAAAAGATTCGTGGGATCAGGGGGAGTTCAAGATATAGGAGTCCCAGACTTCCCAGACAGCATTGAATTTAACCATCTCATCGTGCACCCTAGCCGTCAGGGACTCCATTTCCCGGATGTCTGAAACCAGTTTCAAGTAAAGGGCCCTGTCCGGGGGAGCTCGCTGCAACCAACACAGTGGGATAGCCCTCTTAGCAGCCAAGAGGAGGAAGGATATCAGCCTGAATGCTGGCTTTGAGACCCTGGGGAATGGTAGGCCAAATTGACAATGCAAGGGGTCCAATGGCAATTCTAACCCCACCACGACCTGGAGCGTGTCCAGAACCATAGACCAGAAAGGACATATAAGGGGACACGACCAAAAGACATGGTAAAGAGAACCAGTATCCTCCCTGCACCTCTAACACAAAGCGGAACAAGAAGGATTCATCTTGTGGAGACGCTCTGGGGTCCTATACCAAAAAAGGAGAATTTTGAGAGCGGTCTCTCTCTGCGGCACGCAACGAGATGATTTGAAAGTGGACGTCCAAATTCTATTCCACACAGGCAATGTGATTGGTCGACCAAGTATCCCAGACCACCTACGCATGTAAAAGTGGGAATCTTCGGTTAGTGGAACAGCATCATGCAAAATAGTATAAATTGAAGACACCAGATGACCCTGATGAGGACCCCGTCCACACAACAATTCAAAGGCCGTGGGCCTCTCCAAGGTAAGCGATGGCATCAATGATCTGAAAAAATCTCGGAATTGGAGATAGAAATAAAAGGATTGTTTTGGTAAGGAGAATTTGTCGCAAAGTTTCTCAAAGGTGAAGAATGTACAGGATACCGGGTGGACCAAATTGCGCAGCTGGAAAAGTGGAGGCTGAGTCCAATTCTATAAATGGCTCACCCGGAGGCCATCGGGAAGCAACGGGTTAAACAAAACCGTGGTAAGGGGAGGGCATGGCGAAGAGAGAGAATAGAGACCCAGGCACTTGCGCCAGACTCCCATGGTGACCAACATCGAATCCAGACACATGCCCCTCAGGACACCGTCCGTATGCAAGGCCGGCAACCAGAGCATCGAGCAGGGATGCACCGGATAAATCGCCCCCCTCTCAATCTCCGACCACCGGTTGGGGGCCAGCCAGGAAGACCAGGAGGCCACCACTCGGAGGTGGGAAGCATAATAATATTTAACAATATCTGGAGCACCCAGTCCCCCCCGCCCCCGGGGAGCAAACACCACTGAGGAAGCCACCCTATGTGCCTTATTGTTCCAAATTAACCTTAAAAAGGAACGTTGTAGGAGTTTAAGTTGAGGCATTGGGATCGCTACTGGAAGGGTATCGAACAAGTAAAGCAGTTTTGGTAAAATAGACATTTTTAAAACATTAATAAGACCCAATAAGGACAAGGGCAGGGAGGTCCATTGCTGTAGAGACACAGAGATCTCACGAAATAGGGGAACATAATTAGCAGCATAAAGCTGCGGATGGGAAGGTGTCAGGTGTACCCCCAAATACTTGAGAGACTGCAAGCACCATCTATAAGGATAAGTGTGTTGTAACCTGAACAGGAGATCTGGTGGGACATGAAGGGGCATGGCCTCCATTTTAGAAGCATTTATCTTGTACCCAGAGATAGCACCAAAAGAGTCCAGGAGAGCATGTAATGAGGGTAAGGAAACAAGTGGATTCGTCAAAGTCAGCAATATGTCGTCTGCAAACAAGGAGAGCCTATATTCTCTATGTCACATAGTGACCCCAGCAATGTCAGGGTGTGAGCGTATGGCTTCTGCCAGCGGCTCAAGACACAATATAAACAGCAAAGGGGAGAGGGGACAGCCTTGCCGAGTGCCATTGGACATGGGGAACACAGGCGACATAAAGGCAGATGACATACGGACCTGAGCTGTGGCAGGGGAATAGAGAGCTTCTAAGGCTCTATAAAAGGGACCTTTTAAACCAAACTGTTGAAGTGTGGAAAAAAGATAGGGCCAGCTCAGCCTATCGAAAGCTTTCTGGGCATCCAGGCTGAAAACAAGAGCTGGGCGAGGGAACCTATTCAAGAGAGAGATCAGATCCACAGTACGTCTGGTATTATCCCCCGCATGTCAGGAAAGGACAAATCCCACCTGATCCCTATCTATCAATTTGGGCAAAAAAACGGCCAATCTATTGGCCAAAATCTTAGTGAATATCTTGTAATCGGAATTGAGAAGAGCAATTGGTCTGTAATTATCTGGGAGAGAGGCGTCTTTACCCGGTTTGGGGATGACAGAGATATAAGAATGAAGAAAGTGAGGGTGAGGTGTCCTGCCCTCCAGCAAGGAAGCATAGAGATCCAGGAGACGGGGGGCCAAGGTCGGCAGGAAGGTTTTGTAATAGATATATGGAAGCCCGTCCGGACCTGGGGCCTTTCGAGAGAGTAGAGCCTTGATCGTAGCAGTCAACTCATCCATGGAGATGTCTGCGTTCAGTTTATCGAGATCGGCTTTAGAGAGACTGGGAATGTATAAGTCCTGAAAGAAACTCTCAAACTTGTCAGCAGAAAAATGAAAGCGATTCGCAGGAGTCAGACAATTATACAGGTTGCCATAGAATTTGCCAAACACTTCGGCCATGGCATAAGGGCTACCGTCAGGCTGCATCAGGAGATCCGGAACAGATTGGAAAGGTTTAGGTTTAAGCCTATTACCTAACATTCTGTGAGGCATATTAGAATACTCATGCAATCTCTGCCGAGCCCACATCAAGGATTTAACCATCTTGGACATGTCCAGAGCCTTGATGCGGTCTGGAAGATTGATCACCTGCCTAAGACTGGCCACTGACGGTGAAACTTGCAAACGCTCCTCGGCCACCTGAAGGTCGGCCAAGAGCAAGCTGCGCGTACTCTCAGCATCTTTCTTCAAACGAGAGCCCTCTGCAATACAGACGCCCCTGAAGAAAGCTTTATGGGCCTCCCACATTGTAGAAACCTCAGACACAGAACCCTCATTAAGTGCAAAATATTCCCGCAAGCCCTCATCCAACCGATTCCGAACCATCGGAATCTGAAGGAGTCTATCATTTAGGCTCCAATGACAGGCCTTAGGAGGGGCCTCCGTCATGGAGACATCAAAAATAATGGGAGTGTGATCCGACCAGGAGATGGGGAGGATCTCCGACCGGACCACGCATGAAATGAGGGGAGCCGAGATGAAAAAGTGATCCAATCTCGAATGCATCTTGTAAAAGGAAAATTGTCTATGTGTAGGGTGTTTAATACGCCAAGAGTCAAAAAGCCCAAACGAACGAATACACCTGCGAAAAGATTTAGCCTGACTTAGCTGCCTATGGGAAGGAGTGTCTCGACTCACGGACTGCCTGTCCCTATAAGGTGACATAATTAGGTTGAAATCACCCCCTACCACCATAAAGGGCTGGGAAAAGTGGAAAGTTGCTGAAAGGGTCCTATCCAAAAAAGCCAATTGGCCCTCATTGGGAGCATATAGGTTAATCAGAGTAAAGGATGTAGACAGATAGTCACAGACCAAGGCAATGTATCTCCCATGAGGATCCAAGAACGAATCACGGACCCTAATGGGACAAGACTTCCGAATCAAAATAGCAACCCCCGCTTTACCTGTCTTCTCAGAAGCAACGTATGTTGTGGGGAAGTATCCTGCTGCAAACTTAAACGATCCGCCAGGCGGAAGTGCGTCTCCTGCACCAAAATCACATCCGCCTCGGAGGACCGAAAAGCCTTAAGCGCCAACCAGCGCTTCTGTACCGAATTCAAACCTTTGGCATTATAAGACATAAACCTTAAAGCCATGATATTACAGATCTCAGACATAGATCGTATGCATGTATAAAACCACCTCTCACTGTGTCAAAACCTTCAGTAGCTACATTAAAGAAAAACCTCAATGCAGTCTGTACTCTATCTAGAGATAGAACACAGAGGCACCAATCCATCAGTGCATCACAAAATTGTCGGATCCAAATCAAAAAAGATCCATCACAGCGGAGAAGAAATAGAGAAAAAAAACAAAAAAAGAAAATAAAATACTCGAGTAGAACAGCAATGTCTATTCAGAATCCTCAGAGGAAACCCTGTAGGATTGTGGAATCCTAGGGAGCCCAGGGCCAAGCCCACGGGTATTACGGGCAACATGGGAGCCTCCAGGAAACGATATTCCAACGCGGGTGGGCAACCCGTCAACTCTCCAGCGGAAGTAAAAATAAAAACCAACTAGGTTTCAAAAACTGGAAAAATAAATGCCCCATGGGGGGGAAAACTAAACCAGTCCAGCCGGACCGGTCAAAAGAAATCGCCTGCAAGGCAGCCTTTACCGATCAGTCCATCCACAGGAGACCGAAGGGGGACCGGAGGAAACAGAAACGCCATGGAGATCCATCAAAGACATCAGGGCGGGAAACGGGGGGCCTCTGGCGCTGAGGAGTGGCATGGGGTCTGCGTTGCGGGGTCTTGGCAGGGATTTAAATACGACCTGGAGTTGCTGGAAGCTGGCGACCGGAAAGTTGCTGATGAGCAAGCACATCCTCCTCTGGAAGGGGTGGAAGTCCCAGGCCTCTAATAAAGGATTCCGCTTCATGCATTTCCTGCATGGCATGCTGAACTCCGTCTTTGGTGACCACTAGGCGGAAGGGGAAACCCCAGTAGTAAGGAACCCTGTGTTTCTGCAGGTGTAACGTCACCACGCGGAGGGCCCTCTGCTTATTCAGAGTGATGGGGGAGAGATCATTAAAGATTTGTATTTTTGCCCCCTTATACTCCACTTGAGACTTGTTACGAGTCGCCAGATTGATTGCCTCCTTACTATCATAATAGTGGAATCGGACAATCGCATCTCGGGGTCTCCCTCCAGAGGGTGGTTTGGGGCTCAAAGACCTGTGAGCCCCATCCAGTCTCCAGTCAATGTCCACAATATTAGGGGCCAAGTGATTAAAGAGACCCAGTAAAAAAGATGGCAGGTTGTTGTCTCCCACCATTTCAGGGATGCCCCTGAAACGCAGATTTTGGCGCCGTTCCCGGTTCTCACGATCCTCTTGCTGTACTTGCAGTTGAGAGACCGAGTGTTTCAAATAGGAATGTTCCTCCTCCAAAACGTGTACATAGTCCACCAACTCATCAAACTTATTCTCCAAGGAGTCAGTACGTTCCCCTATTTGTGCAATCTCCCCCCTTAACTCAACCAACAGTTTGCCCACCTCATCAGCTATGTTGCAGGTAATCTGCACCAGAAGGTTCTGCAGTTTAGCGTCCAGAATGTCAGGGGTTAAGATCTGCTGTGAGGGTTGGGGGGTCGGAGCTGAACGATCCGGTACCTGTGTCAGCAGGGGGTCCGCTACATTCTTTGCTTCCAATAGGGGATCCATCGCGGCGGTCCGGGACTCCTGTGGAGCGGAGTATCCCTGTTTTTGCTGCCCAATCTTGCCCATAGGGACGCCAGAGGAATCAGGAACATTTTGCAGCCTGCCCCCTTGCAAAAGTATGCGAAAAGAGGCTCATATGGAGCGGCGGAGAGTCAGCGGTGCCCGGAGCTCACTCAGAATGCGTCCTCCATGTCCGGAAGCCGCGCATGCGCCCTCTGCCAAGTGATCTTTGCTTAGAGCGGGGATCAGCCACCTGTAGATCATGATCTACCAGTAGATCGCGGACAGATGTAGATTGAGGTCGGGGCTTGCTGACCCGCCATGTCAGAGCCTCAAACAGAGTGCAATGCAGTGGGACTACTTGTAAAGTTGGAGCTGTAGTAGGAAAGCAAGAGCCGCATAAGCTGATGCCTCCTCTGTAGTGTCAGCTGCTGTCCCATGCGGAGTGATCGGAGTGGCAGCAGCAGAAAAGTAGAGATCTTCAGGTCACTGTGAAGCAATACACTGGGCATAATAGTATAGCGCTGCTCTTACAGTAATGTGCTGCGGCTTACCCACACCACGGTTGCAGTGCAGTATACCTGCGACTTTCCTGTGGGTTAGCTGCGCTTAGCAATAGACTTCCATTATATCCTGCAGGTTTGGGGCAGAATGCAGGAGTTTTGGTGAGCTTTCAGAAAGTGCACCACCTCTGCAGGATATAATTTAAGTCTATGGCAAAGCTCAGTCAACTAAGGAAAGTTGCAAATTGCAGATGCATTGCACTGCTCCTGCAGTTAAACCACAGCACACCTTAGAGGAGGCTCAGAACAGTAAGGGTTCATTTACATTTGTAGTTTAGGGGGTAGTAAAACCCCATAGTTAAGATGTGTTATCGCCCTCACCCCAACTGCACCCCCTTTAGTTGCAGTGGCCAGGGGTGTACACATGTCGCAGCAGGAGTTATATGCCTTGTCATGATTGGTGGGTGTCGAACCTACCAAGCATGACCCAATCAAGGGAATGAGGCCACTCTGCAAATGCCCTGCAACCTTATGCAGTACAGCAAACAGGGGTTAAAACAGGCAGTGATGTGTTGCTTTCTCACCACCTGCTTTAACCTGTTGGACCCTACAGAAGCATGCAGCTGTGGGGCACTTGTAGAATCCCCCTATTTACTTGAATGGGTAGCGATTGGCAGGTGGTAGCACCCACCAAAAGCAACAGGAGGCTTAATTTCTGCTGCGGCATGTGTACACCTTTGGCTGCTGCTGCAGGGGGTAGGGATTGGGAGTGGTAACACCCTTGACTCCATCCTCCTGTTTCAATCAAAGCTCTTTTGAAATGAAACGCGTCATAGAGGAGGCGCCGCACCGTCACACATCACGTCCGCGGTCCGCGCTGCAGGCGGCCGCGGCTCCTACAAGTTCAAGCTAACCGCTCCTTTGAATCTTCTTTATTGAAAGTGCATTTCTTTATTTTAAAAATAAAAGTGTTTTGAGGTAATGCACGATTGTTTGCCCATTTATTCCTCCATGGGTACGTTCTGAGGTATCGTCCCAAGACAGTTTATGGGAGAGCTGGACTCTTCTCTGAGCCATTTGGATTTGTCCCATCTATGCTGAGGAGTGTAATGTTCTGGTACCTTTGGGTACCCTAATTACTCTTTCATAAGTGTATGCGCCCCACCATTCTCTTTTGGTAAGGTGCGCATACACCTTTAAGACTGATGCTGTCATCACTGAGCGCCGGACTGGATGGCTATTTAGATCGCCGGCTCTCACTCACATGTGTTCGTTCAAACTGCTTTGTGCCTTGATGCTAACCTGTCTTGAAGCTCTCATGCTTGCAAGCATACCTCGCTGTCGGAACCACGCTGCGCTGATCCCTGTATCCCGCTACCGGATCATCCGCTCTTGCCGAACCTCTCCTCTGCTACATTGCTATTAGTGATAAGTACCCCACAGGGGAAACCTCTATAACCTTTATACTAAAGCTTACACTATCTAGCTCTGCATACTAAGGACTATTAGTACATCTGCATTATCTAAGATTGCTAGCTCTTGAGCCTACTACCACCTGTTCTTGCACTGGGTTGATCTCTCTTGTATGTCCACCTGCTACTCTGTCATCTGCTACCATACATGATTGCTAAACCTATCTGCATCCCATCTGCTACTATCTTACTTTCAAGAACATTTCCTTTCAAGTGTCTGTCATCTACCATCTCTACCCAACCTGTCTCTTCAGCCTATCATCACTGTGTTACTATATACATAAGTCACTCTAGGAAACATCTTATTGAGTGTGTGTATTTACTTGCTGAATTGAGATCATCCACACATGATGAGTCATTGAGAGTTGGGATTGGTGTCTCAGCGTTTCTCTACATGACTACTGAAGTGGAATATTTCTGCAGCTGAAAATCCACATCATACGTAAAACGCAGGAGCGTTACAGATTGAACGAACCCCAAATGGATTCAGCAGAAATACCCACTCAGATGACACAATTAAAACAGCAAGTACCTGCGTTAATACACGCACTTGCTGAATTAAAAGAAGACAATCAGGCTCTGTCGCAGCAGGTAATTAGACTGACACAACTTACCACTGCTCAGTCCCCTGAACCCAAAATAAATCCTCCTTTGGTATTTACAGGCGATAGCAAAAAATTTCGCGAATTTAAAAACGCATGTGAGTTACTTTTCTTGCTAAAACCCCGTACCTACCTTACTGATCACATTAAGGTTTGTACTATTATTTCTTACCTAACAGGCGATCCTCGGGCCTGGGCAGACTCTCTTCTTGAGAAAAGCGACCAGCTTCTCAACTCCTATGCCTTGTTCCTAGCAGAACTCACTAGCCTATATGATGATCCCAATAGGCAGAGTACTGCCGATCTTCAATTAAGATCCTTGAAACAAGGTGGGAGACCTGTAGAAGACTTTGTCGCAGAATTCAAGAGATGGACCCTTGATTCAGAATGGAATGATGCATCTCTGAAATCCCAATTTAGGCTTGGCCTATCAGAGGCCGTTAAAGACGAGCTCGCCCGAGCGGATCTGCCAAAAACCCTGGATGCATTGATACAACTCAGTATCACCATAGATAGAAGACTACGAGAAAGAAAGGCTGAGAAAATGGGAATGCCATTATCCAGTTCTTCTCGGATTTCAGCCGTTGACCCCGTTCCTATGGAGGTAGGAACCATACGCCCACCTCTATCAACTATGGAAAGAGCCAGAAGACGATCTGGTAATCTCTGCTTGTACTGTGCATCCCCGGATCACAAGATAAACGTCTGTCCCCTAGTCTACAAAAAGAAGGGTGAGTGTTCACATGTCCTCCTAGGGGGATTGACAACTTCATTCACTAACCCTTACCTTTCTGTTTGCCTAACATTACAGTGGGACCAGAACAGGATTACTACTAAGGCCATGATTGACACAGGATCTTGTGGAAATTATATTGACATACGTTTTGCTGCTTAAAATAAAGTTCCTATTATTTCTAAACTTAAACCTGTCTCAGTGAGTCTTATTAACGGTGTTCCTTTATCCTCTGGTCCGATCACTGATCAGACACAGGCACTCCTAGTCACTACTAACGGGTCTCATATGGAGACCACTACCTTCGATCTAATACCTTCACCCCACTTTCCCATTGTTTTGGGACTTCCCTGGTTGCACACACATCAACCAACCATAGATTGGAAGGAACGGACCCTGACCTTCCTCTCTTGCTATTGCGAGGGTACGTGTAACCTCCCGTCTTTCGGGAAGATCCTGTCTGTGGTGACAGATGAGATTGCACCACTATGTTATCAGGATCTCTCTGAGGTTTTTCTTGAGAAAAATGCTCAAGCACTACCTCCCCATCGAGACTATGATTGTAGCATTGATCTACTCCCAAATAGCAAATTGCCGTTCGGTCATGTTTATCCTCTTTCACAGGATGAACTTTCCAATCTCAAAGACTATTTGGATGAGAATTTGGAAAAAGGTTTTATTAGACCTTCCACTTCTTCCACAGCAGCAGGACTCTTTTTTGTCCGCAATAAGGACTCAAGTCTCAGGCCTATCATCGACTATAGGCAATTGAATGCTATTACAATAAAAGATCGCTATCCTCTACCGCTTATCCCTGAGCTCATTGAGCAGGTGCGTGGAGCTACCTATTTTTCAAAATTGGACCTGAAAGGAGCATACAATCTCATTCGAATTCGTGATGGACACGAGTGGAAGACTGCATTCAGAACCAGATACGGATTGTTCGAATATCTTGTAATGCCATTCGGGCTATGCAACGCCCCTGCAGTTTTTCAAAGATTTATAAACAATATTTTCAGACACTTACTAGATGTCTGTGTTGTGGTATATCTGGACGATATACTTATATATTCACGATCCCTGTCTGAACACATAAGACATGTAAGACTAGTATTATCGAGATTGCTTGCACACAACCTTTATGTGAAACTGAAAAAATGCTTGTTTCATAAAGAAGAGGTACTGTTTCTAGGCTACATCATATCCAAAACAGGAATCGAGATGGACATGAGTAAGATATCCTGCATTCAGGATTGGCCTACACCAACCACACGCAAGGCGCTACAGCGATTCCTTGGATTTTCAAATTTCTACAGGAAGTTCATTAGAAACTTCTCTGCCATTGTGAGACCCCTCACACAGCTCACTAGCATTAAAAAACCATTCAAATGGTCAGATGAAGCAAATAAAGCTTTTCACCTGTTAAAGACAAGGTTTTCTTCTGCTCCCATACTACGCCATCCAGACCCATCCCTCCAATACATTCTGGAAGTAGATGCGTCAAACATGGCAGTAGGAGCAATACTCTCCCAACGACCAACTCACACTTCACCACTTCATCCAGTTGCCTTTTTTTCTAAATCCCTAAGCAGTCCAGAGATAAATTACCCCGTGGGTGAAAAGGAACTGCTTGCTATAAAATTGGCTCTGGAGAATTGGCGACATCTACTCGAAGGCACCCAATTACCAATACTTATATACACGGACCATAAAAATCTCCAATATCTTCAGACTAACAAAACTCTCTCGCACCGACAGGTACGATGGTCACTATTCTTTCTAAGGTTTAACTTCCTAGTGACCTACACACCTGCAGATAAGAACAAAAAGGTGGATGCACTATCACGACTAACTGAAGAAAACTACTTCGAAATCCCTTCCGTTCCTATAATACCTCACAAACGCATTATTGGAGTTGTCCGTTCCTTGAAGGAAGAGGTTTTGCATGGTATAAGTTTGGATTCACCCCCACCATAACTAAATACTGATGCAGAAGGCTTCCTCTACTACAACGACAAACTTTACATATCACCTACCATACGCACCAAGATCTTGGAATTATCGCATGATGTGCCTATGGCAGGACATATGGGTATGACAAAGACTCTTAATCTGATTACCAGGCAATTCTGGTGACCTGACATGAAAACATCTATACAAAAATTTGTCTCTTTATGCAATGTCTGTGCCAGGTCCAAAATTGACACTACGAGACCATCCGGTCTACTATGCAGTCTACCAATACCCCAAACTCCATGGGAAGTTGTGTCCTTGGACTTTATAGTGGAATTGCCTCCTTCCAAAGGATTTAATACCATCTTAGTGTCAGTGGACCATCTGACAAAAATGGCACATTTCATTGCTATTCGCAGACTACCTTCGTCCAAACAAACGGCAGAACTCCTGATGAAACATGTCTTTAAGTTACATGGTATCCCAAAAACTCTTCTGTCTGACCGTGGATCACAATTTATTTCCAAGTTCTGGCAAGAACTATGTCACATACTACGGATCGAGCGGAAGCTCACTTCTCCTTACCATCCGCAGACCAACGGACAGACTGAAAGAGTCAACCAATGCATCGAGCAATATTTACGTTGTTACACTTCTTACCAACAGGATGATTGGGTGGATCTTCTACCTCTGGCAGAATTTGCCTACAACAACGCAACCCACACTACGACCAAGCAGAGTTCGTTCTACTTGAACTATGGGTTTCATCCCTCTATTCTTCCACCACGCATCCTTCCTTCAAATAACCCAGTAGCTTCAGACTATCTTACCCAAATAAAGGACTCTCTGGGTTTGCTTAATATTACCATTGCACACGCTCATAGTCAACAAAAGAAGTACTATGATCTTCGCAGAAGACCTTCTCCTCAGTACGCTATCGGGGACCTCGTTTGGCTCTCAACAAAAAATTTAAGACTGAAAATCCCTAGCAAAAAGCTTGGACCTCTGTTCTTGGGACCTTTCCCAATCAAGAAACTTATTGGAAAAGCTGCAGTACAGCTTACATTGCCAATAGACCTCAAAATACATCCCATTTTCCATGTGTCGCTACTGAAGCCCCATGTTCCTGACCAAGGAATAAGGCCTACTATCCCACCTCCTCCTCCTGCACAAGTTGAAGGTGGAGAAGAATATGAGATAAAAGAGATTCTGGATTCTCGTATCCACAGAGGAAGACTTCAGTACTTGGTTCGATGGAAGAACTATGGGCCCCAAGACGACACCTGGCTAAACACCTCTGACATACATGCCTCTAGATTAATCCGCAATTTTCATGCGAAGTACCCAGACAAACCAGCTCCAGAGGCCTTCAGGAGCCGGCCTTAAGGAGGGGGGTACTGTAATGTTCTGGTACCTTTGGGTACCCTAATTACTCTTTCATAAGTGTATGCGCCCCACCATTCTCTTTTGGTAAGGTGCGCATACACCTTTAAGACTGATGCTGTCATCACTGAGCGCCGGACTGGATGGCTATTTAGATCGCCGGCTCTCACTCACATGTGTTCGTTCAAACTGCTTTGTGCCTTGATGCTAACCTGTCTTGAAGCTCTCATGCTTGCAAGCATACCTCGCTGTCGGAACCACGCTGCGCTGATCCCTGTATCCCGCTACCGGATCATCCGCTCTTGCCGAACCTCTCCTCTGCTACATTGCTATTAGTGATAAGTACCCCGCAGGGGAACCTCTATAACCTTTATACTAAAGCTTACACTATCTAGCTCTGCATACTAAGGACTATTAGTACATCTGCATTATCTAAGATTGCTAGCTCTTGAGCCTACTACCACCTGTTCTTGCACTGGGTTGATCTCTCTTGTATGTCCACCTGCTACTCTGTCATCTGCTACCATACATGATTGCTAAACCTATCTGCATCCCATCTGCTACTATCTTACTTTCAAGAACATTTCCTTTCAAGTGTCTGTCATCTACCATCTCTACCCAACCTGTCTCTTCAGCCTATCATCACTGTGTTACTATATACATAAGTCACTCTAGGAAACATCTTATTGAGTGTGTGTATTTACTTGCTGAATTGAGATCATCCACACATGATGAGTCATTGAGAGTTGGGATTGGTGTCTCAGCGTTTCTCTACATGACTACTGAAGTGGAATATTTCTGCAGCTGAAAATCCACATCATACGTAAAACGCAGGAGCGTTACAAGGAGAGGGAAATCTTTTATCTGATGATCCATGTTTATACATTTTGCTGTCTGGTAAGAGGCTTTTGATTTGATTCGGTGTACACACAGTGGAAGGTGGAACCTCACTTATACTGCACACAAGTGAATTTATAGGAGATTTTGCACTTTCATCATTTCCATCTGGTGAGAGATCAACTTGTATGGTGGAGGGATTGATTTATTTATCACCGTTTATGAACCAACACAATTTGATTTTGGGATATCATATTCACCGTTGTTTTTGCACCAGTGATCTATGGACTTTGGAATTTATTTATTTTCTTTAGTCATATGTGATTATATATTATGTCTTTCACCAATTTTGTAATTGTGTTTATTAGCACATTATATTGTATTAGCGCACCATATCACACATTCACACATAATTATTCCAATTGCACAATTGGACCTTTGGTAGCAGCTTTTTTCTTCACCAACAGCGCACCTATTTTTTGTTCAAACACCCTTGACTCCACTGTCCCAACTTTACGTGTGAACAAGCCCTAAGGGTGGCAATGCTGAATGAAACTAAGGGCTCATTCACAAGTTCAGCAGGCACTGCTGCACCTTTGAAAAAAGATTTGAGTGTGTTTGACAGGCGATATGTTGTTACCACCTGATCTGTGTTACCACCTAATTTAAACCCATGATTGCCGTGAACTGCACGCGAATGCAACATGGTACTACGGCAATTAGAGGTTTAAATCAGGTGTGTGAAGGCAACACTTGACTTCTTCCACGTTGTTCAGGTGTATCTCCACCGGGGCCAGACTGGGAATAAAATTCAGCCCTGGAAATAATTTCATACCAGCCCCATAGCATTATTGTACTGGCCCAACAGCATAACGCCATTATTTTCTTGTTCATAAAAGGAAAAACCATGCATTTTAAAGCACATTTGAAGAGTGTATTATAGATAAGACAGATATGAAAGCGCATAGGGCTTTATATATATATCATAGAATTCGGGAATAATCCCAAGATTCATCCACAGCGGGGCCCAAGGTGTGAAGGCTCCTCCCTGGATAGGGAAAATAGGGAAAAGAAAGGGAGAAAATAGAACAAGGAAGAAAAACAGGGAGAAAAAAGGCATGAGCAAGAAAAAGTGAACGTGTCTGAGGACCACACATCCGCTGAGGAGTCAGGGAGGCGGGCCATCACCTGGGTGGAGGAGGAACTGACCGATGGTGCTATCTGTTCCTTGATTTTGTATCATGTGTTTTACATACAATGGATCATAAGGTGTTTACATATATTTTTTGTATTTTTGAATTTTGTCTAATATAGTCTGAATGATGTAACATATTAGTGTGGACTCCCATTCTATTATGCATCTCTGTAGCACCATCGGTCAGTTCCTCCTCCACCCAGGTGATGGCGCGCCTCCCTGACTCCTCAGCGGATGTGTGGTCCTCGGACACGTTGACGAACGGACACACGTGTGTCCTTTTTGCCTCCGATGTGGCCGTTCTGGGCTGCCTATTGTGGCCCATTGCAAGAGCGACCAGGGTGCGCGCGCAGTTGAGGACCTGACCCGCCCATCCTGCGCATGACGTCATGCGCAGATGGCGTCGGGTTGAGGGCCATATTAGGCGGGTCTTCACTACAGCGTTCTCTAGGAGACGGCGTTCATGGCCATTACAGCACACTGAGGGTAAGATTCGAGACACCATCGTCCTTGGGCAAATCTCTTGATATTGGACATTGGGTTTTCTTTATCCGATCTTATCTCCACTTGCTTCTTAGATTACATGAGGCATAAGCAGACAGTTTCTGTCTATACATTACCAGCCAGTACGGTGGCCCTTTGCCATAAGGGTTTAATAGCCAAAATGCCGTTCCAACATCTCCCTGTCTCAATGTAATATCTTTGAACAGGTAAACTCTTCCTTGCATTTTATGGCTATTGTTTTTTGCTTTGAAGTGAGCTACATTGCTATTCACTCACTCCATTTACCACTTATACCCTGCCCCTTACATATAGGATTTTATTGGCCTATGGATCCCAGTTGATGCTGCACATGATTAACGTCTTGGTCTCCCCTTTCATACGAGATATGAGAGTTCTTATATAGAACTTTCTATAAGGTACAGCCATATAATTTATGTTTTTACTCCTTTTGGCCCCTCCATGGTGGTGGTCGTCTGCCTTTCTAGTTTACATCTTACTAAATATATACTCTCCTTGACACTGTGGTATCTATCCTTGGAGCTCCAACCCTGGTGTTTTCCCTCCACATCCGCTGGGGAGGCGTCCCCCTGGGAGGTGTTCCCGCCCTGGTGTGGTTAATTAGGATCTTTTCATGGTGGCCCTTTTGGAGTGCATATGGTTGTTCCACACTTGCATGCTTCCCCTGGTTTATGTATTCATATTACTGTATTAATGACTGTTGTTGTATCATATAGGCTAACTAAGGCATATCCTGTGCATAACTTGTTCTACACCCCTGAAGAAGCGGACCCTGTGTGCCCGCGAAACATGTCGGGATCTGTCTGATGTTCCTCATTGGACCGCAATTTATTTTCCATATTGCCTTATGCCTATATGTCTCTTTTACAGTTTTTTCTGTTACGTATGTCATTGGCAATATGATCACATTTTTTTTGTATAACCTATCCTGTTTTTAACATGTATCAATAAATATTTTATGTTTTATATATTCTAGTTATCTAATTTTCTACCAGGTACCCTTAAAATCCCACCAGCCCTTCACATTTTTTCTTACTATTTCTTTTCTTTTGTTCCTTCCTATTCTTCCTATTTTATCTATTTTTTCTTTCCTTGTTTGCCTTCCCTCTTTTCCCCTTTTTCCTATTCTCTTGTCTTTTCCACCTCCCCTCATCTCATCCCCTTTTCTCTTCACTTTTTTTCCCTCCCATTCACTTTTTCTTGCTCATGCCTTTTTTCTCCCTGTTTTTCTTCCATGTTCTATTTTCTCCCTTTCTTTTCCTTATTTTCCCTATCCAGGGCAGAGCCTTCACACCTTGGGCCCCGCTGTGGATGAATCTTGGGATTATTCCCGAATTCTATGATATAGACATCCCCAGGGATGTGGTACCTTTTTTCTAAATGTAATACAAACATAACTTTTCTTCTTCAATATATATATATATATATATATATATATATAGGGAGAGTATGAGATAATAGGAGTAAGGCCTCAATAAATTGGGGCCAACTATAGCGCTTGCTTCAGGTGAACCACTGCTGGACAATTGCTTGTCAATACAAAAAAAGGTTAAAAAACGTGTGAGGTTGGTAGGCCTTAGAATATATATGGTGCATTAAACCTTAATAAATACTTAATTAAGGTATTAGCACTAAGCACTTTATTAAGGTTTAATGCACCATATATATTCTAAGGCCTACCAACCTCACACATTTTTTAACCTTTTAAGCAATTGTCCAGCAGTGGATCACCTGAAGCAAGCGCTATAGTTGGCCCCAATTTATTGTGGCCTTACTCCTATTATCTCTCTCTCTCCCTATAGCAGCTGCATTTCCAATCATCTATTTATCGCTATAATATTGCATTTATTTTATTAAAACATACCTTAACCCTACCCATAGGCGCGAGGGATATACATATTCAAGTATATTAATTCACATATATACAGAGATGTATAGTAACTAAGTAGAACTGCTTCACTACTGTACTTAAGTACGGAAAGGCGGTATCGGTACTTTCCTGGAGTATAATTTTTTTCTCCTACTTCCACTTTTACTTCACTACATTTTTTCGATGATTTCAATACTTCTACTCCAATATTTTTTTTTTTGTGCTGCATAGTTACTCGTTACAATTATAAAAATTACCACTGCCAGAACAGTAGATGGCAGGTTTCATGAAGTTCAAAAAAATTTGTATAATGTCATGTGTAAATCAGCGCATACGAAAATAAATGCTACTGTATGTATAAATAAAATGGTCTACATATCTGCTGTTAAGGGGAAAGAGAACCTCCCCCAACCAAGGAGAGTCACAAGCGTACATAGACCTTTTTTCTGGTAAGAGGCTGATTTTGCTTTTTTCACTGGAATTTGAGAGCACAGGTTTTGCAGTTTTGTTTCACTGGAAGAGTCTATTTGGATATTATTTTGCACTTACCTTCATCCGCCGGGTAAGGGGGAAATCCACAAGGTGGTGGGAGTCTGCACCCATTATTTGGAATAGCTCCTGTTTGATTCCTGCACCTTTGAAAATATATTCATCTTGTTTTGTCACATATATATGGTATTATGGCATTATGGCATTATATATATGGACTTTTTATTGACTTTGATTTCATACACTCTTCCTTTATTTCATTATTGGAATATATTGTTGTATATCACATTGGTTTATATATGATTTTGCGCACCAATAAGCTGTGGAGAAAAAAAAAACATGCAGGGAAGAGAAGGAGGGATGCTTTAAAGGGGAAAGGGAGGGACATACTTTATCTGTTTTTGTTTGCAAAAAGTTACAGCCAAAGGAATTGTGATTGTCCTTTAGGTTAATCATTTGAAGTAATAAAAAACAATATGATGTTCAAACTTTTGACTTCTTTCTTTAATAACTACATAACACAGTACTTGTACTTTTACTTTCAGTACTTGAGTAGCAAATGTTTTTTTTAAAAACTACTGGTACTTTTACTTTCAGTACTTAAATAGCAAAAGTTTAAATAAAACTACTTGCAATACTTAAGTACAAAAAATGTTGAATACTTTAGTACTTCTACTCAAGTCACTTTTTGATAGAGCACTTCCACTTCTACTCAAGTCACTTTTTGATCGAGCACTTGTACTTTTACTCAAGTATGGGTTCCGAGTACTTTATACAAGTGTGTGTATATATATATATATATATATATATATATATATATATATATATATATATATATGAGCAAATTCGGGTTAAAGTGGTAAAACTGCAGACATGGTATAGGAAGTGGTCATAGGCTGTGTGGGCATAGTACAGAAGATGTCAGAGGCTGCAGACATGGTACAGGATGACATGTCAGAGGCTGTGGGCATGGTACAGGAGATGCAGGGGCTGTGGGCATGGTGCAGGAGATGCAGGGGCTGCGGGCATGGTGCAGGCGATGCAGGGGCTACGGGCATGGTGCATGGGCTACGGACAAGGTACAGAAGATGCAGGGGCTGCGGGCATGGTGCAGGGGCTGCGGACATGGTACAGGAGATGCAGGGGCTGCGGGCATGGTGCAGGGGCTGCGAACATGGTACAGGAGATGCA
The DNA here is from genome assembly GCF_965119305.1 of Pelophylax lessonae. Taxonomy (NCBI): domain Eukaryota; kingdom Metazoa; phylum Chordata; class Amphibia; order Anura; family Ranidae; genus Pelophylax; species Pelophylax lessonae. The sequence goes on along the minus strand of NC_138769.1, from coordinate 687,577,125 downwards.
GGGGCTGTGTGTATGGTGCAGGGGCTGCGGACATGGTGCAGGAGATGCAGGGGCTGCGGTCATGGTGCAGGAGATGCAGGGGCTCCGGGCATGGTGCAGGTGATGCGGGGGCTGTGGACATGGTGCAGGAGATGCAGGGGTTGCGGGCATAGTGCAGGGGATGCAGGGGTTGCGGGCATAGTGCAGGAGATGCAGGGGCTGTGGGCATAGTGCAGGGGCTGTGAACATGGTACAGGAGATGCAGGGGTTGCGGGCATGGTGCAGGAGATGCAGAGGCTGCAGGCATGGTGCGGGGACTGCAGACAAGGTATAGGAGATACAGAGGCTGCGGGCATGGTGCAGGGGCTGCGGGCATGGTGCAGGAGATGCAGGGGCTGCAAGCATGGTGCAGGGGCTGTGGACATGGTACAGGAGATGGAATGGCTGTGGGCATGGTGCAGGAGATGCAGGGGTTGCGGGCATGGTGCAGGAGATGCAGGGGTTGCGGGCATGGTGTAGGAGATGCAGGGGCTGTGGGCATGGTGCAGGAGATACAGGGCCTGTGGGCATGGTGCAGGGACTGCAGGCATGGTGCAGGGGCTGCGGACATGGTACAGGAGATGCAGGGGCTGCGGACCTGGTGCAGGAGATGCAGGGGCAGTGGGGATGGTGCAGGGGCTACGGACATGGTGCAGGAGATGCAGGAGCTGAGGGCATGGTGCAGGAGATGCAGGGGCTGTGGGCATGGTGCAGGGGATGAAGACATGGAGCAGGAGATGCAGGACTGTGGGCATAGTACAGGAGATGCAGGGTTGCTGGCATAGTGCAGGGGCTGCAGGCATGGTACAGGAGATGCAGGGCTGTGGGTATGGTACAGGAGACGCAGAGCTGCGGGCATAGTACAGGAGATGCAGTGCTGTGGGCATAGTACAGGACAATCTCCTGTACCATGCCTGCAGCACTGCATCTCCTCAGGAGAGTCTCACTTACCCTTTGGTGAGGGGCCTTACATTTAAAAATGGTGCCGGCCTGGAGCCAACACGTCACCGCACATGTGCCATCTGCCCGCGGGAATAGCCGAACGTGTAGGGTTTTCCCAAGCAGTGGAGGCGCATGCGCACTGTGCATGTTGGGCCGGCCGTGCCCATTTTTTTTTACAGGTCTTAGCAGCCCCAGGGCAGGGGAAACTTGCCGGCCTACCTGGAAATTTATCGGTGTCCCAGTCCGGCCCTGATCTCCACCTCTTTAAGGTTGCCTACCCCTGGGTTAGAGAAACCACATGACAGCGCTGACCAACAAGAAGCGCTGGGACACCTTACCGGAACAATGTCAATGTCAGGCTGCGTATTGCAGTGTACAATGTATAGAGCGCTACACTGGCATCACGGCTGCTGTGTGCAGCGAGGTCCGGAGGAGGGGGCCAGTATATTTGGAGTTATTTCACCAAATTATTTTTTGTGAAAGGTGAATATAACCTTTAGGCCCTATGGAATTTTCCCACTGTCTTGCTGCGGTTTAGTTGCTGTGCAGTGTACCTGTGGTTTTCATGCAGGTTACCTATGCTTTCCCATATTTTTATTATGTCCTGCATTTTTTAAGGTGCAGCATCCTGCACCAAGCAGCGTCCAAACCACAGTCGGGCAGTGTGAAAGCACTCTTATTCAAAGAGCGTACAGCAGCCCAGGATGCACAGGTGTTCCATAAAGGGGTGTGCAGGCAGTCTGTTAAAAATCAATGACAGGCAGGCAGCTGCAAAGACCTGCACGGACCTCCACATGCATCGTGGAGAGCACATCTATGGAAGCCCATGGAGGTACTTGCAGTTGGCTGCCTATCATTGATTTCAACAGGATGCCTACACGCCCCTGCATGGAACACTTGTGCATCCCAGGCATCTGAAGATTGCCTTTCTTAAGTGTGTACCAATTGATTTGCCTATGTGAAGGAGGCCTTAGGGTTCCTGAACACAGTACAGTAAAACCTTGGTTTGAGAGTAACTTGGTTTAAGAGCGCTTTGCAAGACAAGCAAAATTTTCCAATGTCTTGATATACAAGTAGCCTCAAGTCACAGCTGAGTATAAAAGAGAAGAGAGGCACCTCTAAGTGTAGCAATATGATTAAATGTAATGAAGGTACATCATTTAGCAATTCACATGCTTTATGATTGGAACAGGCACATCTAAGGATGCAGGCATCCAGGCTAAAGCTGTCCTCATAGATCATCCTCCGCACCGCCATCTATGTCATCCCTTCCATGCTTCCCCTCGCTTTCAGATCGTTTTACTGCAGGGTGGTCTTCCCGGTCAGGATTACAGACTGGCAGCCGGCGGTGCAGAAGATAGTCTATGTGGACAGCTTTAGCCCGGATGCCTGCATACTTAGATGTTCCTGTTTTATTCATCAACAATGTGAGTTGCTAAATGTTGTACCTTCATTAAATGGAACCATATTGCTACACTTAGAGGCGCCTCTCATCTCTCTTATACTCTGTAGCTCCTGCTGGATTTTGCTTCTAATCCCCTTGTGGAAGCGGCTATTTGTGGATGGACATTTTATGGTTATATAACCTATCGCAAGGCTATAATCTTTTTATATGGACTATAAACTGAAGGACTTATGAATAAATGGTTGTGGAACGAATCAGCTGAGTTTCCATTATTTCTTATGGGGAAATTTGCTTTGATATAAGAGTGCTTTGGATTACAAGCATGCTTCCGGAACGAATTATGCTCGCAATCCAAGGTTTTACTGTACTGATGTCTGAACTAGATGGACTAGTGTCCCTTTTCAACCTAACTATGTAACTCTTCTTTTTTTAAAACACAGGAATGGGTAGTATATGCGTATACTGTATATGCATATATGCACGTAAATGTGAGTGTTCTCAAGTACACATGTCTAAAAATTCTTCTAGCTCTTTTTTTGTCAAGGGGATGTTATGTATGCACTAATTCACACATATATGCCCATAAAACACCGGCCAGCAACACAGATTTTTGCATCTGTGTGTACAGGCCCATTAAAAACAATGAGCTGCATTTAGATCAGTACAAACGCCTGAACACCACGTGCAAGAGCCCTAAAGAAGTATTTAACCTTCAGTGGTAAATTACATTACATCAATAACTTATTGAGTGATTTACTAAAGGAATAGACTATTCACTGAGCAAAGTGAATATTAACTTTATAATATCTATATGTAAACAGTATCTCTATCTATCTATCTATCTATCTATCTATCTATCTATCTATCTATCTATCTATCTATCTATCTATCTATCTATCTATCTATCTATCTATCTATCTATCTATCTATCTATCTATCTATCGTGCATCTGGAAAGAATTCACAGCACTTCACTTTTTCCACATTTTGTTATGTTACAGCCTTATTCCAAAATGGATTCAGTTCATTATTTTCCTCAAGATTCTACAAACAATACCCCATAATGACAAAGCGAAAGAAGCTTGTTTGAAATCTTTGCAAATGCATTAAAAATAAAAAAATGAAAATAATCCCATGTATATAAGTATTCACAGCCTTTGCTCAATACTTTGTTGAAGCACCTTTGGCACCAATTACAGCCTCAAGTAAGTTTTGAGTATGGTGCTACAAGCTTGGCACACCTATTTTTGGGCAGTTTCTCAAGTTATAGAAACATCTCAAGGATGATGAGTGGAAGCAAGATGCACATAAGCTCAATTTTGGTGTCATGGCAAAGACTGTGAATACTTATGTACATGGGATTTTTTTCGTTTTTTATTTTTAATAAATTTGCAAAGATTTCAAACAAACTTCTTTCATGTTGTCATCATGAGGTATTGTTTGTGAATGTAGAGGAAAATAACAAATTCAATAAATTTTGGAATAAGGCTGTACCATACCAAAATATAGTAAAAGTGAAGTGCTGTGAATACTTTCCGGATGCACTGTATCTATCTATCTATGTAGCACCCTTTAGTGTGCTACTAGTGTCAGTGTAGGCAAATTTACTCATAGTTAACTTGCAAGTCTTAATTGAATCATGGGTTTACTGCAGGTCAGGTTGGATAACTCCTACAGGCAGGTCTCTGGTGCCTCCCCCTGATTCTAGAAGTTTGGAGAAATTTCTAGAAGCTGGAGGGCATAGGACAAGAGGGTTGATCTGCATACTTAGGGAGTTTGGCCGATCCCCAGGCAGTGTGCCTGGCAGGGTGGTTGAGCCAGCCCCTAAACATAGAGGAGTCATGAAAGCAGGGGGAGACATGGAGTGCTGAGGAGGCTGTTGTTGGCCTTGGAGGGGAGCCCCTGGTCTAGGGGGGCTTTGCCTCGGGCTGGAGCTTGGGCTGACTTGGGAGGATCCTGACGGCAGTGCGGTTTGAAAGGTAACTTACCTAAGAAGCCGCGGGAGCAAGGAGGACAGTGTAAGTACATCAGCACGTTCAGGGACATACAAGGGGAGAGACTGCCATATGTAGCAAGCCTTTCTGGAAGACAGTGTTGTGCTTAATCTTTCCTTTCCCTTGCCCTGGGAGATCTTTGGAGTAGCCGAGTGGGCTGGAAAAGAAGTAGTCGGTAGGCTGGTGAAGAAGCAGCCAGGTGGGCTGGTATTTCCTGCAGTCAGTAGAACTGGGATCAGTGTTTACAGGGGAGTTGGAGATACACCAGAATTCAGCCTACTACTGCTACTTTCTAAGGGACTAAGAGTTCCTAGTCCCTAAGGGGATTTTGCATCTTCTCTTATCAGAGACAGTTTTATAGAGTGTACATAGGGAGGAAGTTGTCCCTGTTTTGTTGCAACCAAGTTGGGCATTCCATGATTCCTATTTCCATCCAAGTTAATACCCCTTATAAAAAAAAAAAAACAAGCTTAAAGACTGTTCCTTGTGTCTAGTCAGCTGCAAACCCTGTGGGGGTAGTGCCAAATATATAGTGCTCAAAGAAATTAAAGGAACACTTTTTTTAATCAGACTATAGCATCAATTCAAGTAAACTCCTGGGATATTGATCTGATCATGTTATTAGCAAAAGGTGGTTGTTAATCAGTTTCAGCTGCTTTGGTGTTAATGAAATTAACAACAGGTGCACTAGATAGGCAACAATGAGACAGCCTCCAAAACTAGAATGGTTTTTCAGGTGGAGGCCACTGACATTTTTTCCTCTACTCATCTTTTCTGACTGTTTTTTACTAGCTTTGCATTTTGGCTAGGGTCAGTGTCACTACTGGCAACATGAGGCCATACCTGGACCCTATAGAGGTTGCGCAGGCAGTCCAACTCCTCCAGGATGGCACATCAATTTGTGCCATTTCCAGAAGGTTTGCTGTGTCTCCAAGCACAGTCTCAAGAGCATGGAGGAGATTCCAGGAGACAGAGAGTTACTCTTGGAGAGCTGGACAGGGCCGTAAAAGGTCCTAAACCCATCATCAGGACCGGTGCAAGGAGTAACAGGATGAGCATTGCCAGAGCCCTAATGCCTACAGTACTAGTCCTCTAATTGCCCAATGCTCACTACCCTGCACGGTGAAGCTCGATTGGCATTTGCCATTGAACATTAGAATTAGCAGGTCAGCCACTGCCACTCTGTGCTTTTCATAGATGAGAGTATGTTCACCTTGAGCACACGTGACAGACGTGAAAGGGTCTGAAGAACATCGTTCAGCATGACCGGTTTGGTGGTGGGTCAGTTATGGTCTTGGAAAGGCGTATCCATGGAGGGATGCACAGACCTGTACAGGCTAGACAATGGCACCCTGATTGCCATTAGGCATTGGGATGAACTCCTTGGACCCATTGTCAGACCCTACGCTGGTGCAGTGGGTCCTGGGTTCCCTCTGGTGCATGACAATGCCCAGCCACGTGTGGCGAGAGTATGCAGATAGTTCCTGGAGGATTAAGGAATTGATACCATTGAATGGCCCCCACGCTCGCTTGAGCTAAATCCAATAGAACGCCTTTGGGACATTATGTTTTGGTCCATCCAATTCCGCCAGGTTGCACCTCAGTCTGTTCAGGAGCTTAGTGATGCCCTTATTCAGATCTGGGAGGAAATACCCCAGGACATTATTATCTCATTAGAAGCATGTCCCAACGTTGTCAGGCATGCATAAAAGCATGTGGGGGGCATACAAACTATTAAGTACCATTTTGAGTTACTGCACAAAATTCCAGCAAAATGGACTAGCCTGCTACATAATTTTTTCACTATTTGCGGGGTGTCTTTGAATTCAGCCCTCTGTAGGTTTAAAATTTTCATTTCCATCAAACTATGTGGCATCCTTTCGTTCCTAACACATTACCCAGTCCATATCAGTATAAATACCCAGCATGAGATTTTTCCCCATTGAGATCTGATGTGTTTTCAAAGTGTTCCTTTAATTTTTTGAGCAATTTATATTTTTTTCCCTAAAATCCTGTATCATCCTTATTAGGTTAAAGACTGATATTTTGTATGATCATTGTGTTTCTTTTATTAACCCAGGCATTAATTAATGCATGTTTTGGTTTGATATATTCATATACTTATTTTACAGTGGTATGACTCTGATGAGAAGAAACAGAAGTCAACTGGAAATGACAAGATTCAAGCAGCCATACTACATAATTTGACTGTTTTTATTCTCTCAAGGAGCCGGTCAAAAATATATTTATGCATTAAATAATATTCTGTATAAAGGGCACTGGGTCTTTCAAGTGCCTTCATTCTGCATTCTTATGTCTTCAAGTTTTGCGTAGTGAAACTTGGGGAAACTAAATGTGTTAAAATGGAATTTAAAATGGAATTAAACACAGTAAGAAATTGCTGGGAGGTAGTGTTTTTTGGCAGAAGAGACTTGCAAATGGTTTTTTAACAGGGGGATTCAGGGAAGGAAAAATTGCTTTGTTAATGCTAGTGATAGACTGCAGCATACTATATGTAATTTTTGTTTTTGCCCATAGTTACAATTTAATTAGCACTCTAAATTCCCCCTTAATAGATGACATGGGTTTGATCTTTGTTGCCGCATGTCAACGATGTGGAATGTTTATTTTGGAAAGGGGAAAGTTTAACCTATTTTTTTTTTTTTTATGGTGGCCCGTACGGGGAGCGAAAGTTTAACCTATTTTTTTTTTTTTATGGTGGCCCATACGGGGAGCGAAAGTTTTACCTATTTTGTATGTGTACCAATGTCTCTGCACTCTGGACCACAATCCTGTGCGATTCTGGTGTGAACTGGTCTTTAAAGTGTTATTAAACTCTCAGTTGAAAAGAAGTTTTTTTACATGTTTGCAGGAAGGACCTGAATACTGTACTTGCAAAAACTAGGAGGGTTTAATACTACTTTAAAATGTATGTAACCCTATCAATGAACTCCTATTGTTTTCTTCTCTTGATCTAATAAACAGTTGAAAACACTTTGTTAAAGCTGCATGAAAGTGAAGCTAAAAAAAACCTGTTGATCCTCACTGAAAAGTGAGTTAGAAAGTACTAGAGTCATGCTCTAGGGAAGGACTCGCCAAATTTTTAAATACGAGGGTATATTTTACAAATATAAAACACAAAAAATCCTGCGCTAATAGTGAATATACAAGTGAAAAAATAAATAGATGTGAAAGCAGCTGAAAACACTTGATCAATAGTAGGATCAACAGTATAAAGCAAAAAATAGTGCAGCGCTATCTAGTATGGTGTAACCCATAAATCAAAGTGAAGTATTAAATGACGGCCCCGGACGACGTCACGTATGACGAAACCAGTCGGGTGGTACTGGACGCACAACTGTCACGCTCCCTAGACGCCGGCTCACATACACGCGGGACACTGCGATCTTATGCATCGGCCTTGGATTCTTTTTGATGTGCCTGTATACACAGCTACCTATGTAAGTGCAATTCAAATAAAACCTTGAGCAAATTTTACGGAATTACGCTATGTGCTGCTTATTTCCTTCCATATGTTATGATACCATGTGTGGAGTTCCTATGTGATATAGAGGAATTTACCTGGCTACCTGGTCTCTGGAGGAGGTGATCCATTTGGAATCATTGGTTTAGCGTATGTGGCCATTCCATTAAGTTGGAGGCCTGAGCTTCTGGTAAGCTGCCATCTTGCTACTTGTATTCCACGGGTGTACCTCTGCCTTTACCTTTGGATTCCAAGTCTTCGGGTCTATCATCACCTCTCTGGGACTTTTCATCACTATTTACTATTAATTTTTGGAACACATTTATGGACTTGTTTGTTCACTGTGTTAATTCATGTCATTTAATACGTCACTTTGATTTATGGGTTACACCATACTAGATAGCGCTGCACTATTTTTTGCTTTATATTTTACAAATATTGGAGGGCCAATACAGTTTACTTATATAAATTAGCGAATCAGATTTAAATGAAGATTTGTTTGTAGCCAGCATGACATGATTTATTTAAAAAAGTACAAGAGAACACTGAGCTAAAATGGAAATTAACCTGCCAGCACTAAGAGCAAACATACACACTCCAAAAAATATACAAACAAAAAAAGTGCAGCGCTAAGAGATAAAAAATGTATGATATACAAAATCTAAAAGTCCAATTAAAGTGTATAAAGATACCAATCCACAGGAGCAATCAAAGCAGGGAAGGAACCACTGGCAATGACAGATGTAATTTTTCAAGAAAGTACAAGGGTGACTTAGAATGGTAACTCCGCACCCAAAGTGAGTAGTAGAATCTGCTTACCAGATTGTAAGACCACTAAATTATAGGTGGTCAAATGGAGCATATACCAATAAGTCTCTCATGGAGCCTGTTCAGTAGGCACAATCGAATCCCAGAAAATATAAGACAAAAAACGCTTGAAGATGTTATCTGTGACAAAACGCGTAGGAGGTCCACAACGGTGATGTCATCGCATTCTTTCCACCAGATTGGCTGGTTTCAGAGCCGAACACACGAGGTGAAGCCCACAGGAAGGCTGCTATACACATACTGTTGACATCTTGGATCTTGTAAGTGCAATCTGTATTTACCTATTAAAGTGGTATTCTTTTAATGCACTATGGCACTTAGCCCTCTAGTGATCAAAAAAGGCATTTCATAACTAGGCTAACTAACTGGCTACTGGGTGGCCAACCAAGCCAATAGCATCTTTAAAAGGAGAGATAAGCAGTTCAGCCTCCCCACAGCAGCTGGCCACACCCCCCCTGCACACCGGAACAAACGGTCGGGTGGCCCCTCAAATAGTACAGCCAGAACAGACAGGCCCCCCCACAGTGGCGGAACTCCAGGGCCCAGAGTCGCAATGGTGACTGCTGCAACCCTGGTAGTTCCACCACTACTCTCACACCTTTAAATTATTATTTTAATTTTATAAAGTTTATAAAGTTTATTGTGGTACAGACACAAGCACTGTTCCCCTGATGGATCATATCCCTTTAAAGTGGTTGTTAAACTCAGACATAAAATATGAACAAAGCATATCCCTCTATAGTGTGTTCTTAATTTATCCCTGTCTGGAAAGATGAAATATGCCCAGGTGCATAGTTATGCGCAGACAGAGATTTCCTGTTAGCCAGACCCATGCTTACGCCCGCCACTAGATTGTCACCTATGGACTATTTAAACACCTCTGCTGCACTAGGACTTTACCTTATGGTCTACAGTGTTTTGCTACCTGCTACCTGTTCCTGTGCTTGATCTCTTGTTGCCGTTCTGCTATCCGTCTGACCATGCTTGACCTCTGCCTGAACCAACATCTGGCTTGCTCCTCGACCATGTCCCTGCCTGATCCTTCTGCCTTTCTGCTTACCCTTCCCAACCCCAGCCTGAACCTTACTACTCTTCTGCCTGCTGCTCTGTTCCTGACCTGCCTGCTAGTTACAGACCTGGCTTGCCTGACCCTGAATCCAGCTGGTGGAGGCTATCCCTACTCCTGCAGCCTTCCAAGTACCTGCTGTCTGCTACCTGCTGGCCTGCCAAGTGCTTGGTGCCTGTGACCTGCCAGCCATCAAGTGCCTGCTGACTGTCTTCCAGCCTGCTGCCCTGTGTCACGATCCAACCTGCATCCAAGTGTACACAGACCTGATCTGATCTGCAGCCATCATCACTAGAACTGCCAGGCACTCAAGCCTCTCCAGGCTCTTGTGCCTCCTGTTACTTTACCAGGGGTACCGAGCCGGAGGTGTAAGAGATCGCCTTCCTCTCAAAGTCAGACTCCATTACCAGGTATGTGACAGTCCCTCTATAGTGTGTCTCGAGTAAGAGCATTAAGTCTAATTTCTGTCTGCATCTTCGTTCCTCTGCTATCAGCATGAATCACTTCTAGTTTTCCTGACACCAAGAGAACAAAGGTGACAGACGAGGGCCTCCAGCACGCAGTCTGTAATTGACAACCTCAGCTCTGTTCCTGTGTGCTGTGTGAAGGGGGATGTGTCTCTTCCTCCAATCAGTTGTCAGAGCTCTCCCCACTAAGCTCTGTAGAGTTTGATTTCAGCTCTTCTCCTCCTTTTTTTCTGACAGATTTATAATTTCTGCACTTTGAATGGATGTAGAGAAGAGAAGACCGCAGATAAACAGGTACACTTTATGTAGAAGGATTTGTTTTATCTCTGTATATCTCCTGAGGCCAGTCACTTCACTGGGTATATGTTAGGGGTTTACAACCACTTTAACTTATTAATTATACAACACATTTAAAATTGTGATACTATTACATTGCCAAATAAGCAATCTAATTTTTCTTCTTGATATAAACAGTAGTCAGTGTCCTTATTTTTCTCATCCCCTTTGATTTTTCTTTTAAGCCAGTGTCACCTTGACCTGTTCCAGTCTAAAATTACTTATCTGCAACATAATAATTGCTTATTCTTCAATATGGATATTTGGATAAAGTCATTTAATCCAGAATTATTTGTCAGGTACTAATGTTACCTAAAAAATAGACTGTGCAGCCAGATAGCGACTTACAGTCAACATTTGTTTTTTTTTCATTACAGATGGTCAGAATAAAGAATTATGTTGGAAAAAATACTCCAAAGCTCATCTTTTTCCTGTAATTAAAAATACCCCCCCCCCCCCCCAACCTCTAAACAAAAATGTCAACACTGCCTTTTTAACTAGCTTTCAGTGCTGGAATTGGCCAAGGGACACATTGGATGTTTTTGTCCCCTGTCTGTGCATTACTGGGCTTCTGGTGTATGCCTTTGCCTTTTAAGGCAGAATAGGCTCCCTCTAGACCAGGGGTGTAAAACTTGATTTAATCGCAGGCCGCATCAGCAATATGGTTGCCCTCAAAGGGCCGCTTGTATCTAGGTCATGATACATACAGAGTGCAAGGTTCAGGAGTGTGTTACATACAGAGTGCAGAGTTCAGGGGTGCGCTATGTACAGAGTGCAGAATTCAGGGGTGCACTGTGTACAGAGTGCAGAGTTAAGGGGTGTGCTCCGTGCAGAGTTCAGGGGTGCCCACTATGTACAGAATGCAGAGTTTTGGGGTGCCCTATGTACACAGTGCAGAGTTCTGGGGTGTGCTACGTACACAGTGCAGAGTTAAGGGGTATGCTATGTACAGAGTGCAGAGTTGAGGAGTGCGCTACACACAGAGTGCAGAGTTCAGAGGTGTGCTACGTACAGAGTGCAGACTTTAGGGGTGCGCTATGTACAAAGTGCAGAGTTTAGGTGTGCTCTACATACAAAGTGCAGAGTTCAGGGGTGTGCTACATACAGATTTCAGAGCTAAGGGCTGCGCTATGTACAGAGTGTAGAGTTTAGGAGTACGTGCTATTTACAGAGTGTCAGGACTATGCTATGAACATTGGGCAACATCTTTCCCACCACTCTCCTCCCATCCACCCACCTCTGCACACATCTGCCTCCACACCCCCTCCAAAGTTTTCTTATATCTGTACTCTATCCCACCTTTCTACTAAGCCCAGCTTTGGTACCTTCCCGTATAGGCAGCTTCCTCCCTGCATATTGGGCTATAGTTAGTACCTCCCTATGTAGGCAGATCTGTGTGTTTAGCTCCAGTACCAGTGTTCAGTTTTGCCCTATATGTGTTATTTCGCTATCAAAATCATCAGCTCAACAACAACCGCACTTATGTGTAAGATGTACAAGGCTTTTACAGCACTCCCTCTCTTCATTGCCACTATTGGAAAAAGCAAGTCCCCAAATGTCCAGCCACAGGATGCAGTGCACTGGATGGAAAAGAAACTCAGCAACCAGTGCCTTTAGGAACCTCTTCCACTGACAGCTATGCTGGACCGGCCGCGCATGTGCTAAGCTTACAAAGTATTTACCACTGGAGGGACTGAGGAGAAGAGAGAGTGGGAAATGTTTACCTTTGTTGCCTATGAGACTGGCTACCCACGCATGCACTCAGCTCACAGAAAGCCGGCGCAGCTTGCGGGACTGAAGGGGATAGAGCCGGAAATGTTTACTCTTATTGCCTGGGATACCTGGCGTGATATCAGAAAGAACAGACAGCAGTGAAAACACTAGGTGGCGACCAATGTGCGGGCCACATGACAAGGCCTGGTGGGCCGGATTTGGCCCGCGGTCCTTGTGTTTGACACCTGTGCTTTAGGCATACCAGCACTTCATTTATCCATTGCTATATATGCTCCAACATGGAGGCTCTCATAAACAAGAATTAACTGCATTATACAGAGGAACCTTGACAAGGCAATTCAACTTCTACATACACTATATTGTCAAAAGTATTGGGACGCCTACCTTTACACACACATGAACTTTAATGGCATCCCAGTCTTAGTCCGTAGAGTTCAATATTGAGTTGGCCCACCCTTTGTAGCTAAAACAGCTTTAACTCTTCTGGCATGGCTGTCCCCAAGCTTTAGGAATGCGTCTATGGGAATGTTTGACCGTTCTTCCAGAAGTGCATTTGTGGATGAGAAGGCCTGGATCGCAGTCTCCGCTCTAATTCATCCTAAAGGTGTTCCAGCAGGTTGAGGTTGGGTTGTGCCGGTCAGTCAACTTCCTCCAACCCAAACTCGCTCATCCATGTCTTTATGGACCTTGCTTTTTACAGTAGTGTGCAGTCATGTCAGAACAGGAAGGAGCCATCCCCAAACTGTTCCCACAAAGTTGGGAGCATGACATTGTTCAAAATGTCATAATATGCTGACACCTTAAGGGTTCTCTTCACTGGAACTATGGGGCCAAGCCCGACCCCTGAAAAACAACCCCACACCATAACCTCCCCTCCACCAAATGATCTGGACCAGTGCACAAACCCAAGTTCCAGAAAGACATGGATGAGCGAGTTTGGGGTGGAGAAACTTGACTGAGTCCTGATCTCAACCTTATAGAACACCTTTGGGATAAATTAGAGTTTTAGACTGCGATCCAGGCCTTCTTGTCCACATCAGTGCCTGACTTCACAAATGCGCTTCTGCAAGAATGGTCAAACATTTCCATAGACACACTCCTAAACCTTGTGGACAGCCTTCCCAGAAGAGTTGAAGCTGTTATAGCTGCCTGCACAGGGTGGGCCAACACAATATTGAACCCTACAGACTAAGACTGGGGTACCATTAAAGTTCATGTGCGTGTAAAGGCAGACAAACCAATACTTTTGGTAGTATAGTGTATATTTGCATACAGTAGGGATCGGAAGTTTGGGCACCCCAGATAAAAATTTGTATTAATGTGCATAAAGAAGCCAAGGAAAGATGGAAAAATCTCCAAAAGGCATCAAATTACAGATTAGACATTCTTATAATATTACAACAAAAGTTAGATTTTATTTCCATCATTTACACTTTCAAAATAACAGAAAACAAAAAATGGCGTCTGCAAAAGTTTGGGCAATAAGAATTTATAGCATGCACTGCCCCCTTTGCAAGGCTGAGACCTGCCAGTGTCATGGATTGTTCTCAATCATCGTCTGGGAAGACCAGGTGGTGTCAATCTCAAAGGTTTTAAATGCCCAGACTCATCTGACCTTGCCCCAATAATCAGCACCATGGGATCTTCTAAGCAGTTGTCTAGAAAACTGAAACTGAAAATAGTTGACGCTCACAAAGCTGTTTTCAGTGCAAATTGTTAGACAATGCAAATTTCTTTCACTGGCTAGCTGGTAAGTGTGCTGGGAAATACATTTTGTTTCAAAAAATTCTAAAAATGATGTCCTCTTCCTTTCCATTTGTAAAATCAACCCCCTAACACACACAAAAGACTCCCATCCCTTCCGTTTAAAAAAATTACCCTCCATCATACTTTCTCCTTTTTCAAAAAGACTACCTATTCCCTCCATTTCTAAAAATGCCCCCCTATCCCTTCCATTTATAATATTTTCCTCCACGACTCCCCATTTCTTAAAAAAAGAAAAAACCCTCCTCCTTATCACCAATGTTTTTAAAATAGCCCCTATCCCCCCAATTTTGTTGACCCTCCACACACCCAATTTCTAAAAAATACCCCCCTATGTCACCCCTTTCTAGTAATTTCTCAGTCTAGTCATTTTATCATTTATATGTGTATTCATTATTCTTTCTCCTTGCATTGAAATCAGTAAAATTGAAGTCAGGCACAAAATCTTGCACATTTCAGACAATATGCTGAACAACAGTGAACATTAGAAAAGTTAATTTAGTTCCTAAGAGCTATTCACTAGGATGCTGGCAATCACTCCCACTATTTCAGAAACCCATTACCTGGCACGTGTATTCTATGAAGCACACAGTCATCCACAGCGGTACAGGCAGTGAGTCACCTATCACTCAATCAATTGTAGTTATATTTCTAGGAGAAGATTCATGAGGCACAGCCTCCACAGGCAGTGATATATACATTTTCCCATTACATAATTTGATATCTTCTTGAGAAATGTGATTGTAGACATGTATCACTTAAACTGTCAATTCTTTAATAATTCCAGCATGGGGTTTACTCGCAATATTGGCTCTGCCTGTCATTTTCTAAATGTCATTGATAGGGTGGGATGACCTGGGGAGACCATAATAATTGTTGGGGGACCCCAGTATTAGGAGATGTAATTTTTGATTGAGGGTGACCTGGAAGGACCCATCTTGATTGTTCGGAGACTACATTAACCACATTATTGATTGAGGGTGACCTGGAAGACCCTCTTATTTCTTGGAAAATATATACAGTATGAGACAGCACCTCCACAGGCAAAATCTATAAATTTACCTATTTGTCTGGTGGTGGTGACCTGGAAGACTCTCATATCACTTGGCAAAGATTCATGACCTGGGGTGACCTGGGAGACCCCATTATTGTTCGGGGGGGTCACCTATTGAAGATTTGTGAGGCACAGCAAATATGGGCAGCAATGTAAAAAAATTACCTATTACACTGTTTGCTTTCTTCTTAACCACTTGCCGACTGCCGCACGACTATTTACGTCGGCAGTCAGCCCCTCACAGGCAGAGCGACTTAGGTCTACGTCGCTAGCCTGTAAGAGTTTTGGGAGCAAGCGCGCGCCACCGGATGCGCGCTCCCGCTCGGTCACGGACCCCCCGCGCATGTGCCCGGCAGACCCGCTGTTCGCCGGGCACTCGCGTTCCTCCATGACAGCGGAAGAAAGGCAGGCGGCTAGTGTAAACAAAGCCGCCTGTCAGTTCTCCCTGTGTAAGAATGATGATCAAACGGTTCTACTATGTAGGACTGTTGATCACTGTTCTTACACATCAAGCCACAGCCAATCACAGTTAGATACACGACCCTAGGACACACTTAACCCCTCCCTCTCCACTGCCAGTGTCATTTTTACAGTAACAGTGCATATTCAAATAAATAGTGTGTTTGTATCGAAGGCTATAAACAAAGGGTACCACATCCCTAAATTATATAATATAAACGCTGGGAAAGATATCCCGAAAAACGCCCACAGCTGGAACCTGAGGTGTACAGGTAAGTGCTGGGGTGAGAAAAAAGAAAAGAAGAAGGAAAAGAAAAAAAGCAAAGAAAGAAAAAGAGGGAGGAAGGGGGGGGGAAGAGAGGGGGAGGGGATGAGGGGTGGTGGGGAAGACGGGAACAAAGAGGAGGGGGGAGGGGATGAGGGGTGGTGGGGAAGACGGGAACAAAGAGGAGGAGGGGGGGAGAAAAAGGTGATGGGGACAGAGAAGGGGAAAAGAATAGAAAAAGATAGAAAAAAAAAGGGGGGGGAGGAAAGAAAAAGGGAGAGACGGGGAAATAGGAAAAGGGGGAAGGAAAGACAAACAAGAAAAGAAGGAAAAGAAAAAGGGAGAGAGAGAGGAAGGGAGGAGAGGGAAGGGGAAATGGGAGAAATCCTAGGAAGGGAAGAACGAGAGAGGACCAGAGAGAATGACCCAAAGGTCAGAAAAGCAATGGGAGGGCTGATGGGACTTTAAAGGTACCAGGTAATTCAAAATGATAAGAGTATTCTTAAAAACATGAAATATTTATTAACATGACATCTTTAAAAACAAGGACAAACAATGCAACATTGGTTTATAAGAATCTGACATATACAATGTGAATAGGTAAGGCCACAGAGCAAGAAAAATGATGAAGATATATGGGTTCAATGATGGACATCAAACCGATCCCGACATGTTTCGCGGGCAAAGCTGCACCGCTTCTTCAGGGGAATAAGAACATATAAGCTGTGCAATGCCTTGAAATATCCTGTACAATACAGCAACAACAGAAATTTGTTATTGGTTCACATACATGTGTATAAAACATCAGATTTAGAATGCATGCAATTGTGGAACATCAGAGTGCATCAAGGACTGCCACCGCAGAGAAACCCACCGCCAAACAGATCGGATGAGAGTGCCCCCCAAAAGGAAAAGTCTCCCCAGCGGATGTGGAGGGGCATATATGGCAGGGAGTATGTATGTAGAGCCCAGAGACCCTCCACCACCGAAAAGGGGAGGGGAAAAGGGTAATGTGCCCATATAAAGGGCTGATATATATACCTTATAGAATGTCTGCAATAGACACACTCATATGACCAGAGTAAAAAGAAATAAGAACAGGAGGGCTCCTGTAGAGCGGCCGTGTTTAAACCCCAACGTGGGGTGTTGTTCTGTTGGGACGAAAGTGAAAGATATAAACTTACAATCAGAGGTCTATGAGGTATCTCTCCAGGGGAAAAAATTGGACAGGAAAGCTTTACCTGCGGGATGGTGGATATTAAGCAAACTTTTTCTGGGAAATCTGTATAAAAAACACAGTGAGACCCGAGAGTAAGGTCTTGAACTTATGCCACTGAACCAGAGGGAATGGCACCATCCATTACACGCTTCTATGAGGTATAACCAAGGAAATAGAGATTAGTCAATATGTCTATTCCGGAATACCATTTGTAAAATGGTGTAGTCCGGAGTTCTTACCCACGTGGAACCGCCAAAACAGGTAAACGCCATCTCCTAATGAAAAATGCGTGTGGTCCCGCCTAATATGGCCCTCAACCCGACGCCAGATTGCGCATGACGTCACGCGCAAACTGGGCGGGTCAGGTCCTCAACTGCGCGCGCGCCTGGAGGGGCGCGCGCGCAGTGTCGTTCTAAATGAAGGCAACAATAAGCAGCCCCGAACGGCCACAACAGCGCCGGCCAGACTAGGACATCCGGCCAGTGATGTGCGAGAGGGCCACACATCCGCTAGGAAGTCCGGGGAGCACGCCACCAACCGGGCGGAGGAGAAACTGTAGCGGGGGACAACAAATTGATGCAAATGGACGTCCACAAAAACATGACATACAATTAAATAGGAGCAAAGAACATAGGCAATTTTATTAGTTATGAAAAAACGCCACCTAGTAAACAGTTATTTTAGGTAATAGGTTTAAATAACATATACATGCTATAATGGCAATAGAAACCTAGAGGGAACATAAAGTCCCACGCAGTTTCTACATAAGAGTACCCTATTGGGGAATATATAGACCCCCCAAAAAAACAAGGGAGGAACCCATAAACAGAAACAAATTTATACACAGGTAATGTTTAGATGCTACAGCAATATAGAGTATTGAATCTTGGAGAGACAAAAAAGAACATCAATAGTTAAGAGCAAATTTAAAGAAAAGCAGTATTTCCAATATTGGAATGACTGAGAACTTACCAATCTCCAGAGCCGGAGCTGCGGTATCGCGGGGAGCGGATGGTCAAATTGAACAGTGTGGTGCACAGAGAGGGCATGGATGCCAGACAGGTCACCTGGATCAGACTCAATGGCATTTTAAATAAATAGTTTGAGAGGATGAAATAAAGGAGCTAGGTTTTACCCTAGAAATGGTTTATAGGTCAAGACCTCGTTGATCCCGGGAGGTATAGTGGCCTCTAGGGATTCTATCCAGTAGGATTCCCTTTGTAGGATGCGTTTGTCCCAATTACCCCCCCGGGGGTCCTGTGGGATAACCTCCAAAACGAAAAAAGAGACCATAGAATTGTCATACTTATGACGAAATCCTATATGGCGTGTGACACTAGTTTGTATAGTGCCCCCCTCAGAATGGTAAATGTGATCACCTATACGTTGGCTAAGTTTTCTAATTGTTTTGCCGACATAAAATGCCCCGCAACAACAGGTCATAAGGTAGATCAACCCTTGAGTGTTGCAGTCGGCATGATGTCTGGAATGGAACCATTTCCCATTGGGCAGACGGATACCTGTTCCAGTTCTGACCCAGGGACATTTGTTACAAGACCCACAACGGTATGTGCCTTTTTTGAGACCTTCATTGGTCGTTTCACTGGTGTAATGGCTTTTGGTGAGGCAATCACGAAGAGAAGTGGCTCGTCTAAATACCAGACTAGGTCTGGCATTTAGATATTTATTTAGGGTATAGTCCTGGGTGAGAATCGGCCAATGACGTTTCAAAATGTTAGAATGTCGGCATGTGCAGAGTAGGTGGTAATAAACCTGACATTTTTATCATCCTTTTTGAGGGTCGTCTTGTATAACAGATCGGCTCTCGAATGGGTTTTGGCCCTGTTGTAGGCTTTCCTGAGCAGCGTTTTGGAATATCCTCTGGCAAGGAGTCGCTCACGCAACCGGCCAGCTTGGACACGAAAATTGGCCTCCGCGGAACAATTCCTGCGGAGCCTAAGGTATTGGGCATAGGGAATACTTGCGATCAAAGGGGCGGGATGGGCACTTGCTGCGTTGAGTATGGTATTACCCGCACTGGGTTTGCGGTAGAGATCAGTATCAATAAGTCCGTCCGGGGAGAGGCTGATATTCAGATCCAGGAATGAAATCAGGTGTCTGTCAAAAGTATATGTGAATTTAAGATTTAGAGTGTTGTTATTAATAGCCAGAAGGAATGATGAAAGTTCATCTAATGAACCCGTCCATATAATCAACAGATCATCAATGAACCTGTACCAAATCAAAATATGGGACATCCACTGTTCCATTCCCTCGTCCGAAAAGATCAACCTCTCCCAGGGGCCCAGATATAGATTGGCATAGGAGGGAGCGCAGCAAGTGCCCATAGCCACCCCCTGGATCTGCAAGTATATCTGTTACGAAAAGGTAAAATAATTCCTAGTAAGGATAAATCTCAGCAATTTGAGGACAAAGTCCATCAAGGGCCAAGTTTTGTAATCCTGTTCCTTTAGGAATGATTCAGCCATCCGGATGCCCTGGTCGAGCGGGATACTGGAGTATAAAGCTTCAATATCAATTGCTACAAGCAGGGCATCCGGAGGGACCTGAATCTCCTCAAGGTGTTTGAGAAGATCTGTGGTATCCCTGATATAGGATGGAAGTGCCAAAACATGAGGTAACAAAAACGAATCCACAAATTTGCTGGCGTGTTCCGTGAGCGACTCGTTGCCAGAGACGATAGGTCTACCGGGAGTATGTACAAGACTTTTATGCACCTTAGGCAAGGTGTAAAAAGTAGGGGTTTTGGGATGTTTGATTGACAAAAAGTTATACGTATCCCTGTCTATGAGGCCCTGAGTAAAGGCCTCAATACACAGGGACTTGTATTCACAAATGAAGTCCTTTATGCGATCAGACGCAATGGGACAATACCATTCTTGATTGCGTAGAACTTCTAAGCACATTGTTTCGTATTGGTGAGGGGACATAACAACTATGTTGCCCCCTTTGTCTGAGGGTTTTATTAATATCTCCTTGTTATTTTGAAGTGATGCTAGGGCTAGAGTCTGGTCTCGAGTTAGGTTCCTAGAAATAGAGGGCAAAGGTGTAGTTTTTAGGTCTCTGGACACCCGTTGGACAAAGGTCCAGATGTTGGCATTAATAGATAGATCTGGAAATTTTTCCGATTTAGGTTTAAAGATCTTTTTAGATGGAATTTTAGGGGTAGGTGGAGGGGCTCCATCAAAGGAATCCGTGGAATCAATGATGGATACAACCTCGGGGTTACCTTCTTCATATAGTAAAACTAGGTCTTTTATGGCCCGGCTCTCAGCCATAGTAAGGTGCCTGGTCTGTTCGGCCAATTGTTTTTCTAAGTTTTTTTGTTTTCTGTCATCATCGAACATGAACTTAAAAGTAAGATTTCTTGCAAAAAGATGCAAGTCTTTTATAGTTTCAGAGGTATCAATAGCCCTAGAAGGGCAAAAGCCTAAGCCCAGACCAAGCACGTGTTCCTGAACCGGAGTCAGGTCAAACGGGGTTAAATTAATGATGTTGAGTTTATTGGAAGAATTAATATATGTGTCTAAGTTGTTTTGGATTTTATGTATATATCCAGGTTGCCTTGTTTGGTGTTCCTGGGTGTTTGAAGAGTAGGTAGTTCTAAAAAACCGTCATCGGAGGTAGCAGATGCGGAATCACTGGTGTTCAGAGGGAGTGTAGTGTTCTTGGCTAATACTTTCTGTAGTGTAGGGGCTATGTTAGCTAAATTGGTGGGTGTATTAAGATTAGCAAGCGTGTCAGGTTTTTTCTTGTTTTGACTCGAGGGTAAGGTGGGTGAAGGACCAGCGCTACCTCGTCCTCGTTTCTGAGTCTTAGTGCGTTTGTTAGGGGCTGATGAGCCCTGTCGAGATACTCGTGATTTGTGCGAAAGGGAACTAGCCACACTGGAATCTGATTCCAAGTTGTCATCCGTGGTTTCCACGTGATTAACTGTGCGTGAACGGGGTGTGCGTGTTGGGCGGGCTTTGGCATTCCATTTGTATGCATATCCTTCATTGAAGGCCTGTTTATCTTTTTGAAATTTCACTTGCTTTGTATGGATGATTTCTTTATTCATGATTTCTAGTTTGGCCTTTACTTCCGCCCAGGCTGGGGCAAAGTTGGGGGCCTCAAAGACCTGTTTATATTTGATATTCATTTGATCTATTTCAGTATCTAACGCTGTCATATCCACCTTATATTGGATCACTAATGATTTCATCAAATCTTGACTACAAGTGTTGAGGATACTCTCCCACTCCTTTTTAAAGGTCTCCGAGGGGTCTCTCAGAGTGGGGAGGGTGTGTATCCTAAGGCCCTGTGGGCTGATATTCTCATCAATATACTTGAGAAAGTATTCTATGTGCCAATAGAGGTGTGATTTGCGTTTTAGTAAATTGTACATTTTACCAAGGTAGGTCCTAAGGTCCTCCTCTATTTTGGTATGGGATCCACATGTGGATTGTATACCTGTCATGAAACCGGTCCATGCTGTGCCTAGCAAATCCATGTCCGTGCCCCCACGTCCAGATCAATCAGCAGCCAGCGAACCCGCAATTTCCAAAACTGGAGAAAGATAAAGGGCACAGATTCTCCGTGAGGAGTATGTGCCAGGGAAAAAAAGGGAAAACAAAAGGGAGAATTACTGTCTCTCCAAGATGGTGATAAGAAAGCTGAGCATGTAATCTAAGCCATCAACATATATAAAGAATACAGATAGACAGTACAGTTTTACAAACACTTGGCATGAAGCCAAGAAACAAAAGCGCCCTCAGGTGTGTTATCCACCTAGAATTTATTCAAATAAATAGTGTGTTTGTATCGAAGGCTATAAACAAAGGGTACCATATCCCTAAATTATATAATATAAACGCTGGGAAAGATATCCCGAAAAACGCCCACAGCTGGAACCTGAGGTGTACAGGTAAGTGCTGGGGTGAGAAAAAAGAAAAGAAGAAGGAAAAGAAAAAAAGCAAAGAAAGAAAAAGAGGGAGGAAGGGGGGGGGGGAAAGAGAGGGGGAGGGGATGAGGGGTGGTGGGGAAGACGGGAACAAAGAGGAGGGGGGGGGGGGAGAAAAAGGTGATGGGGACAGAGAAGGGGAAAAGAATAGAAAAAGATAGAAAAAAAAAATGGATAGAAAAAAAAGGGGGGGGGGGAGGAAAGAAAAAGGGAGAGACGGGGAAATAGGAAAAGGGGGAAGGAAAGACAAACAAGAAAAGAAGGAAAAGAAAAAGGGAGAGAGAGAGGAAGGGAGGAGAGGGAAGGGGAAATGGGAGAAATCCTAGGAAGGGAAGAACGAGAGAGGACCAGAGAGAATGACCCAAAGGTCAGAAAAGCAATGGGAGGGCTGATGGGACTTTAAAGGTACCAGGTAATTCAAAATGATAAGAGTATTCTTAAAAAACATGAAATATTTATTAACATGACATCTTTAAAAACAAGGACAAACAATGCAACATTGGTTCATAAGAATCTGACATATACAATGTGAATAGGTAAGGCCACAGAGCAAGAAAAATGATGAAGATATATGGGTTCAATGATGGACATCAAACCGATCCCGACATGTTTCGCGGGCAAAGCTGCACCGCTTCTTCAGGGGAATAAGAACATATAAGCTGTGCAATGCCTTGAAATATCCTGTACAATACAGCAACAACAGAAATTTGTTATTGGTTCACATACATGTGTATAAAACATCAGATTTAGAATGCATGCAATTGTGGAACATCAGAGTGCATCAAGGACCGCCACCGCAGAGAAACACACCGCCAAACAGATCGGATGAGAGTGCCCCCCAAAAGGAAAAGTCTCCCCAGCGGATGTGGAGGGGCATATATGGCAGGGAGTATGTATGTAGAGCCCAGAGACCCTCCACCACCGAAAAGGGGAGGGAAAAAGGGTAATGTGCCTATTTAAAGGGCTGATATATATACCTTATAGAATGTCTGCAATAGACACACTCATATGACCAGAGTAAAAAGAAATAAGAACAGGAGGGCTCCTGTAGAGCGGCCGTGTTTAAACCCCAACGTGGGGTGTTGTTCTGCTGGGACGAAAGTAAAAGATATAAACTTACAATCAGAGGTCTATGAGGTATCTCTCCAGGGGAAAAAATTGGACAGGAAAGCTTTACCTGCGGGATGGTGGATATTAAGCAAACTTTTTCTGGGAAATCTGTATAAAAAACACAGTGAGACCCGAGAGTAAGGTCTTGAACTTATGCCACTGAACCAGAGGGAATGGCACCATCCATTACACGCTTCTATGAGGTATAACCAAGGAAATAGAGATTAGTCAATATGTCTATTCCGGAATACCATTTGTAAAATGATGTAGTCCGGAGTTCTTACCCACGTGGAACCGCCAAAACAGGTAAACGCCATCTCCTAATGAAAAATGCGTGTGGTCCCGCCTAATATGGCCCTCAACCCAACGCCAGATTGCGCATGACGTCACGCGCAAACTGGGCGGGTCAGGTCCTCAACTGCGCGCACGCCTGGAGGGGCGCGCGCGCAGTGTCGTTCTAAATGAAGGCCACAATAAGCAGCCCCGAACGGCCACAACAGCGCCGCCCAGACTAGGACATCCGGCCAGCGATGTGCGAGAGGACCACACATCCGCTAGGAAGTCCGGGGAGCACGCCACCAACCGGGCGGAGGAGAAACTGTAGTGGGGGACAACAAATTGATACAAATGGACGTCCACAAAAACATGACATACAATTAAATAGGAGCAAAGAACATAGGCAATTTTATTAGTTATGAAAAAACGCCACCTAGTAAACAGTTATTTTAGGTAATAGGTTTAAATAACATATACATGCTATAATGGCAATAGAAACCTAAAGGGAACATAAAGTCCCACGCAGTTTCTACATAAGGGTACCCTATTGGGGAATATATAGACCCCCCAAAAAAACAAGGGAGGAACCCATAAACAGAAACAAATTTATACACAGGTAATGTTTAGATGCTACAGCAATATAGAGTATTGAATCTTGGAGAGACAAAAAAGAACATCAATAGTTAAGAGCAAATTTAAAGAAAAGCAGTATTTCCAATATTGGAATGACTGAGAACTTACCAATCTCCAGAGCCGGAGCTGCGGTATCACGGGGAGCGGATGGTCAAATTGAACAGTGTGGTGCACAGAGAGGGCATGGATGCCAGACAGGTCACCTGGATCAGACTCAATGGCATTTTAAATAAATAGTTTGAGAGGATGAAATAAAGGAGCTAGGTTTTACCCTAGAAATGGTTTATAGGTAGGGTTGAGCGGACACCTAGATGTCCGTGTTCGACGGGTTCGGCCGAACTTTAAAAAAAAGTCCGGGTCCGTGTCCCGGACTTTTACCGAACTTTTCCCGGACACCGAACCCCATTGAAGTCAATGGGGACCCGAACTTTAAGGCACTAAAATGGCTCTAAAACACCAAAGGAAAGGGCTAGAGTGCTGCAAATGGCAGCAAAACGTAATTAAGAGCATGGCAAGTGCTCTGCAAACAAATGTGGATAGGGAAATAACTTAAAACAACAAAAAAAAACAGAAAAATAAAACAATGTTCTTCTTCATCTCTGAAGGACGAGGCCATATGGAGTAGGAGGGAGGTTGAGGTGGTGGTGGATGTGGCGGTGACATAGGCATGCGCACAGGGTGTGCCGGGTGTGCTTGGGCACACCCTAATCACCTAGGGCACATAGCATTGCCAGTGAGGAGATGGGAAAGATCTCCCTCGGACCTGCTCTGCTCTATTTCTCTTTGCCTACAGGTACATGGCCCCAATACATTACTCTCCCTGCTGGCAAACACATGCATGTGTATTTCAACTTTGGGGTGCACACCTTAATGCAATAGGCTGCGCACACCTATGGGCGGTGTAGGTGGAAGCGGCGGTGGAGGAGGACCAGGGCCGGATTAAGAGCATCATGGGCTTGGTGCTGAGGATTTTGAAGGGCCTTAAGGGCCGTGCCTTGCCATGCACCCAGAGGAGGAAGGGTGCAGCCATGCATGCCTAATTCAACATGGGATGCTGTCTCTGAAGCCCATAAACACATCCATGCATCGGCAACTGTCCCTCCTTGTCGGGCCTTCGCGCTGTGTGGGGAGGTTCTGAGGGTGCTGCCTGGGGAAGCGAGCATAGAAGCCAGACTTCTGTGTTTACAAGTGACAGAAGAGCGGTAACAGTGAATATGGCCAACCCGGGGTCTATATAAAAGGTAGGGGCCTGGAGCTGCAGCTCCAATAGCCCCTACGGTAATCTGGCCCTGAGGAGGAGGACGAGGTAGCCAACACTGCTTCTTTTCACAAATTTTAAATGAGGGTACACCCCAAAAGAGTGAGAAAGAGCAAAAATGGAACAATGGGTGGGTAAGGTCGGTATCCATTGCTATTCTGCACAAGGTACGGAAAAGTCCCGTGGGATCCATGCCTGGTTCATTTTAATGAACGTGAGCTTGTCCACATTGTCTCTGGACAGGCGGCTGCGCTTGTCTGTTATAACGCCCCCAGCCGTGCTAAATACCCGTTCAGATAATACACTGGCTGCAGGGCACGCCAGCACCTCCAAGGCGTAAAGGGCAAGCTCAGGCCATGTGCCCAGTTTGGAGACCCAGAAGTTGAAGGGGGCAGACCCCTCATTCACTACATGTAGGCGTGTGCACACATACTGCTCCACCATGTTGGTAAAATGCTGCCTCCTGCTAAGACGTTCCATCTGAGCTGCTGGTGCTGCTGTTTGTTGTGGCGTGCTGACAAAGCTTTTCCACATTTCGGCCATGCTAACCCGGCCTTCTGAGGTGCTGGCGGTGCCCTGGTTGAGTTGGCGACCTCCTCCTCCTCTGCCTTGTGCTTCCACTGTGGCCCCGCTGTCAGATGGGAATGCCAGCAGCATCGCGTCTACCAGCGTGCGCTTGTACTCGCGCATCTTGCGATCGCGCTCCAGTGAGTGAATTAAGGACGGTACGTTGTCCTTGTAACGGGGATCCAGCAGCGTGGCCACCCAGTAATCAGCACAAGTTAGAATGTGGGCAACTCGGCGGTCGTTGTGGAGACACTGCAGCATGTAATCGCTCATGTGTGCCAGGCTGCCCAGAGGCGACGAAAGGCTGTCCTCTGTGGGAGGTGTATCGTCCGTGTCCTCTGTATCCCCCCAACCACGCACCAGTGATGGCCATGAGCTGGCCTGGGTGCCACCCTGCTGTGAACATGGTTCCATCTCCTCCTCCAGCTTCTCCTCCTCCTCATCCTCCTCATCCTCCAGAACTGTGCCCCTGCTGGACAATTGTGTCCCTGGCGTTTGTGTGTGCAGGAACCCACCCTCGGAGCCCCTTGCGAATGACTGCCCTGAAAGCCTTTGAAATGTTACCTCTTCATCCTCCTCCTCCTCCTCCTCATCCTGTGCCACATCCTCTTCCATCATCGCCCGAATTGTTTTTTCAAGGAGGCATAGAAGTGGGATAGTTAAGCTGAGAACGGCGTCATTGCCACTGGCCATGTTGGTGGAGTACTCAAAACAGCGCAACAAGGCACACAGGTCTCGCATGGAGGCCCAGTTATTGGTGGTGAAGTGGTGCTGTTCCGCAGAGCGACTCACGCGTGCGTGCTGCAGCTGAAACTCCACTATGGCCTGCTCTTGCTCGCACAGTCTTTCCAGCATGTGCAAGGTGGAGTTCCACCTTGTGGGCATGTCACATATGAGGCGGTGAGCGGGAAGGCCGAAGTTACGCTGCAGCGCTGCCAGGCGAGCAGCAGCAGGGTGAGAACGCCGAAAGTGCGCACAAACGGCCCGCACTTTCTGCAGCAGCTCTGACATATCGGGGTAGTTTTTAAGGAACCTCTGCACCACCAAATTCAGCACATGCGCCAGGCAAGGGATGTGCGTCAAACCGGCTAGGCCCAGAGCTGCTATGAGATTTTGCCCGTTATCGCACACCACCAGGCCGGGCTTGAGGCTCGCTGGCAGCAACCACTCATTTGTCTGCTGTTCCATGCTCCTCCACAACTCCTGCGCGGTGTGTGGTTTGTCCCCCAAACAGGCAAGTTGTAAAACTGCCTGCTGTCGTTTACCCCTGGCCGTGCTGAAGTTGGTGGTGAAGGTGTTACGCTGTCCGGATGAGGAGGCGGTAGAGGATGAGGAAGCGGAGTAGGAGGAGTTAGGAACAGGAGGCAAACTGAAGCGCCCTGCAATCCTCGGTGGTGGAAGGACATGCGCCAAATTGCCATCCGCCTCAGGCCCATCCGCCACTGCATTTACCCAGTGTGCCGTTAGGGAGATATAACGCCCCTGACCGTGCTTACTGGTCCACGTATCGGTAGTTAGGTGGACCTTGGCACAGATGGCGTTGCGCAGTGCACACCTGATTTTTTCCCCCACTTGGTTGTGCAGGGAAGGGATGGCTTGCCTGGAAAAGTAGTGGCGGCTGGGCACGACGTACTGTGGGACAGCCACCGACATAAGGTTTTGAAAACTGTGCGTCTCCACCAGACGGAATGACAGCATTTCAAAGGCCAATAATTTTGAAATGCTGGCATTCAGAGCCAGGGATCGCAGGTGGGTAGGGGGGTACTTCCTCTTCCTCTCAAGTGTTTGGGAGATGGAAAGCTGAACGCTTCCACGGGACATTGTGGAGATGGTTGTTGGTGACCCAGGTGGTGGTGTTGCTGACAGATCGTCTGTTTGCGGGGTGGCAGGTGCCGGCATCACTACAGATGTGGCTGGAGCGGCCGAGACTGCAGCAGAAGAGGAAGCAGGATGAGCCAGAGACGTTTCTTGGTTTTGAAGGTGTGTACTCCACTGCAGCTCGTGCTTTGCACTTAGATGCCTGATCATGCAGGTTGTGCTCAGGTTGAGAAGGTTTATGCCTCGCTTCAAGCTCTGATTGCACAGGGTGCAAACCACTCGTGTCCTGTCATCAGCACATTTTCTAAAGAACTTCCATGCTAGAGAACTCCTTTGAGCTGACTTTGGTGCGCTCGTTCCCTTGCTGCGTTGGGCAGTAGCGGGCGTAGTGTCTAGGGCACGGCCGCTCCGCTTCTGCACCCTGCTCCCTCTTCTGCTGTGCTGGTGGCTCTGTGCGACCACCGCCTCTTCCTCCAAACTACTCAGGTCACCTGCATGACGTTCATTCCATGTGGGGTCGAGGACCTCATCGTCCTCCACATCATCTTCCACCCAGTCTTCACCCCTGCCCTCCTTGTCGGTCTCCACAATGCTGAACGCCGCAGCAGTTGGCACCTGCGTTTCGTCATCATCGGAGACGTGCTGCGATGATCCTTGCATGTACTCATCTTGAGAAATAAGTGGTTGGGCATCGCTGCACTCAATCTCTTCCACTTCTGGGGCAGGGCTAGGTGGATGGCCCTAGGAAACCCTGCTGACAGAGTCATCAAAAAGAAGAAGAGACTGCTGTATGGCTTGGGGCTCAGACTGCTTGCCTGATTTGCAAGGGGGTGAGGTGAAAGACGGTTGGACATCGGCTGCAGGTGCCAACTGTGACCTTTCTGCAGTAGACTGGGTGGGAGACAATGTGAAGGAACTGGAGGCACTGTCAGCAGCAAACCAATCTACTATCGCCTCCACTTGTTCTGGCCTCATCACTTCTAGGGGCGTATGATGCCCTACCAAATACTGATGCAGGTTCTGTCGCCTACTCACACTTGAGGAAGGTGTTTCACTTGTGCGTGTAGCTGGCACAGATCGACCACGTCCTCTCCTTGCAACAGGAGCTCTACCAGCAGCACCACGACCCAGGCCACGGCCCTTATTTGACGGTCTCCTCATATTTCTGTAATTTAAGATCTTGCCCTAGAAAGGTTTTTATTGAATAGCGGAATAGGAAATATGATCCAAAAAAGTGTATGTATCTCGCACGTACAAAACCACACTAGGCCCCAATTACTATTGTTTCTACCCCTAAAAGGATGGATGAGGAGTAGGAGGAGTATGGAACAGACAGCACCCTCAAATCTTCAGAAGTATGAGATGAACCTCAAAAACTTGGAAAGGTGGATCTCACACGTACCGACACAGACTATCCCGCAATTCAATTGATCCTCAAAGGTTTTTATTGAATAGCGGAATAGGAAATATGATCAAAAAAAGTGTATGTATCTTGCACGTACACCACCACACTAGGCCCCAATTACTATTGTTTGTACCCCTAAAAGGATGGTTGAGCAGTAGGAGGAGGAGTATGGAACAGGCAGCACCCTCAAATCTTCAGAAGTATGAGATGAACCCCAAAAACTTGGAAAGGTGGATCTCACAAGTACCGACACAGACTATCACGCAATTTAATTGATCCCCAAAGGTTTTAATTGAATAGCGGAATAGAAAATATGATCAAAAAGAAAGTGTATGTATCTCACACGTACACCACCACACTAGGCCCCAATTACTATTGTTTGTACCCCTAAAAGGATGGTTGAGGAGTAGGAGGAGGAGTATCGAACAGGCAGCACCCTCAAATCTTCAGAAGTATGAGATGAACCCCAAAAACTTGGAAAGGTGGATCTCACACGTACCGACACAGACTATCACGCAATTTAATTGATCCCCAAAGGTTTTAATTGAATAGCGGAATAGAAAATATGATCAAAAAGAAAGTGTATGTATCTCACACGTACACCACCACACTAGGCCCCAATTACTATTGTTTGTACCCCTAAAAGGATGGTTGAGGAGTAGGAGGAGGAGGAGTATGGAACAGGCAGCGCCCTCAAATCTTCAGAAGTATGAGATGAACCCCAAAAACTTGGAAAGGTGGATCTCACACGTACCGACACAGACTATCACGCAATTTAATTGATCCCCAAAGGTTTTAATTGAATAGCGGAATAGAAAATATGATCAAAAAGAAAGTGTATGTATCTCACACGTACACCACCACACTAGGCCCCAATTACTATTGTTTGTACCCCTAAAAGGATGGTTGAGCAGTAGGAGGAGGAGTATGGAACAGGCAGCACCCTCAAATCTTCAGAAGTATGAGATGAACCCCAAAAACTTGGAAAGGTGGATCTCACACGTACCGACACAGACTATCATGCAATTTAATTGATCCCCAAAGGTTTTAGTTGAATAGCGGAATAGAAAATATGATCAAAAAGAAAGTGTATGTATCTCACACGTACACCACCACACTAGGCACCAATTACTATTGTTTGTACCCCTAAAAGGATGGTTGAGGAGTAGGAGGAGGAGTATGGAACAGGCAGCACCCTCAAATCTTCAGAAGTATGAGATGAACCCCAAAAACTTGGAAAGGTGGATCTCACACGTACCGACACAGACTATCACGCAATTTAATTGATCCCCAAAGGTTTTAATTGAATAGCGGAATAGAAAATATGATCAAAAAGAAAGTGTATGTATCTCACACGTACACCACCACACTAGGCCCCGATTACTATTGTTTGTACCCCTAAAAGGATGGTTGAGGAGTAGGAGGGGGAGTATGGAACAGGCAGCACCCTCAAATCTTCAGAAGTATGAGATGAACCCCAAAAACTTGGAAAGGTGGATCTCACACGTACCGACACAGACTATCACGCAATTTAATTGATCCCCAAAGGTTTTAATTGAATAGCGGAATAGAAAATATGATCAAAAAGAAAGTGTATGTATCTCACACGTACACCACCACACTAGGCCCCAATTACT
This sequence comes from Pelophylax lessonae, assembly GCF_965119305.1. Classification (NCBI taxonomy): domain Eukaryota; kingdom Metazoa; phylum Chordata; class Amphibia; order Anura; family Ranidae; genus Pelophylax; species Pelophylax lessonae. Next base: position 687,546,424 of record NC_138769.1, on the reverse strand, counting down.
ATTGTTTGTACCCCTAAAAGGATGGTTGAGCAGTAGGAGGAGGAGTATGGAACAGGCAGCACCCTCAAATCTTCAGAAGTATGAGATGAACCCCAAAAACTTGGAAAGGTGGATCTCACACGTACCGACACAGACTATCACGCAATTTAATTGATCCCCAAAGGTTTTAATTGAATAGCGGAATAGAAAATATGATCAAAAAGAAAGTGTATGTATCTCACACGTACACCACCACACTAGGCCCCAATTACTATTGTTTGTACCCCTAAAAGGATGGTTGAGCAGTAGGAGGAGGAGTATGGAACAGGCAGCACCCTCAAATCTTCAGAAGTATGAGATTGTGTTCACTGTACCCCACAAAGATTGTGTTCACTGCACCCCACAAAGATTGTGTTCACTGCACCTCAAAAAGGATTTTGTTCACTGCACCCCACAAAGATTGTGTTCACTGCACCCTAAAAGGATTTTGTTCACTGCACCCCAAAAAGATTGTGTTCACTGTACCCCCCAAAGATTGTGTTCACTGCACCCCACAAAGATTCTGTTCCCTGTACCCCACAAAGATTGTGTTCACTGCACCCCACAAAGATTGTGTTCACTGCACCCCACAAAGGATTTTGTTCACTGCACCCCAAAAAGATTGTGTTCACTGTACCCCCCAAAGATTGTGTTCACTGCACCCCACAAAGATTCTGTTCACTGTACCCCACAAAGATTGTGTTTACTGCACCCCACAAAGGATTTTGTTCACTGCACCCCAAAAAGATTGTGTTCACTGCACCCCAAAAAGGATTTTGTTCACTGCACCCCAAAAAGGATGTTGTTCACTGCACCCCAAAAAGGATTTTGTTCACTGCACCCCAAAAAGATTGTGTTCACTGCACCCCACAAAGATTGTGTTCACTGCACCCCACAAAGGATTTTGTTCACTGCACCCCAAAAAGATTGTGTTCACTGCACCCCAAAAAGGATTTTGTTCACTGCACCCCAAAAAGGATGTTGTTCACTGCACCCCAAAAAGGATTTTGTTCACTCCACCCCAAAAAGATTGTGTTCACTGCACCCCACAAAGATTGTGTTCACTGCACCCCAAAAAGGATTTTGTTCACTGCACCCCACAAAGATTGTGTTCACTGCACCCCAAAAAGGATGTTGTTCACTGCACCCCACAAAGATTGTGTTCACTGCACCCCACAAAGGATTTTGTTCACTGCACCCCAAAAAGATTGTGTTCACTGCACCCCAAAAAGGATGTTGTTCACTGCACCCCAAAAAGGATTTTGTTCACTGCACCCCAAAAAGATTTTGTTCACTGCACCCCAAAAAGGACGTTGTTCACTGCACCCCAAAAAGATTGTGTTCACTGCAGCCCAAAAAGATTGTGTTCACTGCAGCTCACACACAGAAAAATGGATGTGGATCACTGACACCTGCCTATCTCCTATCCCACACCACACAGCAATATCGATTGTAGTTTGTAGAACACAGTTTCCCTAAAATTTAGCAGCAGCCTCTCCCTAACAGGATTGAGAAGAGATCGTAGATCGGGACTAAGTGCAGACCCCACACAGCAATATCGATTGTAGTTTGTAGAACACTCTGACCCTAAAATTCAGCAGCAGCTTCTCCCTAACAGGATTGAGAAGAGATCGTAGATCAGGATTGAGTGCAGACCCCACCCCCCACACAGCAATATCGATTGTAGTTTGTAGAAGACACTGACCCTATAATTCAGCAGACTCTATCCCTAAAATGCCTACAACTCGCCCTGCCTAAACACTCCGACCTGTCCCTCAATTCTATCCGGACACAAATGGTTTTTTCCTGCCTGTCTTTCCCTAATCAGCAGCCAGCACGTTGATGTGTGCTCTGTCCCTGATCTAAGCAGCAGAATGAAGACGCTGCGGCTGCCTGGAACTTATAAAGACTTGGTCACATGCTTCAGACGGCCAATCACAGCTACTGAGACATTTGCAGGCGTGGCTGGGATGGCTTAAGGCACACCAGTTAAACGATTGTTGATTGGCTGTTGAAAGCCCGCCATGAAAAGAGCGCCAAAGCATGCAAAACCCAGAAATAAAACGACCGAACACGGATTTTTACCCGAACATACAGTAAAGTGTCCGTGTCCGTGTTCGGGTACAAAAAATCCAATTATTCGGTACGAACACGAATAATACAGTCCGTGTTCGCTCAACACTATTTATAGGTCAAGACCTCGTTGATCCCGGGAGGTATAGTGGCCTCTAGGGATTCTATCCAGTAGGATTCCCTTTGTAGGATGCGTTTGTCCCAATTACCCCCCCGGGGGTCCTGTGGGATAACCTCCAAAACGAAAAAAGAGACCATAGAATTGTCATACTTATGACGAAATCCTATATGGCGTGTGACACTAGTTTGTATAGTGCCCCCCTCAGAACGGTAAATGTGATCACCTATACGTTGGCTAAGTTTTCTAATTGTTTTGCCGACATAAAATGCCCCGCAACAACAGGTCATAAGGTAGATCAACCCTTGAGTGTTGCAGTCGGCATGATGTCTGGAATGGAACCATTTCCCATTGGGCAGACGGATACCTGTTCCAGTTCTGACCCAGGGACATTTGTTACAAGACCCACAACGGTATGTGCCTTTTTTGAGACCTTCATTGGTCGTTTCACTGGTGTAATGGCTTTTGGTGAGGCAATCACGAAGAGAAGTGGCTCGTCTAAATACCAGACTAGGTCTGGCATTTAGATATTTATTTAGGGTATAGTCCTGGGTGAAAATCGGCCAATGACGTTTTTAAAATGTTTCGTAGAATGTCGTCATGTGCAGAGTAGGTGGTAATAAACCTGACATTTTTATCATCCTTTTTGAGGGTCGTCTTGTATAACAGATCGGCTCTCGAATGGGTTTTGGCCCTGTTGTAGGCTTTCCTGAGCAGCGTTTTGGAATATCCTCTGGCAAGGAGTCGCTCACACAACCGGCCAGCTTGGACACGAAAATTGGCCTCCGCGGAACAATTCCTGCGGAGCCTAAGGTATTGGGCATAGGGAATACTTGCGATCAAAGGGGCGGGATGGGCACTTGCTGCGTTGAGTATGGTATTACCCGCACTGGGTTTGCGGTAGAGTAACAGTGCATATGTATAGCACTGATTACTGCAGTAATGTCACTGGTAACCCCAAAAGTGTCAAAAATGTCAGTCAAGGGTCCGATCTGTCCGCCGCAATGTCGCAGTCCCGCAAAAAAAAAATCGCAGATCGCCGCCATTACGCGTTAAAAAAAAAAACAACAAAAATTACAAAAATCTTTCCCTTTGTTAGTTTTTGCGATTTTTTTTTACCAAACATATGGTAAAAAAAAATTGCCCTAAAATGTTAAAAATTTTTTGATTTTTACATTTTTTTTGGGGGAATTTCATATAAAAAAATGTGAAAAATATTGTTATTTTTGCAAAATTGACACTCTTTTTTTGTTTATAGCGCATGATCAAAAAATCGCACAGGTGATCAAATACCACCAAAAGAAAGCTCTGTTTGTGGGAAAAAAAGGACGCCAAATTCGTTTAGGTACAGCGTCGCACGACCGCACAATTGTCCGTTAAAGTCACCCAGTGCCGAATCGCAAAATAGGCCCTGGTCAGGAAGGGGGTAAAATCTTCCGGGGCTTAAGTGGTTAAAGAAAGCGGTTTTAGGCCTGTGCCACTTAGGCAGCCAGTTCTTGAATATGTCTAGCCTGGGGTTTACTTGGGATATTGCTTCTGCCTGTCATTTGCTAGATTTTATTGATTGGAGAGTGATCTGGGAGACCCCATATTCATTGATTTGGAGGTGACCTGGGAGACCTAATATTAATTGTTGGGAGATCCCATTATTGGAAGACTCCATTATTAATTGGGGGGTGACCTGGAAGACCCTCATATTTCTGGAAGACCCTCATGTGTCTTTGCGAAAATTCAGAGGCAGAGTCTCTAGAGGCAGTGATGTATAAACTTACCTATTACACTGGTGTCTTCTTGAGGAATGTGGTTTTAGGCCTGTATCACATAGACAGCCAGTTTTTCAGTATGTCCAGCCTAGGGTTTACTTGTGATATTGTCTCTGCCTGACATTTCCTAAATGGTATTGATTGGAGAGTGATCTGGGAGACCCTGTTATTGTTTGAGGGTGACCTTGGAAATCCTTGTATTTCTTGGCAAAGATTCATTACCTGGGGTGACCCCAAACTGATTGTTGGGAGAGCACATATTGATAAGGGGTCACCTGGGAGACCCTCACATTTCTTGGGGAAAATTCATGAGGTACAGCCTACACAGGCAGCAATATATACATTTACCCATTACACTGTTTGATGTCTTCTTGAGGAATATGATTTTAGACCTGTATCACTTAGATAGTAAGTTTCATCATCTTTTCCAGTCAGAGTTTAGTTGCAATATTGGCTCTGCCTGTTATTTCCCAAATGTTATTCATTGGGAGTGACCTGGGAAACCTTTATATTTCTCAAGAGGGTTCAAGATTCATAACCTGGTAGTGACCTGGAAGACACCATATTGATTGTTGGAGAGACCTATTATTAGAAGTCCCCATTATTGATTGGGGGTGACCTGAGAGTCACTTAAATTCTTGGGAAAAATTAATGAGGCACCATTGTTTTTTATTGGTTGATCCAGATGGACTTGTGTCTTTTTTCAACCTGACTAACTATGTAACTATATATAGGCAGATATATATAAATCTGCAGACATGAGGAATGAGGATCAGGAGGAACAGTGGCTGTCATCATCATCTGGATAAAGAGATATACTCTTCTGAGAGTATTGTGGCAGTGCACGTTATCCATACCTATCTGGTAAGAGGCCCAGCGGGCTACCTTGCATGCACGGTGGAGAGCATTATTTTGATTTGAGCACAGGGATTGTTGGATCTTTGCAATTGGAGAGCACTTACTTTATTCCGTCCGGTAAGGAGGAATTCCAACAGGTGGAGGGAATTTAAGTCACCATTTGAATTGATCACCATCTGTCACTATTCATTTCCTGGATAGTTTTTCAACTATAGACACGTTGTGTCCGGGACTTTGTTTTATCACACATTGCACCAATATACTTTGTTTGATTTTGAGTTTGCATATGTTAATTGTTTGCATTTATACTGCACATTTGATTTTTGATATAGCGCACCATCTATCACATATCATACAATATTTTTCATCTGGGAGCAGCATATCACAGACCAGCGCACTTTTCTTTTACACATATATAAATCTACCTATTACACCAGTTGATGTTTTCTGGAGGAATGTGACCAAAGGCCTGTACAATCAGTCAGCTCTCCATTATTTCCAGTCTTTGCAATATTGGATCTGCCTGTCATTTCCCAAATGTTATTGATTGGTGGGTGACCAAGGAGACCCCGTATTAATTGTTAGGAGACACCATTAATAATTGGAGGTGAGCTTGGAGATCCTAATTTTTCTTGGTGAGAATGTATGGCTTAGGAGTGACTTGGGAGACCCCATATTAATTGTTCAGAGAGCAAATAAAAATTTGGTAATATTTTTTTTTGGGGGGGGGGGGAATGGGTAGGGATATGTACAGTAAAGGTATCTATTACACCATTTGATGTTTTCTTGAGTAATGTGATTTAAGACCTGTATCACTTAGACAGTAAGTCTTCAATATTTTCTGCCTGAGGTTCACTCGCAATATTGACTCTGCCAGTCATTTCCCAAATGTTATCGATTTGGTGGTGACCTGAAAGACCCATTCAATGTCACGGAGTACCTAGTATTTGTTTAGCCGTGATAAAAAAGTACTGTTTCTATTTTGTTCATGAGACAACCAAATTTATTATTCTGTTAAGGAGCTCTTTGGCAATTACAGTGCCCTGTACAACTGAAACATGACTTCTAAGTTCATCCATAGGACAGCATACAGACTGAACTAAACAGAACTGCAAGTAATTAACTAACAGAAAGATTTGTGTATTACCTTATTCATCCATCTCCTACACAAAGCAAAAGTATACTTAAACCCAATCACTAAAATCTCATATAATTTTCAATATGGTATTGTGATTTTGAAATTAATTTCAATATTTTAAAGTCTGCAGCTTTCATTATATTATTACTTGGTGAACCTCTTATGAAGGCCCTTAACCACTTCCGCACTGCTCACTAGAGCTGTACTGCGGCAAAGTGGCTCGATAACGTCTGGCGACGTAGTACTACGTCACCAGACATTCCCCTCTCTCGGCGGCGCGCACCGCTTCTCTTCCTCGATCGTCGGGGAATCGAGTGTGGAGATCCGCCTGCTTGTGTAAACACAAGCGGGCGGATCTCCTAAGTGACAGGCAGGGTAAGATTGCAGGGTTCAGCATAGCTGAACCCTCGATCTGTCCTTGTGTCACATAGTCCCCTCCCCCCACACACGTCAGTAAGCACCAGGCATACATTAACCCCTTAATCACCAATAAAAATTAACCCCTTCCCTGCCAGTGTCATTTAACAGTAACAGTGCATATTTACAGCACTGATTACTGTAGTAATGTCACTGGTACCCCCAAAAATGTCAGTCAGGGGTCCGATCTGTCCGCCGCAATGTCGCAGCCCCGCAAAAAAAATTGCAGATCGCCGCCATTACTCGTTAAATAAAAACCCACCAAAAATGACATAAATCTTTCCCTTAGTTAGTAAACGCAATAACTTTTGCGCAAACCAATCAAAATACGCTTATTGCGATTTTTTTTTTTAACAAACATAGGTAGCAGAAAACAAATTGGCCAAAAATTAAAAAAAATTTGATTTTTACATTTTTTTGGGGGGAAATTTCATATAAAAAAATATGAAAAATATTATTTTTTCAAAATTGTTGCTCTTTTTTCGTTTATAGCTCAAAAAGTAAAAATCGCACAGGTGATCAAATACCACCAAAAGAAAGCTCTGTTTGTGGGATAAAAAAGGACGTCAAATTTGTTTGGGTACAGCGTCGCACGACCGTGCAATTGTCAGTTAAAGTCGCACAGTGCCGAATTGCAAAAAGTGGCCCAGACGTAAGACAGCAAAATCCTCCGGTGGTAAAGTGGTTAATCAGGCACTTCCTGGACTCTCCTGCTTCCAGCAAACCCTTTGCCCTGGGTGCAAAATCATACAATTTATGTGTTTGCCAATGCAGCACAATACATACTAAGAGAAAATACATTTGGTCTGATTTACTAAAGCAAATAAACAAATGCAAGGTAAATCAGTACATTACATTTTTTTTTTTTGGGCCAGCGTGAGGCCGTGTACAAAGTGATCGCACATCCTGAACCTGTGTGGGTGATTGTATACTGTTCACTGCAATACAATGGTGCATCCCAGTTTGCTTTGTACATTAAGAATCCAGATAATACTGCTTCTGTGCTTTCTGTTCCAATTAAGTGAGGCATGTATGTGTCAACATTTTACCTGCAAACGAAAAAACAAGCAAAAAAAAAAAAAAAATTGCGACTGGCTCACTAATTAGTAAAATTCAAATGGGAAAAGCAAAACAGCAAGTGTAAAAAAAATCCATACACCATGCTAACGCAGCAAATAATGAAGTGTATATAGAGGTATGGATTATTAGAGTCTCTATCTGAAATGCTTTGGCAATGGCCCTATGACCTGAAATCGAGAATCTCACAACAGACACCATTGTAGAACTTAGACTCTTAATTTCATGATCAGATCTTAGAGACATGTCCGATTGCTTGGTACTGTTCATCCTAAATCCATTTACTGGGGAAACTAATTCTACATCAGCTTTACATATCTTGACATTCACAATTCAAAAGAGAAATATGTAAAAAAGTGTAGCAGAAAACGGAGCTATTACGGTGCTAGACAACCCCACTCAATGTGACACCATCAACAAAGATGTAAAAACATTAATTGTATTTATATCAAAAGGTAAAAATACAGTCCAACATATGATACGCTCAAATGTCATACACAATTATATAGTGGAACATACATAAGTAAAAATTACCTCTTCCTCAAACACCCCAAGCCCAGCCCCTCACTGAGACACACGGTCACCGTGTGCCCATGTGTCTATCAGAGGTCAAGGCCTACTGACGCGTTTCGCCTTAATGGCTTCTTCAGGATATTGGGCGAAGAGGACTCACAATGTCAATTTACTATAAAGAAAAAGAAAATAATAATAACAACAAATATATTGATAAAGTGAATTCATGCCATTAATAATTTGCATCCAAAATTTCATCATATTCGGTTCCTATCCAATATACATTCAAATATCATGAAATATTACTTACATATGACTGTGATTCCGATAAGGAAAGGGAAAAAGAGAAAGAAAATAAATAAAAATTTACTTAATCCCTTCCCACCGTGGTCACATGATCGAGAAAGCTCCCGATCTTTAGTATGCATCAGGAGCTTCCCAGTAACTACCATCTAGCTAGCAGGGAGCGCGTTCTCAGCACAGTAAGTGGTTTACACAGAGCTACACACGGAGGGGCTGCATATATGTGTGCGGCTGGCATGAAGAGGTTAAAGTGATTGTAAACCCATCATTTTTTTTTTCAAAATAACAGACATGGTATACTTACCTGCACCGTGCAACTCTAATCCTTCTCTTCCCGGGTCCTCCGCCAGCACTCCTGGCTTCTCCCCACTGCCGAGTGCCCACCATAGTAAGCCGTCTAATATAAGGGCACTCAAGCAGACTCGCTCCCAACCCAGATGTGTGTGTCCATAGACCCACAGGGGTTGATTTAATAAAACTGGAGAGTGCAAAATCCGGTGCAGTTCTGCATAGAAACCAATCAGCTTCCAGGTTTTTTTTTTGTCAAAGCTTCAAGTAGAACTATAGGCAAAACTTTTTTTTTTCATTTTGGATAGAGTAAGGGAGGGTTCAACCCCTGCAAGGTTTATTTTTGCTATCTGTGTCCAATTGGGGAGATTTAACTTTACTTCCTTTCCCATAGCCGAAATAAGAAGTGAGAGAAAATCCCTACAAATTAAGGGAATCTCTTGGGGACCCCCATGTCACCCGAGCTAGTGTCCCTATGGGAAGATTTCCCTTCTATAACTTTTCTGGAGAAAATTCAAAGTTCAGGATTTTCTTTTACTTTAATTTGCAATGATAATGGTAAACAGGACACATAGAGAAGGTGAATCTCCCTAACAGGGGCACAGACAGCAATAAAGACCTGACATGTGCTCTAATCCCTCTCCACTCTCCAGGTTTAGTAAATCAACCTCACAGAGAGCAGTTCAGCCCCATCCTCTGCTCCCTCCTCACTGGCTGTGATTGACAGCAGCAGGAGCCAATGACTCCCACTGCTGTCTCTGAGCCAATGAGGAGGGAGAGAGCTGAGAGAACCACTGCTCTCATGCATATCGCTGGATTGTGATCTGACTTAGGGGGATTGGGGTGGAGGGGAAAAGAGCTGCACTCAATGCAAAGCTGCAGACAATGCATTAAGGTAAAAAAAAACCTTCCCAGCTCAAGTCTGGGAAATTTAAAAAATGATCCCTGCAGTGGGGTTGATCCCATACTGCAAGAGTTAACTGCTTGCTTAGTCTAGGTGAACATTTTTGCACTTTCACTTACCAGATCCCCATGGAAGATGGTGCTCCCCCATTCAGCAGAGGTGGACTGTCCCTTGGTATCATCATGTCTAATGGAGGGCTAATGACCATGCATTGGTCTTGATGATGTCAGGACTTTAGACTGCTGGATCGTAGGGAAGAAAATGCTGTGGGGAACATTCTAGCAGAATGGAGGACTGGGTATGTAGAGCTTCTTTATGACCCCTTGACTGAAACAAGCAATTAACCCCTGGAGTGCAGGCACAGACCCACTGCACGGGATCATTTTTAAAGCTAGTAGATTTTTGAACAAATGTTAATACGAATATTCATCAGAAAATTCTCAGTACATCTGATGACTTGACAAATATTGTTTGCTTTTAACATATGATTTTGTTTAGATTTGACTCAACAAAGAGCAGCAACACTGTTAGCAATTAATTTGTTCAAGAAAAAGTTTCTATCCTGGTCCTTCATATTTTCCTGTTATCAAAAACGTCAATTTGACCCCACTGATGATAAGAAAATCAAACATTTTTAAAATCAAAATGTTTTCTTGTTCAAAAATGTTATTGGAGAAAAAAAAAGGCTTACATAATAAAGAGACAAGAGAGAGTTATCCCTCAAGAACAGGGGACCAAACCAGTTGTAAAATGTCTTAGTGCTGTTAAAGGGACACACCCCATTTTAACACAACATAACTATAGAAGGGATACTGGTAAACCGTAATGGTCAATGCAGTATGTACAGTTACATAGTAGCACAAGTGGCTCAAGACAGGGTATAACCAGTATACAGAATGCCGCTAACATCCAGTCAATTCAAAACAGACAAACAAATCAGTAGTATTGAGGAGGACTCACTGGGGAGAAGGTCAAGCCTGAGGATAATGAAAAGGAGAAGGAGAAAAGGGGGTGAGGGGAAAGAATAGAAAGGGGGTCTGAAGAGGATGCATCCAGTAGAATGCCGGGGGGGGGGGGATTTGGGGAGCCATTACTGTAGACTAACAAAAGTTTAAAATCAAAACTTTTTCATTTAATTTCTGCCAGTCAATGTCTAGCCTAAAGGGTATCTCCACTTTTGTGGGGGGAAAATTAGCAAATAAAACAAAATAATATAGCAAATACAATTGCTACACAAATTATATTGTAATTGAATGTTATTAAGAATTACCTTTCCTTTTCAATCCGCAGCTCTGTAATTTTCTGTAAAATTCAATGCATCACGGCAACATGGAGGCGTTCTGTACAGATGACGTACAGAACCCAACCCCGCCCAGATATGTCATTTTCTGTATGTGTGATTGGCTTAATGATATTCCCAGTCTGGACTAAGATACAAATCAGATTCCCCTGCAATATACATGTCATTTTTAGTGAGATACTGCCAAAGGAAATTACATCTTAAGGGATGCAGACCCTGCAACTTTTCTCATTAGAATAACCACAGGTGCAGCAGCTGTCAGGAACAGTGATGTATTTTTGTTTTGTGCTGCCCTAGGGCTGACTAAACTTGTGCACACCCTAGTTTAAATATGACCCACCTCTTCCTGTTTATGACCTGCCCTGTCATCTGTAAACCACAGACCACAGCCACAGTCTATCAGTGCCCATCAGTGCAGCCTCATTACTGCTGATCAGGGCAGCCTCATCAGTGCGGCCTCATCAGTGGCCATCAGTACAGCTCCTTCAGTGGCCACCAGTGCAGCCTATCAGTGCATCATATCAGTGCCCATTAGTGCTGCCTTATCAGTGCAGCTCATTAGTGGCCATCAGGGCAACATATCAGTGCAGCCCCATCAGTGAAGCTTATCAGTGCCGCCTCGTGCCCATCAGTGTAGCCTCATTAGTGCCCATCAGTGCAGTTTATCAGTACCCACCATTGCCACCTCATAAGTGGCAGCATATTGGTGCCCATCAGTGCAGCCTATTAGTGCCCATCCGTGCAGCATATCAGTGCTTCCTTATCAGTGCAGCTTATCAGTGCCACCTCATCCGTGGCCATCAGAGCAGCCTTATCAGTGCCCATTAGTACAGCCTTATGTCACTGGATTAGTAAGATTACTCCTTTCTTTTAGGATATTTGCACTTGTGTTTGCTGCCACTGATTGTAATCATAGGATTATTTTACTTATTTGTATAATGACAAGTCCATCTTAGCGGGAGGGTGCAATCTGCAGACATCTTGATCTTATATCAGTCTTCCAATTTTGGGAGGCAGTCCAAAAGCGGATTGGTCAGAGCAGCTACTGCTGCTCTTGTTGTTCTGTAGTAAGCAAGGCTGTTGCTCTGAGAATTCTATTCTTTACTTTAGTGCAATCCATGCTATGAAGTTAATACGAAGATTACATATTAATCCGGTAATACAGCATTTCATACATCAGTGTAGGGAAAATTATACACTTGTGTAGTACAATACCCCCTGTTACGGTTCAAAAAGGCTTTTAAAAAATAAAGGTTCCTTACAGTCTCTTTCAATAATAGCAGTGCACACTTTATTTGATTTTATTCCTACATAGTAAATACCCTGAGTTGCTTGCTCACCATCGACATGCTTAGCATTATGTGAACAGTGAATCAGCCCACTGTTTACCAAAGGGCCTGTTCACACTAATTCATTGTATTGCTGTCATTGCAAAAATTGGGTATTTGGTATTCTGACCTGCATTTTGCCACTCAAGTCAAAAGAAATCCATAATGCCTAGCATGTTAATGCTGCTTTTATGATGGGAACCCAGCCTCAGTTGTTCTGTTAACAAACCTGATCTGTGCTCAGACCATCCATTTTCATTAATGCCAGTCTGGCCTTCCTTATTTGTATGTTCACTCATCATTCCTGCTAAACTGGAACCTGGTCCCCTGCCATGTATATGCTCATATGCTTACCGGCTGACCAGCATACAAACAGCTTGAAACAAGCCAAAAATTTAAATAAAAACTTAAAGGGTTAGTCCACCTAAAATGTATATTTCAGTGTTTGGTAGATGCATAGTTACATAGCTAGACTGGTTAAAAAAAGAAGTCCTTCTAGTTTAACCAATAAAAGGGGAAAAAAGTCATACAAACTTATATACACAATCCTATACCCGTAGTTCATCTAGAGGAAAGCAAACAACCCCAGCAAAGCATGATCAAATTTGCTCCACCATGGGAAGAAATGCCTTCCTGATCCCCGAGAGACAATCGGATATTCCTTGGATAAAAGTTACCTATAAATGTTAGTATCCAGTTATATTATGTTCATTTAGGAAAGAATCCAGGGATTTCTTAAAGAACCAGCTCTTGAGGGAGTCTATTCCACATTTTCACAGCTCTTACTGTGAAGAATAGACATGGGCATGATGAAAAAACTTTGTTTCCTTTCATTTAGATTTGTTAATCTTGTTATTTATTATAAAATAAAAGGTTGCAGCGCTGAAAAATAAATATGACACAACAGTGATGAGATGAATACTAATATCAAAACATAATATGAGAAACTGTACATATTATTATAAAGTCCATGGTAAAATAGATTGTGACGATTTCCAGTGTAAATTAATAATTCAAGTGTCACCGTGGTGATGTCCTCCACCAATAGTAGGAATGCACCAGAACCATATGCTGTCTATATTATAGGACAACAAATGCACTTTGGAATAAATAGCTTTCTCTGGACAAGATCTTTAGTAATGAGAATGGATACATTCCTGTACTTTCAGAACTGATGTCCTCCCACAGGATGTTCAGACCAATCAATGTGATAATCACCAAACATGAGAGAAAAAAATTATCATAATGTACCATTTATTAACCACTTCCCGCCCGCCCTATAGGCGTTTGACGTTGGGAAAGTGGTTGCATTATCCTGACCAGATGTCATATGACGGCGGCAGGGTAATGCGCAGAGCGGCGATCGGTGATGCGGCGTGTCCGTCTGACTCCCCGCATCTCTGATCTCGGTAAAGAGCCTACTGACGTAGGCTCTTTACCATGTGACCAGCCGTGTCCAATCACGGCTGGTCACATAGTAAACAGGAAGAGCCGTTGATCGGCTTTCCTCAGTACATGCCTGACAGGCACGAGTAAAGGAGCGCCGATCGGCGGCTCCCCTGACAGGAGGCGTTCGGCACTGGTAATCAGATCATTGATTACCAGTGCAGACCCTCGGGGGGGTGCCACTAGAACCACCAGGGATGTCCACCCATGACCCCAGGGATGCCCACCCATGACCCCAGGGATGCCCACTATGGCCACCAGGGATGGCAATCAGGGCTCAGGGAGCCCCCCATTGCCCACCCCATCAGTTCTGCCCACCAGTGCCCTCCCCATCAGTGCTGCCCACCAGTGCCCATCATTGCCATCTATCAGTGCCACCCTCCAGTGCCCATTATTGCCCACCAGTGCCGCCTATCAGTGCCCATTAGTGCCCATCAGTGCTGCCCATCAGTGCCGATCAGTGCCACCTATCAGTGCCCATCAGTGCCCACCAGTGCCACCTTTTAGTGCCCATCAGTGCCGCCTATCAGTGCCCATCAGTGCCACCTATTAGTGCCGATCAATGCCGCCTATCAGTGCCCAGCAGTGTCGCCTATCAGTGCCCACATAAACATAAAAAAAACTTTTTTTTTTTCAAACTCTTCGGTCTTTTTTTATTTGTTTAGCAAAAAAGAAAAAAACATGCGGTGTCAAATACCACCAAAAGAAAGCTCTATTTGTGGGGGGAAAATTACATAAATTTGGTTTAGGTACAGTGTTGCATGACCGCGCAATTGTCATTCAAAATGAAACAGCGCTAAAAGGTGAAAGTTGGTCTGGGCAGGAAGGGGGTGAAATTGCCCTTTATTGAAGTGGTTAAAATAAAAGGTACATGTAAAAACACTGAAACACTGCCATATATTAGAAGCTTCTTCAGGATATACATGTTTGAGGTGTTTCTATTTATAAGGAGTCCTCACCTGATGTGAATTCAGTGACTGGGGATAAGGATGACTGCCGAAACATCACTTCCGGTTCCTCCACCATCTTGTATGACGTCACATCGATTACTGGCGACATTTGAAAAATATTGCTATTGGTATTGCCGCCATATTGCATATTGCTCAGGTCATTTCCGAAAGAGGATGTCCACAAATGTAAAGAGGATGTCCACAAATGTAAACATCATAATTTCCAGTCCAGCATCATCATAGCAGAGGCCAAAATGGAATACATAGTCACCAAAACATCACAAACATCTGCAGCTTAATAAGACACATTTATGTAAATGTTTGCAGATGGAACAAATTAGAAAATACGGTGAAGACTCCAAATAAGTGTTCAATACAGAAAAAATATCAATAAAACAAATTAAATGCATATTGATAAAATAAAATAAAATTAATCAATTTGATTTTATTTATAAATAGGGATATGGTCATGTGGAGTGTCAGATGTACCCTCAACGGATAAAACATCCGATAACACAATAAATAGATTTTAAAAATGTATCGAAAAAAGGGGGGAATTATGTCAAAAAATTTTTGATCATATGAAAAGGGGTGTCAAGTGCTCCATTAACGAGTGTCAATGAAACAGTTGACATCCCATTCCACATTTAACCCTATCGGGGAATAACACTTGATTTCATGTAACCATTTCATCTCCATTTTAAAGACTGCTCTGGTGCAATGGCACCCTATCCAATGGGGTTTTAATTTGGCTATTCCTACAAATTTAAAGGAGCTAGGATCTCTATTGTGACAGGTCCTATAATGAACAGAAAGGCTATGATGTCTATAGCCCTTTCTGATATTATAAACATGTTCACGTAATCTGTCTCTCAATCTCCTGGTTGTCCTACTGACATATTATTTTTGGCAAGGACACTCCAGAAGATATACTACATGAGTGGAATCGCAAAATATGAAGTCGTCAATAGAATATTCTTTACCTGTGAGGGTGGAGAAAAAGCCGTTTATATTTTTCTTTTTAATCATATTAGCTTTACATATCATACATTTATTACAAGGAAAGAAACCTTTTTATTCGCCAAAAAACCAAGGTCTGGAAAGAGGACTGATAGTGTTAGAAGCCACCTTATCTCTAATATTGGGTGCATGTCTGAAAAATACTTCAGGTTTTACTGGCAAAGTGGCTTTCAAAATAGGGTCTTCTTGTAAGATATTCCATCTCTTTTGAATAATCTTTTTAATTTGATAGTGTTGAATGGAAAAGCTGGTAATAAATGGACAGAAAATAGTTTTCTTAGGGTGTCTATTATCGTCAGATGTTACCAGAGAATCTCAATTAAGGAGAGCTACTTCATCAATAGTCTGTTTTAAAGAAGTCGCATTATATCCCTTTTCCAAGAATCTAGTTTCTAGAATGGATGCTTGTGCATAATAATCTCTATTATCATGACAGCTGCATCTCATTCGAAGGAACTGTTCCTTAGGAATGTTTTTGAGCCATGCAGAATGATGGCAGCTGCCTGAAGGGATATAACTGTTCCAATCTGTGACTTTAAAAAATGATTTAGTAACTATTTTTCCATTCATATTAAACAAATTAAGGTCAAGAAAATTGATTTCCTTGTTTACTATTTGTAAATGATAATTGGTTATTGAGTGTATTATCATTAAGATGAGACATAAAATCTAATAAAGAGGCCTCACCCTCCATAACAGCAAGATGTCATCGATATATCATTTATAGAGAATGAAATTATCCCATTCCTTGTTGTGGATGGACTCTAGTTCCTAACTTGTCAAAAATAAATTGGCTAAACTTGGGGCGAAATTAGCTCCCATAGCTACTCCCTTTGTCTGTAAAAAATAGATACCGTTAAACCAACAATAATTATGTTGCATAGAAAAATCCAAAAGGTTCAAAATAAATTCTTGTTGGAATGTGGGAATAGTACTTTTCTCTCTGCTCTATATCCGTCATCATGTGCTATATTGGTATAGAGTGAAGTTACATCTGCTGTAACTAAGAAAGTATGGAAGTAATATAATATTATTTAGCAAATTAAGAACTTGTTTTGTGCCCTTCAAATATTAGGGACTCTTTATTACTAAAGACTGCAAGAAGAAATCTATATATTCTCCCACCCTTGCTGTGAGTTAATTTATCCCACTGATTATGGGTCTGCCTGGCGGGTCCTTTAAGTATTTTAATAAATGACAATCCTACTATTGGTGGAGGACATCACTGTGGTGACACTTGAAACATTATTTTACACTGGAAACTGTCACAATCTATTTTACCATGTACTTTATAATAATATGTACAGTTTCTCTTATTATGTTTTGATATTAGTATTCATTACATCACTGTTGTGTCATATTTATTTTTCAGCGCTGCAACCTTTTACATTACATTACATTTACTTTAGGCACACCCCGCCAAACCCTGTGGTGAAGCAGCTTTTCAGCGGGGCGATTGTCTGCGGTTTGTCGGACATGGTGAGGGAGAGAAGTTGGTGTGACTGTGCCTGGGACTGACAGGCACTCTCCCTGGACAAGGTTTACCTTACCAAGCTGGTCAATCACCGCACAGGCTGCAGACATGACACCCAATCAATCAGCAGTGCCGCTATGATTCAATTCCTCTCTTATCTCCTGGATAATAGCCAAATCTCCTTACCAACTATTTGCAGCTCAAGAGGCTTCACCAGCTCACTGTTGGAGCACCCACAATATATAAAAACTGAGATCTTGACTTACTTCACTATCTACTTGCCGACCACCTAACTGGGAATTTACGCCATTACTTTGACATTAAATATCAGGATTATGGCTGCAGCTTTTTCCCTTGGGCAGCAGGCTTTCAGATAAAAGTGGTCCCTGTGGCAGATCCACCGCAGGATCAATTTTTAGAAGCGGTGGGAAAGGTGCCCACAACCTGCTGCTTCCCAGTGGTTTCCAGGCTTACATTACTAATTGGCGTGCTCAGGAAACATCCAGCGCCGGCAGTGTCTTCACATAGAGATTAGCAATGGTAAGATGGCCACCGCTCATCCATATGCCCCTGAAGGACCGGAGCGGCGTCATTATGTCACTTTTAGTTATCGGGCCATGTAAACATGATTTTTTTTTCTTAACCACTTGCCGACTATATACTGCGGCGGTCAGCCCCCCCTGGTCAAACTGACGTACCGGTACGTCGCTCGCCCACAAGCCTCTAGGGGGCGAGCGTGCGCCACCGGAGGCGCGCTCCCGCCCCCGCTCGTTCCCTGACATCCCCGCACGAGTGACCGGCGGCTCCGATGTCCGCCGGTCACTCGCGATCTCCCGCTGGAGAGGGAGAAAGGCAGACGGCTGATGTAAACACAGCCGTCTGTCATTCTCCCTGATGTAACTGCAGAGACTATACGATCCTGCTATGTAGGATCGTATGTCTCTGTGGTTACATCACAAGCCACGCCCCGCACAGTTAGAATCACGCCCCTAGGGATACATTTAACCCACTGATCACCAATAAAGTTAACCCCTTCCCTGCCAGTGTCATTTTTACAGTAACAGTGCATATGTATAGCACTGATTACTGTAGTAAGGTCACTGGTACCCCCAAAAGTGTCAAAAATGTCAGTCAGGGGTCCGATCTGTCCACCGCAATGTCGCAGTCCCGCAAAAAAAATCGCAGATCACCGCCATTACTAGTTAAAAAAAAAACAATAAAAATGACATAACTTTTTCCCTTAGTTAGTAAACGCAATAACTTTTGCGCAAACCGATCAAAATACACTTATTGCGATTTTGTTTACCAAAAATATGTAGCAGAATACAAAATGTTAAAAAATTTTGATTTTTAAATTTTTTTCTGGGAATTTAATATATAAAAAAGGGAAAAATATTGTTATTTTTTCCAAAATTTTGCTCTTTTTTTGTCAATAGCGCAAAAAGTAAAAATTGCACAGGTGATCAAATACCACCAAAAGAAAGTTCTGATTGTGGGAAAAAAAAGGACATCAATTTCATTTGGGTACAGCATCGCACGACCGCGCAATTGTCCATTAAATTCACGCAGTGCCGAATCGCAAAATAGGCCCTGGTCTTTGAGCAGCCAAATCCTCCGGGGCTTAAGTGGTTAAAGCAAAAGATACATTTTTTTAAATATTTTGCTTTTAAGGGTAAAGGAGAGATTTGGGGTCTTTTAGTCGGGATAACTTTTGCGCAAACCAATCAATATACACTTATTGGGATTTTATTTACCAAAAATATGTAGCAGAATACAAATTGGCCTAAAATGATGAAAACATTTGATTTTTTTTTTTTTTTTTTTAATGGGAATGTTATATAGCAGAAAGTAAGAAATATTGTTTTTTTTTTTTCTTTTTTTTCAAAATTGTGGTTCCTTTTTTGTTTATAGCGCAAACAATAAAAATCGCAGAGGTGATCACCACCAAAAGAAAGCTCTATTTGTGGGGAAAAAAGGACATCAATTTTATTGAGGTACAGCGTTGAAAAGCGTTGCCTCTTCGGTATCTGTTTTAACCCTGTATTACCCGCATTACAATGCTGTTGCAGGACTGTTGTAACATGAGCCTGTTTATCTGAGTGGGTCATGTTCTGCAGTGGTGCTGCCTGCAAAAATGACAGGGGCATATTTTTTTTGCCACAGCCATAAGCAACCTCGTTGTAAGCGGGCGAATGTACATCAGTCCATAAGGTTAGCACTTTAAGCTGAGCGTCTGAGTGCCAATAACTGATTACTTACCGTAATAATAATAGCAGCAGGTCATTGAGAGATGCCAGCAGAGCATGTTTTGCTCATTCCCAGCTGCAGGAATTAGTTGCACACTTATCTCACTGGTAGGTTTATGACAGAAATGAAAAACATGCACTGCTGGGGGCTTCACAGGGCCAGAATTAACCACTTCTGGACCGGAAGGTTTTCCCCCTTAATGACCAGGCCATTTTTTGCGATTCGGCACTGCGTTACTTTAACGGACAATTGTCATGTGATGCTGTACTAAAAAAAATATTGATGTCCTTTTTTTCCCCCACAAATAGAGCTTTCTTTTGGTGGTATATGATCGCCTGTGCGATTTTTCATTTTTTGCGCTATAAACAAAAAAAGACAATTCTGAAAATAAAAACAATATTTTTCACTTTCTGCTATATAACATTCCCAATAAAAAGAATTTAAAAATCAAATGTTTTCATAATTTTAGGTCAATTTGTATTCTGCTACATATTTTCAATAAAAAAAAAATCCCAATAAGTGTATATTCATTGGTTTGCGCAAAAGTTATCACATCTACAAACTAGGGGAAAGATTTATGTCATTTTTTTTTTATTTCTTTTTTTTTTACTAGTAATGGCGGCGATCCGTGATTTTTAGCGGGACTGCGACTTTGCAGCGGATAGAATACACCTAACTGACATTTGTGACACTTTTGGGGGACCAGTGACATTACTACAGTAATCAGTCCCAAAAATATGCACTGTTACTGTAATAATTACACTGGCAGAGGAGGGGTTAACACCAGGGGTAAATAAAGGGTTACATGTTTCCCTAGGGGGTGCTTTTTAATTGTGTGGGGGGTGGGCTTATGGAATGAACACAGGGACCTGTGTTCCTAAATAGGAGGATCACATAAGCCCTGTGTTCATTGTTGACAGAACAGTGGTCTGCTGTGTTTATGTAGCAGGATTTCCAGGCATTGGGCCTGATGTGGGTCTGCCATGGTTACCGGAAACGCCAGCAGCCCCTTTACACTGAATACCCAAGTGTGAGATTTGAGTCAAAGACCAGTCCGGCATCTTTGGTTTGTTTTGTTTATTTTATATTGGGGACGGGAGAATGGAATGAGTGGGATACTCCTCTGGCTCAACTAGGTACAAATGGGACACTGAAGAAAAATGCCTTTCAGCGCTGTCTTGACGCCGGCTGGATGCCGACCAACTTTTGCTGGTGCTTGAAAAACACTCACTTGCTGTACTGTACTTGAACTTGACTTCTGACACTCTGGTTAGCTCAAAAGTCCCAAACACTGCTCCCTCCAGTCCTTCCTGACTGAGGTAGCCTCTGTATACTGCTTCTGCTACTGCAACTCTCAACACTGTACACTGCAAGCTGTACACTTTAGGGCCCAACCACTGGCGCCCCCCTCTGTACTTCAGGGTCCTCTCACTAGGCACCCCCTCTACATTTCAGGGTCCACACACTGGCACCCTCTTTGCTCTTCAGGGTCAACACTGGCACCCCCGTTACACTTGCTCCTGCACTGGCTTGCAGTACTCACGAACCGGGAATGCTTTCCTGAAATTGGACCCCTCTCAGCTCCGCTGGTCCTCAGCACACCGGATCCTCTCTGCAGCTCAGCTCAGCCTTCTGTCCCCTCAGGCAAGCCACCTGGGACACCCAATTCCTCTGACAGGAGGAGAGACAGCCGCATTATCGCTCCTGGGACTCTGCTTCCTGCCAAAGATGCTGCGTCATGTGCTTCCCTCAAACTTATACCCACTCCCAGAATGCTGTGCGGAAGAATCTGCCATTCTGGGGTAGATACAGGCCTGAGTGTGCCATTGGTTGGGTTTACTTCACTGCCCAATGAGAACCCTCTCATGGAGCACAGTGGGGAGACTCCCCAATCTCAACAGCCACACCTGGGAGACTTGACAGCCCAGCTGAAAATCATGGCCCTGCTGATAAGCAGACAAGGCCCACTATACTTTATCTAGCACCTACCTTGTAGGGTGCTACATCTACAACATGTTTTTCTCCATGGGAGAAGGGATGAGTGGGATACTCCAACTGCCAAAAAATTCACATTCAGAGGACTTTCAACTTGAGAATGCGGCAAGGCCACTGCTTCATCCTGCCACTTTAATGAAGATGAGGTAAATGTTCCTATTAGTGTATCTCTTCAGGGTATTCCCCCAGTACCCCCTTTCTCTGTACCAGCTGACACGCGTCCACTAACTTTACACTCCGGGGTGGTCCCCTTCCTGGGCAGACCCCTGGGCAAGATCCTCTGTACTCGCGATACTGTTTTTTCAGATTCTCCAGTGCCCCAACTCCTCTAGTCAGCTCTCCTGGACCGCTGGGTTCAGCCTCACACCATTGGATCACCAGGCCGACTGCCTGTGACCATCACCAACCGCTGCAGAAGAGGAGGCAGCCACCACCCGCCTTCTGGCTACCCGCTCAATGACTTCTACCTCATGTGCCTGTGGCTTTTTATCCCTGCCCCATAATGCACCGAGACGAACTGATGGTGCCAACCCCTGGGGCAGTACCAAAAGCCTGTGTGTCATTGGTCAGGTTTCCTTCAGTATCCAATGTGCCTCTCCATACGATCAGCTGGGGACACGCCCTGAGACCAGATGATTTACACACTGAGCAGACCTAACTACAGATCCGGCTCTCTGTTAAGCAGAGTGCCATATAGATTTTGCCTGCTGCTCCTCTGATAGGCAGACAGAGCTAAAACTATACTCTCTACCTAGCACCTGACTAGGAGGGTGCTACAGCAGTATCTAAATAGGCTCTATCAGTTAAAGAGGAACTAAAGTCCCGATATTTACATTTCATTTAATGGGCCAACCAACCTCGTTTGTGCTGGCATCCGCTACCTGGCTGCTTCCCGGTGGTGAGCTGCAGCTGTCTTCATTGTCTGGCACGGGATGATGTCACTCCTACATATTGGCAGGAATTCAGTCTTCCCGACACACTGGAGCTGTGATGGAATGTAAACGACGCTGAGCTTAGGCGTTCCTTTAGCACTTGGAAACATCATCTCTGATGTGTTGCCACTTGCCAGTCCAATTTAGAAATCCTCTAAAATCCAGAGAATAGCGGAGGGGTTATAGTTAAGGTCCCATGTACATAAGGCCCCATGCACACTGTGCAATTGCCAAGCTTTTCTAAAAGTCTTTCTTTTGGAAGGAGAAAAGCAGCGCAAAAACTGTGCCTAAAGGTGCATTTTTCAAATGCATTAAGGCATTATTATTATTATTACATAGGATTTATATAGCGCCGACAGTTTACGCAGCACTTGAGGGTAGACAGTACAAATACAATACACTTTAATACAGTAGGAATCAGAGGGCCCTGCTCGTTAGAGCTTACAATCTAAGAGGGAGGGTCAAGAGATACAAGCGGTAATAACTGTGGGGGATGGACTGATGGAGAAAATAAAAGTACAGTTGTTTGGTGGTTGCCAGATAGGCTTCTCGGAAAAGATGTGTTTTCAGGGATCGTCTGAAAGTGGACAAAGTAGGGGATAGTCGGACAGATTGGGGTAGAGCATTCCAGAGGATGGGAGAAGCTCGGGAGAATTCCTGGAGGCAAGCATGGGAAGAGACAAGGGAGCTAGAGAGCAGGAGGTCCTGGGAGGAACAAAGAGAAAGAGTTGGTTGGTATTTTGAGACCAGGTTAGTGATGTAGCTGGGGGCCAAGTTATGGATGACTTTGTAAGTTATGGTTAGTAACTTGAATTTAATTTGTAGGTTGAGTGGCAGCCAATTTAAGGATTGGCAAAAAGGGGTAGCAGACACAGAGTGGTTTGTAAGGTGGATGAGCCGGGCAGCAGCGTTCATGATGGACTGAAAGGGGGTTGGCCGTTTTAAAGGTAAGCCAATGAGAAGGGGGTTGCTGTAATCGAGACAAGAGATGACCAGGGAGTGGATTGGAAGCTTTGTGGTCTTGTTGGTTAGGAAGGGACGTATCTTGGAGATGTTGCGGAGGTTGAGGCGGCAAGCTTTGGACAGTGACTGGATGTGTGGCCGACAGGATAGTTCAGAGTCCAGGATTACACCTAGGACCTTGGCATGGGTGGACGAGTTGATAGTTGAGCATGTCAAGTGCTTGAGCGTTCATTCATTTCATTGGCCATGCATTTGACACATCGAGCGTGAACGCATATTTGGATGCATTTACACTCGTTAAGGCACGTCAGGAATTTTTTAGTGGCAAGACGCTCCTCTCCTGAATGTGCTGGCTTTGAGTTTTTTTCATCCTCTAAACGCATGTAAATGCCTATGTGTGCATGGACACAGGCTAAAATTGAGAGGAGATTATAGTAAAAAAATAAATAAAAATATGTCAAACACTCTTAAAAGTGGCGTTCTTTTGCCGCCCAGTGTGCATGAGGTCTAATAAACCTTATTTTTAGGAGTCTTTTATATTGTCATTACCAACTTTAGATTTTTCCAGTTTCTTATTGCACCTCCGGGCAGGTAAAAGACGAGGAAACAATTTCTACAGGACTGAGGTTTTCATGGTATTGCTCACCTTACGGAGTTATCTTAATATGGGCTAGCTGCACCAAATTTGTGTATAACCTTAATTATTTTCAAACAATAGAAAGCCGGTTTGGTTTACATGTCAAGCGAATCGGATGTGGTTCAAAACGCATCCAATTTGCATATATGTGAACGGAGCCTTAACCCCTTCCCGCTGGCCGCTTCCCGGCCCCTTAAGGGTTCTAAATGCCGGGAGGCAGTGGCGAGCATTCGGGATCGGCTGTCACAGCGGTCACATGATCGGAAAGCTCCTGATGGCTAGTAGGCATTGGGAGCTCTCTGGTAATTGCCAGCTATAGAGTGCGCTCCCTGTGCCAAGCCTGAAGAGGTTAAGGAACAGAGAATGGTTGGAACAAACTTTCAGTAGAGGTAGTAAGCCTTAACCGGTTGCCGACCGCCGCAAGTACATATACTGCGGCGGTCAGCCCCGGCCAGGCAAAGTGACGTACCGGTACGTCACTAGCCTGTCACTTGCATGTGAGCCAATAGCGGGCGAACGCGTGCCCTGGCTCGTTCCCTGGGAAGTCTGTGCGTGTGACCGGCGGACCCGATGTCCGCCGGTCACTGGCGATCGTCCGTCATGAAGGGAGAAAGGCAGGCAGCTAATGTAAACAAGCCGCCTGTCATTCTCCCCTGTGTATGAATAGTGATCATACGGTTCTACTATGTAGGACCATTGATCACTGTTCCTACACCAGTAGCCATGTCCAATCACAGTTAGAAGCACGCCCCTAGGGACACACGTAACCCCTCCTTCCCCAATAAAGTTAACCCCTTCCCTGCCAGTGTCATTTTGCAGTAACAGTGCATATACAGTATATAGCACTGATTACTGTAGTAATGTCACTGGTAACCCCAAAAGTGTCAAAAATGTCAGTCAAGGGTCCGATCTGTCCGCCGCAATGTCGCAGTACCGCAAAAAAAATTGCAGATCGCCGCCATTACACGTCACCAAAATGACAGAAATCTTTCCCTTAGTTAGTAAACGCAATAACTTTTGCGCAAACCAATCAAAATACGCTTTTTGGGATTTTTTTTACCAAACATATGTAGCATAAAACAAATTGGCCTAAAATGTTAAAACATTTTGATTTTTACATTTTTTGGGGGGAATTTCATATAAAAAAATGTAAAAAATATTGTTATTTTTGCAAAATTGACGCTGTTTTTTTGTTTATAGCGCAAAAAGTAAAAATCGCACAGGTGATCAAATACCACCAAAAGAAAGCTCTGTTTGTGGGAAAAAAAGGACGTCAAATTCGTTTAGGTATAGCGTCGCAGGACCGCGCAATTGTCTGTTTAAGTCACGCAGTGCTGAATCGCTAAAAAAAACCTGGTCAGGAAGGGGGTAAAATCTTCCGGGGCTTAAGTGGTTAAAATAAGGGTCAGTTCACACCACATGCAGTCCAGTGCATTTTTTTTCTGCTTTAAAAACGCATAGATAGTAGGTTATATGGTTTTTAATGACATAGTTCCTACCAGTGTGGTCAGTTCCAGGGTGTTCCAGTTCTAGAAAAAAAGTAAAACATGCTGCATTATTTCTGCACTGGACTGTACTTGAATACAGCAAAACGCATAAAAAAACCGCACATGAACACACTAAAAATGCACTGGAACACAGTTTAAGGATTAGTGCTCATTCACACAACCAAAACTCCCTCCATATCCACTCTGTATGCATTTCTGCATGTGCGTTTAAGGATGCATTCCAGATGCTTTCTATGTTTTTTTCCAGTTTTTCTTTTTATTGTACTGGTGTCCGGTGCATGTTTTATGTGTTTTATCGTGTTCCAGTGCAGTTCTGTGCAGGAAAAAAAGCAGCATGTTGTACCTTTCTGTCTGGAACGGAAAATCACTGGAACGCGCTGCACTGATGTAAACTATTTTTAAGAAAAAAGAGGGGTAAAAATGCACTGAACTGCATCAAAAAAACGCACCAAAATGCATCAAAAACGCACTTGAAAGAATCAAAAACGCGTAAAAAAAACGCACATACAGAAAAGTATCTGGAACACATCTGGACTGCTTTCTATGGTGTGAACTGGTCCTAAGTGAAATTAACCCATTGCCGAACGCCCGCCACAGTTTTACTGCGGCAGGCTGGCTTGACTGTGCGAGACGACGTAGCCCTACGTCGGTCGCGCGCATAGTGCTGGGGGGCGAACGCGCGCCGGTGGCATGCCCTAGCCCCCACTAGGCAGCGGGGATGCCGATCCATTCCCGCCGGGCACCTGCGATCGCTCCCCGTTGAAATGATCACAGAGCGCCTGTGATCCTTCTATATAGGATTACAGGTCTCTATGATTATTTCACAAGTCCTTCCCCCACACAGTTAGAAAACACCCCCTAGGCTCACAATTAACCCTTTGATCACCCCTGGGTTAACCCCTTCCCTGCCAGTGTAATTATTACAGTAACAATGCATATTTTTAGCACTGATTACTGTAGTAATGTCACTGGTCCCCCCAAAAGTGTCAAAAATGTCAGTTAGGGGTCCAATCTGCCCCCTGCAATGTCACAGTTCCGCTAAAAATCACAGATTGCCGCCATTACTAGTAAAAAAATGAAATAAATAAAAATGACATAAATCTTTCCCCTACTTTGTAGATGCGATAACTTTTGCGCAAACCAATCAAAATACGATTATTGCGATTTTTCTATTACCAAAAATAAATAGCAGAATACAAAGTTAGATTTTTAAAAAAAATTTTGGGGAATGTCATATAGCAGAATGTGAAAAATATTGTTATTTTTTCAGAATTGTCGCTCTTTTTTTGTTTGTAGCGCAAAAAATAAAAATTGCACAGGTGATCAAATACCACCGAAAGAAATCTCTATTTGTTGGAAAAAAAGGACGTCAATTTTATTTAGGTACAGCGTCGCACGGCTGCCCAATTTTCAGTTAAAGTAACGCAGTGCCGAATCGCAAAAAAAAGGCCTGGTCATTAAGGGGGCAAATCCTTCCAGCCCTGAACTAGTTAACCACTTGCCGACCACTCACATTGAGCGTACTGCGGCAAAGGGGTTTGTTATCGTCCAGCGACATAGGTCTACGTCGCTGGACTCCTCCCCTTGTGGGCAGCGCGTGCGCGCCGCCAGAGGCTCGCTCCCGCTGTATTCAGACACAGCGGGAGTCAGCCAGGGGAGGAGAGGTGGTGATTACCGCCGCTCTTCCCCGATCGATTGTGGAGATCCGCCCGCTTGTGTAAACAAAGCGGGCGGATCTCCTATGTGACAGGCAGGGACAGATTACAGGATTCAGCATAGCTGAACCTGCGATCTGTGTCTGTGTCACACAGTCCCCTCCCCCCACACACGTCAGAAAGCACAAGGCATACATTAACCCCTTGATCACCAATAAAAGTTAACCCCTTCCCTGCCAGTGTCATTTTTACAGTAACAGTGCATATTTATAGCACTGACTACTGTAGTAATGTCACTGGTCCCCCCAAAAGTGTCAAAAATGTCAGTCAAGGGTCCGATCTGTCCGCCGCAATGTCGCAGTCCCGCAAAAAAATTTGCAGATATCCGCCAGATTGCCGCCATTACTAGTTAAAAAAAACAATAAAAATGATTACATTTCCCGTAGTTAGTAGCTGCAATAACTTTTGCGCAAACCAATCAAAATACGCTTATTGCAATTTTTTTTTACCAAAGATATGTAGCAGAAAACAAATTGGCCTAAAATGTTAAAAATTTTTGATTTTTACATTTTTTTGGGGGGAATTTCATATAAAAAAATGTGAAAAATATTGTTATTTTTTCAAAATTGTCGCTCTTTTTTCGTTTATAGCGCAAAAAGTAAAAATCGCACAGGTGATCAAATACCACCAAAAGAAAGCTCTATTTGTGGGGAAAAAACTGACATACATTTAATTTGGGTACAGTGTCACATGACCGTGCAATTGTCCGTTAAAATAACGCAGTGCCGAATCGCAAAATATGGCCTGGTCAGGAATGGGGTAAAATCTTAGGGTCTTAAAGCGGTTAAAAATACACTCATTGAGAATTTTTTTGTCAAAGACATGTAGCTAAATACATTTTGGCCTAAATATATGACAAAAATTGAATATATTGGATATTTTTTAACTGTCAAAGTAGAAAAATATTGTTATTTTTTCAAAATTGTCGCATTTTTTTATTAATATCGCAAAAAATTAAAAGCACAGATGTGATCAAATACCACCAAAAGAAAGCTCTGTTTGTGGGAAAAAAAGGACGTAAATTTAGTTTGGGTACGGCGTTGCATGACCGCGCAATTGTTAGTTAAAGTCGCACAGTGCCGAATCGCCAAAAGTGGCCTGGACGTTAAGCAGGAAATTCCTCCGGTCCTAAAGTGGTTAAATATGTTTAGGATTAAGGCTCGATTCACACCTATGCATGTTGCTTTTGAGTGTTTCAGTAGCGCTTTTTGCTGTGCTGTCCGTGTTTATGGGCACACGTTTTTGATGCATTTTGCGTTTTTGATTCTTCTTTCTTTTTATGTGGCCAATTTGTTGTTGGGCAGATTAAATAATGCAAAACGTATCAAAAACACTCCACATGCTTTTCTGCTACTTCTCCATTGAAGTCTATTGAAACAGAAAAAGCACTGTTTTGCACTTAAAAAAAGCCCCTGACTCTTTCCAAAAACGCAGATGCACAAAATTGCATTTATGTGAACGTGTTCCATAGGAACCTATGTTAAAAATAATGTCCTGTGCTTCTGCAAAAAGCATGAAAAAACGCATTCGTGTGAACTGAGTCTAACACAGGTCTAGACAAAAATGTAAAAAAAGGATAGATCACCTAATCCTTTTTAGTATGTTTCTATGACTGCAGAGAACTCCCGTCGCCTTTATAATGCGTAACTGTCATTCCACTTGCATTACCTTTGCAAATAGTTGCCACTGCACTTTGCAGCTCCCCCCCCCCCTCCTTCCCTTCTTAGTATTTTCAGTTTGAAGCTAGAATCAAGAATAATGGGGTCATGACCTCAAACTGACTGCAGGAAATCTAATGAGTAACATTAGGAAGCATTGTGTTACTAAGAGAGCAGTGGGTGCTTGGAACAGATTTCCAGTAGAAGTACTGAGTCAGTTAACAGAAATTGTTGGTTTACACTGGTGCGATTTCTGAGTCGCTCAGAATCGCATGGCAAGGGAAATCACATTATTTTCAATAGTGCCCGTTCACATCAATGTGCGATACGATTTTGGAAAATGTTCCTGTGCTACTTTTGTGCGATCGGGCTTCATAGAATATACATATACTTAATCGCACTGAAAATCACATCAAAAGTTCATCGCAGTAGTGTTAACCGAGCCTAAGTAGAATAAAACATGCTTGTAAATAACAATGGTCCAAACAAAAATGTAAAAAAAAAAGCCCATGGTGGAATCTCCATGCTCTCCAATTCCACTCCAAGTGGTTCCGTTCTGCTATCGATCTTCAGGGTTTCAATGAATGCAGTGGGATGATAATGACTGCATTGATTGCTCCCATCACCTCTGTAATGCATGACTGTCCTCCTTTATTGCATTTGCATTGCTGATACACTTTGCAGCCCCCCCCCCCCTTCAATCCATGAGTAATATTGCATTGCTGATACACTTTGCAGCCCCCCCCCCCCCCTTCAATCCATGAGTAATATTAGGAAGTAATTACTTTACCTAAGGAGCAGTGGATGCTTGAACCAGACTTCCAATATAGGTGGTGAGGTGGTAACAGTAAGTGAAATTTAATAACACCAATCCGGCCAAAAACACGGACATGATAGACTATTTGATCCGTTTCTGCCAGCAGTCTCCTATGTCTGCAGAGAACTCCATCACCTCTATAATGGATTGCTGTCATTCTCCCTTATTGCATTGCTCTTTGCATTTGTATTGGTGTTGCACATTGCAGCTTACCCTCTTTCCTTCCCTTTCTAGTATTTCCAGTACCAAACTGGAATAAAGTACAATAGGGCACGACCTCAAACTGGCAGGAGAAAAGTTCATAAGTAACGTTAGGAAGTATTTTACTGAAAGAGCAGAGGATGCTTGGAACAAACTTCCAGTAGAGGTAGACTAGTGAGCCAGTTATCCCTAAGTGAAATGGAACATGCTTGGGGTTAACAAAGGTCTAGACAAAAATTATTAAAAATAAAAAAGCACATGATGGAAACTTTATGACTTTCAACTTCACTCCAAGTGGCTCCATTCTGCCATCGATCTTCAGGGTTTAAATGAGTGCAGTGGGATGATAATGACTGCATTGATTGCTCCCATCACCTCTGTAATGCATGACTGTCCTTCTCCTTTATTGCATTTGCATTGCTGATACACTGTGCAGCCCCCCCCCCCCCCCCTTCAATCCATGAGTAATATTAGGAAGTAACTGCTTTACCTAAGGAGCAGTGGATGCTTGAACCGGACTTCCAATATAGGTGGTGAGGTGGTAACAGTAAGTGAAATTTAATAACACCAATCCGGCCAAAAACACGGACATGATGGACTATTTGATCCATTTCTGCCAGCAGTCTCCTATGTTTCAAAGGCTGCAGAGAACTCCATCACCCTTTATAATGGATTGCTGTCATTCTCCCTTATTGCATTGCTCTTTGCATTTGTATTACTGTTGCTCATTGCAGTTTACCCTCTTTCCTTCCCTTTCTAGTATTTCCAGTGCCAAACTGAAATCAAGAACAATGGAGCACAACCTCAAACTGGCAGGAGGAAAGTTCATAAGTAATGAGGATGCTTGGAACAAACTTCCAGTAGAGGTAGTGAGCCAGTTAACACTAAGTGAAATGGTACATGCTTGGGGTTATCATAGGTATAGATATAGATATAACAATGGGGACCGACCTCAAACTGGCAGGAGGAAAGTTCATAAGTAATTTTAGGAAGTATTTTACTGAAAGAGCGGAGGATGCTTGGAACAAACTTCCAGTAGAGGTAGTGGCTAGTGAGCCAGTTAACTCTAAGTGAAATGGAACATGCTTGGGGTTATCATAGGTCTAGACAAAAATGTTTTTAAAAAAGCACATGATGGAAACTTTATGGCTACCAACTTCACTCCAAGAGGCTCCATTCTGCCACCAGTCTTCAAGGTTTCAATGAGTGCAGTGGGATGATAATGATTGCAGTGATTGCTCCCATCACCTCTGTAATGCTGTTATGCATGACTGTCATTCTCCTTTATTGCATTTGCATTGCTGATACACTTTGCAGCCCCCCCCCCCCCAATCCATGAGTAATGTTAGGAAGTAATTACTTTACCAAAGGAGCAGTGGATGCTTGAACCGGACTTCCAATATAGGTGGTAAGACTGTAACAGTAAGTGAAATTTAACATGCTTGGGATAACACCTTTATGACTTCCAACTTCACTCCAAGTGGTTCTATTCTGCCACCAGTCTTCAATGTTTGAATGCATGATTGCCATCCTCTTGTATTGCATTGCTCCTTTTAATTTGCATTGCTGATGCACTTTGCAGCTCCCCCATTGCCGAGAAGTAATTATTTTCCCAAATGAACAGCGGATTCCTGAAACAGACTTCCAGTAGTGATAGTGAGACAGTTATAAGTAAGTGAAGTTAAACATGCTTGGGGTTAACACAGATCTGGCCAAAATGTAAAACATTGACATATGGTGGACCACCTGATCCTTTTCTGTCCTCAGTCTCCTATGATCCTATGACTACAAAGAACTCCCGTCACCTCTATAATACATGGCTGTCATTCTGGCGTATTGCATTGCTCTTTGCATTTTTGTTGCTGTTGCCCTTTTTAACCCTCTTTCCGTTCCCAGTAACAATGAAGAGATGACCTCAATCTGACTGGAGAAAAGTTCATGAGTGATGTTTGAGTAATGTTAGGAAGTATAATGTTACTGAAAGAGTGGATGTTTGTAGGGGCAGTGAGCCAGAACAGTAAATTAAGTTTAACATGTTTGGAACAGACTTCCAGTAGAGGTAATGAGCCAGTTAACCCCACGTGAAATTAAACATGCTTTAAGTTAACATAAATGGACAAAAATGTTTAAAAAAAAGGGCACATGATGGAAATTCCATGCACTCCATGGGATTGATTTAGAAAAACTGGAGCTTGCAAAATCTGGTACAGCTTTGCATAGAAACCAATCAGCTTCCAGGTTTTTTTTTTTTGTTAAAGCTTAAAGTGGAGTTCCACTCAAAAGGGGAACTTCTGCTTATCTGTCTCCTCCCCCCCTCCAGGGCCACATTTGGCACCTTTCAGGGGGGAGTGGGTACCTGTTTTTGACAGGTACCATGTCCTCACTTCCGTCGGACCTCGCCGCAGCGAGGTACGTCAGAAGTCCGGCCCCCTCCTCCTTCCTCTGCTTCCAGGCCAGTAACCGAGCGCAGCACGCTTCGCGCATGCACTTGGGACCCGGCCGTGAAGCCACAAAGCTTCACTTCCGGGTTCCCTTACCGGCAATGGGAGCGGCAGCACCCGACAGTCAATGGAAAAATCAGCTGCAGTGCCGACATCGCTGGATTCCAGGACAAGTAAATGTCCTAATAATAAAAGTCAGCAGCTACAGTATGTGTAGCTGCTTACTTTTAATTTTTGGAGGGGGAGGCCATAACACCGCTTTAACCACTTAAGGACTGGGCCTATTTCTGACACTTGTTGTTTACAAGGTAAAATCAGTATTTTTTGCTAGAAAGTTACTTAGAGCTCCCCAATATTATATATACTTTTATAGCAGAGATCCTAGAGAATAAAATGGAGAATGTTGCAATACTTTATGTCACACTGTATTTGTGCAGCGGTCTTACAAACACAATTTTTTGGAAAAAATGCACTTTTTTATGTAAAGTTAGCCCACTTTTTCTTATAACATGAAAGATAATGTTACGCTGAGTAAATAGATACCCAACATGTCATGCTTCAAAACTGCGCACGCTTGTGGAATGGCAACAAACATTGGTACTTAACCACTTTACCGCTGCTCACTAGAGCTCTACTGCGGCAAAGTGGCTCGATAACGTCTGGCGATGTAGACCTACGTCGCCAGACATTCCCCTCTCTAGGCGGCTCGCTTTCACTGTATTCAGTCACAGCGGGAGTTGGGCCAGGGGAGGAGCGGTGGCGATCACCGCTGCTCTTCCCCGATCGTCGGGGAATCGAGTGTGGAGATACGCCCGCTTGTGTAAACAAAGCGGGCGGATCTCCTAAGTGACAGGCAGGGACAGATTACAGGATTCAGCATAGCTGAACATGCGATCTGTCCTTGTGTCACATAGTCCCCTCCCCCCACACAGGTTAGTAAGCACCAGGCATACATTAACCCCTTGATCACCAATAAAAATTAACCCCTTCCCTGCCAGTGTCATTTTTACAGTAACAGTGCATATTTATAGCACTGATTACTTTAGTAATGTCACTGGTACCCCCAAAATTGTCAAAAATGTCAGTCAAGGGTCCGATCTGTCCGCCACAATGTCGCAGTCCCGCAAAAAAAATCGCAGATCGCCGCCATTACTCGTTAAAAAAAAAAAAACACCAAAACGACAGAAATCTTTCCCTTGGTTAGTAAACGCAATAACTTTTGCGCAAACCAATCAAAATACGCTTATTGCGATTTTTTTTACCAAAAATATGTAGCAGAAAACAAATTGGCCAAAAATGATAAAAAATTTTGATTTTTAAATTTTTTTGGGGGGGAATTTCATATAAAAAATGTGAAACATATGGTTATTTTTTCAAAATGTTGCTATTTTTTTGTTAATAGCGCAAAAAGTAAAAATCGCACAGGTGATCAAATACCACCAAAAGAAAGCTCTGTTTGTGGGTAAAAATCTCCATAGGCGACCCTTTAAAAATTTCTACAGGTTACCAGTTTAGAGTTACAGAGGAGGTCCAGGGCTAGAATTCTTGCTCTCGCTCCAACGATTGCGGCGATACCTCACATGTGTAGTTTGAACACAGTTCACATATGTGGACATGACTTGCGTATGAGCTTTACATTTTTTTTTTCTTATTTATATTACCTTTTATTTTTACACTGTTAAAAAAAACGTTGATCACTTTTTTTCCAATTATAAGGAATGTAAACATCCCTTGTAATAGAAATAAGCAGGACAGGTCTTCTTTGATTTGAGCTCTGGGGTCAAAAAGACCTCAAATCTCACATCTACCCTTAAAAGCAAAAATAAAAAATTTCATTTTTTTTCCAGCAAGAAAAAAATGGGCCCTTTAATGCCATTGGGAGGAAGTGACGTATGACGTTGCTCAGGTCCTCCAAGGCCATAGAGCCCTCACTTGACACCCTGCCTGGGATATGGATGGATCGGATCATTTTCCCCACTACCGACAGCTCTGGTAAGCGGGGAAAATGACCAGGAAGCGGCGGGAGGGGGGTGAGCACCTCTCCTGCCACCCATAAAAGTGATCCCATGGCGAATCTGCCGCTGCGACCACTTTTATGTGAAAGAGGACTGCCGGCCGAGTAAGAAAATACTGGGATTATGGCAGCTATCTCCTGCCATAACACCAGTATTTAACGTCAAAGTACCGACGTAAAACTGTGGCGGGCGGTCCGGAAGTGGTAAATTGAATAGGCTAAAGTTAGAAGGTGATTGGCTACCATGCACAGCTGCACCAGATGGTGCACTTTCCAGTTTTAGTAAATCAACCCCACTGTGTCTAGGACTGCAGAGAACTCCCATCATCTCCATAAAC
This sequence comes from Pelophylax lessonae, assembly GCF_965119305.1. Lineage (NCBI taxonomy): Eukaryota > Metazoa > Chordata > Amphibia > Anura > Ranidae > Pelophylax > Pelophylax lessonae. The sequence continues at coordinate 687,511,970 of NC_138769.1, read as the reverse complement.
GCATGGTGGTCTTTCTTCCGTGTTGCATTGCTTTTTGCATTAGTTTTGCTACTGTACTTTGCAGCCCTTCTTCCCTTCCCAGTAACAATGGGGCAATGACCTCAAACTTGTAGGAGTAAAGTTCATAAGTAATTTTAGAAAGTATAATTTTACTGAAAGAGTGGATGTTTGTAGAGGCAGCAAGCCAGTTAACAGTAAGTGACGTTAAACATGGTCAGGATTAACAGTGATACAGACAAAAATGGGCATATGATGGATCCTTTTCTGGCATCAGTCTCCTATGTTCCTATGACTGCAGAGAACTCCTATCACCTCTATAATGCATGATTGTTGGTCTCCTTTATGGCACTGCTCTTTGCATTTGTATTGCTGTTGCACTTTGAATCCCTCTTTCCCTTGCCAGTAACAATGGGACCATGGCCTCAAACTGGGAGAAGAAACTGTGACGGAACTGACCCACACTGTGCTTGACTGAAATTTAGAGTAATTTTAGAAATTATAAGAAAGTATTATTAAAAAGCATATTTTTACTGAAAAGAGTGGATGATTGTAGAGGCAGTGAGCCGGTTTAAAGTTAAACATGCTCAGAATTACAGACAAAGAATTTAAAGTGGGCATATGATGGATCGTTTTCTGGCATGAGTCTCCTATGTTCCTATGGCTGCAGAGAACTCCCATCATCTCTATAATGCATGACTGTCATTCTCCATTAGGGCATTGCTCTTTGCATTTGTATTAATACTGCACTTTGCAGCCCCCCTTCCCTTACTGCCCTTTGTAGTATTTTAAGTACCAAGCTGGAATCAAGAATTATGGGAATCCTACTGCACTTTGTAGCTCCTAGTAATAGTGGCGCCAGAACCTCAAACTGGCAGATGGAAAGTTCAGGAGTAATGTCAGGAAGTATAATTTTACTGAAACGAGTGGATGCTTGTAGAGGCAGTGAGAAAGTAAGCTGTGAGCAAAGTTAAACATGCTCAGGATTAACACTGTTACAGACAAACATGTAGACAATGGGCATAGGATGGATCCTTTTCTGGCATCAGTCTCCTATGTTCCTATGGCTGCAGAGAACTCCCATCACCTCTATAATACATAACTGTCATTATCCTTTATGGCATTGCTCTTTGCATTTGTATTACTACTGCACTTTGCAGCCCCCCTTCCCTTACTTACCTTTGTAGTATTTTAAGTACCAAGTTGGAATCAAGAATTATGGGTATGCACTTTGCAGCCCCCCTTCCGAGTAATAATGGGGCCATGACCTCAAACTGGCAGAAGGAAAGTTCTTGAGTAAAATTAGGAAGTGTAATGTTACAGAAAGAGTGGATGCTTGTAGAGGCAGTGAGCCAGTTAACAGTAAGCAAAGTTAAACATGCTCAGGATTAACAGTGATACAGACAAACATGTAGACAATGGGTAAAGGTAAAGGATGGATCCTTTTCTGGCATCAGTCTCCTATGTTCCTATGGCTGCAGAGGACTCCCATCACCTCTATAATGCATAACTGTCATTCTCCTTTATGGCATTGCTCTTTGCATTTGTATTACTGCTGCACTTTGCAGCCCCCCTTCCCAGTAATAATGGGGCCAGGACCTCAAACTGGCAGAAGGAAAGTTCTTGAGTAAAATTAGGAAAGAGTGGATGCTTGTAGAGGCAGTGAGCCAGTTAACAGCAAGCAAAGTTAAACATGCTCAGGATAGCAGTGATACAGACAAACATGTAGAAAATGGGCATATGATGGATCCTTTTCTAGCATCAATTTCCTATGTTCCTATGACTGAGGATAACTCCCATCATCTCTATAATGCATGATTGTCATTCTTCTTTATGGCATTGCTCTTTGCATTTGTATTACTACTTAACTTTGCAGCCCCCCTTCCCTTTCTTACCTTTGTAGTATTTTAAGTACCAAGTTGGAATCAAGAATTATGGGTATGCTACTGCACTTTGCAGCTCTCCTTCCCAGTAATTGTGGGGCCATGACCTCAAACTGGCAGAAGGAAAGTTCATGAGTAATGTCAGGAAGTATTTTTTTTTTCTGAAAAGAGTTGATGCTTGTAGAGGCAGTGAGCCAGTTAACAGTATGCAAAGTTAAACACGCTCAGGATTAACAGTGATACAGACAAAAATGTAGAAAATGGGCATATGATGGATCCATTTCTGGCATCAGTCTCCTATGTTCCTATGGCTGCAGAGAACTCCCATCACCTCTATAATACATAACTGTCATTATCCTTTATGGCATTGCTCTTTGCATTTGTATTACTACTGCACTTTGCAGCCCCCCTTCCCTTACTTACCTTTGTAGTATTTTAAGTACCAAGTTGGAATCAAGAATTATGGGTATGCCCTTTGCAGCCCCCCTTCCGAGTAATAATGGGGCCATGACCTCAAACTGGCAGAAGGAAAGTTCTTGAGTAAAATTAGAAAGTGTAATGTTACAGAAAGAGTGGATGCTTGTAGAGGCAGTGAGCCAGTAAACAGCAAGCAAAGCTAAACATGCTCAGGATAAACAGTGATACAGACAAACATGTAGAAAATGGGCATATGATGGATCATTTTCTGGCATCAGTCTCCTATGTTCCTATGGCTGCAGAGAACTCCCATCATCTCTATAATGCATGACTGTCATTCTCCTTTATGGCATTGCTCTTTGCATTTGTATTTCTACTGCACTTTGCAGCCCCTTTTCCCAGTAATAATGGAGCCAGGACCTCAAACTGGCAGAAGGAAAGTTCTTGAGTAAAATTAGGAAAGAGTGGATGCTTGTAGAGGCAGTGAGCCAGTTAACAGCAAGCAAAGTTAAACATGCTCAAGATAAACAGTGATACAGACAAAAATTTAGAAAATGGGCATAGGATGGATCCTTTTCTGGCATCAGTCTCCTATGTTCCTATGGATGCAGAGAACTCTCATCACCTCTATAATGCATGACTGTCATTCTCCTTAATGGCATTGCTCTTTGTATTACTACTGCACTTTGCAGCCCCCTTTCCCTTTCTTACCTTTGTAGTATTTTAAGTACCAAGTTGGAATCAAGAATTATGGGTATGCTACTGCACTTTGCAGCTCTCCTTCCCAGTAATTGTGGGGCCAGGACCTCAAACTGGCAGAAGGAAAGTTCTTGAGTAAAATTAGGAAGTATATTGTTACAGAAAGAGTGGATGCTTGTAAAGGCAGTGAGCCAGTTAACAGTAAGCAAAGTTAAACATGCTCAGGATAACACTGTTACAGACAAAAATGTAGAAAATGGGCATAGGATGGATCTATTTCTGGCATCAGTCTCCTATGTTCCTATGGCTGCAGAGAACTCCCATTACCTCTATAATGCATAACTGTCATTATCCTTTATGGCATTGCTCTTTGCATTTGTATTACTACTGCACTTTGCAGCCCCCCTTCCCTTACTGCCCATTGTAGTATTTTAAGTACCAAGCTGGAATCAAGAATTATGGGTATGCCCTTTGCAGCCCCCCTTCCCAGTAATAATGGGGCCATGACCTCAAACTGGCAGAAGGAAAGTTCTTGAGTGAAATTAGGAAGTGTAATGTTACAGAAAGAGTGGATGCTTGTAGAGGCAGTGTGCCAGTTAACAGCAAGAAAAGTTAAATATCCTCAGGATTAACAATGATACAGACAAAAATGTAGAACATGGGCATATGATGGGTTCTTTTTTGGCATCAGTCTCCTATGTTCCTATGGCTGCAGAGAACTCCCATTACCTCTATAATGCATAACTGTCATTCTCCTTTATGGCATTGCTCTTTGCATTTGTATTTCTACTGCACTTTGCAGCCCCCCTTCCCAGTAATAATTGGGCCAGGACCTCAAACTGGCAGAAGGAAAGTTCTTGAGTAAAATTAGGAAAGAGTGGATGCTTGTAGAGGCAGTGAGCCAGTTAACAGCAAGCAAAGTTAAATATCCTCAGGATTAACAGTGATACAGACAAAAATGTAGAAAATGGGCATATGATGGATTCTTTTCTGGCATCAGTCTCCTATGTTCCTATGGCTGCAGAGAACTCCCATCACCTCTATAATACATAACTGTCATTCTCCTTTATAGCATTGCTCTTTGCATTTGTATTGCTGCTGCACTTTGCAGCCCCCTTTCCCTTTCCATCTTTTAGCAGCTGCCAGCTTACCTTGTGGGACAAAGTTATCCTTGCAGCTAATCCTCCAGGCATAGGAAGGGGGACTGTATAATGTATCAGGCAGCCTTTGCTGTGGACTGGCTCCTGCTCCAGTCACCTCTGTAGTGTGTGACTGTCATTCCCTGCCTTTCTCTGTATGCTCCACATCACATCCCCTCTGCTGTCACATTTAACTCCCCGGTGCCTGCGATCCTGTTGGCTTTCAGCTGACTTCTTTTTTTTTTTATTTATTTATTTTGTTCAATTGCACGTTTTCCTTTTTTCCCAGTTGGGTTTGCACAATAGTCCAGCAACCAGCCCCCTAACTTCACTGGAGTCAGCTGACCACCCCCTCCTCCCTGTCCAATCCCCATTCTTTACCTGTGACCACCCTGGATGCTGGTACCTGTTCTCACACTTGGCATGGTGCAGCAGCAGTGGAAACTTGTCTCTCTGCGACTTATCTGCGTTAAATGTTAGGCACGTGAGATGCGAGGGAAGGCGAGGACAGCGCTAGCCATGCTGCACAATGCGTCCTGGGCGAGGAACAGCTGTACGCTGGAGAAGGGAGAGCCGCTGGAAGGGAGCGCTCCCCGGGCTGCCTGGCTGGTGACTGCGCTGTCCAGCGTGCTGATCTTCACCACCGTGGTGGACATTCTGGGCAGTCTGCTGGTCATCATCTCAGTGCTGAAGAATAGAAAGCTGAGGAATTCAGGTAAGAAGAACACATTTCTGCTCTCCATCTGTCATCCCGAAAATATCCCCGTATTGCACAAGTCACCAGATGCACCACCCTCTTACTAGACTGAACCCTTATTTTACCGTTCCTTTTCCGAAATTCCAGGGATAGCCCCTGCCTATGGAGATTTGTGAAATTAGTGTCCTTAAAAATGGTCCTGATTTTTATTTTTACTTTACAAATATCACTATAAAAATGTGTCTTTTTTCATGTTAGATCTGCCTTTCTCAATCTATTACCATGGAGGAACCCCTGAAATAACTTTCCAGTTTTAGGGTACTCCTTCTAATTTTTATTATGCATTGGTATGAGGCTGAAGAATGCCCAGTATATGTAGTCCTTGGGAAGAATGTCTATTACATCTGTGGTCTTTGTGAAGAATGTCTATTACATTGGTGGTCTTTGGAAAGAATGTCCATTACATTGGTGGTCTTTGGAAAGAATGTCCATTACATTGGTGGCCTTTGGAAAGAATGTCAATTACATTGGTGGTCTTTGGGAAGAATGTCTATCACATTGTTGGTCTTTGGGAAGAATGTCTATCACATTGGTGGTCTTTGGGAAGAATGCCCATTACATTTGTGGTCTTTAGGAAGAATACCCATTACATTTGTGGTCTTTGGGAAGAATGTCCATTACATTGGTGGTCTTAGGAAAGAATATCAATTACATTGGTTGTCTTTGGGAAGAATGTCTATTACATTGGTGGTCTTTGGGAAGAATGTCTATCACATTGGTGGTCTTTGGGAAGAATGTCTATTACATTGGTAATCTTTGGGAAGAATGCTCATTACATTTGTGGTCTTTAGGAAGAATACCCATTACATTTGTGGTCTTTGGGGAGAATGTCCATTACATTCGGGGGTCTTTGAGAAGAATGTCCATTACGTTTGTGGTCTTTAGGAATAATGTCAATTAGGTTTGTGGTCTTTGGGAAGAATGTTCATTACATTTGTGGTCTTTGGGAAGAATGTCAATTACATTGGTGGTCTTTGGGAAGAATGTCAATTACATTGGTGGTCTTTGGGAAGAATGTCTATTACGTTGGTGATCTTTGGGAAGAATGCCCATTACATTTGTGGTTTTTGGGAAGAATGTCTACTACATTGGTAGTCTTTAGGAAGAATGCCCATTCTATTTTTGGTCTTTAGGAAGAATACCCATTACATTTGTGGTTTTTGGGAAGAATGCCCATTACATTTGTGGTCTTTGGGAAGAATGTCTACTAACTTGGTAGTCTTTAGGTAGAATGCCCATTCTATTTGTGGTCTTTAGGAAGAATACCCATTACATTTGTGGTCTTTGGGAAGAATGTCCATTACATTGGTGGACTTTGGGAAGAATGTCAATTATATTGATGATATTTGGAAAGAACGTCCATTAGATTTGTGTACTTTAGGAAGAATACCAATTAGGTTTGTGGTCTTTGGGAAGAATGTTCATTGCATTGGTGGTCTTTGGGAAGAATGTCAATTACATTTGTGGTCTTTGGGAAGAATGTCTATTGCATTTGTGGTTTTTGGGAAGAATGTCCATTACATTTCTGCTCTTTAGTAAGAACGCTCCTCATATTTGTGGTCTTTAGGAAAAATGTTGATTGCATTGGTGGTCTTTTGGAAGAATACCCATCACATTGGAGGTCTTTGGGAATAATTTGTCTTACCATGGTGGCCTTTGGGAATAATTCTCCTTACCATGGTGGCCTTTGGGAAGGATGCTCATTGCATTGGTGCCCTTTGGGAAGAATGCTAATTACATTTGTGGTCTTTGGGAATGAATGCCCAGTACATTGGCGGTCTTCGGGAAGAATCCTCCTTACATTGGTGATATTTGGGAAGAATAGCTATTACATGAGTGGTCTTTGGGAAGAATCATCCTTACATTGGTGGTCTTTGTGAAAAATGTCCATTATATTTGTGTTCTTTAGAAAAAAAAAGTCCATTGCATCTCTGGCCTTTTAGGAAGAATTCCCTATACATGTGTGGTCTTTGGGAAGAATGCCCATTACATTTATGGACTTTAGGAAGAATCCCCATTACATTAGAGGTCTTTGGGAAGAATGATCATTATATTTGTGATTTTTGGGAAGAATGCCCATTACATTGTTTGTCTTTGGAAAGAATGCTCATTACATTTGTGGTCTTTGGGAAGAGTGCTTCTTACACTGGTGGTCTTTGGGAAGACCACCTTCTTTAAGAAATACTTAAAAATATCATTGCTGTTAGTGGTTACTTGAAAGGCAGAAATTTCTCATTGCTCAAGTAACCCCCAGCAACCTTTGAAGCAACCTAAAGACTCTTTGGAACCCTGGTTGAGAAAGGCAGTGTTGAACCAAATCCTTACATTCCATAAACATAACTGCCAACAAACAGTCCATTCCATAACTGTCAACAGTTCTTGTTTTTGGAAATGTTTCAGGAAATGTTATTACATTTATTAAATGGACTGTTAAAACCTCTCTTAACCTTCTAAATGTTAATTTCTTTGAATGCATTCTTCAGCTGACAGCTGGGTTTAGTATCAGTAAGAAGGGTCGGGGTCTGGGGATTCGTCCTGGCTTTTAAAATGGGCATGCTGCATCATACAGCCCTTCCGTCTAGGGCTGCAAGGTTAAATTCTCATCATTACTCAGATTCATTTTGTGTGACCGGACCTTTTATAATGAATGTAGAGAGCTGAATTTAAATGTAATAAGGTTTGAGTATTCCAAAGAAATACAAATTAGAACTGCACTATAGAGAAAACAGGACACTCTTAGGAAATCATACCTTAAATGGATATTTACATTTTACATAAGTTGCACCTGGGCTGTTTGTGTTTGATATTACTTTGCTGTGTGTCTTTTCCTCTAATTATATATATATATATATATATATATATATATATATATATATATATATATATATATATATTATTTTTTTATATATATATATATTATGAGAAATATATATAGATATACTGTATACATTTTTTTATATATTATGCATATATATTTTTTCTGAAATAAATGTACTTATAGGAAACCTGTGCTTAGGGACATTCTCAAGCTTGCCCATCTCGCTTCAGTTCTTTCTGAGACTGACCCACAACCAGCACAAGTATTCAGCAAGTCAGTTTGTAACTCCTCAACTGCAAACTCCTCAACTCAACTAGGTCAATGACTTAGACATTAATGAAGCTGTTGGATTAGCATGACAGCCAGGCAGCTGTCAGTATATAAAGGAGAAGCCTGCAATGGCAGCCGGCGTAATTCTAACAGTACATTTTTTTAGTTTTTTACATTGTTTTTAATGTAAAAAGCAAAGCATCCCAGACCAAGACTTGTATAATGTATAGATTTCAACCCTTCTTGATTTCTAGAGACATCATTAGTAGTTAGACATTCAACTGGATTTCTTCTGCAATGTTGAAGACATTTCATAGCTTATCTAAGCCACTTCTTGAGAAAAATAGGCTTGGCTTGAAGAAGTTATGGATTAATGTCATCAACATTACACAAGAGTCCAGTTAGATAAATGGAAATCGTTACAGACATTTCAAGGAAAATTTTACACTTTAAAAAAGTCCCTTGTTAACGAAACTCACAAACGGCGCTATAAAATATCAGTTATTCATCATGAAAGATTTGATTCCCATCATATAGGTGTGTTGTCTTAGAAGCCATTTCCTAAAGATGAATGGTAATATTTAATGGGAATATCAACTCTGGAAGTTTTGCCTATCATTAAAACTTCTCTTCCATTTATCACTATAAATGGGGGAAAAAACATTAAAATCGATTTCTTTGGTAGATTGTATACTTCCTTGTTGGATTGTATAGTTCTTTGGTATATTTCTTTTGGTATATTTTATTGTTCATACAGACTTTTTTGCCCATTTTACTGCTGAAAACTTTTCTTCCACCCTAAAGTTGAGATAATCTGTTATTTTCAGTGAAGGAAAGAAGTTTTTATTTTTCATTGCCCCATTTTTTTCACTTTATGTTACTTTTATGTGCTGTTCTTTGAAAGTAACCATGTCAGGGGATATGTAAAGAAACTTCAGATTGCTGCACTCCGCAAAGTTGTAGTTTATTCATAACCATAAAAAGTACGTATACAGGCAAAAAAACGGCACAGGGGTGCAGACGAATCAATGCGTTTCGTGCACGTTTAGCACTTACTCATGACTCGTGGGTCGTAAGTGAGCACTAAACTAGGGTTGCACAGTGGTGTAGTGGTTAGCACTTTCACCTAGCAGCAAGAGGGTCACTGGTTCAAATCCCAACCATGACACTACCTGCCTGGAGTTTGCATGTTCTCCCTGTGCCTGCGTGGGTTTCCTCTGGGTACTCCAGTTTCCTTCCACACTCCAAAGGCATGCTGGTAGGTTAATAAGATCCTGTATAAAATTGGCCCTACTGTGTCTGTATGTGAATTAGGGACCTTAGATTGTAAGCTAGGGACTGATGTCAATGTGCAATGTATATGTAAAGCGCTGTGTAAATTGACAGCGCTATATAAGTGCCTGGAATAAATAAAAATAAACTAGTGCAAAGCGCTTCAACTCCTCTGCACCCACTGTGCTGTTTTTTTTGCCTGTATATGTGCTTTTATATGGTTGTCAATGGACTACAACTTTTCAGAGTGCAGCCATCCAAAGTTTCTTTACATATCATGGATTTCAGCTGATGAGCTGGTCATTGCACCCAATGGAATGGGAATAGTGTAATGGACTAGGTAACAGACCAACCAGGAGCAGCGTCCACTTGTTTGTTTGTATGTTCAGAATAAAACTTTAATGAACTGCAGAAAAACGGGGACAATTTGAATAGTTTTGCTTTCCATTTAAGTTTTAGACTTCCGTGTTTCAAGTTAAAATTAAAAGAGAAACATCATTAAAATGTGAAATATAATCCTAATTACCAAATATGTCACATTTTGGGACTTATTAAGTCCTGTATCTCAGGGATGGTACAGGACAGTATGGTGTATACATCAGTCTGGCAAAGTGTCACTGGAAATTACTTTGTGGAAAGTTGTCACCTGACAACCAAGGTAAGCCCCAGGTACTGGAAAATATATCAGTGATACTTGCCTCTGGAAATAACATTGCTTTTGAACACTATGAAGCTATTTTGTTTTTTAGTTTACTTTTAATTATTGAATTCACAAAGTCCAGTGTAATTTTTAAGTTGTGAAAATAATATACAAAAAACAGTTTAGTAAGTGTGGAATGATAGGGCTGAAGTTTGCTCTGATCATCATCAGCAGTTGATTGCCCTGAGAAATTATTTTATAATGTTGGCTTGCTGATACTCTGGTTTAGCCACAGGCTTAGTAAAGTATCCTGCTGATGTAGTGACCCATTATACTTAAACTGGATACACACTATCCAACTTTTGTGGTTAGATTTCCTTCAGATTTACCTTTTCTATGTAATGCAAGGGCCTGCCGGATTGCATACAAATTGAAAGTGTTTAGGTTTGACCTCATATTATATGGTTTTGGTAAGTCTAAAGGAAAAAGATTTCAGAAAATATATGTATGGTGCGTATGGCCCATTAGTGAGATTTGGAGGATCAACATGACAGACAGACAACCAGCACTTACGGTTCAGAAACAGGACCACAGTTATCTCTGTAAGTTTTGAGTTCCCTTTAACTAACACTCGGTGTTTGGCACTTCCCCAGAATCCATGCAGAGTGAAGTTTGTTAATTAAGGATCTGATGCTGAAATGGTTGCTTAGAGTATTGAATCACTAAATATTCTAACTGGAGAATTGATGAGGTATACTAATTAGTGGAAGTGATACATCAGAATTTTGGGTCAAGTATAGAGGCTTCAGGGGGTACAGTGGCTTAGTGATTAGAACTTGGGCCTTGCAGCTCTGGGGTTCTTGGTTTAAATCTTAGCTAGAACCCTATCTGCATGGAGTTTGCACATTCTCCTTATGCTTGCATGGGTTTCCTCCGGGTGCTCTGATTTCCTCCCACACTCCAAAGACATGCTAATAGGTTAATTAGCTTCTGTCCAAATAGGCTCTAGTATGTGCATGCAAATTGGCTATGCACGTCTTATCACATTCCTAAGCTGAGCAATTGGGGAGGGTCTTGGGAAGTCCTGATGATCTAATTTATGAAAAGTTTACCAAGATAATTCCATGGAAAGAAGGCTTTAGAATATATCAGACATGGTGCCCAGAAAATTGACATAGATTTGGATATGACTAAGCAGATATATGTATATACATACAGTATACAGGCTGTAGTAATGTTGCTCATCAGGAGCTATGGAGCTACTATGTGTTTAAACTAAGCTAGGCAGCTGGTGACTGTTTTGGCTTTTAAACAGCTTCAATAAAAAGGGCTGGCAATGCTTTGACTTGTAGTTCCAATGCAGATATAAAAGCAGCTTTGTAGACATATTCAGTAAACAGCAGCTAGAATTTTATTTACTTAAGCCAGGCAGTAAAAAAGAGAATGTGCTATGGATACAGCATATTGAATAATAATAGTAGACCTCTATTACTAGTATATCAGAGAGTGTATGGGTTCCTATAAAGGCATGCTTTGCGTATTCCTCGTCTCATAACTATCATATTGAATGTGTCTAGCTGGACTGAATGAAGGAACCTCCTGCCCCAAGCTGCAATTTCATTCTCCATAAATGGATGTTGATTGGTTTATGTCCAGCTGGCCAATGGGGACCCTGGGAAATGTGTCATTTGCATGTGTTGTAATCACCAGTCAAGTCACACACAGCTATAGCAAGTTGAAAAAAAGCTATATAATGTACATAATGTTAGTGCTCACAGTTCTGAATGTAAAAGTCCCTTCCACCTGTACTTTGGTTTTGCATTCCACTGCTCTAAATCAGGGGTCTCCAAACTATGATTCAAGGGCCACATCTGGCCCTCCACAAGATTTTTCCCAGCCCAAAGCATCTCTGATGTGATGAGGTGCTTCTCATATGATGTGGGGGACTTTGATGTGGATGGGGACCCTGATTTGAGAGGGGGTCTTGATGTGACAGGGGGTACTCTAATGTTAAGGGGGACTTCTGATTGGGGGGCTTATAATGTGAAAAGGGGGACTCTGATGTGGATGGGGACCCTGATTTGAGGGGGGCTCTTGATGTGACAGGGGGTACTCTGATGTAAAGGGGGCTTCTAATGGGAAAAGGGGGACTCTGATGTGGATGGGGACCCTTATTTGAGGAGGGCTCTTGATGTGACAAGGGGTATGCTGATGTAAAGGGGGGCTTCTGATTGGGGGGGCTTCTAATGGTAAAAGGGGGACTTTGATGTGGATGGGGACCCTGATTTGAGGGGGGCTCTTGATGTGACAGGGGGTACTCTGATGTAAAGGGGGGCTTCTGATTGGGGGGCTTATAATGTGAAAAGGGGGACTCTGATGTGTATGGGGACCCTGATTTGAGGAGGGCTCTTGATGTGACAGGGGGAACTCTGATGTAAAGGGGAGTTTCTGATTGGGGGGACTTCTAATGTGAAAAGGGAGACTCTGATGTGAATGGGGACCCTGATTTGAGGAGGGGCTCTTGATGTGATTTTGGGACTCTGATGTAAAGGGGGGCTTCTAAATTGGGGGACTCTTTTGTGAAGGGGGGGGGCTGTGATAGGAAACAGGGCTCTGATATGACGGGGAGCTTCTGCTGTGAAAAGAAGGGCAGAATGTGATGGGGGGGGGCTTCTGATGTGAAATGGGGAGGGGGGTGCGTTTTTTCATCCTGCAAACATTTGTAAAAACTACAATATGGCTCCCCTACTTATAAGATTTGAGACCCCTGCTTTATGTTATGCCCCTGCTCTAGATATTATATAATTCTAAAAAATATAATTGTATAATATTAATTTAGATACAGAACATTACTGGTCCTATTAGGCAATAGGAGGCATTAAAAGGACCATTGGTACCTTTCCCTTATAGGCTTATTGGACAGAAAGATGTGAATTGGATCCACCACCCCCCCAATCTTTATATCACCTTTAAAATATCTTTTAATAATCTGCTGAAACATTTCATCCTTCAAATGACACTAAAGTAGACAAAGTTTCTGTGTTGTAGAATACAAACACTGCAGGAGTTGCTTTTACTTTAATAGTCATGCTGTCATTGCTGAGTAATTAGGAATGAAAAATATCAGCATAGTTTAAATAAAATAAAAAAGGACATCTGCACAAAAGAAGGTACTTATATTTTATTTGAAATGTATTTTGTGCTGGTGGCTGCTCTCTTCGTTGAAATCTGAAGTCCTCTTCCCCTCCCCCCGCAGCTGTAATTTTCTGGAGTTTCAGGGGTTAATAGGATGGTATGGATCTGTCACAGGCAGTCGCCAAAAAGGCTGACTATGCCTGCCCTTTCCACCCCCCCCCCCTTTCTCTATTCATAGAAGCTGTACTATAGCTTCCATCAATGAAAAAAACTCTATGAATGGAGGACAGGTGGGTGCATGATAAGCCTGTCTCCTCCATTCATAGAGCACTGTTCATTAGTGGAAGCTATAGTACAGCTTCTATGAATTGAGAAGGGGGGGGGGATCGTAACTCTTGACTAAAGCCTGTGACAGGTCCAGCTGATCATATTAATATTGACAGCCCCTCCAATACCCCCGCAGCTGTAATTTTCCAGTGATGCGGGGCTATTGGATGGGGCTGTCAGAGAACTTTGGATCTAAGCCAGCAGTACAAGGGACACCTGTCATTCAATGTAAGTAACATCCCTTGTGCTCATTAAAAAAAAAAAGCAGAAAAAACTAAACTAAGGCTTTAAATGTATTTGCTGGAAGATGCATAGACTTGGAACTGTGTGTCTGAGCACAATGGGAAATGATGCAACATGGCACCAAGAGTAATGACAAATATACCATTTTAAGTAGAGCTGATCACATATCATTATTTTGAACAATATGAAAGTTTGGTCTTAAATTGCTCGAACTATGAGGTTTACTTGTGTATTTACCCCTATGCTGCATTTTCTTTACTTTGAGTATAAATCTTCAGCTTGAGCCAATGGTGGTTAGAGGTCATTTGATGCCTGGCACCTTCTGCCTTTCAACTACAAAACTTCACATGCTGTGCTTGACTGTAAGATTTTGGGGGACATTGACTACTGACACTCCAGCTGCAGAAAAATGAAAATTGAAGCGCCACACCACTACTAAGAGGCAATACAACTTTATTCCGATAAAAGTCAGAGGAACAATCCAAAGAGTAGCCATTAGCCAACACAAACCGGCTGCTGGCAAGGCCTGTGCTTGTAATGACACGGGAAGAAATAACATTAAAGGTCAAGTTCACTTCTAGTCCATTCACATTGTGTTTAATCAAGCCCTGATGAAGGGGGGTTTATGAACCTCTGAAAGACATTGGATTGTCTCCCTGACTTTTATTTGTATAAAGTTGTATCTGGACCTCTTAGCAATGGTTTGATGCTTCAATTTTCATTTTTCAAACATTACACAACCAGCCAAGAAGATCATGGAGACCCTCTAAGAGTGTAGAAGCTGCCTGCCTGGGGACCAAATTATTTACATCAACATCATTACTTCAAAACGTTTGTTAAAAAAAAAAATAAGATCCTGTTCCCGTAAATCATGTTATACAGCACAGTGCCCACCATATCACCTAAAAAACCTGGCTGATCCTGCCTGGTTCTGCCCTCCCCCCTGTAAACTGACCACAGTATATCATGGCTGCTGAGCCCTGACACCGTGGTCAGTTTACGTACCTCCATCATCCGCAGCCCTGCTCTCTGTGCTCCTTTCCTCTCTCCCTCCCTGCCTGACTGCTCGCGTCAGTGCCATCCCCCTTCCCTCCTGCTGCTCTCATATCTAATATAAAATCATCCCATCCCTCTGTGATATAACAATAAGTATCCCTGTGTCTGTGTTATAGAAAAAATATACCGCTCGGTACCTATATCAGTGCGGCTCCCGGCGATCACGTGACCGCTCGGCTCTCTCTCTCCTCCCTGGCTGATGTCAGCGACAGTGCTTTGCCCCACCCACTGGAGCTGCCAGCCGGCAGCTGGCTGTAAACCTTTTTCAAGCTTTAAGTGCGCCTGTCACTTCCATCAGCAGAGCGCATGCTCGGTAATGCGTTACATCATTTCCGGTGATGCCAGACCCGCCGCTGTGGTCCACCTGCATTCCAGCCCTCCATCCTGTTCCAGTTATACACTGAGCTGACAATCGGCATTGCAGGAGACCAGGCAGGATGGATCGCTCTCAGCAGCATTCCAGCAAGCACAGAGACTTCCCACACAGGACTCCCTGATGTGCCTTACTTCTACGGCTGCTACTTCATCCCTTTAAAACTGAACACATATTAATTACACAGGTTCTGTGGCTGAGTTATAATTAAATTCACTTAGTGCCTTTTCTGCGTTAAATTTGCTCCAGAACCTGTGTAATAAATATGTGTTCTGTTTTAAAGGGATGAGGTGGCAACCCTACTTACTTCGCTTACCCAGATGTAGGTGCTTTTATTCATTGTTTTAATAAATGTTACACAGTTTTACTTGAAGTGGAACTCCACCCAAAAGGGGAAAATCCACTTTAAGGATTCACCCCCCGCTCCTCTAGCACAATTGGCACTTTTGAGGAGTGAGCGATTTTGACAGGTACCTGCTTCCCACTTCCATTCCGAGGACTGCGGCGCTGGCCAACAGAAGTTCTCCTTCTCCCCTCCCCCTGCAGTGTTCTGGGACACTAAGGGGTCCAAGAAGACTGCATCCACAATGCACAATGCGCAGCGCGACTCGCGCATGTGCAGTGGGCACCTGGCTGTAAAGCTGCAAGCTGTCACAGCCGGGTGCCCATAGTGAAGATTTTGGCTGTTTTTTAAAAGTCAGCAGCTGCACTTTTTGTAGCTGCTGACTTTTATTTTTTTGATAGGTGGCTGGAACTCCTCTTTGGGAGGTGCCTCTGCTTCTGTCTTTTAACCACTTCCCGCCCGTCATATAGCTTCGAGGCGCACAGAGTGTGTCACTCTTACACACTGCATTTCTGATTCCGGTAAAGAGTCTATGATGTAGGCTCTTTACCAGGTGATCAGATGTGTCCAATAATAGCTGGTTACATAGTAAATAGGAAGTGCCATTGATCGGCTTTCCTCAGTTCGCGCCTGACAGATGCGAGTAGAGGAGAGCTGATCAGCAGTTCTTCTGACGGGGGGGTCTGTGCTGGAAATCAGAGTATTGATTACCAGCGTAGACCCTTGGGGGATACCACTAGAGCCACCAGGGATTGCCCACCCATGGCCACCAGGGATGCCCACACATGGCCACCAGGGATGCCCACCCATGCCATCAGGGATGCCAATCAGTGCTCAGGGAGCCTGTCAGTGCCCTCCTCATCAGTGCTGCCCATCATTGCCCTCTATCAGTGCCACCCACCGGTGCCCATCATTGCCATCTATCAGTGCCACCCACCAATGCCCATCATTGCCCATCAGCGCCGCCTATCAGTGCCCATCAGTGCCGCCTATTAGTGCCCATAAGGGCCACCTATCAGTGCCCATCAGTGCCACCTATCAGTGCCCACCAATGCTGCATATCAGTGCTACCTATCAGTGCCACATATCAGTGCCCATCAGTGCTGCATATTAGTGCCACCTATTAGTGCCCATCAGTGCTGCATATTAGTGCCTCATCATCAAAGCCACCCCTTCAGTGCCTGCCTCCTCATCAGTGCAGGAAAAAACATATTTATTTACAAAATTTTATAACATAAACAAAAAACTTTTTTTTTTTCAAACTTTTTGGTCTTTTTTTATTTGTTTAGCAAAAAAGAAAAAAACCTTGCAGTGATCAAATACCACCAAAGGAAAGCTCTATTTGTGGGGAAAAAATGACGTAAATTTGGTTTAGGTACAGTGATGCATGACCCCGCAATTGTAATTCAAAATGCAACAGTGCTAAAAGCTGAAAATTGGTCTGGGCAGGAAAGGGGTGAAAGTGCCCGGTATTGAGGTGGTTAAAGTTTAATAATGCCCTTGCTATAGGTGTAGGCCATTTACATACCTTATGAAGCCTGACTGGAATACTCCCAGAACATTGCTAAGTACTCCCAGGATATACTAAGTGAGGCCTAGTTGTCACTCCTCACCTCCACCATCACAGGAGTGAGATCTCAGATGCTGAGGTCAGAGCTTCTGTATCTGGGAAGGGAAAGGACACGTGAGGGGGTTTGAATCGGAGAAAGAGCTCTCCTGTGATGGTGGAGGTGAGCAGTAACGACTAGGCCTCACTTAGCAATGTCCTGGGAGTACTTAGCAACATCCTGGGAGTATTCCAGTCAGGCTTCGTAAGGTATGTAAATGGCCTACACCTATAGCAAGGTTATTATTCATCTTTAGTCAGAGCTGCACAGTTTGTTTTTTTCTAAAAACATCCCTTACATGCATAGGCTGGTTTTTTGTAAAGGTGAAACTATCCTTTTAAAAGTCGTTTTTTACATTTATTTTAAATTACAAAACTGGATTAAATGGTGTTTTTACTATTTGCCTGGAGTTATATCTTAACCACTTACCGACCAACCGCCGCATATATACTGAGGCAGGCTCACTCGGCTGCGTGAATCGCCGGTTCGCCGGAGCACTCCTGGGGGCGAGCACATGCTGCCAGTGGCACACGCCCATCCCCGCTACTCAGTGGGGATACCGATTCACGGGACCGGCGGCTACTATTGCCACCGGGCACCTGAATCCGCTCTCCGCTGAGAGAGAAGGACGATCAGCTGTTGTAAACACAGCAGACCGTTGTTCTTTCTGAAATTATCACAGAGCGCCTGTGATCCTTCTATACAGGATCACAGGTCTCTGTGTTCATTTCACAAGCTCATCCCCCATACATTTAGAAAACACTCCCCTAAGCTCACACTTACCCTTTGATCACCCCTGGGTTAACCCCTTCCCTACCAGTGTCATTATTACAGTAACAGTGCCTATTTTTAGCACTGATTACTGTAGTAATGTCACTGGTCCCCCCCAAAAGTGTCAAAAATGTCAGTTAGGGGTCCAATCTGTCCATCGCAATGTCACAGTCCCGCTAAAAAGCGAAAGATCACCGCCATTACTAGTAATAAAAAAATTTTAAAAAATGACATAAATCTTTCCCCTATTTTGTAGACGCAAACCAATCAAAATACGCTTATTGGGATTTTTTTTACCAAAAATATGTAGCAGAATACAAATTGGTCTAGAGGGATGAAAAAAATTGATCTTTAATTTTTTTGGGGGGGAATGGTATATAGCAGAAAGTGAAAAATATTCTGTTTTTGTTTTTTCAGAATTGTTGCTTTTTTTGTTTCATAGCACAAAATTTTAAATCCCACAGGGTGTCAAATACCACCAAAAGAAAGCTCTTTTTGTGGGAAAAAAAGGATATCAATTTTATTCAGGTACAGCGTTGCACAACCACGCAATTGTCCGATAAAGTAACTCAAAATATGGCCTGGTCATTAAGGGGGCAAATCCTTCCAGTCCAGAGGTAATTAAAATGACAAGTTCTTCTATTCCATAGGAATTGTTTTCCAGCTAACAGGTCAGGGTCATCGCTGTTCTTCTACAAGTATAAGGATACCATGGTTTGTATCTATATATAGAATCATACTTATAATGCGCGTCTAATAATAAACACAGCCTTCGAGTATTCCCCATTTCTATTCTCTAGGCAACTCATGCAAACAAAAATAAGGTTTTACTATCCAGGCATCCACAAACCGATGCTCTCAGTATGCTAATACAATAATCAGCCAGAATGTGATGTGAATATGTATACATAAAACCTCTTGTGATATTTAACAAGCAGCATGAAATCTATTAATAGAAAGTCAAGTGCATTATAAGTGATCTACAGCAATAGTGATGATTAACAGACAGAGCAGCTGGCAGCCTGAGTATGAAGGGAGTGAATAGAGGGGTCGAGCGCAGAGCTCCGAAGGGTTATCTGGTTTATTTAATCAGGATTAGTGTTGAGCGAACACGGACTGTATTATTCGTGTTCGTACCGAATAATTGGATTTTTTGTACCCGAACACGGACACGGACACTTTACTGTATGTTCGGGTAAAAATCCGTGTTCGGTCGTTTTATTTCCGGGTTTTGCATGCTTTGGCGCTCTTTTCATGGCGGGCTTTCAACAGCCAATCAACAATCGTTTAACTGGTGTGCCTTAAGCCATCCCAGCCATGCCTGCAAATGTCTCAGTAGCTGTGATTGGCCGTCTGAAGCATGTGACCAAGTCTTTATAAGTTCGAGGCAGCCGCAGCGGCGTCATTATGCTGCTTAGATTCAGGGACAGAGCACACATCAACGTGCTGGCTGCTGATTAGGGAAAGATAGGCAGGAAAAAACCATTTGTGTCCGGATAGAATTGAGGGACAGGTCGGAGTGTTTAGGCAGGGCGAGTTGTAGGCATTTTAGGGATAGAGTCTGCTGAATTATATAGGGTCAGTGTCTTCTACAAACTACAATCGATATTGCTGTGTGGGGGGTGGGGTCTGCACTCAATCCTGATCTACGATCTCTTCTCAATCCTGTTAGGGACAGAGTCTGCTGAATTTTAGGGAAACTGTGTTCTACAAACTACAATCGATATTGCTGTGTGGTGTGGGATTGGAGATAGGCAGGTGTCAGTGATCCACATCCATTTTTCTGTGTGTAAGCTGCAGTGAACACAATCTTTTTGGGCTGCAGTGAACACAATCTTTTTGGGCTGCAGTGAACACAATCTTTTTGGGCTGCAGTGAACACAATCTTTTTGGGCTGCAGTGAACACAATCTTTTTGGGCTGCAGTGAACACAATCTTTTTGGGGTGCAGTGAACAAAATCTTTTTGGGGTGCAGTGAACACAATCCTTTTTGGTGTGCAGTGAACACAATCTTTGTGGGGTGCAGTGAACAAAATCCTTTGTGGGGTGCAGTGAACACAATCTTTTTGGGGTGCAGTGAACAAAATCCTTTTTGGGGTGCAGTGAACAACATCCTTTTTGGGGTGCAGTGAACACAATCTTTTTGGGGTGCAGTGAACAAAATCCTTTGTGGGGTGCAGTGAACACAATCTTTTTGGGGTGCAGTGAACACAATCTTTTTGGGGTGGAGTGAACAACATCCTTTTTGGGGTGCAGTGAACAAAATCCTTTTTGGGGTGCAGTGAACAAAATCATTTTTGGGGTGCAGTGAACACAATCTTTTTGGGGTGCAGTGAACACAATCTTTGTGGGGTGCAGTGAACACAATCTTTTTGGGGTGGAGTGAACAACATCCTTTTTGGGGTGCAGTGAACAACATCCTTTTTGGGGTGCAGTGAACACAATCTTTTTGGGGTGCAGTGAACACAATCTTTGTGGGGTACAGTGAACAGAATCTTTGTGGGGTGCAGTGAACACAATCTTTGGGGGGTACAGTGAACACAATCTTTGTGAGGTGCAGTGAACACAATCTTTGTGGGGTGCAGTGAACACAATCATTGTGGGGTGCAGTGAACTCAATCTTTGTGGGGTACAGTGAACACAATCTCATACTGAAGGTTTGAGGGTGCTGCCTGTTCCATACTCCCCCTACTCCTCATCTAGCCTTTTAGGGGTACAAACAATAGTAATTGGGGCCTAGTGTGGTTGTGTACGTGTGATATACATACACTTTTTTGGGATCATATTTTCTATTCCGCTATTTAATCAAAAACCTTTGGGGATCAGTTAAATTGGGGGATAGTCTGTGTTGGTACGTGTGAGAGAGATCCACCTTTCCAAGTTGTTGGGGTTCATCTCATACTTCTGAAGGTTTGAGGGTGCTGCCTGTTCCATACTCCCCCTACTCCTAGCCTTTTAGGGGTACAAACAATAGTAATTGGGGCCTAGTGTGGTTGTGTACGTGTGATATACATACACTTTTTTGGGATCATATTTTCTATTCCGCTATTTAATCAAAAACCTTTGGGGATCAGTTAAATTGGGGGATAGTCTGTGTTGGTACGTGTGAGAGAGATCCACCTTTCCAAGTTGTTGAGGTTCATCTCATACTTCTGAAGGTTTGAGGGTGCTGCCTGTTCCATACTCCCCCTACTCCTAGCCTTTTAGGGGTACAAACAATAGTAATTGGGGCCTAGTGTGGTTGTGTACGTGTGATATACATACACTTTTTTGGGATCATATTTTCTATTCCGCTATTTAATCAAAAACCTCTGGGGATCAGTTAAATTGGGGGATAGTCTGTGTTGGTACGTGTGAGAGAGATCCACCTTTCCAAGTTGTTGGGGTTCATCTCATACTTCTGAAGGTTTGAGGGTGCTGCCTGTTCCATACTCCCCCTACTCCTAGCCTTTTAGGGGTACAAACAATAGTAATTGGGGCCTAGTGTGGTTGTGTACGTGTGATATACATACACTTTTTTGGGATCATATTTTCTATTCCGCTATTTAATCAAAAACCTTTGGGGATCAGTTAAATTGGGGGATAGTCTGTGTTGGTACGTGTGAGAGAGATCCACCTTTCCAAGTTGTTGGGGTTCATCTCATACTTCTGAAGGTTTGAGGGTGCTGCCTGTTCCATACTCCCCCTACTCCTAGCCTTTTAGGGGTACAAACAATAGTAATTGGGGCCTAGTGTGGTTGTGTACGTGTGATATACATACACTTTTTTTGGATCATATTTTCTATTCCGCTATTTAATCAAAAACCTTTGGGGATCAGTTAAATTGGGGGATAGTCTGTGTTGGTACGTGTGAGAGAGATCCACCTTTCCAAGTTGTTGGGGTTCATCTCATACTTCTGAAGGTTTGAGGGTGCTGCCTGTTCCATACTCCCCCTACTCCTAGCCTTTTAGGGGTACAAACAATAGTAATTGGGGCCTAGTGTGGTTGTGTACGTGTGATATACATACACTTTTTTGGGATCATATTTTCTATTCCGCTATTTAATCAAAAACCTTTGGGGATCAGTTAAATTGGGGGATAGTCTGTGTTGGTACGTGTGAGAGAGATCCACCTTTCCAAGTTGTTGGGGTTCATCTCATACTTCTGAAGGTTTGAGGGTGCTGCCTGTTCCATACCCCCCCTACTCCTCATCTAGCCTTTTAGGGGTACAAACAATAGTAATTGGGGCCTAGTGTGGTTGTGTACGTGTGATATACATACACTTTTTTTGGATCATATTTTCTATTCCGCTATTTAATCAAAAACCTTTGGGGATCAGTTAAATTGGGGGATAGTCTGTGTCGGTACGTGTGAGAGAGATCCACCTTTCCAAGTTGTTGGGGTTCATCTCATACTTCTGAAGGTTTGAGGGTGCTGCCTGTTCCATACTCCCCCTACTCCTCATCTAGCCTTTTAGGGGTACAAACAATAGTAATTGGGGCCTAGTGTGGTTGTGTACGTGTGATATACATACACTTTTTTTGGATCATATTTTCTATTCCGCTATTTAATCAAAAACCTTTGGGGATCAGTTAAATTGGGGGATAGTCTGTGTTGGTACGTGTGAGAGAGATCCACCTTTCCAAGTTGTTGGGGTTCATCTCATACTTCTGAAGGTTTGAGGGTGCTGCCTGTTCCATACTCCCCCTACTCCTCATCTAGCCTTTTAGGGGTACAAACAATAGTAATTGGGGCCCAGTGTGGTTGTGTACGTGTGATATACATACACTTTTTTGGGATCATATTTTCTATTCCGCTATTTAATCAAAAACCTTTGGGGATCAGTTAAATTGGGGGATAGTCTGTGTTGGTACGTGTGAGAGAGATCCACCTTTCCAAGTTGTTGGGGTTCATCTCATACTTCTGAAGGTTTGAGGGTGCTGCCTGTTCCATACCCCCCCTACTCCTCATCTAGCCTTTTAGGGGTACAAACAATAGTAATTGGGGCCTAGTGTGGTTGTGTACGTGCGAGATACATACACTTTTTTTGATCATATTTCCTACTCCGCTATTCAATAAAAACCTTTGAGGATCAATTGAATTGCGGGATAGTCTGTGTCGGTACGTGTGAGAGAGATCCACCTTTCCAAGTTGTTGGGGTTCATCTCATACTTCTGAAGGTTTGAGGGTGCTGCCTGTTCCATACTCCCCCTACTCCTCATCTAGCCTTTTAGGGGTACAAACAATAGTAATTGGGGCCCAGTGTGGTTGTGTACGTGTGATATACATACACTTTTTTGGGATCATATTTTCTATTCCGCTATTTAATCAAAAACCTTTGGGGATCAGTTAAATTGGGGGATAGTCTGTGTCGGTACGTGTGAGAGAGATCCACCTTTCCAAGTTGTTGGGGTTCATCTCATACTTCTGAAGGTTTGAGGGTGCTGCCTGTTCCATACCCCCCCTACTCCTCATCTAGCCTTTTAGGGGTACAAACAATAGTAATTGGGGCCTAGTGTGGTTGTGTACGTGCGAGATACATACACTTTTTTTGATCATATTTCCTATTCCGCTATTCAATAAAAACCTTTGAGGATCAATTGAATTGCGGGATAGTCTGTGTCGGTACGTGTGAGAGAGATCCACCTTTCCAAGTTGTTGGGGTTCATCTCATACTTCTGAAGGTTTGAGGGTGCTGCCTGTTCCATACTCCCCCTACTCCTCATCTAGCCTTTTAGGGGTACAAACAATAGTAATTGGGGCCCAGTGTGGTTGTGTACGTGTGATATACATACACTTTTTTTGGATCATATTTTCTATTCCGCTATTTAATTTAACTGGGCCTCCATGCGAGACCTGTGTGCCTTGTTGCGCTGTTTTGAGTACTCCACCAACATGGCCAGTGGCAATGACGCCGTTCTCAGCTTAACTATCCCACTTCCATGCCTCCTTGAAAAAACAATTCGGGCGATGATGGAAGAGGATGTGGCACAGGATGAGGAGGAGGAGGAGGATGAAGAGGTAACATTTCCAAGGCTTTCAGGGCAGTCATTCGCAAGGGGCTC
Source organism: Pelophylax lessonae (assembly GCF_965119305.1). Taxonomy (NCBI): domain Eukaryota; kingdom Metazoa; phylum Chordata; class Amphibia; order Anura; family Ranidae; genus Pelophylax; species Pelophylax lessonae. The sequence goes on along the minus strand of NC_138769.1, from coordinate 687,488,178 downwards.
CGAGGGTGGGTTCCTGCACACGCAAACGCCAGGGACGCAATTGTCCAGCAGGGGCACAGTTCTGGAGGATGAGGAGGATGAGGAGGAGGAGGAGCTGGAGGAGGAGATGGAACCATGTTCACAGCAGGGTGGCACCCAGGCCAGCTCATGGCCATCACTGGTGCGTGGCTGGGGGGATACAGAGGACACGGACGATACACCTCCCACAGAGGACAGCCTTTCGTTGCCTCTGGGCAGCCTGGCACACATGAGCGATTACATGCTGCAGTGTCTCCACAACGACCGCCGAGTTGCCCACATTCTAACTTGTGCTGATTACTGGGTGGCCACGCTGCTGGATCCCCGTTACAAGGACAACGTACCGTCCTTAATTCACTCACTGGAGCGCGATCGCAAGATGCGCGAGTACAAGCGCACGCTGGTAGACGCCATGCTGCTGGCATTCCCATCTGACAGCGGGGCCACAGTGGAAGCACAAGGCAGAGGAGGAGGAGGAGGAGGTCGCCAACGCAACCAGGGCACCGCCAGCACCTCAGAAGGCAGGGTTAGCATGGCCGAAATGTGGAAAAGCTTTGTCAGCACGCCACAACAAACAGCAGCACCAGCAGCTCAGATGGAACGTCTTAGCAGGAGGCAGCATTTTACCAACATGGTGGAGCAGTATGTGTGCACACGCCTACATGTAGTGAATGACGGGTCTGCCCCCTTCAACTTCTGGGTCTCCAAATTGGGCACATGGCTTGAGCTTGCCCTTTACGCCTTGGAGGTGCTGGCGTGCCCTGCAGCCAGTGTATTATCTGAACGGGTATTTAGCACGGCTGGGGGCGTTATAACAGACAAGCGCAGCCGCCTGTCCAGAGACAATGTGGACAAGCTCACGTTCATTAAAATGAACCAGGCATGGATCCCACGGGACTTTTCCGTACCTTATGCAGAATAGCAATGGATACCGACCTTACCCACCCATTGTTCCATTTTTGCTCTTTCTCACTCTTTTGGGGTGTACCCTCATTTAAAATTTTTGAAAAGAAGCAGTGTTGGCTACCTCGTCCTCCTCCTCAGGGCCAGATTAATGTAGGGGCTATTGGAGCTGCAGCTCCAGGCCCCTACCTTTTATATAGGCCCCGGGTTGGCCATATTCACTGTTACCGCTCTTCTGTCACTTGTAAACACAGAAGTCTGGCTTCTATGCTCGCTTCCCCAGGCAGCACCCTCAGAACCTCCCCACACAGCGTGAAGGCCGGACAAGGAGGGACAGTTGGCGATGCATGGATGTGTTTATGGGCTTCAGAGACAGCATCCCATGTTGAATTAGGCATGCATGGCTGCACCCTTCCTCCTCTGGGTGCATGGCAAGGCACGGCCCTTAAGGCCCTTCAAAATCCTCAGCACCAAGCCCATGATGCTGTTAATCCGACCCTGGTCCTCCTCCACCGCCGCTTCCACCTACACCGCCCATAGGTGTGCGCAGCCTATTGCATTAAGGTGTGCACCCCAAAGTTGAAATACACATGCATGTGTTTGCCAGCAGGGAGAGTAATGTATCGGGGCCATGTACCTGTAGGCAAGGAGAAATAGAGCAGAGCAGGTCCCAGGGAGATCTTTCCCATCTCCTCACTGGCAATGCTATGTGCCCTAGGTGATTAGGGTGTGCCCAGGCACACCCAGCACACCCTGTGCGCACGCCTATGTCACCGCTAGGCTTGTGACGGTATCAGATTTTCATGCTGCGATTAATTGATTAAGGTTTTGCCACGGTATACGGTATTATCACGGTATTCTATTATTAAATTTAAATTATTAAATTTCCACCTCACTTCAATTTCATTGCTGAATTTAGGGGCTTTGGTTCACTTATGCACATTATTATATAGTCAGTCAGTACAGACTCTGTGAACCAGGCCTAAAATAGGTCATCAAGCAGTGTCTGGCCTAACTGGTGATAACTGGTTCTGGCGCTCGGCTCCGATCCGATGGCCTGGTCATTAAGAGGGCAAATCCTTGTGGTCAAGAAGTGGTTAAACCTGAAGGAGGTGTTGTTTATAAATTACTTTACTATTGCTTTAGGCCTGGTTCACATGTTTGCGGGTTGGTGGTTCACATTTGCACAGGCATAGCAGCCCATTGATTTGAATGGGCTGCTATGCCCTCATTTTCCGCAGAAAAAAGGTGCATGCAGCATTTTTTTAAAATTCAGTGGCCTTGAAATCCATCCTGCTTTTGCACCATGCGACTAACCTGCAGTTCCTGCTCTGGCAAGCTTTCTGCATTTTTTGTATACGTGGGCACGGCATTTAAAAATAAACAGTTTGCGTGTGCAGCAACGGCAGGTAAGTCGCATGGTGCAAAAGAAGGATGGATTTCATGGCCACTGCATTTTTTTAAATTCTGCATGCACCTTTTTTCAGCTGAAAACGCAGGCATAGCAGCTCAAGCCCATTCACATCAATGGGCTGCTATGCCTGTGCAAATGTGGGCCCCCAACCCGCATACATGTGAACCAGGCCTAAAGCAATAGTAAAGTCATTAATTGGTTAAACCTGCAGGAGGACCGGTGTTTTTATCTATTAATGACTTTACTATTGCTTTAGGCCTGGTTCACATGTATGCGGGTTGGGGGCCCACATTTGCACAGGCATAGCAGCCCATTGATGTGAATGGGCTTGAGCTGCTATGCCTGCGTTTTCAGCTGAAAAAAGGTGCATGCAGAATTTAAAAAAATGCAGTGGCCATGAAATCCATCCTTCTTTTGCACCATGCGACTTACCTGCCGTTGCTGCACACGCAAACTGTTTATTTTTAAATGCCGTGCCCACGTATACAAAAAATGCAGAAAGCTTGCCAGAGCAGGAACTGCAGGTTAGTCGCATGGTGCAAAAGCAGGATGGATTTCAAGGCCACTGAATTTAAAAAAAATGCTGCATGCACCTTTTTTCTGCGGAAAATGAGGGCATAGCAGCCCGTTCAAATCAATGGGCTGCTATGCCTGTGCAAATGTGGGCCGCCAACCCGCATACATGTGAACCGCCAACCCGCATACATGTGAACCACCAACCCGCATACATGTGAACCAGGCCTAAAGCAATAGTAAAGTCATTAATAGATAAAAACACCGGTCCTCCTGCAGGTTTAACCACTTCTGGATCGCAAGGATTTGCCCCTTTAAAGACCAGGCCATCGGATCAGAGCGCCAGGACCAGTCATCACCAGGTAGGCCAGACACTGCTTGATGGCTATATAATAATGTAATGTGGGCTGCTAGGCGTGTGTGTGTGTATATATATATTTATTAGAGCTGCACGATTCTGGCCAAAATGAGAATCACGATTTTTTAGCTTGGAATAAAGATCACGATTCTCTCACGATTCTCTGTGTAACAAAAAAAAAAAAAATTGGGATAACTTTACTGTTACGTTTTTTTTTTTTTTTTTATTCATTAAAGTCTAATCATTGCGTTTGAAAGACTGCTGCGCAAATACAGTGTGACATAAAATATTACAACAATCGCCATTTTATTCTGTAGGGTCTCTGCTAAAAAAATATATAAAATGTTTGGGGGTTCTAAGTACTTTTCTAGCAAAAAAAAAACTGATTTTAACTTGCAAACAGCAAGTGTCAGAAAAAGATCCAGTCTTTAAGAGGTTAAACTTCCTTTCTCCCTGGCAGAGGGAAGGAAAAGATACAAATGTAATCATTTTTGTTTATAGTTAGGAGACTTAATGCTGAAAGGTGTTAGCTGAGTGAGTGAATGAGTCATCCAGCTCACTGAAATGTATCAATTCACAAGTCAGGCAGACTTGACAGAGAAACTCGGTATTTTAAAAATGCCACAATAACAATACCGTGGCTATGCAATACCGCGATATATCGAATTACCGAAAACCGGCATATGTCTAGTCACCGCCACATCCACCACCACCTCAACCTCCCTCCTACTCCATATGGGCCTCGTCCTTCAGAGATGAAGAAGAACATTGTTTTATTTTTCTGTTTTTTTTTGTTGTTTTAAGTTATTTCCCTATCCACATTTGTTTGCAGAGCACTTGCCATGCTCTTAATTACGTTTTGCTGCCATTTGCAGCACTCTAGCCCTTTCCTTTGGTGTTTTAGAGCCATTTTAGTGCCTTAAAGTTCGGGTCCCCATTGACTTCAATGGGGTTCGGTGTCCGGGAAAAGTTCGGTAAAAGTCCGGGACACGGACCCGGACTTTTTTTTAAAGTTCGGCCGAACCCGTCGAACACGGACATCTAGGTGTTCGCTCAACCCTAATCAGGATGGCAATGGCCAAGCTCAGTTGGGTGAAAGGCATTGGCCAGAGCTTTGTGACATCATGTATACTTGTATATTGACTGCAGGCTTGTACATACTTAATTTTTTGAGTTTTAGGGCCAGGCTTTGGGATTGTGTCGGTGGACAATTGTGACTTCTTCCAGACGTAGAATTTGAGGTCTGTTTGAGAAGCTTTTCTTAGATCTTTCCCAGTTCATTGACAGGTGCTGTTGACCTCCTTCTGATCTGATTTGACCAGAGATGTACAGTAACTAAGTAGAACTACTTCACTACTGTACTTAAGTACCGAAAGGCGGTATCTGTACTTTCCTGGAGTAGAATTATTTTCTCCTACTTCCACTTTTACTTCACTACATTTTTTCAATGATTTCAATACTTCTACTCCGATATTTTTTTTTTTTGTGTTACTCGTTACAATTATAAAAATTACCACTGCCAGAACAGTAGATGGCAGGTTTCATGAAGCTCAAAACATGTGTATTATCAGCGCATACGAAAATAAAAGCTACTGTATGTATAAATAAAAGCTGCATTTAAAATAATAAAAAGCAATATGATGTTCAAACGTTTGACTTTTTTCTTTAATAACTACATAACACAGTACTGGTACTTTTACTTTCAGTACTTGAGTAGCAATTTTTTTTTCAAAACTACTGGTACTTTTACTTTCAGTAATTGAGTAGCAACATTTAAAAAAAAACTACTTGCAATACTTAAGTACAAAAAATGTTGAATACTTTAGTACTTCTACTCAAGTCACGTTTTGATCGAGAACTTCCACTTCTACTCAAGTCACTTTTTGATCGAGCACTTGTACTTTTACTCAAGTATGGGTTTTGAGTACTTTAGACAACTCTGGATTTGACTTACTGGTCATGCCATCATATCTACTGCACTTGGAATGATATTATGGATAATGAGATGATGGCTTATCAGATTTATGGTAGCTCTGCATCCAGTGTAATTTTACACTTATGAAGCTGTTTCTGGAAATGAGTATGTTTAAATGGAATTTTCAGAACCTGCAGTAGATCTCCATCTGCCTTGTTCAATTAGGTTCCTCTAGGGCAGCCTTTCTCAACCTTTTTACCGAGAGGAACCCTTGAAATAATTCTTAGGTCTCAGGGAACCCCTGAAGATTAGTCTATGAGGAGTCATTGGGAAAATACGCCATACATTGGGGGGGGGGGGTCAGTGGGAGGAATGCACAACTTGCAGTGGTGGCCAGCAGAGGCGTAACTAGAACCTTCAGGGCCCCGATGCAAGAAACCATGAAGGGCCCCCCGGACCCCAGGCCCGAGGCTCTTTCCTTCAAGCCTGGGGCTCTTCCCACTGATCCTGGGGCCCTTTACTCTCGTTGCGGGCCCTTTATTACGGTCCTGCAGCGGGACCCTTTCACAAGTTCTGCAGTGGGTCCCCTTGCTGCCATCTTGGGGCCTCCCCATTTTGGTGTCAGTAGTTTTTATTTTTTGGTATTTTAATTGTATTATTTTTTATCATGTTATTTTATTTTTTACAACGTCACTGACTATGACTCTGTCCATTCAGAAAAGGAAGGAGCTGGCAAATTACATATTTACTGACCCCTTCCTGGTTCACTATTGTGACACATCCCCTGCAGCAGCCGGCAGGAGAAGGGAGTAAGCACAGTGGAGGGGGGGGCAGGGGAGCACACAGGGGCCCAGAGACAGCAGAACACAAGTGAATTGGATAGGAGTGGCGGGGGCAGCATACAGTGGAACCAATCTCTTCCATTTTCCTCCTGCAGCTACAGGAGGAAAAAGGAGGACCGTGATTTCTCTACATGCTGCCCCCTCCGACCCTCTATAAAGGTGTACAGGGGAGCTGCATGGGCCCCCTGGAGCATAGGGCCCGGTTGCAATTGCAACCCCTTTAACCCCTGTAGTTACGCCCCTGGTGGCCAGACTGTCACCCTTACTGACTTGGCCAAGTGGCGTTGGACCTGACCAAATCTTTAGATTTCATTATTATTACCGCAAATATATTTGGCATATAGAGCAAATCTGGGTCTTAAAATAGATAGAGCTGATAATTATAAGAAATGAAGAAATGATATAAATGATGGTGCTTATTTATGAGAGCTGTGCAAATAAGAAGGTTGATTTACTAAAGCTGGAGAGTGCAAACTCTGGTGCAGCTCTGCATAGAAACCAATAAGCTTCCCCTTTTTTTTATTTTTTTTTTTCGTCAAAGCTTAATTGTACAAGCTGAAGTTAGAAGCCTATTGGCTACCATGCACAGTTGCACCAGATTTTGCACTCCCTAGTTTTAGTAAATAAACCCTAATATGTTTTATGAATAGACCCCTAAGTACACCACATCCTTCTTACTTTATTTTTTTATTGTATCACAGTTTGCTGTTTACGCTAATGTACCATGAGCTATAAAAATAGTAATTAAAACCTCATTCAAAAGTCATTCAAAGTTATTTCAGGGGTTCATTTATGTTAAAGCGTTTGTTACCCCAACACTTCATATTCCTAATATGTGTCTGCTGTACCATATACTTGTATGAAAAAGTATTATGCTCTCTTTTTATTACTTCCTTTGTGTGAAATCCCTTGTATTCCTGACAGTCCCTCTGCTTTCCTATTAAAAACTGGCCACACTAAGCTAAAGAGCATATCATGGTCAGTTCTCTAGCTGTGCTGGGAACTCAGCCTGCTCTCATACAATGATCAGACTTGTCCTGACACCCCCCCCCCCCCTGTACAGCCTTTCACTGGGAAGATCAGCGTGCTGTTGCTTCTCCCCAGCTATTATGCAGCTGGGAACAGTGGGAAGGTACTTATAAAAAAGGGAAAACGGGTATTTAGAATGTTTTTTTTTTGTATCTAAACAAAAAAATGTTTTGCCTTTTATTTCTATTTTAAACTTAATGGGTTGTTTTACAAGGTGATCGAAAATGTTTTCGTCGACTAAAGTAACACAATTTTAGTCGACTAAAATACGACTAAAACTAAAACAATTCAGATGACTAAAATACGACTAAAACTAAAATGGCATTTTAGTCATAAGACTAATACGACTAAAATTAAAATGGCATTTTAATCATAAAACTATAACTAAAACTAAATTGAAAATTGACATCAAAAATAACTTTCCTCTGCTGGCCATTTCTAAATCAGCAACACAATTCCATCCAGAGTCTGTAATAATGGCACATTAAAGTTTAAACATGAATTGCACTACCACATAAGCATAAGTAAGGGGTATCTACTAAACCGCTGAAAGAGAAAAAAATTAAGAAAAAGGCTTTTCTTATATTTTTCTTAATATTTAATGTTGGTAATATATTTAGGTAATATGTGCAATGACATTACAGCCAAGAGAGTTCACAGTTTATTGGGTTTTTTGTATTTTAAGATTGCATTTCTGTTTGTCAAAAAGCAATATTTTTGCTTGTTTATGAAACTCGGTTTTATTTAGAATGACGTGATATATCACAATGGCTAAATCTGTGTCTGTAGTGCATGTTCAAACCTTAATGCCATAAATAATACCATATTATTAGATTTTTACTCCAGGCGTATATAATTTGTTTGGAAATTCTAGAGGAATGTTTAAATAATGCATTACAATTAACCTAAACCTAGTCGATTTGTAGTTGACTAAAATGTATAAGATTTTAGCAGACTAAAATGTACTGGAGATTGTAGTCAAATAAAATATGACTAAAACTAAAACAATTCAGATAACTAAAATAGCATTTTAGTCAAAAGACTATAACTAAAACTAAATCGAAATTTGCTGCCAAAATTAACACTGGTGGGAAGCATCAAAAACTGATAGTGGCGGGTTCACTTTAAGGCTCCATTCACATATGGGCATCTCAGATCCCGGGCAGAATTGCCGCGATTCTGCCCGCGATTCCGAACCATTGCAAGTCTTGGGATGCCCATGCGAATCCCATGGCTTGCAATGTCGGCCAACAAATCACGGTAAAATCATGCAAACGGAATCGCGGAATGCCTGTTGCCCAAAAAAAGTACAAGAAATTCTTTTGGGTGACAATCGTCTCACAATTCTGTTTGGGTGATTTTAATGTGATTCGTCGGGCTACTAGACCTACTGATTACCAACAATACAGACCTGCTCACGGATATAGAAATACGGTGCAACTTAGGAAAATAGTGACCATAGGTCAATTAGTTTCAGTATTAATCATAGTAATAGGAAACACAAGGGTAATATAAGGACACTGAATTTCAAAAGAGCCAATTTCCCAAAACTGCGCTCTTTGCTAGAAAATATCAAATGGGATAGAACCTTAGGAACAAAGAACACAGGGGAAAAATGGGAGTGCTTCAAGAGCATACTAAACAAAGGGATTGGCCAGTGCATTCCAAAGGGAAATACATTTAAAAGAGTAAAACTAAACCCTGGGTGGCTAAACTCCAACATAAAAATGCATATTAATACTAAAGAAAAGGCCTTCAAAAATACAAGGCTGAGGGGTCATTGGCAGCATTCAAGCATTACAAAGAGTGTAATAAGAAATGTAAAGGCGAAATCAAGGCGGCTAAAATAGAACATGAGAGACATATAGCAAGAGAGAGAAAAAAAACCCCAAGAAATTCTTTAAGTATATAAATAGTAAGAAAGCGAGACCAGAACACATTGGCCCCATAAAAGACAAGGAAGGCAAGCTGGCCACAGAGGACAGAGAGAAGGCAAAAGTGTTAAATAATTTCTTCTCTTCAGTCTTCACAAAAGAATCGGGGGGCTACACTAACCCAGCTTGTAAGGCCAAACTAAACAACACACCTCAGGAAGTACGGCCATGGCTAACAGAAGATAGACTTAGAACTAAACTAGAGAAACTGAACATAAATAAATCACCGGGACCGGATGGCTTGCACCCGAGGGTTCTAAAAGAGCTTAGCCAGGTGATTGCCAGATCATTATTCTTGATCTTTAAGGAGCTTAGCCAGCTGATTGGAAAAAAGCCAACGTGGTACTAATATTTAAAAAAGGGCCGAGATATATCCCTGGTAACCTGTCAGCCTAACATCAGTAGTCTGCAAGATTTTGGAGGGGATGTTAGGAGACTACATACAAGATTTTAGTAATGAAAACAGTATTATTAGTAGTAATCAGCATGGATTCATGAAAAATCATTATTGCCAGACCAATCTATTAACCTATGATGAAGTGAGTTGCCATCTAGACAAAGGAAGGCCTGTGGATGTGGTGTATCTGGACTTTGCAAAGGCTTTTGACACTGTTCCCACAAACGCTTACTGTTCAAACTAAGGAAGGTAGGTATGGACCATAGGGTGAGTACCTGAATAGAGAACTGGCTCCAGGGGAGAGTCCAGAGGTTGGTGATTAATGGGGAGTACTCGGATTGGGCGGGTGTGGAAAGTGGGGTCCCCCAGGGTTCTGTCCTGGGACCAATCCTGTTTAATTTATTCCTAAATAATCTAGAGGAGGGGATATCCAGCACAATCTCGGTATTTGCCGATGATACTAAACTAAGCATGCCAATATCTTCTATGCAGGATGTGGAAACCTTACAAGCGGACCTGAACAAAATAATGCGGTGGGCAACTACATGGCAGATGAGGTTTAATGTTGAAAAATGTAAAGCAATGCACTTGGGCGTCAGAAACACAAAAGCAAGCTACTCACTAGGGGGGGGGGGGGCTCTGGGTGAATCTAAGATGGAAAAGGACCTGGGGGTACTAGTGGACAACAAGCTTGGCAGTGGCACGCAATGCCAAGCCGCTGCAAGCAAAGCCAACAAAATACTGGCATGTATAAAAAAGGGGATTCACTCCAGAGATAAAGAGATTATTCTCCCACTCTACAAGACTCTGGTCCGGCCACATCTGGAGTATGCTGTCCAGTTCTGGGCACCGGTCCTCAGGAAGGATGTGCTGGAACTGGAGAGAGTCCATAGAAGGGCAGCAAAGCTAATAAAGGAACTGGAGGATCTCAGCTATGAGGAAAGACTACAGGCATTGAACTTATTCTCTCTGGAGAAGAGATGCTTGAGGGGGGATATGATATCAATGTACAAATACTGTACTGGCGACCCTAGCATAGGGAACAAACTTTTAAGAGAAAGGGAATACAATAAGACACGTGGCCACTCACTAAAACTAGAGGAAAAATGGTTTAACCTTAAAATACATAAAGGGTTCTTTACTGTCAGAGCGGTAAGGATGTGGAATTCTCTTCCACAAGCAGTGGTATCAGCAGGGAGCATTGATAGTTTCAAAAAACTATTAGATGGGCACCTTAAAGACCACAACATAAAGGGGTATACAATGTACGGTTAACATCGAACACACACACACATCATGGGTTGAACTGGATGGACTGATGTCTTTTTTCAACCTCACTAACTATTTAAGAGAATCTGACTATGTAAGACCATCGAGGCAAAATCGCGCCACGTTTGGGGTGCCATTGCAAGTCACGGGAATCACACAGACGTCCTGTGATTTGCAGTGGTTCAGGATCGCGGGCAGAATTGCGGCAATTCTGCCCGAGATCCGAGACATCTATATGTGTGAATGGAGCCTAAGGCCCCTTTCACACATACAGGGACCGTTCATTTCATCAGTTCAGTCATGTTTTTTTGTCATTCATCATGAGTTTCTCATCTGTTTTTCATCCTTTATCATGAGTTTCTCATCTGTTTTTAATTCATTGTCATCAGTTTTTCATCCATTGTTGTCCGTTTTCATGCGTTTTTCATTCGTTGTCATCCCTTTTCATCCGTTTTCATCTGTTTTTCATCCGTTGTCATTCGTTTTCACCCGTTTTCCGTCCGATCCATTTTTTCAATGGATGAAAAATAGGGCTTTCATCCGTTCAAAAAATCAGATGTTGACGATGAAAACACATGTAAATGAATGATCATCCATTTACATCTGTTTTTCCATAGGAATGCAATGATGTCCGTTTTTCATCCGTCAACGCATAGATGAAAAACGGACGAACGGACCATATTTGTGAAAGGGACCTAAAATGTATTTCTTTAAAAAGGAGGTACAATGATCTGAAAATAATAGTAACCCACTGCAACCAATCAGATCTCACTTCACAGTGATCAGATAATTTATAGGCACACTCCATGTGTCTAATCATTGTGCAGTCTCATTTAATCTCCATAGCTGAGGGGGTCAATGAAAATCATTCATACAGCCTTATTCAATCTACATAGCTGATCAGGGTAATGAAAATCACTTATACAGTTATATTCAATCTATGTAGCTGAGGGGGTCTAATTTACATCCTGCATTCTTTGCCTCAAGTTAGGTGCTTGGAGAATCTTGCTTGGATTTTGGTGTGTATTTTTTTTTTTTAATTAGGGGGTTTTGTCATAATACAGTATATTCAATTTTGCCATTTTTCTAAGTCCCCGTTCACACTAAGGCGACCTGTGAGGCGACCTGGTCGCCTCACAGGTCGCCGTAGGTCGCCTTCCATACGGAAGCTGCGGACCCGTTCTAATAGGAGCGACACAAGTTGCTCCGACTTAGAAAAAGGGTCCGGAGCTTCTTTGGGGCGACCTGGAGGCGACCGCCATAGATTTAAATGTTATGAAGTCAGTGGCGGCCGCTCCGAGGTCGCGGCGCGCTGCTCGCACCGCGACCTCGGAGGTCGCCCCCCCAAGTCGGATCGCGGCAATGTGAACGGGGTCTAAAGCTGTGAAATTATAAGTAGTAAATAAAGGTTTCTATTATTGGATCGACTAATTGGGAAAAATGGAGCAACTAATCTAAACAGCAATTCACAATGTATGTATAACATACAGGGCCTGGTGTGTTATGATGAATGATGGTATTTGACACAATGAATTCTGGCCATATAGTGATTATGGTGGAGGCTTTGTTCAGATTAGATAAATTAAAGTGCAGTGCTCAATCCTATGATGTATATCCAAAAACTTTGATTGACGTCGCCAAACTCAACACAGCGCAGTAATGATAGTAATAGAATTTTCCAGTGTCTGCTCTCGCCTTACTCCAAGGACCTAATACTCATCCATGAAGTCCAGAAAATTAAATACAATGAAAATAACTGTGAAAAATTAAAGTGTCACTAAAGCCACATCATAAAAAAAACTAGCAATAAATGGTGTATTACTCATTCAGTAATTTGAGATTTGTTTTCTGTACTCTGCAAAAAACTTGGTTGATCCTGCTGTTCTCTATCTCCTGCTTTTATGTCCCCTAATGCAGCTAGCTAATTTCAGAGCAGTGTTGACAGCTCTGCACATGCTCAGTTTTAAGTGAGTTTCTATGCTGAGCATTTAATCCCTTACACATCTGAGCAGCAAATTTGATTATTTATAGACTCACACATGTGGGTGTATACACAGTGGTAAAAGACAGCCCACTCCCTCCCTCCTCTTCCTCCTCCATACCCACTAACCAGCTAAACACAATGGGGGTGGGATATTACATGTAGCTTGATGGAGGCTTTACCTCCCTCTCATTCTTAGACACAGGCTGGAGGGGTGTGATACAGCCTATGACTGGCAGAAATCCACCCACACCATGTCATAAAAATATATATTTGTATGGCCATTTAAAACAGTTTATTGATAGTAATTACTGTATATAATTTTACTCTGTATTCCAAAGGCTGATTTTTTTTGAACATGTGACCAGCAGCAGAATACTAGAGGCTCCTCCTGCTTATGTGTCCCTACAGACAGGCTGGAAAAGATCAGGGTCATGTGACAGCTGTATATTGATTAGGAAAAGCGGTCTTAGATGTTTTTTTTTTTTTTATTAAAATAATAACAGTGCCATCATCCACACATATAGAAATAGAAGGGGCAATGTAAATTATGCAGTGTGTGTTAAGTATCACTTTAATACATCCAAACATTGGTGATAGAGTGCTGTAGTTCAGTAAAGTTCATTACAATAATCACAAGCGCAATTCCAAAGTCAATCTTTTTCCCCATTCTTACAGTCTTATTATAATCTGAGCGTTTTTAACCAATACAACATATACATAGCTCCCAACTGTACCTTATTTTGAGGGACTGTGCCTGATTTGGAACAATGTCCCTCTGTCCCTCTTTCCTCCTCAATTGTCCCTCATTTTGGTCCGATCTATAGAGATGTATATGAAATGCACTATTTGCTTATTTTACTTTATTTACTACTTTATTCACTTTCAAAAAGTGTTTTACAGTGCTAAATCTTTCATCCAATTACTAAAGTTAAGCATTTGTAAATTCCAAAAACCAATATAAAGGAACAGTAGTGGTAAAAAAGCACTTGTGAGTTTAATCAATTATTTATTTTTGTACAATTCTCCTTTAAGGGGGCGTGGCATGGGGGTGTTCTATGCCTGTATACTTTTGCTAATAGGTGTCCCTCATTCCTATCTCAGAAAGTTGGGAGGTATAAATATACAGTATGTAACTTCTCATAAATGTGCTGCATATCCAGTGATTCCATGCATCTATTTCTTCTCTCTCTAATTTTTGACCCACCCAAAGTGATGTCACCACATGTGCTCACCTTTCTCTGGACTCTCACTCATCTTTTGGTCTGGACCTGAACTAGCATACTGTATATTAGGTCAGACAACTTAGGCATTTAGTCTAGGTCACATCTGGTCAAGGTAAACAGCCCGGGAGGAAACATGTACAATTAAGAGCAAAAACTGGTCTTGGTTCCTCAGACCAATAAGTAATGGGATTGTGTAGGCAAAAAATGGGTTTATAATAGATCGTGTTTATTATACATTATATACAATTTCCATCATGCAGTGAGCATTTATAGAATACAAAACAATAAAATAACAGAATATTATTATACACAGTTGCGATATAGCCGCTAGGTTCATAGATTACTTGAGTAGATCAGGTGATTCCATTGTTTGAACTGTGCAGACATCCGGGAGGGATGTGAGTCAAAACAGACGGTTCCGACGCGTTTCGGCTATTTAAATTTTTTAGCCTTTTTCAATGTATCACCCAAAAAATTTTTCTATGAAAGTAAACAATTCTCGTATTAGAAGAAGTGCAATAAATTGAGAAAAACATTCATAAACATCTTATTTATCATATTAGTAGTTACTATTTCTGTTTCTAAAAATTCCTCAGTGTACCTTGGAAAGCTGGAACGAAGGTGTGGGGCTAGCGGATATACCGCAACTGTGTATAATAATTTTCTGTTATTATATTATTTTGTATTCTATAAATGCTCACTGCATGATGGAAATTGTATATAATGTATAATAAACACGATCTATTATAAACCCATTTTTTGCCTACACAATCCCATTACTTATTGGCCTGAGGAGCCAAGACCAGTTTTTGCTCTACTATTTAGGGATGACGGCAACCACCCATACTCATGTAGCTCCATAGATAAACCCTTTTACTAATACTACATGTACAATTAAGACCAGCCTGGAAGCTCCAACTTCCATCACAGTGTGACGTCCAGGTTCTGATGTATGTGACATCAGTCTCTGCTTTACGCCTTGTATCCTCACAATTTCCTTAGAGGCATCAATTGAACAATTATTCTAAACAGCAATTCACAATGCATGTGTAACATGACATCAATATCATGATCCCATAGAAAATGTAATAACATGTGGTAAACTTATCCAGCACCAGACCCAGCAATATGAACAAAACTTCCTTTGTAATTAATGGCAACATCCTGAAGGCCTGCTTATGAATTTATCATGATAAACCTATACTTCGAACTCTGACCATTTAGTGATTTCATAGCTTCCAACTGTCCCTGATTTGGAGGGACTGTCCCTGATTTGGAACAAAGTCCCTCTGTCTCTCTCTCCCCATCAATTGTCCCTCATTTGGGTCTGATCTGTATAGTTGTATATAAAATGCGCTTTTTATCTTTCAAAAAGTGTTTCCCAGTGCTCAACCTTTCATCCAATTTCTATATTGCTGCATTTGTAAATTTCAAAATCCAGTATAAAGGAATAGTAGTGGTTAAAAAAAAAAAAAAAACACTCATGGGTTTACCCAATGATTTCTTTTATATAATTGTCCTTTAACCACTTCCCGCCCACCCTATAGGAGATTGAGGGCGGGAAAGTGGTTGCATTATCCTGACCGGACGTCATATGATGGCGGCAGGATAATGTGCTCTGCGCGCCCCCGATGCGCTCCGACACACCGCATGTCACACCGCATGTCTGATCTCGGGAAAGAGCCTACTGACGTAGGCTCTTTACCATGTGACCAGCTGTGTCCAATCATGGCTGGTCACATAGTACACAGGAAGGGCCATTGATTGGCTTTCCTCAGTACGTGCCTGACAGGCACGAGTAAAGGAGAGCCGATCTGCGGCTCCCCTGACAGGGGGGGTCTGCACTGGTAATCAGATCATTGATTACCAGTGCAGACCCTCGGGGGGGTGCCACTAGAACCACCAGGGATGCCCACCCATGACCCCAGGGATGCCCACCCATGACCCCAGGGATGCCCACTATGGCCACCAGGGATGGCAATCAGGGCTCAGGGAGCCCACCAGTGCCCTCCCCTTCAGTGCTGCCCACCAGTGCCCTCCCCATCAGTGCTGCCCACCAGTGCCCATCACTGCCATCTATCAGTGCCGCCCACCAGTGCCCATTATTGACCACCAGTGCTGCTTATCAGTGCCCATTATTGCCCACCAGTGCTGCCTATCAGTGCCCATTATTGCACACCAGTGCCGCCCGTCATTGCCGATCAGTGCCACCTATCCATGCCCATCAGTGCCCACCAGTGCCGCCTATCAGTTCTCATTAGTGCCCATCAGTGCCACCTATCAGTGCCACCTATCAGTGCCCATCAATGCCGCTTATCAGTGCCCAGCAGTGCCACCTATCAGTGCCCACCAATGCTGCATATCAGTGCTACCTATCAGTGCCCATCAGTGCCGCCTATCAGTGCCACCCCATCAGTGCCACCCCATCAGTGCCTCCTCATCAGTGCAGCCTCATCAGTGCTTATCAGTGCAGGAAAAAACTTATTTATTTACAAAATTGTATAACATAAACAAAAAAACTTTTTTTTTTTTCAAACTTTTCGGTCTTTTTTTATTTGTTTAGCAAAAAAGAAAAAACCTTGCGGTGATCAAATACCACCAAAAGAAAGCTCTATTGGCCTGGGCAGGAAGGGGGTGAAAGTACCCTGTCTTGAAGTGGTTAAGGGGGCATGGCAGTGGGTGTGTCCCATGCCTACCTACTTTTGCTAATAGATGTCCCTCATTCCCATCTCAAAAAGTTGGGAGATTTGTGATTACAGTGGATGCTTCATAAAGATTGCAGGATCTGGGATCGGATAAGTGTACCATTTCATATCACACGTTCATCGCAACCTTTCTGAAACCTTTTAACATGAATGAACCTGTGGAAATAACTTTCGGGCTTCCGGGACCCCCTGCTAATAATTACTATATCTAAAGCTCTGGTACATTAGCATGAACAGTAAGTTGAACGTAAAAATAAATAGGATAATAAGAAATGTGCCATACTTACTTGACACCCACTCTATATGTAGTGCTACTGGTATCTCCCTCCCTGCACAACCAGGCACACAAATTTTCCACTCACTCTTGAGACAGAAATCAGTCCTTGCAGCTTTTATTTTTTTGTATTTTATTAGGAGAATTGAACTTGGTTGGGGTAAGGGTTGTTATGTAATGCCCACTTGATCAGCATAGAATTCTTCAGGGACACAAACTATATACATCCAGTATATACACTTCTCCTCTTCTACCTCCAGCACAGACTTGCTTGTAGAACTGCAACTCCCAGGATCAGATAGCACTGACAAGTTGATCCAACACAATCTCAGTCAGATCCAAGGGAATTCCTTTTGCAGGCAACGACCGGGGGCTCCTTTGGTAGCATAGCAAAAAGAGAGGTCTTTGGTGCTAGCTGTCCTATTCCTATGGCTACTGCTCTCAGTACCACCTCTTCCACTACTGCCAGCCTGCTTGGCTGCAACTGCCCTTTTCACTAGCCCCCCTGGCTACTTTTCCACAGTACTCCCAGACGCTGTCTTCCTCCCTAGAGATTTGCCTGGCAGTGTTCTCCTGTTGTCCTCTCCTTGCTCCCATGCCTCCTGGTTTAGAGTTGTCATGAGATGGGGTCTCTTCCACACCCGAGCCCAGGCCTTAGTTCAGCCCCCCAGATGGGGAGGGCTTCTCTCAAAGGCCCCCAACAACCTAACACGCCATCTCCATCTCCATCTTCCACCTGAACTCACACTGCCCCAGCTGTGCTGACCCTGAGTATTTGAGTGGGCCTGCCCCCTTGCCAACCCATCTGTTGGGAGTTGGTCAGGGCCCTCAGAATACTCCAGACTGCTCCTCCAAGACCCCTCCCAACTGCTTCTGGAATATTCTCCAATTTTCCAGAAAGCAGGGGGAATCACCAGAGATGCTGCCTCTGAGTCATCCAGCCCTCCCTGAGTCACTTACATGACCCAGATTAACACACAGCCTTGGCTGTCAGCCAAGCCTGACAGTTTACCTACTCTGTACAAAAATCCTAACTCTAGCACTCTAGCAACACTAAGGGGTGCTACATAAATGACACCAGTTTTCAGGGATAATAATTAAATTAAAAAATAATAGAGGCCATAAAATGCAGCCAATGAAAATGGAAATGTTCCTTTAGGCCCCCTTCACGCTTGAGTGTTTTGTAGTTTGTAGCTCGAAGCTCAAAATGTTCAACAAGCAAAAACCTATTCTTTTCAATGGCCCTTGTTCACATCTGAGTGTCCTGTCACTTGTAGAAAAATGCCTGTCACCCTGAAAAGTATGTGAGTTACTTTTCAGGCAGAGGTGAGAGTTTCTGTCCCCTTAGACTTCAAAGGAAACACCTAAAAAGAGTGACATGAGCTTTTTTCAAGTGTTTTTTTTTTCAGCAGCACTCCACACCTTTTATTTGAAAAAACAAGCAATATGTCACAAACTACCGAGTAAAAAGTGAATCAGTGCTCACTATCAATGATGGAGATCAAACACAAACAATGCATCATTCAGAGTAAATAAATAACTGAATAATGAAGCAAAGTTTAAGTCCATACAGTCCTAGATAGTACTGAAATCAGGGGAAAAGTTCCATAGAGGGATGAATCCTCGGGCTGGAGGGAATGTCTTGCACACTGTCACAGGCAGCTCCTGAAACAGTTTTTGTCAGCTCTGACAGTGATGTGGGTGACCTCCAGATGCCACCTGTGATTAATTTTGCCTCGGCAGGTCCGAGCGCGTGGGTCAGCGGTCTTCAATCTGATCGTGACAGCTGTGTGTCTCCATGGCCATCCACACTATCCCTGTATGTTGTTCAAGAGTTACCTTGATGTACAGTAAGTGTTTTTAATAAAGCTTATTTACAACCTCACATTCACCTGGCGCCCTCCATTGCTGTCATTTTGTTTTAGTTGAAAAAACGCCTGACAAAAGCTGCAAAAACATGCATTTCTTGTTCAAAAAAATGAAAAAATGCTTGAAAACATGACGCCCCATTACAAATAGCAAAAAGATAATTGGTTTAAATATCAGAGAAGCAGAAATGACCATTGCTTTAGAAACCTGTGGGCAGGGTCACCTGCACCTATGCACAAGGGGATACCATTAGCACAGATCGCGTTCATCAATGCCCGGGACCGGGCGGAGACTGCGGTCATGTGAAGAATCCAACACTAAGGCAGTTCCCTTAGAGATGAGCTTTCACTGTATGCAGTAATAAAGTGCAGAGTTCCTCTGAAAAGCGACTTATACTTGTATGTTGCGTTAGGAGGGATATGCAGAGCCTGCGCCCACTTCACCAGTTCAACGTGCCTCTGTTACCTCATTCCCAGTAACAGAATGGGGCCCCGCTGAGCACGTAGCACGTACCTTACGCATGCTCATTACCTCCCTCCTTCCCGTACCTTGTGACCAGGACATGGATCTCCATAACGCTGGTTCAGATATGGTTGCTATTAGATACCAACCGCTGGGGGGGGGAGCTAGATAACAACCCCCTCACTACCAGATTGCTGTCACCTTACCAGGTACAATGCCAAACGACTGGTTGCTTGTAGAGTGTTCTTTTACTTGGTACCTCTAGCAACTGCACTCTTCCTCCTTGTCTTGCCAAGTTAACCTTTTGTAGAGTTGTTACTTCATACCCCTCTGTGCTTTACAGACCCAAGTTCTTTTGATAAACCAGAATCCACATGCACCCTTTTGAGTAACTTCAGACCAGGCTCAAAACGGTTAATGTAACTTTTACTGAAGAAAGGTGGTAGAACAGTTCTAAATGAACAATGTCTTCCCTATCACCCTAACTATAGTAGTGCAGCAGCCCGGACATACCTTGATGAGGCAAGAATCTATAATGGCGTTGTCCATGGCTTGATGACTTCTAAAAAATCCTGGCTCCTACAGCAGCACCAAAGGATTCCACTCACAGGTAATTCTGGAACCCACCGGAACCCTGGACCTCAGCTATCCCCTTTTTTAGAGCACAGGTGGGCTGACTAGGACCAAAAGTTCAGGAATTGAGCTTGCCACATTTAATCCTTTCCCCCAGCCACTGACTTACTATAACTATGCCTAAAAACCCCTAATATCCTCTGGAGCAATCCAAAGGTTCCAAGGAACCCAGGTTGAAGAAGGAACGTCTATGGGATCCCAATATGCTTTTTTACTGAACCGTGACATTGCAGTTAAGAGACTGACACATGTGGGAGAAAAGAGGTGTTCAATGGACATCTGCCATATGTTGCAGACACACACCCTAGTGTGATCATTTTGAGATATTGGAAGATCCATTTAGGAGTGCTTTATGGTCCATTAGCCATAAGTGACTGTTGCATAGCTGCCAGATGCTATTAGAGTGAAAAGTGTGGAATCTCCCTTGGTTAACATATTCACTTGTAGTGTCAGCAGACCCTCCTGACATGTGATGTTTGCGTATATGATGTTTTTCACAGCTATGACTACATAAGACACACTTCACATTGGTTCCATTACTGCTATCTGCGGCTTTCAGCCAAATCGAAACATTGTGTATTCCAATTATCCATGAGATCTTATGCATCCTTACTTTGGATATAATATTACCATGGTTCAATGGTTTTGTGACCTTCATACATATATTGTCGCTTGAATCAATAGTCGTGCAGTCAAGTGTGCGTGTTTCTGATAATCCTTTGACCATCAATCTGTTTTCTGATGGGTTGCCTATGGACAAAGTCCTACAAGTGGTTATGTGATGCATTTATAAATATTGTGAATGATAAGATATACACCATTTCAGGTCTTTAGGGATTAGGCGATTTATGCAATTTTTTTGTTTCTTAGTTATAGAATAAATTCTACAATTTTATGGTTACATATCATAGGTTGTTTCAACAAATGATATGGGTATAAAAAAAAAAAAATAAGGCTTACAGACTAAAAAACAGTAACAGACTACAAAGTAGACGGAACAGGGGTCATCATGAGTTTATATTTTAAAGCCGGATGGAGGCCAAAAAGAACAAGATAAAAATGAATACCGTATATATGCGAGTATAAGCCAACCCGAATATAAGCCGCGGCACCTAATTTTACCACAAAAAAATGGGAAAACGTATTGACTCGAGTATAAGCCTAGGGTGGGAAATGCAGCAGCTACTGGACTCAACTGGACCACCACAAGACACAAAACAGGGGCTGTCGGGCATGGTGCAAGGGCTGCCAACATGGTACAGGAGATGTAGGGCTGTGGGCATGGTACAGGAGATGGTACAGGCATGGCACAGGAGATGGTACAGACAGGTTGTTTCGTTTTAATTTCATAAGTGTTCAGTTGGGTTCTAACATGCACGTTTTGTGCATATACTTTAGATAATTATTGTACCTTGTATATTATAATGTTTACACTTTTTGTATTATGCACCTCTTTGTGTATGTATGTTCTTTTATGTGGTTTTTGCTTTGGAGATACATGATTTTAATGATTTTTTTGTACTTGTATCTGTTTTGCTACCATCAATGGTCTATATAGTATGTGTAATAGTTTGCACATACATTTTACATGCTATTTGTATAGACTATGTTAGATAGATTTATTTGTTTGTTTGTGTGCATGTATTTGCGACCTTCTAAGCATGTATAGAGTTGGTGCAATGATCAGGTGTGGGTGTTCTTTTTTTAATGGATCTGGGTGTGAGAGAAATAGTTTCTTCATTCATTGGTTCATCATGGAATTAAGTGTCCACCCCGGTCCATAAAAGAACTCCCACGTCGAACCACAATCAGCAATGATTAAGCACGCGGTGTGAAACGCGTCTGCTGACCCAGTATCGTCCTGTATGTCGGGTGTTGGAACTTTGTATCTGCAATAAATCTTCATTTTCCTGAGTGCTGGAAGTGCTGCTTCTTTCTTTTATCACAGGAGATGGTTCAGGCATGGTACAGGAGATGGTTCAGGCATGGTACAGGCATGGTACAGGAGATGGTACAGGCATGGTACAGGAGATGGTACAGGCATGGCACAGGAGATGGTACAGGCATGGCACTGGAGATGGTTCAGGCATGGCACTGGAGATGGTTCAGGCATGGCACTGGAGATGGTTCAGGCATGGCACAGGAGATGGTACAGGCATGGCACAGGAAATGGTACAGGCATGGCACAGATAGTACAGGCATGGTGCAGGAGATGCAGTGCTGCGGGCATGGTACAGGAAAATGTCCTGTACCATGCCTGAAGCACTGCATATTCTGAGGAGATGCAGGGGCTGTGGAGGAGTCTCACTTACCTTTCCGCCTTACATTTAAAAAGTGAGACCATGACTCAAGTATAAGCCGAGGGGGGCTTTTTCAGCATAAAAAAACACGCTGAAAAAGTCGGCTTATACTGGAGAATATACAGTAGCTCATTAAACATAAAAAAATTATTTTGCTGCAATATCCATGTTAAATCCAGATATTTCCCCCACAATACTTTTTCTGCCACTAGATGGCCTCGGTCTGATGCTCAGCATCATTTAACCTACTTCCTCTGTGCCCAGGTCATTCTAGACCTGCCCCCGGTTGTAATTGGACAGTGAAAGGAAAAGCAGCACAGTGATGAGTTGTTACACTACTTTTTCCTCCTGTGAACATGCTTCTTGTCAGTACATGAACTGAATGGCTTTTTTGTACTGCTTCTTCCTCTCACACTCCGGCTCTGCTGTACAGGGACTGCAGGAGGCTGATACCAGGCCAAATTTAGGAACTGACACTGTCTGCATATAAAAAAAATACATTTTATGACATACTAATGATCACAGAGCAGAATTCATTTGTGTCTTTTATATCTGCCTAGAGTTCAACTCCAAGGTATAAATATACTGTAAATGCTTTTCAAGCTACATTGTGAAGTTTTTATTTTATTATTGACTAAAGTCAAAGTTCTTGTTTTATTCCTAGCCGATCTGCTAAAATAAAAATGTTATCCCAAGTAACTTGTGTGTGTGAATTTCCCTCGGGCTGAGCTTCAGAAGCTGAACATAAAACAGTCCGAACTGTCCGTACGGGAAGAAAATATATTTACCCACCAGACAGTCCACAAAGGCAATCAAGCCCAGCCTTGGGAGGGTTTACTGTGTACCATTCCACAGAAATCACCTCTCCTAACTAGTCATTAGAACTCTCAGAAACACATTACTTTCTATCATGAAAATTATATATATATATATATATATATATATATATATATATATAATACTTAAAGTATTGGGACACCTGCCTTTACACACACATGAACTTTAATGGCATCCCAGTCTTAGCCTGTAGGGTTTAATATTGTGTTGGCCCACCCTTTGCAGCTATAACAGCTTCAACTCTTCTGGGAAGGCTGTCCACAAGGTTTAGGAGTGTGTCTATGGGAATGTTTGACCTTTCTTCCAGAAGCTCATTTTTTAGGTCAGGCACTGATGTTAGATGAGCAGGCCTGGCTCATAGTTTCCTCTCCAATTCATCCCAAAGGTGTTCTAACATTTTGAGGTGCAGGCCAGTCAAGTTCCTCCACACCAAACTTGCTGTGACTACGGACCTGAATAATAAGGCTGTCCACAAGGTTTAGGAGTGTCTATGGGAATGTTTGACCATTCTTCCAGAAGCGCATTTGTGAGGTCAGCCACTGATGTTGGGTGAGAAAGCCTGGCTTACAATCTGAGCTCTAATTCATCCAAAAGGTGTTCTGTTAGGTTGAGGTCAGGACTCTATGCAGGCCAGTCAAGTTTCTCCACCCCAAACTCACTCATCCTCATTTTTATGTACCTTGCTTTGTGCACTGGACCAAATCTTTTGATGGAGGGGGGGATTATAGCGTGGGGTTGTTTTTCAGGGGTTGAGCTTGGCCCCTTAGTTCCAGTATAGGGAACTCTTAAAGTGTCAGCATACCAAGACATTTTGGATAATTTCAAGTTCCCAACTTTGTGGGAACAGTTTAGGGATGGCCCTTCCTGTTCCAACATGACTGAGCACCAGTGCACAAAGCAAGGTCCATAAAGACATGGATGAGTGAGTTTGGGGTGGAGGAGCTTGACTGGCCTGCACAGAGATCTGTCCTCATCCTGAGAGAACACCTTTGGGATAAATTAGAGTGGACACTGCAAGCCAGGCCTTCTTGTCCAACTTCAGTGCCCTAACCTTACAAATGCACTTCTGGAAGAATGGTCAAACATTCCCATAGACACACTCCTAAACCCTGAGGACAGCCCTCCTAGAATAGTTGAAGCTGTTATAGCTGCAAAGGGATTTGAAGGCACTGGGATGCCATTAAAGTTCATGTGCATGTAAAAGCAGGCATCCCAATACTTTTGGTAATATAGTGTATTATAATGAATTATTTCTGGGCTTATTCGGAATTCACTCGTTCACATGCATTTAAGTGTTCCATACAGACCTTTACCTCCAAATCCATGCCTGCATCTAACCTTCCCCTGGATCCTCAGATTTTTTCTAAACACAATTAAACTGCAGCACAGTTTCTTAGTGGTTTGCCTTACAGCACTTGGGTCCTTGTTTCATATCCTGGCTAAGACACTATTTGCATGGAGTTTGTATGTTTTCAGTGTTCTTTTGGGGGTTTCCTCTTGGTGCTCCGGTTGCTCCTTTAAATTTTGAGCCCTGTTACATGTATATACATACACATACTAGGACCTGTTTTTAAAGTCCTGAGCTACTAGCCAGGCCTTAAGGGTTACTCGCCATCAGTTGCCCCACCCAACTCCTACCCTGCCCCGTCCCTAATTCCACCCCTAAACACGCCCTCATAAATGATCTCATAAAATTACACTGTTAAATGTTTTTGCATTAATGCAGAAGTTACAAAAATAAACATTAATAACAACGTTTTCAGTGCCCATCAGTGCAGCCTCATCAGTGCCCATCAATGCAACCTATCAGTGACCATCAGTGCAGCATCATCAATAAAGCTTATCAGTGCGGCCTCAACAGTACCCATCAGTGCAGTCTGATCAGTGCCCATCAATGCAGCCTCCCTTGTGCCCATCAATGCAGTCTCACCCATGCCCATCAATGCAGCCTCGCCCGTGCATGTCAATGCAACCTCACCCGTGCATGGAAGCCCCTGTACAATCTTCTGAATCTTGAGCAGTTGCTTGATGTCCCTGCCCGTTCTGCTGTGCTGCAGCAGCAGCCGCTGCTGGATGCGGGGTGCCTGATTTTAGCCATTGAGAACATGGGCAATACCGATAACTGGTCCCTTCCCCTCTTTTTGACTTTGAGAGCCTCCATAGTGCTGGCTCCACTTTCAGCTCAATAGAAACTATTCTGATAACAATCCAGTTCTTATATTCTCACAAACCTCGGTACATCAGACCAGAGAAGAGGACTTTGTGGAATATTACAGGGTGACTACAGCGGGGTGACACAAGATACCATGCATGCCTTGTGTAGCGCGGTTACCTTCCATTTGCCGGTGTGTCATCCATTTTCGTTCAGCATGGCGCTGACTCTCCGAGGAGCTGTCACGGGGAAGAGAGAGAGAGGAAGAGGAAAGCTGGTCGATAATGACAGAGCGCAGATCGCGTATCATCCCGCTGTAACAGCTTAAATTGTAATTGCCGGGCGGTCGCCGACACACACAGTCCCGCCTTCTAGCCCGGCTTCTTTGATAGACGTCACACATCCTGGTGGGCCAGGTGTTCTGTCTATCAAATGAGCCGGGCTAGGAGGCGGGACTTGTGTGTCGGCGAGCGCCCGGCAATTACAGTTAAAGCTGTTACAGCGGGATGATCCGCGCTCTGTGATTATCGGTCAGCTTTACTCTTCCTCTCTCTTCCCCTGACCAGCCCCACGCTCACCCTACATAATTTTCCACTCGCAAAATGCGAGCAGGCGAGTGGAAAATTTGAGGGCTGCATGTAAGATAAGAATCATAGATTACAATAAATCATATCCAGTTCATAAGGCACATAGCAATGTGTGTGCTTCCAATAAAGTGATATAAAGAGTGTCCCGTGTTCAGTTGAAGAAAATCCAGTGATGAAAACAACTTGTAATCACCAATATAGTGAATCCCTCCACCAGGTGAATCAGCCTCTCACCTTCCTGAAGGACCCAAACGGGCCAGCAATCACATGTATCATGGATCAGACTTCCAGGAAAGAGCCACACTATATTGCACCTCGAGGGATCCCGGGACATATAGAAAACAGATGAAGAAATCTAGTGCTCTCCGCTTACTAATGAGGGTATGCTTTATTAGAGAAAGGCAGATCAACTCACATTTGTCGGGCACTCAGCCGTGCTTGCTGTATAATCGATGTCAGCGATCTGTTACCAGAGAGAGACTCTGCGTCGGCCACGCACGCTCTGCCCCCCTATGTATGATTTATAGTTTATTGTGATTTGTGAAACACGATTGGTGCATGCTGACGGACACCACTATTGATTTATAAGTTCACACACCTGATTTATGCACAGTGAATTGGTGTTGAGTTATTTTATCACATATATTAGGTTTGCGCTGATAGTTTTTTTGTATTTCATAAGAATCATAGATTGTAAGCTCCTTGGGGGCGGTAACTGACACGAGAAGACCATAAGTAAAGCTCTGTTGGCGCTATATAAATCCCTATAATAAATAATCTTAAAGTGTTACTAAACCCAGGATCTTGCATTCACTACAGTAAACCCCCGCTCCATCGCGGTTCAGTTTTTGCGGTCCTGGTATATCGCGTTTTTTTTTGTAATGTTATTTTACCATATAAATCATTAAAAATGAAATATTTTTGTGTTTTCCATAGCTCTTGCTATGTCTCTCAGTATCTTTTATGTGTTTAAATGAGTTTCTATTGTTTTAAAAGTGTGTTTAAAGACCTTAAAATGCTTTTACACGTACAGTGACAGTAAAAAAAACATGCCTACAATGTATTTTAATAGGGTTTTTCTATTTCGCGGATTTTCACTTTTCGCGGCTGGGTCTGGAACGTAACCCCCGCAATGGAGGGGGGTTTACTGTATATCCGGTCTCCCACAGTACATAGAACATGGAACATGGAAATGCAATTATTTTAGTAAATATAAACTGCTAAATACCTTTTCTCATCAGCAGTCTTGTGACATCTATCAGTGTCTGGTTAAAGCTTGTAGGAGGAGTTTTCATTCTGCTCTGATTGTCCTATGAGGCTGCAGGACCCCTGAACCTCTGTCTGGACAGTGCTGATTGGCCCTGTGCTGATCACATGCACACATCAATGATGATCACATCAAATTTCACACAGTATTTGTGCAGCGGTTTTTAAAACGCAATTTTTTGGGAAAAACAATACATTCATGAATAAAAATTAAAACAAAAACAGTAAAGTTAGCCCAAATATTTTTGTATAATGTGAAAGATGATGTTACACCGAGTAAATAGATACCTAACATGTCAGGCTTTAAAATTGTGTCTGCCCATGGAATGGCAGCAAACTACGATACTTAAAATTCTCCATAGGCCACGCTTTAAACGGTTTTACAGGTTACCAGTTTAGAGTGGCACAGTAAGTCTGGTGCTAGAGAATTATTGCTCCCACTCTGACATTCGCGACAATACCTCACATGTGTGGTGCGATGATCACGCTTACATATGTATGCATTTGTGCGTAAGCACAGTGGAACGGGGGCACTTTAAGAGCCCATTCACATTGAGGCGACACGACTTCGGGGGGCGACCTGTGAAGTCGTGTGCACCGCGACTTCGGCGCAACTTGCAGAGACTTCACATAATGGAAGTCTATGCAAGTCGCTCCGAGGTCGCCCCAAAGTAGTACAGGACCCTTTTTCTAAGTCGGAGCGACTTATGTCGCTCCTATTAGAACGGCTCCTGTACTACTCAATGGACCGCGACATACCGCGACTTGTCAGGCTGACAAGTCACCTGACAAGTCGCGCTAATGTGAATGGGCTCTAAATTTCTTTTTATTATTATTTTTTATTTTATACAAAATTATTTTATTTTTACACTTTTTTACAAACGTTATTGCCATGACAGATCCTCTTTATGGAAAGATTTGGGGTCTATTAGAGTGAGAGCAATAATTCTAGCACCAGACCTCCTGTGCCACTCTAAACTGGTAACCTGTAAAGCCGTTTAAATCATCACCTATGGAGAATTTTAAGCACCACAGTCTGCCGCTATTCTACAGGCAGATGCAATTTTAAAGCGTGACATGTTAGATATCTATTTACTCGACGTAACATCATCTTTCACATTATACCAAAAAATTGGGTTAACTTTACTGTTTTGTTTTTTTTATTCATGAATGTGTTTTTTTTTTTTTCCCCAAAAAAATTGCCCAAATACTGTGTGACATAAAAAAAATTGCAACACACACCATTTTATTTTAAAGGATCTCTGCTAAATATATATATAATTTTTGGGGGTTATAAGTAATTTTCTA
Source organism: Pelophylax lessonae (assembly GCF_965119305.1). NCBI lineage: Eukaryota > Metazoa > Chordata > Amphibia > Anura > Ranidae > Pelophylax > Pelophylax lessonae. Next base: position 687,459,986 of record NC_138769.1, on the reverse strand, counting down.
GCAAAAAAAAAAGTCGATTTTTACATGTAGGAGCGAAGTGTCATAAAAGGCTTGGGAAGGAGGTGCTTAAAATAATTCTATGCATTGTATGCCCTGCATGTAGTTATATAGATGCATATAATTGGATTCTGTCTTTGTCCGTGTGAATGACTCCGCAATGAAACCGCAGCTCCCTGCATAGCGAATGATGACATTTCACTTATATAGCGGTGTGCGGACACCCAGATCATCCTCACTGATTAACCCGCCATAGAAAAGGACAGAATTATATGATAGATGGTGATGTCTTGCTCTCTAGATATCACGCTTTTAATATCCTGTAAATTACAAAGGAACGCAGGTCATAAACTGCGGCGGGAGGTAAGACAATTAATAACACTCCTCGGTGACAACGTTTCCTCTACTAAGACTTCCAGGGCGGCTTCGCGCTGTGATAAATGGCGTGATTGCTTTTTACCTGGAAAGCGGAGAAAAGTTCACTCCTATACAGAAGACGGATGGGAGCCAGAGGTGAGCGGCCGCCATACCAATATAAAGGTTTCTGGTGTAGTTAGGATTAGGTTAAACTAATTCCGGCGGTGAGGTGAGAGAAGCAGATGGAATTGCCCTTTGTTTGATGGAATTATTTGTATTGCAGATTGTTCTGCTGTCCCCTTATAACAGGGTTCAATGTTTCTGCTAGAGTTTAAGGTTTGTAATAGAAAAAGGCATTGCCTGTCCCGTGAGCGTCTCCGTATACAGCACAGGTATTTAACCACTTTACCACCAGAGGATTTTGCTGTCTTACGTCTGGGCCACTTTTTGCGATTCGGCTTTGATACAGCCCCAGTGACTGGCACAGACTGGTTGTCTGGGTGCATTGTGGAGTGTGGTATAAAAGCCAGGAGAACATGTGCTCGGGGTCTTTGGCTGGTGAGCACAGTCCCAGAAAAAGGAGGGTGGCGGCTGCTGCGACTTTAACTGACAATTGCGCGGTCGTGCAACGCCGTACCCAAACAAAATTGAAGTCCTTTATTTCCCACAAACAAAGCTTTCTTTTGGTGGTATTTGATCACCTGTGCGATTTTTACTTTTTGCGCTATAAACAAAAAAAGAGCGTTTATTTTGAAGAAATAACAATATTTTTAACATTTTTTTATATGAAATTCCCCCCCCCAAAAAAATGTAAAAATCAAATTTTTTTTTAATTTTTGGCCAATTTGTTTTCTGCTACCTATGTTTGGTAAAAAAAAAATCACAATAAGTGTATTTTGATTGGTTTGCGCAAAAGTTATTGCGTTTACTAACTAAGGGAAAGATTTCTGTCATTTTTGGTGTTTTTTTTTTTAACGAGTAATGGCGGCGATCTGCGATTTTTTTGCAGGACTGCAACATTGCAGCGGACAGATCGGAACCTTGACTGACATTTTTGACACTTTTGGGGGTACCAGTGACATTACTACAGTAATCAGTGCTATACATATACACTGTTACTGTAAAAATGACACTGGCAGGGAAGGGGTTAATTTTATTGGAGAGGGAGGGGTTAATGTATGCCTGGTGCTTACTAACGTGTGTGGGGGAGGTGACTGAGTGACTGAGCTATGCTGAACCCTGCAATCTGACCCTGCCTGTCACTTAAGAGATCCGCCCGCTCTGTTTACACAAGCGGGCGGATCTCCACACTCGATTCCCCGACGATCGGGGAAGAGCAGCGGCGATCGGCGCCGCTCCTCTCCTGGCCCGACTCCCGCTGTGACCGAAAACAGCGGGAGCGCACCTCCGGCGGCGCGCGAGCGCCGCCTACAGGGGGAGGAGTCCAGTGACGTAGGTCTACGTCGCTGGACGATAACGAGCCACATTGCCGCAGTAGTAGCAATGTGAGCAGACGTCAAGTGGTTAAAGGAATATATGGAATATTGTTTCTTTTTAGAGTATTTTTAGTTATGCATTTAAAGCGGTAGTATAGTCTGCTTTTTAACTTTTACCTACAGGTAAGCCTATGATAAGGGTAAGGGTGCCCGGCGGCCGCAATTTCCGCCCGACACCCACGATCGCTCCCCTTGGAGACAGAACCGCGGTCTGCTGTTATAATCACGGCAGACCGCTGTTCTGTCAGTTATGAACACAGGGATCCTGTGTTCCTCTTATTTAGGAACAGATGTCTCTGTGTTCATGCAGCAAGCCCACCCCCTAGGGACACATTTAACCCTTTGCCTGCCCCTGGTGTTAACCCTTTCTCTGCAAGTGTCATTATTACAGTAACAGTGCATATTTTTATCACTGATTACTGTAGTAATGTCACTGGTCCCCCCAAAAGTGTAAAAAATGTCAGTTAGGGGTCCGCAGGTCCCCCGTAAGGTCGCAGTCTCGCTAAAAATAGCTGATAGCCACCATTACTAGTAAAAAAAAAAAATAAATATGACATAAATCTTTCCCCTAGTTTGTAGACGCGATAACCAATCAATATACACTTATTGGGATTTTATTTACCAAAAATATGTAGCAGAATACAAATTGGCCTAAAAGGATGAAAAAAATTTTTTTTTTTTTTATTGGGAATGTTACATAGCAGAAAGTATAAAATATTGTTTTTTTTTTTTTTTTCAGAATTGTCACTTTTTTTGTTTATAGCACGAAAAATAAAAATCACAGAGATGATCAAATACCACCAAAAGAAAGCTCTATTGGTGGGAAAAAAGGACATGAATTTGCATAACCGCACGATTGTCAGTTAACCACTTCTGGAACGTAAGGTTTTACCCCTTAATGACCAGGCCATGTTTTTTGCTATATGGCACTGTGTTAGTTTCACTGACAATTGCACGGTCGTTTTGGTGGTATTTGATCACCTCTGCGATTTTTCTTTTTTGCGCTATAAACAAAAAAAAGCGACAATTTAAAAAAAAAACAATATTTTTTTTTTACTTTCTGCTATAAAACATATCCAATAAAAAAACATAAAAAATCAAATTTCTTCATCAATTTAGGCCAATATGTATTCATATTTTTTGTAAAAAAAATCCCAATAAGTGTATATTGATTCGTTTGCACAAAAGTTATAGCATCAAACTATGGGGTATATTTATGGAGTTTTCATTTATTTCTAGTAATGGCAGCAATCAGTGACTTCAGCTCCAGAAGATTTACCCCCCTTTATGACCAGGCCCTTTTTTTGCAATACGGCACTGTGTAATTTTAACGGACAATTGCGCGGTTGGGCAACATTGTACCCAAATAAAATGGATCTCCTTTTTTTTCCACAAAAAGAGATTTCGTTTGGTGGTATTTGATCACCTCTGCATTTTTCATTTTATGCTCTATTAACAAAAAACGGGCAACAATTAAAAAAAAAAAAAATAACACTTCTTTTTTACTTTCTGCTATAAAACATATCCAATAAAAAAAAAAAAAATGTAAACAAAATCAAATTTCTTCATCGGTTTAGGCCAATATGTATTCAGCTACATATTTTTGGTAAAAAAAATCCCAATAATCGTATATTGATTGATTTGCACAAACATTATAGCGTTTACAAACTATAGAATATACAGTATATATGGAATTTTATTTTTTTTACTAGTAATGGCAGTGATCAGCGACTTATAGTGGGACAAATTGTTAACCCTTTGATCGCTCCTGATGTTGATTCCTTCTGAGGGTGTGAACACCCATGCGATCCGATGCTGGTGCGGACCAAAAAAAGGATCCTGTGCGACTTTGGTCTGAATGCGATGCAAATTCAGCCATACAATCTGTATAGCTGAATTCGCAACACACAGACATCGCATGTGATTTGCAGAGCAGTGCGCTACGAATCACATGCGATGTCTGACATCGCATATGTGAGAGCCGGGATTTATGATTGCACTTTACTGCTTCTCCTCTCAATACAAGTCTTGCCAGTTAACTGGCTTGTTGAACAATCCCAGCCCTGCGTATCTGATAAGATAGCCCAATATTTGGTAAAGTGGACCTATCATTAACTTTACAGGTCAGCATTAATACATTCCTGGCACAATAGAGAGCAGCAGTATATTTTTTTGAAGACATCTCCACCTGTCATTGAAAAGCAGCCCCTAAGGTATATCTAAAGCCAAAACTTAGGGCACTTTCACACTGATGCGATTTTCCTGCACCACAGGTGCAGCGCAGTGTGCCGATTGATTTTGTGCAGGATACCTGCGCTTTGCGATTTTGGTGCATTTTCTGAAAGCGTGGCAAAATTCCTGTATGCAGGACTTTCGATGTGCTTTAAGAAAATTCACCAAAACTGCCCAATGCAATAGAAGTCTATGGCAAAACGCAGGTAACCTGAGCTGAATCAATGTGTAAGCGCTGTTAGGGAATGATTATGGACCCTTTTACATTTATGTATTACAGCAAAACATGGTAAAACCAGGGCATTTTATTTTATAGGAAAATGGGTGCAGGAACTCAACCACGACCCCCTAACCCCCCCCACACACACACACACACCCTTCAAACATTATGAAATACTGGGTGTGGTTAAATTTCACCATGGGTGAAACAGTCATAAAAGGGCATTAAATACCAGAAGTGCATTACATAAAGAGTGCGGAGTTCAGGGTGGGGTGGGTGAGGGTGGTTGTTCAGGGGGGTGCGCCAGACACCTTCAGCTTTCTTCCACAGCTGCCTACCACTGCATCCCCCATCCACATCTCTGCATGCAACACTCCCCCCCCCCACCCTGCCTAAAAGCTCCACCATCTTTCACCCATCTTCAACTCTGACCTTTGCTTGCAACCCCCCACTCTGCCTAAAAGCTCCACCATCGTTCACCCATCTTCAACTCCGACCTCTGCTTGCAACCCCCCACTCTGCCTAAAAGCTCCACCATCTTTCACCCCTCTTCAACTCCGACCTCTGCTTGCAACCCCACACTCTGCCTAAAAGCTCCACCATCTTTCACCCCTCTTCAACTCTGACCTTTGCTTGCAACCCCCACTCTGCCTAAAAGCTCCACCATCGTTCACCCATCTTCAACTCCGACCTCTGCTTGCAACCCCCCACTCTGCCTAAAAGCTCCACCATCTTTCACCCCTCTTCAACTCCGACCTCTGCTTGCAACCCCCCACTCTGCCTAAAAGCTCCACCATTGTTCACCCATCTTTAACTCCGACCTCTGCTTGCAACCCCCCACTCTGCCTAAAAGCTCCACCATCTTTCACCCCTCTTCAACTCCGACCTCTGCTTGCAACCCCACACTCTGCCTAAAAGCTCCACCATCTTTCACCCCTCTTCAACTCCGACATCGGCATGCAACCCCACACCCTGCCCAAAAGCTCCACCATCTTTCACCCCTCTTCAACTCCAACCTCTGCATGCAACCCCCCACCCTGCTTATAAGCTCCACCATCTTCCATATCTTACTTTTGTTGCTGTATTAAGCTGAAGCACTCAGCTGGCTCTAGTACATCCCCACCTACTGTAGGTGGCTCTGCCTCTCTCACTTGCAGGGAGATCATCCAGTGGGGGTGTTGGGATCTGTACTGCACCCTGGGCACCTGCATCTCCCTTGTACCCATCCTGCACTCTATGAGAGCCACTCAGGAGATCAGATCTATGGGAGCCGTTGGGAGACAAGCTGTCACTTGTAAACACAGAAGCCAGACTTCTGTGTTTACAAGTGATAATGGGGAGTAGAGGGCCTGAGCCAGAGGTGGTGGAACTGAGTTTCACCAAGTTTCAGCTGAACAAAAGCCTTGGGTAAAACACACTTGATACTTTGCATTCCTGTAAAGCTCAATGCACATAAATGACCACAGAATGCACTGTACAGAAGAGTACACATAATGCATAACGCATTGTGGTGCACTGCCTTGCTAACCTTTTCCATTAACTTAAATAATGCAAAGCGTTCCCTGATTAGATGAGGTGAAGAGGCGAGGCGGTGATGTCCCAATCTCGACCTCTTTCAATCAGAGAATGCTTTGCATTAATTGAAAAAAATGCAAAGCATTTAGGAAATGGTGTTTTATTTTTGAGCAAGCAACCTCCTGTATTCACTATGCAGCAGAATTGCTCCTCAGCACGGGAAGCAGAAGACAGCAGCAAGCACTGTAACAGTGGAGACTGATACAGTGATTCCTTGCTTCCACAGGGATCCTACAGGGACAGCATGCATACCTCTTATGGGAAAGAGGGACAACTATTTGCAAAAGTATGTAGGCATAGGACACACCCCCTGCCACGCTCCCCCACCCTTCCTTGAAGGAGAATTATACCAAAAGAAATATTTGTTAAACTCACAAGTGCTTTTTGTTTTACCACTACTATTCCTTTATACTGGCTTTAGAAATGCAACGATTTAGAAATTGGATGACAAGTTTAGCACTGGGGAAACACTTTTTGAAAGGTAAATAGTGCATTTTATATACAACTATATAGATCAGACCAAAATGAGGGACAAATGAGGAGGAAAGAGGGACAGAGGGACTTTGTTCCAATTCGGGGACAGTTGGGAGCTATGCAATATGAAATATATATACTTACTTTGGTACAAGCTAAACCAATGTACCGATGCAAAAATCCATACCTGCAATTCATCTTTAACATGAACAAATCCTTCTGATGCTAGGTCCACTTTATACAGGTGATTTGATTAACGGTAAGGACTAAGCTGTCCTGCCGCTGGTGACAATCTAAAAAATGTCCATAGTTTCTAAAAAAAAAAAGGATCACACAAACATTTCTCCTGAGCATGATGGCAGGTGCATTTTGATATACTGTGCATTAATCTTTCTTTAAGGCAATTACACACAGATGAAAATAGCAAAATAAGACAACACACTAGTCTGACTCACCTTACAGAACAATGTGAGGTAGTGCAGAATGTCAATCTCCATGTCTAGTGTCAAGAAGCATTAGCACTGTGCAGATGAGTTGAATGATGACCTCAACAAGTTGTGGAAGTCATGGCTTTGGGCTTGAAAGTCTACTAACTTCCCTTTACAATACATGAACCTAAACCTTCATCTTTGACATTTAACTAACAGGGAAATATTAGAGTTTAGAATACAAATTTATTCTAAAGGGACTTTGTCACTTCCCCCAATCAGGGCAAAGTGACAGTGCCTGCTGAGTATTTATACCCCTGGTGCCCAACTTTTGGCTCTTTGGCACTTTTTGTGTAGCCCGCCAGGCCCTTTCAGATACTTATATACAGTATGTTTCCCTAATGCCCTATTATAGTAGTCATTTCTAGCAGCCTCCTGTATTCTCTCTACAGTGTATGACTGTGCCCTAAAGCATGTCTCCATTCTTCATTAACTCCTATAGCATGTGACCAGTCTGTGACAGTCTCCAGCAGCATGTTCGTCGAATCTGACCATCTCTTGTATCTTGTCTGCAATTTCTGACCATCTCTTGTATCATGTCTGCAGTCTCTGACCATCTCTTGTATCATGTCTAGAATCTCTGACCATCTCTTATATCATATCTGCAGTCTCTGACCATCTCTTGTATCTTGTCTGCAATTTCTGACCATCTCTTGTATCATGTCTGCAGTCTCTGACCATCTCTTGTATCATGTCTAGAATCTCTGACCATCTCTTATATCATATCTGCAGTCTCTGACCATCTCTTGCATCATGTCTGCAATCTCTGACCATCACTTTTATCATGTCCATAACCTTTGACCATCTCCTGTATTATGTCCACAGTCTCTGACCTTCTCTTATGTCATGTCCAAAATCTCTGATCATCTCTAGTATCATGTCCTAAACTTCTGACTGTCTCCTGTATTATGTCCAGTCTCTGACCTTCTCTTGTGTCATGTCCAAAATCTCTGATCATCTCTAGTATCATGTCCCTAACCTCTGACCGCCTCCTGTATTTTGTCCACAGCCTCTGACCATCTCCTGTATTATGTCCACAGCCTCTGACCATCTCTTTTATCATGCCTATAGTTTTTAACTATATCCTGTCGCGTGTCTGCTTTATTCTGATGATGAATTATCCTCAAATTTTATATGTGGCTTCTTGATGATGTTGGGGGCTGCACTTGATGCTAGCCCCCCCCCCCCCCCTTCTTATCAAGAAAGTTGAAGACCATGGTTTTTTACTTATCCAGCTGCTATTTCTTCCAGCATACCTTCTGCACAATTCCTACCTGTCTAAGTTTCAGTGCCAGGCTGGTGTTGGAGTTGGGACAGGAGGATTAGGTTATGGGACACCCCCCATGTGACAATGTTCTGGTTAGGGTAATGGCCGCTCAGGTCTGAGCAGTGTCATTTTGGGAGGTTACTTGTTCCCTCATGCCTGGAAGCTCTGGAGGTGTAGGAGCTTTACTTGGTAAATATAACTTCCTGGGTGGACTACCTAAACAAACTGCCCAAATTAACTTTTTACCTTATTCACCAAGTGAATGTTCACTCTGCAAATTAGGCAGCCTCAACTCTTGGGGCTGGATTCACATTACTGTAACTTGTACCATTGGTGCTCAAAGCATCAGCCTTCAGTTAGGATTATCTTTTTTTCAATAAGGTTTTCTTCTTCTGCTGGTCTCTACCTGACTAATCGTTAAATAACCTTGTGTGAGATAATTCATTAATTCTCGGCTGCCTCATAAGCAGAGATGTATAGTAACGAAGTAGAACTACTTAAGTACTGTACTTAAGTACCGAAATGCGGTATCTGTACTTTCCTAGAGTAGAATTTTTTTCTCCTACTTCTACTTTTACTTCACTACATTTTTTCGATGATTTCGATACTTCTACTCAAGTATTTTTTTTTTGTGCTGCATAGTTACTCGTTACTTTTAAAAAAATTACCACTGCCAGAACAGTAGATGGCAGGTTGCATAAAGCTCAAAAAAATGTGTATAATGTCATTTGTAAATCAGCGCATACAGAAATAAAGGCTGTGTATAATAAAAGCTGCTATACCAAATCTTTCCAATAAAAAGAAAATATGAAACAAACAAATAAATGGTGCTACAGCGCTTAAAGTGCATCAAGAAACTACTAACAAACACAGGTTAATCATTTGAAATAATAAAAAACAATATGATGTTCAAACGTTTGACTTCTTTCTTTAATAACTACATAACACAGTACTTGTACTTCTACTTTCAGTACTTGAGTAGAATTTTTTTTTCAAAACTACTGGTACTTTTTACTTTTAGTACTTAAGTAGCAAATTTTTTGAAAAAACTACTTGCAATACTTAAGTAAAAAAAATGTTGAATACTTTAGTACTTCTACTTAAGTAACTTTTTCTGCGAGCACTTCCACTTCTACTCAAGTCACTTTTTGATCGAGCACTTGTACTTTTACTCAAGTAGAAATTTTGAGTACTTTATACAAGTCTGCTCATAAGAGACCGGCTACAAATTTTACCATTGTGGTTTCTCTGATCTGGTCCCTGCACAGCACTCAAACATCACATAAAACAAGTCCATGGAGGTAACGTGCATAAATCAACTGATTTATTCATGAGCAGAAGCCACATTACTTCCAGGCATTAAAGGTAACTCCTAAAGTATACTTTCACTTTATATTTATAATGCTTACATGTTCCCAGTCACTTAACAAAACTTAAAAATATGTTTAAAGCCCTAGTTTAGATAAAACAATAGAAAAATAAAAAAAAAAAAATCATTAGAATAATCAGAAGAAAATTAGAAGAAATACCTCCATTTAATCCAAACTGTCCCTTATGCTGATGCCAGCTGTCATAGTTGTGATCCTCTGTTCTCTGCCTCCCTCCCATACCCTGCAACCATAACCTTCTGGTGCTACAGGGATTAATAGAGCCAAGGAACCTGCCACAGGCACTTATCAAAAGGGCCATCTGTGCATGCCCCCCCCCCCCCCCCATTCATAGATATTGTACTAAAGCTTCCATTAATAAAAAGTGATCTGTAAATGGAGGACTGGAGGATGAGCGAAAGGACTACCTCCTCCAGTACAGCTATAGTACAGCTTCCATGAGGGAATGAAGGGGGAGGAAAGGATAGGCATAGCCGGCACTCTTGATGAGTACCTGTGACATATCCCTTACCTCTAATAACTTCCGCAGCCCCTGAGTATGGCAGTTGCAGGATATGGGGAGGGGGCTGGAAACAGAGAATTATAAATTTGACAGCAGGCACCAGCACCAGGGACACTTCAGATTACCTGTAAGTACTGTTTCTTGCCCTATTTTTTTTTTTTTTTTAACTTTATTCCAAGCATAGGCTTCAATAATTGCTGCTTATTTGCTTCTTTCATGAAAAATCTTTATTTCTGCTGATGGGGTGAAAAAAAATATAGTATGTTTCCAAGGAAAAAACACCTTTTTGCCTTTGTCACCTATAGACACAAGTTTACTGTGTCTACTGGTAAATTTGTCCCTGTCTATTCAACCGCTATAAGTGGGTGCACCCTTTAAAAACCATGTTCTTCCGGACTGTGTTGGGCTTATTTACCATAAGATAATCATAAATTGCGGGAATATTTACTTCAATTAACCAATCATGAGCGGACTAAATAGATAAACAATAATCTGTTTCTCCAATGATTGGATAATTGAAGTTAATATTCACACACTTTATTGCATAAAGATTCCTAACTCCTTTGGGAAATCAGCCATCATTAACAATTGTTAATCAGGAATCAGATTATTAGTGCTGAACTACTAAGAGCTAATCCTCACATCTCTATTTAGGACAATGGCAGCAAGTCTGTATAAAAGTGAAAGGCCTACCAAAAATTACTTTAACCTGAATATTATGTTGGAAAAAAAAATTGCCATCCATTATGTTACAGGTCAGATTGATCCGCACAGGACAAACTAATATAATAATCAAACAATGTGGATGGGAATTTAATGTTGCTCAACTGAACATTTGTAAAGAATAATATAAAATCATATTCATGTCACTGAACATGCAAAATACTTATTTTATTTGCAATGCCTAGATATACTAAAATACATATTTATTACTTAAAGGCAATTTTATTTTATATTTTTTATTATTTTTATTACTTTATTATTATTGATTTATTACGTACTATTACTATTAATAAATATATATATATATATATATATATATATATATATATATACTCTTTTTTTTTTTTTTTTACAGTCCCAAATTTAATTTTGTACATTTAACACATGTACTGGTATTGCAATCCAGGCAAGGTGGGCAAATCTGACACCCTGCATGCTCTCTGCCAGCATTGGTGTCCAAAGATGCTGTGTGGAGAAGGTTTTAGGTACACAAGCCTGTTTTTTGTTCACTAATGGGTAAGCTTGGGTTTTACCCAAACCCAGACATTAGCGGTCATTGCTGGAACAATGAGCTACAGGCAGGAGTTTCCCCACCCACAGCTGTATGTATACAAAGGGGCTGGGATGCTACAAATGGTAACATTTCATGCAGGTTTATCATTTTAAGTGAAAATGGCCGTGGATGCCGAGTGCTGGGATTTGATGTGCTGTACACGGTTCACACTGTTGATTCTGATCTTGCATGATTGGCATTTTAAAGTTGTTTTTTTTTTTTTTAATCTCTCTATTTTCATGAAAAAATATAACAGGCAAATCTCTTCTATAAGTTTTGAAAAGCTAATGCAATATTAATCAAGCCTAACACATTCGCTCTTTGAACCAAGTGATGTTTTTACATTAGGGTTTAGAACCCCCGATGACATCAACCCTATGACGAAACGCGTTGGATGCTACCAGCCGCACCCCCTTAGTCGGCTTTTTTACCTATGAACGCTGCAGCTCTTGTATGTACCAGTGTTTGGGAGCTATTGACATGCTTGACTGTCTTCTTATCTATTGGCATCTGAGGATCGACACCTGGTGGCTTTTAGCCCCTTGTTTTGAGCGCTATTGGCTTCCCCACCCACAGCTGCATGTAAACAAAGGGGCTGGGATGCTGGTGACATTATTAACCTAATGTGGCCATATTGGGCTAATGACCTTGACTTAATATGGCCATATCAGGCTAATGGCCTTGACTTAATATGGCCAAATACCCATATTAGATCAATGGCGTCACAAGCATCAGGTTGCCCACCGGTGCCACTATCAGGAAGCCAGACAATAACAGTGATGGGCATCTGGCGCTGGAGAGGGTGCATGTAGACAGCAAGTGGCTGAATAGACTGCAGCAGATCAGCGGCACTGAGATGCAAAAAAATGGATGAAAACATGTGAAAATAGAACGTTGCAAAAAAAAAAAAAAAAAATGCTAATTGTTTATGATACATAGTGCTTTGGCAAATTAAACATTATCCAGTTAGGGTTTACATCTACTTTAATGCTTTTAGGTGTAAAATACCTGACAAGTTGAAAAAAAACCCTATTAATAATGATTTAACCCTATATTGTCAATGAGGTTGGCACCTCTCCAATCCCCCTTTTTAATCTTTGTTAAAGAACTTAGTCAACCTTCAGGAAGAAAGGCATCCATCTCTGACATGTTTTGGACATTTGACAGGTTCTTACAGATACCCGAAAACACATCAAAGTCAGATGCGTTTTATCCTGTGTGACCAAGTGGCTTTATAATGATTAAAGTGGAGACGAGTGAACTGCCATCTTCATTACTAAAACCTGATGGAGAGATCCTATTTGTTTGTGGTGTTTTCCATAGCCGGTGGTTACAAAAAAACAGGGGAAAAATACAGTTCCTTCTTCCAATGCCCACATTGTTTAACTCTACTGCAAAATAAAAAAAAAATATTATAATAAAAATATAAATACAATTCTCTTAATAATTTATAATACAATTATCTTTAACAAAATGCATGCACATTAATTAGCATGCTATTCAAAAATTGCAAAGATCTCCAGTCAACCTAATAGCCAATTAAAACCTATGCATTTAGGGTGTACTTATTGCTGCAGAAATCCCAATGCCTGGAAGTATTTTGGTATGAAACTTTTGAGAAAACATACAGGAATCAAAAATGCCCCCACAACTCTAAAAAGTCCAATCTTCCCTTTACTTCATCTAATCCTAATACTTGTATGTCCAATGTCCATCAAAAACTGTAGTGGAAAGGGATGTAGGCTATATTTATCACATGCATTTTGATACAGCACTGGCAGTTTATGCAGTGCTTTACATATACTGTACATTAAAACAGTCCATCCGCTCAAGCAAGTTTAGTCTAAGGTCCCTAACTCCCATGCGGACAATTCATCTACCAGCATGTATTTGGAGTGTGAAAAGAAACCAGAGAACCAAGAGGAAATCCACACCATCACAAGGAGAACATGCAAACTCTGTGCAGGTAGTGTCATGGTTGGGATTTGAACTGATGACCCTCTTGCTGCAAGATGGAATTGCTAATCAGTAAGCTATCTGGAAGTCCTTTGAAAATGTTCCTGTTGTTTACTGTCCCAGTGACAATGGTTTAACAAGACAGGAAGTCCCTGGAGTCCACCTTTTTCTTTTTGTTTACTTTGGATTCCCCTTTAAAATTCATACCAGACCCCAATCTGCGATGAAGGTCTGGTATAGATTTTGAGAGGGACCCCAAGCCAAGTTTCCAGGGATGCCCATCAGATTGTTTATTACTTAAAGCGTAACTCCACTTTTGTTGAGAAAAAAAAACATTCCCCTCTGGGTGATCTCTGTACATTACAGGGATATTAACAAACTTTATTGCAGATTCCTACCTTTTGTTATTCTGAAGAAATTATTGTTTGTTCCTCTGTGCTGAGTGGGTGAAATGGGAGTGGCTTCATAATTATCTATCAGCTGTGCCAGCTGCAGGGCTCTAATGAGGAAATCTGCTGGGCCTTCATCCCTTTAGACGTGCTCCATTTCTATTGCAGAAATCTGACTTGTATCTTAAGCAGACTTCTGGGAAAATTGGTGAGCCGATCACATAAGCAGGAAATTATGTTTCTGGGGTGTGGTCAGTATACATTCTGTGTATAGAACAGCTCCAGGTAGCCATATTGCATTGAAATTTCAGAAAATTACAACAGTTGCAGATTGAAAAGGAAAGGTAATTTTTAATAACATTCAATTACAATATGATTTGTGTCGCAATTGTATACGCTCTATTGCTTTTTTCTTTATTTGCTATTTTTTCCCCCACGAAAGTGGAGTTACCCTTTAAAACAAGCCAGAGGGTGGGAGGCCAGATGCTTCATTTAGAAATATCACAACTAAATTACTGACTTCTGGCTGTTGTAAGGGCCAAACAGGCAGGAGAATCGGCCAGATGATCAAATTTTTTAGTTCATAAAGAATTGCATCAATTTGTGCTTAAGATTTGTAAAACAAATGATATGCAGATTTATTGATGAATACAATACCAACTGATCAACATGAACCGGTACCATATTGTCAAACAGATTTGTAGTAATTGACATAATATATTCCATAACCAAATACAGTATTCCAGAAATCGGTCCATGATTTCGTTCGGCAAACATCAAAACAGCTTGGGTTTGGGTGGAAACTATGATCAACCTGAACATGAAGCCTATGATTATTGAGATATGTTTCTTGGCTGTTTGTTATATTCTGGCTGGTGTTGCAGGAGTTAGGAAATTGTGTGACATCTCTTCCCCTGTGTATGTGTCACTTCCCTTGTAAAAGACACATATACTGGGGAAGATAGTTTTGGGGAGTCATCCTAGGCAATCGGAGTGGTTGTGTGCAGACCGATGTTGAGATGTACAGTACTTTATCGGTGACCCACCCTTTAACGAGACCTGATCCAGGGTTCCATATCTGGCAATAGGTGAGAGACTTTGCCTAAACTAATGTATGGGCAGCACCACAATGGGGGGGGGGGGGGGGTAGCAGCACAGCCAAATATAACTGTACAGTAGGGGGCAGATCTGCAGATCTGTTTTTACTGAAGATTCTATGCTGTTGTAAAACTGTCTCAACATTCAGTAATCACTGTTCTTATTTAAAGAAGAGTTGCCTGATCTGAATTACTTTTGAAGGGACTTAAGTGTATTACTAATTAGTGTATTCATAATGTATTTAGAAGAATTAGAAGCAAGTCCTGTTTAACCCTGTGTGTTAAGAAGAAGAGTAACAAGTGTAATCACGTTAACTCTTAACGGTTATGTATTTTCAAGTGAGCATTCAATCTTTATGATTATGAAGTATAGAGGTGTAACAAGAAAATTAAGCCGTCAGCTGACAGATTTGCTGCACATCCATGATGCAAATCTCCCATTCCTCTACATCCCAAAGGTGCTCTATTGGATGAGATCTGGTGAGTGTGGAGGCCATTGGAGTACAGTGACCTCATTGTCATGTTGAAGAAACCAGTGGTGAGATGATTGGAGCTTTGTGACATGGTGCATTATCCTGCTGGAAGGAGCCATCAGAAGATGGGTACACTGTAGTCATAAAGGGATGGACATGGTCAGCAACAATACCCAGGTAGGTCGTGGCGTTTAAATTATGCTCAGTTGGTACGAAGGGGCCCAAAGTGTGCCAAGAAAATATCCCATACACCATTATACCACCACCATCAGCCTGAACCCTTGATACAAGGCAGGATGGATTTGTGTTGTTTATGACAAATTCTGACCCCACCATCTGAATATCGCAGCTGGAATTGTGACTCATCAGACAAGGCAACATTTTTCCAAACTTCTATTGTCCAATGTTGGTTAGCCTATGCGAAGTGTAGCCTCAGTTTCCTGTTCTTAGCTGACAGGAGTAGCAACCGGTGTGGTCTTCTGCTGCTGTAGTCCATCTGCTTCAAAGTTTGATGTGTTGTGCATTCAGAGATGGTATTCTGCATACCTTGGTGTAATGAGTGGTTATTTGAATTACTGTTAAAAAGCAAGCAAAAAAGTCCTGGCGCTAGTCCTCCGGACAACCTCCTATAGGAGCACCGGAGCCATGACCTACAATGGTGTAATAATAAAGGTGATGCAGGAAAAATGTTGTATAATGGTTGCCACACACAGTACTGCCAAATCCCTTAGCACAGGATGAGTTGCATGGAGTAAAGTAATTGGAAGGAGGGATGGCGCATAGCAATGTTTTGTGGGACTAACACCTCTGGATAGAGAACAAATGGTACATAATGACGATTAACTGCCGGTTCACACTGATCCGACTTGTCAGGCGACTTGGTCGCCTGACAAGTAGCTTCCAATGCTGTGCAATGGAACCGTTCTAATCAGAGCGACTCAAGTCGCTCCGACTTAGAAAAGGGTTCCTGCACTATTTTTTGGCAAAGTCGGAGCGACTTGCATTGACTTCTATTATGAGAAGTCGTTGCAAGCCGCGCTGAAGTCGCGCTGCATGGGCGACTTTTTTAGTCGCCCAAAGTCGGGGCAACTTTGAGTCGGATTAGTGTGAACCGACTCTAAAAAGTTTATTGAAAATAATAAATAATCAACAATCATATGAGGCTGCTGTGGGGGTCCCGCACGGTCTGAAGGGATGACACTTAGCCGAATCCTGGAAGGGACGGGGAGTTTGTGTGTACCGCCCGGCGTGTGTGTTGGCTGGTACACACAAACGCCGGACCTCGCGTCACTTCCGGGAACTCGTACAGCACACGTCACAGGAAACGGTGAGCCAAGGGCAGGGCGGAGGGCGGGCTGGCGTGGAACTCAAGCTTCTGGTTGCAGTGACTCGGCACATTCCCGGAAGTGATGCGAGGTCCGGCGTTTGTGTGTACCGGCCGACACACACGCCGGGCGGACCTCCTTCCCTGTCTATGTACTCCATCGGATTTCACTCCCTGTCCCTTCCAGGATTCGGCTAAGTGTCATCCCTTCAGACCATGCGGGACCCCCACAGCACCCTCGTGTAATGCAGAGGAACAGCTGATCGGTGGTTGGTTTGAGGATTTTATTGATTATTTTCAATAAACTTTTCAATCGTCATTATGTACTATTTGTTCTCATTCCAGAGGTGTTAGTCCCAAAAAACATTGCTATGCACCATCCCTCCTTCCAGTTCTTTTATTTGAATTACTGTTGCCTTTCTATAATCTCGAACCTTGAATCTGCCCATTTTCCTCTGACCTCTGACATCAACAAGGCCACACAACTGCCGCTCACTGGATATTTTGTCTTTTTCGGACCATTCTCTGGAAACCTTAGAGATGTTTGTGCGTGAAAATCCCAGTAGATCAGCAGTTTTTGAAATACTCAGGCCGACCCATCTGGCACCAACAAGCATGCCACGCTCAAAGTCAACTAAATCCCTCTTTTCTTCCCCATCCTGATGCTCCATTTGAACTTCAGCAAGTCTTCTTTACCACATCTAGATGCCTAAATGCATTGAGTTGCTGCCATCTAGATGCCTAAATGCATTGAGTTGCTGCCATTGCATTGAGTTACTAGCAATTTGTGTTACCAAGCAATTGAACAGGTGTACCTCATAAAGTGGCGGTATATTACGCTACTGGTATTTTGTTGTAATGACAAAGAAATGCTGGAGAGAATCTTCTGATGTGACAAACGCAGAAATGCAATACTCTATAGAAATAGTTTAATTGGACATTAAAAATGTAATTTTACCTGTTTTATATGAATACAAATGATAAATGTTCTATTGGTGACAGTAAGATGTTTGATATTGTTGAAAGTTCCTGTTGCATTTAGTTTGTTGAACGATCTCCTTTAAAATTTAATGGAATCTTTCTGACACAGAAGATGGATATTTTTCACCTTGTTAATGGAATATAAAAACAATATTTTTACTTTGCTTTCAGAAGCAATTTTACATTTTGTGCATTGCCCGAAGAGAACTGCAGTCACATTGGTCCTAGAGCATCATATTCCATTAACCTGAATGATAATCCCACCTGTAATATTACTTAATTTCACATGCTATTAGTGTTGGATTCATTAAAAATCTGTAATGGAAACACTGCTCAGCGATAATTACAAATGGTAACATTTCATGCAGGTTTATCATTTTAAGTGAAAATGGCCGTGGATGCCGAGTGCTGGGATTTGATGTGCTGTACACGGTTCACACTGTTGATTCTGATCTTGCATGATTGGCATTTTAAAGTTGTTTCTTTTTTTTTTTTTTTTCTTTAAATCTCTCTATTTTCATGAAAAAAATATAAAAGGCAAATCTCTTCTATAAGTTTTGAAAAGCTAATGCAATATTAATCAAGCCTATTGCATTCGCTCTTTGAACCAAGCAATGTTTTTACATTAGGGTTTAGAACCCTGACGACATCAACCCGATGACAAAATGCGTTGGGTGCTACTAGACGTGACGTTGCCGCGCCCCCTTAGCCAGCTTTTGTAACTATGAACGCTGCAGCTCTTGTATGTACCAGTGCTTGGGAGATATTGACATGCTTAACTGTCTTCTTATCTATCGGCATCTGAGGATCCACACCTTGTGGCTTTTAACCCCTTGTTTTAAGCGCTATTGGCTTCTCCATTAAGTTGGGTGGCCACTATGATTTGGTAAGCTGCCAATTGGTTTGTTTTAACCCACTGGTGACCTCTTACTGTTTGCTGTGAGAGGAGTGCGGATTTCGTCTGCATGCTGGGACTTGTGTTTCTCTATATTTAACACAAGTTTTTTTCATCATTGGATTCATTTTCTCTTTTTTCTTTATTTATGGACTTTCATATAGACCTTTACACATTGCCGTATTGATATTGTTTTAATTCAATTTATGCACATATATTATGGCAACATTCTTATGATATAATTACCATTAGCGCCACACGTTTATTTATCTTTCGTGCTGGATTTTTTCTATAGGTCTGTGTGTGCTGCTTTTTTTTTTTATCACAATTTCTATGTAATAATCTTTCAGACAACACATGTAGTGCAGACATTTCCTTGTTGTTTTTAGAACTATTGACAACAAGCTTTACACATGTGGTATAGGTTATCCTAACTTCAAAGCTAGATTACTCTCGAGGCAACGTAGCCAGGTGTCTAGGACCCAGTGGGCATCCAAGGGGCTCAGCTACAGCCTCCATGCTCCTGCAATAAACCAAAGGTATACTCAACTGGTCAAAGCTATGCAACTGCCTGTCACTTCACTACTTTCAGGCAATAGGTGTCTGGTGGGGCCATGTCAGTATAGACCAGTGTTTCTCAACCTTTTTTCAGTCAAGGCACTCTTTAAAATTCTGGACAGTCTCGAGGCACCCCATTCTAAAATGTAAAAAACGATTCTAATAGCTTTACACAATGCAGCAACAAACATACGTAGGACACCCAACGTTACAGGTGATTTATACTTCCAAAGCAAATACACTTTTGCAGACTGGTACTGACTAGTTTTCCAATGTTTCTCTTCTCCCTCAAGTTCTCTCCATCAGTCAGCTAATGTCAACCCAATGCTAAGCTAGAGGGGCACAGGAGGGTGAAACAAGGATGCTGTGGAGGCAACAGACATCATCATTATTGACTGATGATGTCATTGGCTGCTATGATGGCAGTGTCTAGAATGTCGTGATAGTGTACACAATTTTTGATACATTTTTAGGCATTTTGATAAGGCACCCCTGAAGAAACTTTAAGGCACTCCAGGGTCCCTGGTTGAAAAAGGCTGGTATAGACAATACAAATTGAATAGCTTCTGTGTGCCTATTACAAATCCTCTCAATGGAAGTGGGGCAGGGGGAGTTGCTTTATTGCCCAGAGCCTTCTCCTCCCTCTAAGTGTATCCAAATCCAAAATTGAAAAAGTATGTGTAGGTATGCCTGCGAAAGCAGTGACTGATGTTAATGTACATATAAGTAAAGCGCTGCGTAAAGTGTCAGGTCTATGTAAATAGCCCCGGACGACGCCACGTATGACGAAACCGGTTGGGCGGTACTGGATGTACAGCTGTCACGCCCCCTATACACCGGCTCTTCCATACACTCGGGACGCCGAGGTTTGCCTCGTTTTTTGATGTGCCTTTACACTAGTCAACTCATTGTAAGTGCATTTTTTAATACATTTTGTGTGTGCTCAAAACGGGATTACGCTATGTGCAACTTATTTTCCCTCACACATACATGATATTACGCCTGGAGTCTAAAATCTTATACGGTGTAGTGGAACTTACTTGGTTTCCTGGTCCCTGAAGGAATGCGATATGCTCGGATTTACATCTAAGCGTGTGTGGCCGCGTGTGTGGCCGTTCCATTAAGCTGGAGGCCTCAGCTTCTGGTAAGCTGCCACTTTGATATATATATCACGGGTGTATTCCTACTTTTACCTTGGGATTCAAGCCTCCAGCCTTGACACCATCTTTCTGGGACTGATGTACCTTTGTTGGATTCACATTCATCACTTAATGGACTTTTCTTACTCACCTAAATATTTAGTTTTATTCATTTAAATAATTTGTTCTTAATTTTATTTCACATTTGTATGGGTTGCACCATATTTGTTAGCGCTGCACTACCTTTTTGCCTTCTATGTAAATACCTGTAAGGCCTTGTTCACATAGGGGCGACGCTACTTCGGAGCGGCCGGCACGGACTTCATAACATTGAAGTCTATGGCGGTCGCCTCCTGGTCGCCCCAAAGAAGCTCCGGACCCTTTTTCTAAGTCGGAGCGACTTGTGTCGCTCCTATTAGAACGGGTCCGCAGCTTCCCTATGGGAGGCGAACTACGACGACCTGTGAGGCGACCAGGTCGCCTCACAGGTCGCCCTAGTGTGAACGGGGACTTATAGACATGTGCGGTTTATTTCGTTCCGAATTGAAATTTTGACAAATTTTCAGATGGATGTATCCGAATTTTTGAATTACAATAGTAATGAATTGAAACAAACCTTTTGGACGAAATTTGAATAGTTTTCGAATTCGAATAGATTTCGAATTCAAATCATTTTCGAATTCAAATTTCTGAAGAGAATAAAATAGAATAGGAAATAGAGGAATAGAATAGAAAAGAATGAATTACCTATTTGGGAATACAACTCCCGACACACCTACATACTTTATACGCCAAGAACTACCTCCCACTCCTCAAAAATATAGAACAGGATCTCAAATCCTGAAACAAAGCCTATTTCTCTTGGTTTGGAAGGGCAGCTATATTCAAAATGAACATCTTGCCGAGAATCCCATATCTTTTCCAAACACTCCCAATACTCGTACCAAACTCCATGTTTGATTTCCTACGGAAAATATGTCGTTCATTCATTTGGAGTCATAAACACCCAAGAATTAATCTTACACAACTTACTAAACCCAAAATTAAAGAAGGAATGGGCATCCCAGACCTCCAAAAATATTATAGAGCATGTCATCTACAGCGCATTATCGACTGGCATGTTCACTCTAAAGCAAAAGACTGGATAATGGTGCTACTGCTAGAAGAGATAGAAGACGTATTATTAATATTGTTAAGCAAGCAAAGCAGGAAGGGGACGTGGATGTTCTTGTCCATCTAGGGACAAATGACCTGGCTTGCAATGAAGTGTCAGAGGTGAAAAAATCTTTTATCACACTTGGTAATGACGTACAGGATTTTGCATCCACCATTTCATTTTCTGAAGTTCTGCCTGTGCATAATGTTCAGAATGATAGGCAGAGGCGCATAAAGGAGTTCAACATATGGCTTAGTAAATGGTGTCAAGAGCAAGGATTTGGCTTTGTTTCTCATGATAGCTCTACTTGGAATAGAAAGGAACTGTACAAAAAAGATGGTTTGCATCTTTCTCTCAAAGGAACAAATGTACTTAGTAAACAACTCCAAGAATTTGCGAAAGAGTATTTAAACTAGGAAGGGGGGGGGGGGCAAAAGAGTGGAAATACAAGAGTCCAATTGCCCCCCGAAACAATGCCAGAACAGGTCAGAAGCACAGAGGTTAAGAAATGATAAGCTCAGAGTCCTGTCTACAAATGCTCGCAGTTTAGGTAAAAAAATCAATGAACTTGGGTCAATAATGGCATCTGAGAATGTAGATTTAGTGGCTGTTACGGAGACATGGTTTAATGAAAGAAATGACTGGGACATAACCATACCAGGGTACTCTTTATACAGAAGAGACAGAGAAGGCAAGAAAGGAGGAGGAGTGGCCCTGTATGTGAAAGATAGCATTAAATCTAACCTAATACAAGTTGGTGAGGCCAACATAGAGTCAGTTTGGGTTACGTTGCAGTTTGCTAATCATGCAGTAACTCGTGTAGGTGTGATATATAGACCACCTGGTCAAGTTAAAGAACTAGATGATCTACTAGTTGAAGAAATAACTAAAATGACAATGAAAGGAGAAGTTATCATTATGGGAGATTTTAATCTTCCAGATATAAACTGGAAAACCAAAATAGCAAGTTCTACCAGGAGTACAGATATTCTAAATTCCCTACTGGGGTTGTCTCTGCAACAAGTGGTTGAGGAGCATACCCGGAGGGAGGCCATTTTGGATTTGGTATTCACAAATGGGGATTCGGTATATGATGTCATTGTAGGCGAAACCTTGGGATCTAGTGATCACCAGTCAGTGTGGTTTAATATAAGAACTGTGAAAGAGTCACACCACACAAAAACAAAAGTTTTAGATTTTAGAAAAACAGACTTTTCAAAAATGAAATTAGTCATAAATGAGTCCTTATCAGACTGGAACGGATTACATGGAGTCCAGGAGAAATGGGACTACTTAAAAGGTGCATTATTGAAGGCAACAGAAAATTGCATTAGACTTGTCAGTAAAAGCAAAAAAAGGAAGAGACCACTGTGGTACTCAGCAGAAGTGGCCCAAATCATTAAAAATAAAAAGCTAGCATTTTGTAATTATAAAAAAACCCAGAGCAATGAAGATAAGGAAATCTACAAGATTAGGCAGAAAGAGGCCAAGCAAGTTATAAGAACTTCTAAAGCGCAGGCAGAAGAAAAACTAGCTCAGTCTATGAAAAAGGGGAATAAGACATTCTTCAGATATATAAATGAAAAAAGGAAATTAACCACTTGCCTACTGTGCACTTAAACACCCTTCCCATCCAGGCCAATTTTCAGCTTTCAGTGCTGTCACACTTTGACTGACAATTGCGCGGTCATGCTACACTGTACCCATATGAAATTTTTGTCATTTTTTTCACACAAATAGAGCTTTCTTTTGGTGGTATTTAATCATCTCTGGGTTTTTTATTTTTTACAAAAAAAAAGAATAAAGAGAAAATTTTGAAAAAAAAAAGTTTTTCTTATTTTCTGCGAGTAAATTTTGAAAATAAATTTTTCTCCTTCACTGATGTGCGCTGATGAGGCGGCACTGATGGGCACTGATAGGCTGCACTGATGGGCACTGATGAGGTGGCACTTATGGGCACTGATGAGGTGGCACTTATGGGCACTGATGAGGAGGTACTAATATGCCGCACTGATGAGCACTGATAGGCGGCATTGATAGGCGGCACTGATAGGCGGAACTGATAGGCGGCACTGATAGGCGGCACTGATGAGCACTGATAGGCGGCACTGCTGGGCACTGAGAGGTGGCACTGAGAGGTGGCACTGCTGGGCACTGAGAGGCGGCACTGACGGGCGGCACTGATGGGCACTGATAGGCGGCACTGATGGGCACTGGCGGATGGCACTGATGGACACTGACGGGTGGCACTGATGAGCACTGATGGGTGGCACTGATGAGCACTGATGGGCAGCACCATCAGTGCCCACACTCAGTGCCCATAGTGCTGCCAGTCAGTGCTCATCAGTGCCTAGATGAGCAGGCACTGATGGGCACTGACTGGCAGCACTATGGGCACTGATTGTGGGCATTGATGGGGACACTGATGGCGGGCACTGTGGGCACTGATGGGGGGGCAATTTGTGTATTTTTTTTACCTTTAGTAATCAGGGCACTGGTGATCAGTGCCCTGATTACATTCCTGTATGTCCCCGGTGCTATGAGGCTCCCCCTCCTTCCTCACACTGCAGGCTCTGTGTGAGGAAGGAGCGCCGGCGATGAGAGATGATCTCATGTGTTTACATATGAGATCATCTCTCATTGGACGGCTTGATCACGTGGTGAATGGCCGCTGTGATTGGCCATTCACCACGATCTGATTCTCCCCGATGCGCGCTCGCGGGAGCGCGTGGGGAGAGTCTTTCTGGGAGGCCGTTTAAAAACGGCCTCCCGAAAATTCAAGTCAGCGCTGCAGCCGTATATAGGCTGTAGCGCGGATGGCAGCAGGTTAAAACAAGGAATAACTAAATTAAAAACAAAGGACGGAAGGTATGTAGAAGAGAATAAAGGGCTAGCCGACTGCCTTAATGAATACTTCTGTTCAGTTTTTACAGAAGAAAAAGGAGAAGGACCTCCACTTGAAAGGATGACTAATGAATCGTTTGATGCATGTGTCTTTACAGAGGAAGACGTTCTAAGATTGCTGTCTAAAGTGAAGACAAATAAGTCACAGGGTCCTGATGAGATACACCCAAAATTATTAAAAGAGCTTAGTGGTGAGCTGGCAAAACCATTAACAGATTTATTTAACCAATCTTTAGTAACAGGAGTCATCCCGGAAGATTGGAAATTGGCAAATGTCATGCCCATTCACAAGAAAGGTAGTAGGGAGGAATCGAGCAACTATAGACCAGTGAGTCTGACATCAATAGTAGGCAAATTAATGGAAACCCTATTAAAGGATAGGATTGTGGAACATCTTAAATCCCATGGATTGCAAGATGAAAAACAACATGGGTTTACTTCAGGGAGATCATGTCAAACAAATCTTATAGATTTTTTTGACTGGGTGACTAAAATAATAGACGGTGGAGGTGCAGTAGACATTGCATATCTAGATTTTAGTAAGGCTTTTGACACTGTCCCACATAGAAGACTTATCAATAAACTGCAGTCATTGAGCATGGACTCCCATATTGTTGAGTGGATTAGGCAGTGGCTGAGGGACAGACAACAGAGGGTTGTAGTCAATGGAGAACATTCAGAACAAGGTCATGTTACCAGTGGGGTACCTCAGGGATCTGTACCGGGACCAATTTTGTTTAATATCTTCATAAGTGATATTGCAAAAGGCCTCGATGGTAAGGTTTGTCTTTTTGCTGATGACACAAAGATATGTAACAGGGTTGATGTTCCTGGAGGGAAACGCCAAATGGAAAAGGATTTAGGAAAACTAGAAGAATGGTCAGAACTCTGGCAGCTGAAATTTAATGTGGATAAGTGCAAGATAATGCACCTGGGGCGTAAAAACCCAAGGGCAGAATATAGAATATTTGACACAGTCCTGACCTCAGTATCTGAGGAAAGGGATTTAGGAGTAATTATTTCAGAAGACTTAAAGGTGGGAGGACAATGTAATAGAGCAGCATGAAATGCCAACAGAATGCTTGGATGTATAGGGAGAGGTATAAGCAGTAGAAAGAGAGAAGTGCTTATGCCGCTGTACAGAACACTGGTGAGACCTCACTTGGAGTATTGTGCGCAGTACTGGAGGCCATATCTCCAGAAGGATATAGATACTCTAGAGAGAGTTCAGAGAAGAGCTACTAAACTAGTACATGGATTGCAGGAAAAAACTTATCAGGAAAGGTTAAAGGACCTTAACATGTATAGCTTGGAAGAAAGAAGAGACAGAGGGGATATGATAGAAACTTTTAAATACATAAAGGGAATCAACTCGGTAAAGGAGGAGAGCATATTTAAAAGAAGAAAAACTACCACAAGAGGACACAGTTTTAAATTAGAGGGGCAAAGGTTTAAAAGTAATATGAGGAAGTATTACTTTACTGAGAGAGTAGTGGATGCATGGAATAACCTTCCTGCAGAAGTGGTAGCTGCAAATACAGTGAAGGAGTTTAAGCATGCATGGGATAGGCATAAGGCTATCCTTCATATAAGATAGGGCCAGGGACTATTCATAGGATTCAGATATATTGGGCAGACTAGATGGGCCAAATGGTTCTTATCTGCCGACACATTCTATGTTTCTATAAAATTAGAAAATACATTCTCACAGATTCCACTTTGTGTTACTAACTGGCTATGCAACAAGGTTCTTCACACCAGTTTAAAGGACCACCCTCTCATTGGCCTTAGCCTTCTTTGCTTTCATGACACTTGCAACAAATTCAAGATTTCTTCTATTCCAGGGCCCTAATCCCCCATCCTCAACAATCCTGACTTCCCCCTGGGCCTAACTAATCATCCTCTACAGCGGGACCAACACAGCACAGAAACGAGAATAGCTCACTTTCTACACAATGGAATGTCCCAATCATACACAGATTTCAAATCACAACACACCACCTCTCCCGTATAATTCTGGGATTACATGCAGATTCATCATTTTATTAGCACTACGCTGAGGAATCACAAACAACCTCTCATGCTAACACCATTTGAACAGCTATGCTTCAAACCTGTCCAAGAAATTCATCTTATATCCAAAATGTACTCTCTACTTTAGGCAGACTCAACGGCAGGTGAAGGACGGTTCTGTAAAGCCTGGGCAAATGACTTATGTATGGAAATTTCTGAAACGCAAAGGGTTTCGGTCTTTCACAATACACACAAGGGGTCCATCAATGTTTCCACCCAGGGAAATAACTACAAATGTTTGTCTCGCTGGTATTGCACACCTTCACTCTTAAACAAAATTAACAAATCAATTGACAATCACTGTTGGAGATGCCATCAATCCAAGGGCGACCTTCTCCACATCTGGTGGAATTGCCCGATTATCCGCACTTTCTGGAGACAAATTCACTCAGAAATTGAATCAATTACCTCCCAGTTCATAGAATTCACACTAGCTAAATCTCTCCTACATATGCTTCAAGCTACAGCAAAATCTTATTGCAAATCATTACCTATGTTCTTAATAAACACTGCTAGACTGTGTATCCCTAGACTGTGGGTTCTACAAAAGTTACCTCTCTTTCAGACTGGTGTAAGCAAGTTGAAAAACTGCCTGAAATGGAAGAGCTCATCTCTATCTCCCACGATATGCCAAGCAAATTTGCTAAAGTTTGGCATGCCTGGATAAACTTCCGTAATACCACCACTTATTCACAAAAGATGAAACTCATCCATGAATCTTAAACCCTTTTATAATAACCTTACATTTTTGAAAGAAAAGGTATAAAGGGGAAAACAGGAAAAAGCAAATGAAAGTAAAAGAAGCCCTTAAAACCCCTCTGATCAAGAAGAAATACAACCTTTATCCCTAGAAACTTTTATCAATTATGTTCCAAAGAGCCTTACTCCCATAGTATCCATTATATCTCCATTGAAACAACTAGCTTCCTTTACTCCTTCTATTATCTATACACACCATATCTGGAGGAGAAGAAAGGAGGAAGAAGAGAAAGGGGGAGAAAATTTTTTCCTTTTTTTTTCCCCCTCTCACCTGCCCCCCCACTGGATGAATGCCGGCCATCCGCTCCCTAATCATAATTGTGACGTCAAAAAGCCCTAATTATACATGTTTATACATGTATAATTAATTATTTATAATTAATTATAATAATTAATTAATTATTATTATTATTAATTAATTAATTATACACCTTGTTTTCTCATACCAGACCTCTCATTGGACATTCATATGCGAAATTAATAGATGGCAAATATGAAAGAGTGCTTTTTCCCTTCTCTTTTCTCATATATTTCCCAGGATTTGCCCTCATAGCTCAGTAAATGTTTTGGTTTATGATGTCAGTAATAGGAGTTTGCATAAAAACAATGCCTCCTATGTTTGAATTCATACTTTATTAGAAAAGTGCATGCTATTGCTCTTAAAGTTTTTCTACTTTATGACGTTAATTTCACTTGTTTTGTTCCCGGTTATTCTGTGTAAAGTTATCTTCTGTATCATTTAACTGATTTACTCTCAATAAAAGCATTTTTCTGAAAAAAAATAATAAAAAGAATAGAAAAGAAAAAAAAAAGAATAGAATATAATAGAGAAAAGAACAGAACAGAATACAAAATAAAAGACTAGAAAAAATTGAATAGAAAATAAAGGGATAGAATAGAATAAAATATAAAACAAAATAGAATATACCCATCTTCTGGAATTTGAATTTCAAATAGAATAAATATAAAGTTTGAATACGTTAGAAAATAAAAGATTCGGAAAAAAAGAAAGACTACAAAAGAAAAAAGAATAGACAAGAATAAAATAGAAAGAATATAACCTTCTTCCGAAATTCGAATTTTGAATAGAATAAATTAAAATTTGAATAGAATAGAACATAAAATAATAGAATAGAAAAGAATAGAATAAACAATAGAAAAGAATAGATTTGAATAGAAAGAATGTAACAATATAACTGTTTTCTAAAACTTGAATTTCAAATAGAATAAATTCTAATTTGAATAGAATAGAAAAGAATATAAAAGAAAAGAAAAGAATGGAACAGAAAAAAAAATAGAATAGAAAAAAAACAATAGAATATAATGGAATAGCAAGAATATACCCATCTTACAATACAAATTGGAAAATTGGATAGCTTCTGTGTGCCTAATACAAATCCTCTCAATGGAAGTGGGGCAGGGGGAGTTGCTTTCTTGCCCAGAGCCTTCTCCTCCCTCTAAGTGTATCCAAATCCAAAATTGAAAAAGTATGTGTATGTATGTATGTATGTGAGGGCAGTGACTGATGTTAATGTACAATAGAAGTAAAGCGCTGCATGAAGAATAGAATAGAAAAAAAAAATAATAGAATTTGATTCAAATGCAATTTGAATAGAACTTGATTTGAATTAGAATTTTCCAAATTCGTTAAATTCTAATCAATTTGAATATGAATAAAGGAAAGGAATTCCAAAAACATATTAAACAAAATAAACAAATATAACTAAACAAATTTATGTAAATTAGGGCATTCATTTCTTTTCTGAAAATGTTCTCAGCCTAAACCCCCCCCCCCCCCCCCCCCAAAAAACAAAAAAAAAAAAAACGAATGTGGCTACCTAATTTTAGGATTGGTTAGCTGCAATATATTACATTTTTGTTCTTGGATTCCAATATTATTTAATCAGTCAGTGAGTGCTATGTCTTCATTGACATTATGTAGGGATTTTTAGATAATTCTGCATCCGAAAAGCACCAGTTGTGTTACTTTCTTATTCCTGTTGCAAAAAAACTGACTCGGTTCCCTGATCCAGATCCACACACTCGATGTGGATGAAGTAATCCTCCCCGTTGAGCTATTGTATGCACAGACCTCCCTGCTGTCAGAATAAACGTATCAGCATTACAGGCTATAGACTGCAGTGCTGATTAATCAGGGAAAATCCGTCAGGGAAGTTGTACAAAACAACCTGCTGAACTGGCCAAATTTCAATTCATATATGGCCATCTTAAAGAGTTACTAAACCCACAACAGTAAAATCAGTCTGTATGTGCAGTAAAACATGTTTGGTATACTCACTGTGGAACCTACGGGGTTAATCCTCTGAATTGTGGAAAAATTCTGTTTGATCCTGTCTTCTCTGATCCTCCCCTTCTTCCACAGTCCCCAATCCATCTCCTGATAGAACTGAGCCTTGGGGGCACTCTGCAAATGCTTAGTTTGGTGTGTATTGCTAGAGAGGTTTTTTTTTTTTTTTTTGGGGGGGGGGGTGCATGTGATCAGCATAGGGCCAATCAGCACTGTCCAGACAGAACGTCAGAGGTCATCATGCAGCCTCAGAAGACATTCATCAGAGAATGAAAGCTCCTTCTACAAGCTTTAAACACTTGCCGCCAAATCATGTACCTATACGTTCATTTAGCTTCAAGTGGTTGTACCGGAGTGATGCCTGCAGCTGCACCGGTACTGTTTTTTTAGAGCCGACGGTTGGTTTTCTTGTAATAACAACAGATGCGGCTAAGCAGCGGCTCGGCTGTTATTACAAGCAGCAGGGGGGAATGTCCCCCCCACCCTACTTTCTGCCTCCACCTTCTGCCACTCACCCGGGCTCTCACATCCCACTGGGAGCATACGCCGGCTGGCCTGGAGACACAGGAATCGGCTTTGATCGGGTCTCGGTTGTAGTAACCCAGGAGCAACGTCATGACATCACTTCCGGTTTACTTGGGAGCTAAGGGCACCAGTTTTTAAAAATTTAAAGTATTCAAAAACGCTGATCTTGGCATTTTGAATAATTTCAAATGCAGAGGAGGGGTTTGGGGTCTCTCCATAAGGAGTACCTGTCACTGCCTATTACTGTCACAAGGGATGTTTACATTCCTTATGACAGCAATAAAAGTGATATAAAAAATCTAAAGAGACAGTGTTAAAAAAGATGAAATAAAATAAATAAGAAAAATAAATAAGAAAAATAGATGAAAGCGCCCCATCTCTCCGAGCTTGCACGCCGAAGTGAATACAAAGAAAAAAAAATTAAAGTGCCCCATCTCTCCGAGCTCGCACGCAGAAGTGAACGCATGCGTAAGTTGCATCCCACAAATGTAAACAGTGTTTAAACTACACATGTAATGTATCGCCACGATTGTCAAAGTGAGATGAATAAGCACTAGACCTCTTCTGTAACTCCTAACAAGTATTGTTGTCTCATCCAATGAACAGGGGAGTCCTGGACTGCTGAGGCTCTAGTGACACATAGTTAGATTGAGATGGGGTTCAGGTAAGTATTAGGGGGGGCTGCTGCACACAGAAGGTTTTTATCTTAATGTATAGAATGCATTAAAATAACAAAACCTTCTGCCTTTGGAACCACTCTCTCTCACTCTCTCTATATGTCTCATTATCTCTTCCTCTTCTTTCTCTCTATCTCTTCTCTCTCTTTCTCTCTCTATCTCTTCCTCATCAATCTCCCTCTCTCTCAATCTCTCTCTCTCTCACTGTCTATTCCTCTTCTCTCTCCCTCTCTCTCAATCTCTCTCTCTCACTGTCTATTCCTCTTCTCTCTCCCTCTCTCTCAATCTCTCTCTCTCACTGTCTATTCCTCTTCTCTCTTTCTCTCTCTCCCTCTCTATCTCACTATATCTTCCTCTTCTCTCTCTCTCACTATCTCTTCCTCTTCTCTCTCTCTATCTCTTCTTCTTCTCTCTCTCTCTCTCTCTCTCTCTTCTCTCTTCTCTCTCTCTCTCTCTCTCTCACTATCTCTTCCTCTTCTTCTTCTCTCTCTCTCTCTCTCTCTCTGTCTCTATGTCTCACTATCTCTTCCTCTTCTTCCTCTCTATCTCTTCTCTCTTGCTCTCTATTTTTTCCTTAGCGCTACATCTCAATCTCCTCCTTTTCTCTCTCTTTCTCTCTCTATCTCTTCCTCATCTCTCTCCCTCTATCTCAATCTCTCCCTCTTTCTCTCCCTCTCTCTCACTGTCTATTCCTCTTCTCTCTCTCTCTATCTCACTATATCTTCCTCTTCTCTCTCTCGATCTCTTCTCTTTCTCTCTCTCTCTATCTCTTCCTTAGCAAAAAAATCTCAATC
The DNA here is from genome assembly GCF_965119305.1 of Pelophylax lessonae. Lineage (NCBI taxonomy): Eukaryota > Metazoa > Chordata > Amphibia > Anura > Ranidae > Pelophylax > Pelophylax lessonae. The sequence continues at coordinate 687,428,706 of NC_138769.1, read as the reverse complement.
TACTCATTCTCTCTCTCTCTCTCTCTCGCTCTCTCACTATCTCTTCCTCTTTTCTCTCACTATCTCTTCCTCTTCTTCCTCTCTATCTCTTCTCTCTCGCTCTCGATTTCTTCCTTAGCGCTACATCTCAATCTCCTCCTTTTCTCTCTGTATCTTTTCCTCATCCCTCTCCCTCTCTCTCACTATCTCTCTCTCTCACTGTTTATTCCTCTTCTCTCTCTCGATCTCTTCTCTCTCTCTCTCACTATCTCTTGCTCTCTCACTGTCTGTCCCTTTTCTCTCTCTCTCTCACTATCTCTTCTTTTTCCCTCTCACTATCTCTCTCTCTCTCTCCCCCTCTCTCTATCTCTTCCTCTTCTCTCTCACTGTCTGTCCCTTCTCTCTCTCTCTCTCTCTATCTCTTCCTATTTTATCTCTCTGTCTCTTCTGTCTCTCTCACTATCTCTTCCTCTTCTCTCTCTCTCTCTGTCTCTTCTCTCACTCTATCTCTTCTCTCTCTCTCCCTATCTCTTCCTCTTCTCTCTCTCTATCTCAACTTTCTCTCGCTCTCAATTATAGTTCTAAAAACCATTGCATTATGCAATATATCATGATGCTTTTATAGCTCTATTGTGACTTGTAATGTATATAATTTATATATCTTTAAATTACATTATTTAGTTTGATCCACAAAGAAAAAAAAAAAAAATGGTTCACCTATAAACATTTAATTGTACCCTTTTAAATTTCAGAGTGCAAAAAGTAATGCACTTGTAAGCCGTGTTTGCTACTTTTGTGATTAATGATGGTGTGCCGCAGAAACCATATCTTAAACCCAGGCACAAGGCAATGTGGCATGGCGTCTATTGCTCCTTGGACCTGAAAACAAGTTAAGCCTGTATTTGATAAAGGATACATCAAGATCTGATATTGCATATACAGCTTGCTGTGAGCTGGTGATGCATTTGGATTACTTTTGTAATAAATCACAGTCAGGGTGGTGTATGAAGTATTATGTTCTTAGCTGTTTCCTGCAGCAAATGTCTTCTTCTCAAGTGTATTGGATGTATTATTTGAGAGCACATTGCATGACCAGAATGTGACGCACGGTGCTTTGGACTTCTATCTGTCCTGCTACTTAAAGCGGAGCTTCAGTCCCCAAATAAAATTTTTTTTAAACTTTGCTGTAATTTGATCAACTTTATATGCCACATTTAGCCAGTGTCTATAGTATTTTCCTTTTTGTATCAGTTTAGATAAAGAACTCAATCTTGGCAGGGTCCATGTCCACTGTGGGCACCTGAAGCCCCCTAGTATCTATTTCCGGAATTAGGTGCAGCTGGTTACCCACCATGCACCTCTCATTCTCGTGTCATCATGTAATGTCACCCTGCAGCGCTCCTTCCTCCTGACATGTTGCCATAGCAATGGCAGCGTCAGCGGAAGTTTCCACCCAGTTGCTATGGCAACATGTCAATCATGACATCCCAGTCCTCCCGTGCGCACCATTTCCGGTCTGGAAAGATTTTGTCACTAGGTGATTCACAAAGAGTCCTGGGATACATGACGCCGCTATCCCAGGAGCCCTTGCAAATCGCCTAGTGACATCGCCTAGGCAGAGGTACCAGGAAGTGCAGCAGACAAAAGAAGAAAAAAGGTATTTTATTAAAAAAAAAAAATTGAAGATAGCCATTTGGAAGAGCGCTTGTAATGCTTAAAACACACATTAAAAGAAGAAAAAATGGGTGAAACTATTGTGTCAGCTTGGCTCTTCTATCCTGGACATTTGCAGTCACCGACAGTGCTTGTGCCTAGGGATAGACCGATATGGTTTTTTCACGGCCGATACCGATATTTTATCACAACGTATCGGCCGATATGGGCGGATATTTTGTACATTTAAAGTTTTGAAAAATAAAGAGAATTTTTGACACAAATCTGGTACTGAACATGTTAATTTTTGTTTAATGCTTAATGGCTGGCTTGCTGGCACCCTGTGGTGGGTGGGTGGCTGGCTGGCTGGCACCCTGTGGTGGGTGGCTGGCTTGCTGGCACCCTGTGGTGGATGGCTGTCTGGCATCTTGTGGTGGGTGGGAGGCTGGCTGTCCGGCACCCTGTGGTGGGTGGGCGGCTGGCTGTCTGGCACCCTGTGGTGGGTGGCTGGCTGTCTGGCACCCTGTGGTGGGTGGCTGGCTTGCTGGCACCCTGTGGTGGATGGATTTCTGGCACCCTGTGGTGGGTGTGTGGCTGGCTGTCTGGCACCCTGTGGTGGGCGGCTGGCTGTCTGGCACCCTGGGGTGGGTGGCTGGCTGTCTGGCACCCTGGGGTGGGTGGCTGGCTGTCTGGCACCCTGTGGTGGGTGGCTGGCTGGCACCCTGTGCTGGGTGGCTGGCAACTTGTGGTGGATGGCTGGCTGGCTGGCACCCTGTGGTGGATGGCTGGCTGGCTGGCACCCTGTGGTGGGTGGCTGGCTGTCTGGCACCCTGTGGTGGGTGGGTGGGTGGCTGGTTGGCTGGCACTCTGTGGTAGGTGGGTGGCTGTCACAGGGCCTGTGGGCAGCTGGCTGGGACAGTGCCTGTGGCTAGCTGGTACAGGGCCTGTGGGAAGCTGGCTGTCTGGCACCCTGTCTGTGGGTGGCTGGCTGTCTGGGACACTGTGGTGGGTGGCTGGCTGTCTGGGACACTGTGGTGGGTGGCTGGCTGGCTGGCACCCTGTGGTGGGTGGGTGGCTGGCATGGGGACTGTGGGTGGCTGGCTGCTGGCTGGTACAGGGCCTGTGGGTGGCTGGCTGGCTGGTACAGTGCCGGTGGCTGGCAGGTACAGGGCCTGTGGGTGGCTGGCTGGTACAGGGCCTGTGGGTGGCTGGCTGGCTCGCTGGTACAGTGCCTGTGGGTGTCTGGCTGGCTGGCTCACTGGTACAGTGCCTGTGGCTGGCTGGCTGATACAGGGCCTGTGTATGTGGGTGGCTGGCTGGCACCGGGCTGCTGTGGGTGGGTGTATGGCTGTGATACCCTCCCGCGAAATTAGTCCCGACTCCAGATGAGGCTGTACAAGGCGAGGGAGACGGCCTAAGAAGGCAGAATGACTTCACTAAAATATCAACAATATCGGCCAGTTACGGGGCCGATACTGATATATCGGGGAAAGTGCATATCGGCCCATGATATATCGGCCTTGCCGATAATCGGTCTATCTCTGCTTGTGACCTGATTAATTAATTCATTTTTTACATAGTTGTAAGCCCAGCTCAAAAGCACCCCCACCATAGCACACAGCCTGCTAGGTGGTAGAAAGCCACTCTGTGCAATATCATTTTAGGTAAAAAAGAGGCTTCAATAAAAATGTAATTGAAAACTGTATTTAGATGAATATTTTTTTCACTAAAAAATAAATAAATAAATACGCATATATTTGCTTAAAAAAAAAGAAATGTGCATTTCTGTTTTTTTTTTTTTTTTTTGATGGTCCTGCAAAGCATTGTACCTGACTTTTAGTATAAAAAGCCGTTAGTAAATATACTTGCAGGGTGTACGTGAGGATAATGTCACGATACCTCTGTTGATACTCTGAAAATGCAGAATTCCATGGGAAGACACGTTTGCCCGATGCAAAAGCATCTTCTTGTGAATTTTGACATACTTAGCATTCTCAGTATTTTGCCAGAAGGATACTAACATCCTCCTCTGCTGTGTGGAAGCTAGGGGTATGGAAAGAATGTTTTCTGAATTTTTATTTTCTTGAATGCAGTGATGTAAAATAGGGAAGGGGGTCCTGATGTAAGACCTCATAAGCAGACTTTTCTGTTTAGTACAAGGGCTGCTTTGAAGCAATCTCATAAGTTAAAAAAAATATATAATACAAAGCCCTTATCGCCAATAATTAACCCCTCTTCCTTGTTTCTTTCCTTTGCTTTTTTTTTTTTTTTTTAATTACCATTTATATGCTTTGTTTTTTATTTTTTGCTTGTTTGTTCCATTCCTTATTAGTGGGTTACAATAAGTTAAAGTGGTTATAATTCCCAAAATAAAAATGTAATATATTGCAGTTTACCAATCCTAAAAAATCCTAAAATGAAGTTGCTGCATTATTTTTCTTTTCTTTTTTTTTTGAGTTTGTTTTTACCTGGTGATTCTGCCAGTAACACACATCCTGTCTTAGGGTGTCTCCAGTCTGCATGGATCAGTGTGGGAGAGGAAGGAAAGCCCCTTGACCAGCACCAGTGCAATACAGCACATAAACAATAATATTTAAAAACCACCTTCCTAATGTCATTCACCCCTCTACAGTATATGTCAGCCCCATCCTCCCCCGTCTCTGATCTTACCTGTCAATCAATCCCTCACCCCCTATATCCTACACGGCTGTACATTAAGCTCCTCATCGCCATACTCCGGTTGTTGGTAGCCTGTACATTAATACCTTCACATTCTGATCGCTCTGTGTAAAACTTGTACATTTAATTTACCCCTTCAATTTCAGTATGCTTACTTAAAGCGGTTGTAACACAAAATAAACCAGAGAGATCCTGTTCCTTTAAAGCAGGGTACACAACATAGTGCTTGTGCTGTGTCATTTGTCCCTCTCTATGTTCCAAAAAACCTGGTTGATCCTGCTTGTTCCTGTCTCCCCTTTGTAAACTGACCACGGTAATCATAGCTGCTAATCCATGATTACCGTGGTCAGTTTACGTACCTCCCCCATCCCCCTGCTCTCCTCTCTCCCACTCCCTCCCTGGCTCTCAGTACCTATGTGTAAGCCATTTCCTCCGCCCCTCCCCTCCTGCTACTATCAGTAGCTGTCAATAAAATCAAAGAAGGATTACTGCCAGCCCTTCTGTTCTACTAAGCTACACTACACTGTGTACATGTTTGTTGAAAATAATTGCCTCAAAATACCTTCTTTTAGATAATTGATCTTCCGTCATGTGACCTTTGGGAGCGCTCCTCCTCCCATCTAAGGGCTGCAGGGGCTGAGTGGCCAGCACAACGGTCACGTGACCCCCCGGCTGATGTCAGAGGGGGATCTCGACCCCTCCCGTTGTAGCCCTTAGATTGGAAGAGGGGAGGGGCTGGAGGTTACGCGATCGAAAAGAAATGATCTAAAAAAAGATATTTAGAGGCATAATTTTAAACAAACACGTACACAGTGTAGTATAGCTTTGTTCAACAGTGGAGTTGGCAGTAATTTTTTATGGCTTTACAACCATTTTGATTGTCAAAAAAAAAAAAATGCCACGAAAAAAAAATCAGAGTATCTTGGGGTTTTACCAAATCCCTAACAGTTTAAAGGGGCCAGGCAAAATAAAGACTTCTGGGAGTTTTCTGGTTAATGTAATGAACAATAAACAGTACAAAAATACAGCGGTAATCCCAAGGTATCCATATGGCAATAATGCCCCTTTACAGTTCCGTAAAAAAGGTAGTTCTGGTAAAGAAAAATTGGCCAGCACTCTCCTAGATAGGAGAGCACCTTCAAAGCGGTTTGGGAACCATGGGCGATCTATACCAACACACCCCTCTATCCAGGACACTTACCCTCCCCGTCCGGGAACCTCTAAGGCAACTTCCACTCGTTATCTTTTTACCTTCACTTCCCTTGCTTTTCTCTTCCTCTTTCTTCTCCTTTCCTTTTTTCTTCCCTTCACAGTCTTTTGTGCCTTTTTGTCATTTTGAAGACGGTTTTTCATCTTGATGCTTCTTATATGTCTATTTTGATTTGTATTGCACTCCCCTTGAAGCCCATTGTATTCCTGTACCCAGTTGCTTCTGCTATCCCAACTTGCATACCACCTGTTCTGGTTTTGCTCTTGTTTGTAACCTTACTCTTTGTACTAATAAAAAATATTTTGAAAGTTAAAAGGTAGTTCTGGTAGGCATACTTATGTACATGTGGCATTATGGACAACATTAGTTCAAGTAGGCAGGCCTACTGTTAGGGATGGGCTCTGTGTTCGAGTTGAACATAAGTTCCACTTGAACATCAGCTGTTCATGTGTTCGCTGAACACACAAACAAATGGGGCGCTCGGTGGGAAGTTTGCCCGTTGATGAGCACCCCATAATGCACTGTGCTGTTGCAGTGCAATAATTGCTGATGATTGGCCTAAGCATGCACCTAACCTGAAGGATTTAGCTAACCACATCACAATGTCCTGTCAGAGCCATGATTGTCCAAAGGCACTCTGCCCCACACTATATAAGGCTGCTGCTTACACAGCAGTAATGTATAGTGTGTGGCATTAGAGATTAGGCAGGTAGTTAGTGGATAGTGTGTTCAGTCAGTTAGTACAGTCAGTGTAGTGTACAGGCATATTCGACTTTTAAAATGTATGGATATGTTGTAGTCTTGGGTTTCCTCTTGGTGCTCCCCAAGTTTGGTGTTCCTGTCACTTATGGTTCATGAGCATTGCCATGTCAAGCTGATCAAAATTTCCCATAGATGCCAATGTTAAAGACCAGGAGCAGTGCCATATCAAGCTGACCAATATTTTCCATAGATGCCAATGTTAAAGACAGGGGCAGTGCCATGTCAAGCTGACCAATATTTCCCATAGATGCCAATGAGCACTGAAAGCTGAAAATTGGTCTGGGCAGGAAAGGGGTGAAATTTGCCTGTATTTGAGAAACCTTATGACAGAATAAAAAAATAAAAATAAAAAAAATGTTGTGGGATCCCCCCAAAAATCTATTCTAGGCCTTTTGGATCTGGTATAGATTTTAAGGGGAACTTCATGCCAAAATAAATAAAAAAATGGTGGGGGGTCCCTCCCAAAATCCATACCAAGCTCTTATCTGAGCATGCAGCCTGGCAAGTCAGGAAAGGGAGGGATGAACGAGCGCGCCCCCCCCCCTCCTGAACCATACCAGGCTGCTTGCCCTCAACATGGAGAGGGTGCTTTGGGGTGCCCCCCAAAGCACCTTGTCCCCATGTTGATGGAGACAAAGGCCTCTTCTCACCAACCCTGGGCTGTGATTGTGGGGGTCTGTGGGTGCGGGGCATACCGGAATCTGGAAGCCCCCTTTGACAAGGGGACCCCAGATCCTGCCTCCCCCTATGTAAATGGGTACATCGTAAAATCACTGCTCCTTTAAAAACAATAGTTTTAAAAAAATGTTTTTGCATTGATAAAATACCCAGGCCCCCATGCACTTTATATGGCAAAAACTTGCATATAAGCCCTTAAAATGAGGACTTTTGATTTTTAATGTTCGTGTCCCAAAGACTTTTATAGAGATTGCATGTTCGCTAGAACTTTTTCCCTGTTTGAGATGTTCTGGTGTGAACTGAACAGGGGGGTGTTCGGCCCATCCCTACCTACTGTATATGTGGCAGTATACATAAGGATTGTCTGTCAGTCCTGGGCACAGTAACAGTCAAGCATTGCCTCCCCCTCACCATGTCCAACAAGCCGCAAACCATCGCCCCGCTGAAGAACTTCTTCGCCGGAGGTTTTCGACAGGGTGCGCCTGTTGTGCACCTGCCATCCTCTGGACACTATCAAGGTGAGACCACTGGGGGGCGCAATGCAGGGGTCTGTGGAGGGAGGGGAAAGGGTTCTGAGTAATAATTGGGGAAGTATTGGGGAGGGGATCCTGCATAATGATGGGGATGTAATGAGCATATAAGCTAGCATGCAGGGGCATTTAGAGTTAGAAATAAAAACCACCAGACACCCCTAACAGCCACATTAAAACATCCAGTGTGTGTGAGGTCTATGTGTATTTTTTAAATTAGAGATTAGCATCACTTTAACACTCTCTGGTCTAAGAGCTTTGAGATTTCTGTGAACTGTGCATCATATTTAGTAATGAGTACACTTAGCCTATTAACTTCCAGGTTATGGCATTCATATATTATAATGACTTTCAATTTAAGCAGTCAGTTCACCAAGCATTGTATAGAAAAAGGGGAAAAAAAGCTGCAATTTGCAGCAAAATAAAACAATCATTCACCTTGAAACACTCACTGCTTCTCAAAGGGATCATTCATAATCTTCTTTCCATCTTATGCTGCCGAGATGCAAATGAAGATGTACATTTACCATTTCTCAGACTTTGTGTTATAATCTAATTATTCCCATAGCATGGCACCATATTCTATCCTAATGCAAATATATGGAATTAAAGCAGTCCTTTCATGTAATCTTTGTATAATGTGCTTTTTATCGTCTCCAGGCGCATTCTAATGCTGTGTTTCATAATGAAGGAAGCTTTACTTTACAAACACACAGTTTTTTTGTAGGTTAGAGGAGAGGTGAAGGACATTCGAAGAATGTTCTTCCAGTTCCTGTAGGCCTTTTTTATTGACAGTCAAAAGGACTGTGTATGAAGTTTTCAAAAAGTTACTTAAAGTCTATGCAAATCTTCATCACAAAAGAAGTCTTACCTTTCAGTATACTGTATAATGTTTGGCCAGTGTGCTTTTTTTTAGTGATCCAGTTTGCATCAAAATGAGCTAAATCTCAAGGCATAGCTCCCAACTGTCCCTGATTTCGAGGGACTGTTCTAAGTTCCTCTGTCCCTCTTTCCTCCTCATTTGTCCCTCATTTTGGTCTGATCTGTAGGGCATTGAAAAGGTTTTCATATCCCTTGAAATTTTCCACATTTTGTCATGTTACAACCAAAAATGTAAATGTGTTTGTAGCACTGTCCCCGTCGGGCTTGCTGCATGGTGACTTCTTGGGCCTCCTCTGATTACCTGCAGATAGTCACTTAGGGGCAGTTCACACAGTCATCCTTACTCCCAATGGCCAATGACTCAATAAACGGTCCAGGGGTTTTGTGTTTTTGGTATTTATTGTGGAACTTGGATGGGAGAAGGAAATAGTGGGATACTCCAACTTGAACTATTTACAGTTGATGAGGACAACTCCCACTTGGTCTCACCAAGTTACTTGCGGAAGCAGTCGCATTGCTTTAACCATACTGCCATTTGTATGGAAAGGGTTAAGTCTTCTTGCGCTCTCTCCAGCAACAGACTTGATGCACTACATTATCTTCAGGACACTCATTAGCATCCCCTAACCTGACACCTGTCCACTGACTAGCTGAAAGGATGGCCCCCCTCAGGACAGGCCCCTTGACACAGATCTGTACTCACTGTATGCAGAATCAGAATCTTTCCAGTGTCTCCCTACCAGTCAGCTTTGTTTAGTTCCTCTCAAACTCTAAGGCCCTCAGGTTGACCACCTGAGGCTGCATAACAACTTCTACAGAGGAGGGGCAGGCGCCCCCCCCCCCGGGATCCCGCTTTCCAGCTGAAAGTCCCCAAGCATTAATACATTATCCCAGCATGCACAGAGGCACATCCCTCTGCCAACCAGCAGGGCTGTACTAAATGCCTGTGCACTCATTTGTCAGGTTTCCTCCCACTGTCCAATTTGCCTCCCTATTCGACCAGCGTGAAACATTTCAGACAAACTGAGCTGCACCATAGCACCATGAGCAGACCTCACTAGCAGATCATGCTCTCTGGTAGACAGAGAACAATATAGATTTACCTGGAAATCTTTCTGGTGAGCAGAAAAGATCCAAATCTATACTTTCTCTCTTGCACCTACCTAGGAGGGTGCTACAAATTTTATTGGGATTTTATGTGATAAACCAACACAACGTGGCACATAATTGTGAAGTGGGAGGAAAATCATAAATGGCTTTCAAATTTTTTACAAATAAATATCTGAAAAGTGCGGTGACCATTTGTATTTAGCTCCCTTTACTCTGATACTCCTAACTAACTTCTAGTGGAACCAATTGCCTTCAGAAGTCACCTAATTAGTAAACAGAGTCCACCTGTGTGTAATTTAATCTCAGTATAAATACAGCTTTTCTTTGAAGCCCTCAGAGGTTTGTTTGAGAACCTTGCGAACAAACAGCATAATGAAGGTCAAGGAACACACCAGACAGGTCAGGAATAAGGTTGTGGAGAGGTTTAAATCAGGGTTAAGTTATAAAAAAATATCCCAAGTTATGAACACCTCACAGAGCACTGTTCAATCCACCATTCGAAAATTGGCACAACTGCAACCTACCAAGACATGGCCGTCCACCTAAACTGACAGGCTGGGCAAGGAGAGCATTAATCAGAGAAGCAGCCAAGAGGCCCATGGTAACTCTGGAGGAGCTGCAGAGATCCACAGCTCAGGTGGGAGAATCTGTCCACAGGACAACTAATAGTCGCGCACTCCACAAATCTGCCCTTCATGGAAGAGTGGAAAGAAGAAAGCCATTGTTGAAAGAAAGCCATAAAGAAGTCCCATTTGCAGTTTGCAAAAAGCCATGTGGGGATACAGCAAACATGTGGAAGAAAGTGCTCTGGTCACATGGGACCAAAATTGAACTTTTTGGTCCAAAAGCAAAATTTTATGTGTTGCAGAAAACTAACAGTGCACATCACCCTGAGCACACCATCCTCACCATGAAACATGGCGGTGGCAGCATCATGTTGTGGAGATGCTTTTCTTCAGCAGGGACAGGGAAGCTGGTCAGAGTGGATGGGAAAATGGAAAACAAACACAGAGCAATCTTAGAGGAAAACTTGTTAGAGTCTGCAAAAGACTTGAGACACTGGGGCGGAGGTTCACCTTCCAGCAGGACAACGACCGTAAACATACAGCCAGAGCTACAATGGAATGGTTTCGATCAAAGCATATTCATATGTTACAATGGCCCGGTCAAAGTCCAGACCTAAATCCAATTGAGAATCTGTAGCAAGACTTGAAAATTGCTGTTCACAGACGCTCTCTATCCATTCTGACTGAGCTTGAACTATATTGCAAGGAAGAATAGGCAAAAATGGCACACTTTAGATGTGCAAAGCTGGTAGAGACATCCCCAAAAACACTTTTCAGATATTTATTTGTAAAACATTTTGAAAACCATTTATCATTTTCCTTCCACTTCACAATTATGTACCACTTTGTGTTGGTCTATCACATAAAATCCCAATAAAATACATTTACGTTTTTGGTGGTAATATGTGGAAATGTGGACAATTTCAAGGGGTATGAATACTTTGTTAGGGTACTGTATATAGTTGTATGAAAAATGCACTACCTATCTATCAAAAAGTGTTTTACAGTGCTAAACTTTTCATCCAATTGCTGCAGTTGTAGATTCCAAATGCCAATATTAGGCTCGGTTCACATATATGCGAATCAGATGTGTTTTTAACCACATCCGATTTGCATATCTAAAGGAATAGTAGTGGTAAAAAAGCACTTGTGGGTTTACCCAATCATTTTTTGTACAATTCTCCTTTAACAACTTTACGACCAGCAACGTAGACCTACGTCGGCTGACTTTGCGTGGTTGTACCGGGGTGATGCCTCTAGCTAGAGGCATCATCCCGGTACCGTTTTTTAGAGCCAGCGGTCGGCTTTCCGGCAGTAATGACCGATGCGGCTCAGGAGCCCCTCGATCGTTACCCCCGGCGAGCGGGAAGGGACGTCCTCCCCTCCCGCCGCCTTCCGCGGCTCTGCCCGGGTCTCCCGTCCCACTGGATGGAGTCTTGATCAAAGCCGGAAGCAGCTTCGATCGGGTCTCCGATGACGTAACCCGGAGGCGGCATCCATGACGTCACATCCGGGTTACTCGGCTGCTAAAGGCGACAGTTTCAAAAGTGAATGTATTCAAAAATGCCATTTTCTGCATTTTGAATACATGGAAGTGTAGTGGAGGGGTGTGGAGTCTTTTAGACCCTCGATCCTTCCAAAAGAGTACCTGTCACTGCATATTGCTGTCACAAGGGATGTTTACATTGCTTGTGACAGCAAAAAAAGTGATCTGATGTAAAATAAATAAATAAATAAATAGGAAAAAAAAAATGTAAGCCGCACCCGTCGCCGTTAGCTCGCCCTCGAAAGAAAACGTATACGGAAGTTGCACTGCAAATGAAATCGCTGTTCAAACCACACATGTGAGGTTTCGCCGCGATTGCCGGAGCATGAGCAATAATTAAAAAAAAAGAGCTACACTCTAACTATAAACTGGTAACCGTTAAAAATTTTTTAAAGCATCGCCTATGGAGATTTTTATTGACCGTAGTTTGTCGCCATTGCGTGGGTGTGCGCAATTTTAAATCGTAACATGTTGGGTATCTATTTACTTGGTGTGACATCATCTTTCACAATATACAAAAAAATGGGCTAACTTTACTGTTTAATTTTTTTTTAAATGCAGTGAAATGTGATTTTTCGTAATTTTTCCAAAAAAATGGCGTTTGAAAGACCGCTGCGCAAATACCGCGTGACAAAAAATATTGCAATGACCGCCATTTTATTCTCCAGAGTCTTTGCTAAAAATGTATATATAATGTTTGGGGGTTTTAAGTAGTTTTCTAGCAAAAAATACTGATTTTAACTTGTAAAGTGTAAAAAATAGGCTTGGGGCTAAAGTGGTTAAGGGGGGTGTTCTATGTGTCCTATGCTTACATACTTTTGCTAATAGGTGTCCCTCATCCCATCTCAGAAAGTTGGGAGGTATGCTCAAGGCCCTGGGATCTTTAGGTAATCAGGTGACAACACTAAGGGCTCATGCACAAAACTGCACAGGAACCATACAGAATGAATGAGAAACCCCACATCTGCTAATAGACAGTGACTACAAGATGCTGCTGTCTGTGAGTATGCTCAGTTACTTGTGTATAGCCCCATTCACACTTCAAGTTTCCCGAATGCACTGGAAACAAACAAGGTTTTGACACATGTTTTGGAAACGTGCTGAAAATGCGCATCGCTTTTGCAGTGCCATTAATTGTTAATGGCACCCCAAACACGGGTAGCAGACGTGCATTTTGTCACACGTTTTCACACAAAGAAACGTGCTACAAATGTAACAAAACGCGTGTTGAAAAAACATCACACGCCTGAAGAGGTTCTAGAACTTCTTTGGTGCATTTGTGGCACATAAGACAGCCCATTCAAGTGATATTCAAAATATATACAGATGTGTTCTGCAAAAGCATTGCAAAGTTTTTTGAGAATGAAATAAGGATGTTTTTTTTAAATTTGTGTTTTTTTTTTTTTTATTAATGAGACACCACAAAAATAATAATGAACAAAACAAATAAAAAGAAAAAAAAAAAGAGTTTAAATATTACCGGTTAATAAAAAAGAAATAAACAAGTCAAAAATGTAGCTGTAAAATAATAGTTTAGGTGAGAAGGTAAAGAAGGAGTTAACTAGGCATGATTAGGGTAAACTAAGGGTTAACAAGGGGCTAAATAGAGACAAATTTTATTAGGTTGCCTAAGGCTCCTTCCACGCTAGAGATCCGATCGCTGAAAAACAGACAGCCGGACCCGATCGGGCCCTCCATTCTCCTCTATCTTCTGTGTCTGAACAGTGTTGATAAACACTGAGTCAAACAGTCTTTTTTTGACAGCAGCAGCTGCTAGGGGGAAGAGGGGAGGGCAGTAGGGCAGAGAGACCAAACGTGCTACACACATCCTGTGCATTTTGATAAAGTTTTGTGGACACGTGTAGTATGCCCAGTGACCTCCACTAGACAAAGTAAATGTTTCATATGTACAGTACCACTTTCAGCCAGTAGGTGGCAGGTTCCATGCAAAGGTTATGCCTTGTGAAAGCATCATCCTACAGTTTGTGTACTATGAATTTAATGAAATGGCTATCCTGTTTTTTTAAGCCATGAAGGAATCATGCAGACGGTGTTGGTTTTTTCTAAAAAAAAAAAAAGCTATGCCTCCTGAGTAACCTGCAAACTGAGTTTAATGCTCTGTATTAAATGATTTGTTGAATAAAGTTTTGATATAAATAAATGTTCAAAGCTAGATAAACAGTGTATAAAGTTATAAAACTTATAAAAGGTTAGATGAAAATGACCAAAATCCATTATAGATTGCAGTTCGTTTTGTACTCCTGTGACCCGATTTTAGCAGCAGGATCAATCCTGACTTTACAGTTGGGATCCACCCAGAAGCTTGGACTGGCAGCTGACTCATCCTCTCAGCAATCCACTGGGAGACTGAGCCAGCCACTCCCGCCCCCTCCACAGCTCAGTGCTCTAGTGAGAGTGTGAATTGAATAGGCTTGGACCAACCCCAATGGACGTTATTTGTGACAAAACGCGTAGGGAGTCCACAGCCACTACGCCATCACGCTAAGCTCTATCCAATTGGTTGCTTTCACCAGGAGTCAGATGCACGAGAAAAAGCCCACAGGAACACCGCTACACTTGTTGTATACACGCATCTCTTTAACTTGGATTATGTAAGTGCAATATTACCCTTTTTATCTATTAACCACTTAAGGACTTCACTCGCGATTGCTTCCCGCTGAGAGAGAAGGACAGTCTGCTGTTGTAAACACATCTGACCATTCTTCTCTCTGAAATGATCACAGAGAGCCTGTGATCCTTCCATGTAGGATCACAGGCACTCTGTGATCATTTCACAAGTCCCTCCCCCATAAAGTTAGTAAACACGCCCCTAGACTTACATTTAACCCCGTGATCACCAACTAGGTTAACCCCTTCCCTGCCAATGTCATTATTACAGTAACAGTGCATATTTTTTGCACTGATTACTGTAGTAATGTCACTGGTCCCCCCCAAAAGTGTCAAAAATGTCAGTTAGGGGTCCGATCTGTCCACCGCAATGTCGCAGTCCTGCTAAAAATCGCAGATCACCGCTATTACTAGTAAAAAATAAATAAAAATGACATAAACCTTTCCCCTAGTTTGTAGACAAGATAAGATTTGCGCAAACCAATCAAAATGCGCGATTTTGTTGACCAAAAACATGTAGCAGAATACAAATTGGCCTAAAAGGTTGAAAAATTTTGATATTTAAATGTTTTTTGAGGGGAATGTTATATAGCAGAATGTGAAAAATATATATATATATAATTTTTTTTTCAGAATCGTTGCTCTTTTTTTGTTTATAGCACAAAAAATAAAAATTGCACAGGTGATCAATTATCACCAAAAGAAAGCTCTACTTGTGGGAAAAAAGGACATCAATTTTATTTCGGTACATCGTCGCACGACCACGCAATTTTTCGTTAAAATAACTTAGTGCTGAATTGCAAAAAATGGCCTGGTCATTAAGGGGGGAAAATCCTTCCGGTCCAGAACTGGTTAAAGAGATATCTTTTAATGCATTATGGAAGCCTTTTTTTCTGTTTTATCCCCTGGGATCTGTATATGCCTGTTGAATGAGTTTTCTACCTTATGAGAGACCTACTGTTATAAGCTTTATTAGACCACCTATAATTTAGTGGTCTTATAATCTGGTAAGCAGACTCTATTACTCACTTTGAGTGTGAAGCTAAGATTCTAAGTCACCCTTTACCTTCTTTGTACCTATACATCTGTCACCACCGGTGGTCCGTTTCCTGCTACAACCACTTCTGTGGGTTGGTGTTTAAAAATATTTTATGGACTTTTAACAACAGTTCACATTATTATTATGTTTTAGCGCTGCACTTCTTTCTGTTTTTATATCTTTGGAGTATGGTTGTTTGCTCTTAGTGCTTTTAGGCCCCGTTCACACAGGGGCAATCCGACTTGGGGGGGCGACCTCCAAGGTCACGGTGCGAGCAGCGCGCCGCGACCTCGGAGCGGCCGGCACGGACTTCATAACATTGAAGTCTATGGCGGTCGCCCCAAAGAAGCTCCGGACCCTTTTTCTAAGTCGGAGCGACTCGTGTCGCTCCTATTAGAACTGGTCCGCAGCTTCCCTATGGAAGGCGACCTACGGCGACCAGGTCGCCTCACAGGTCGCCTTAGTGTGAACGGGGACTTATACTCTGCCTTTTTGTTATTTCACAGACATGACTAGGCATGATGGGAATTGTAGTTCCTGAACAACTGGAGGGCCATTGTTTGAAGACCCCTGATCTATAGCATGGTTGCTCAAGCTGTGGCCCTCCAGCTGTTGCGGAACTACAAGACCCATGAGGCATTGCAAGCTGCTGACAGTTACAAGCATGACTCCCAAAGGCAGAGGCATGATGGGACTTGGTAGTTCTGCAACACCTGGAGGGCCACAGATGGAACACCCATGCCCTTTAGTAACTCTCTACATTCCCTGGAATTTTATATGAGAGAAATAATAGCAATGAGAAAACCAGGCCTAGCTATGAGGGTTTGCAGGTATAGTTATATGAAAGCCTTAGTTTATTCAAAATGCCTGTCACCAGGCAAGATTGCCGACTATGCCCACCCTTTCCACCCCTCTCCTCCATTCATAAAAGCTTCTATCAATGAAAAATGAATAGAGGAAGTAGACCTTTCATTGATCTGCCATCCTCCATTCATAGGGCACTTTTCATTGATGGAAGCTATGATACGGCTTCTAAGAATGGAGGAGAGGGGTGGAAGGGATGGGCATAGATGGCACTCTCAATGAGTGCTGCTGACAGGTCACTCCTCTCTATTAACCCCTGCAGCACCAGAAAATGAATGCTGCAGGAGGGGCAGATAGAGTTGCCACCTGTCCGGGATTCAGGTTTTGAATCATGTGTTCGGGTTTAAGTCCAACTGAAACCCGGACACATTATTCAGACAGGAATGTGGCTAGGAATAGGGCTTGACAGGAGGGTGAGGGGGCACTATATGTGCCCTATTACTATACTCTTTGGAGTGCCTAAAGGTGTCCCTGGTCTGTTACAATCCTATAGTGTATACTAAAAATTTGTTGTGCCCTGCTAAAGTGTTCGGGATTGGCTCGAAAAATAAGTGGCAACCGTAGAAGCAGAGGACTTTAGATTTCAACTAAAACAGAAACCATCAGCAAAAGGGACACTTCTCACTGATTGTAAGTACCATCTCTTGTGATGATTGTTTTAGAAAACAATTTACTAATCCTATGCTTTAAACACATTTTATATGTAATTTTGGATTTCCTGTAACTACAGGATGATACAGAGATTGAGAATTACACCACAGCATGCTTTCTCTGACCCTCCCCAGTGTTATTCTCCAAATTTAGTAAGAATTCTCAGGAGCTTAATGCGATCTTTACATTTTAGAAATGACAGTAAGATCTGTCTCCACTGTGATTATCAAGACCTGACCTTTGAGCAACTGGTAAGCAGACCATGTGCTATTTAAATGCAGGGAAATATAGCCCATGCTTTCATCCATGATAATGTCACGTACCAGTGGAAAGTATTTGAACATCAGATGGTTGTTGTGTCATTTCTAAAAATTGACATCCTTAGGGCTCATTCACACTAGCGCTGCTGTCTGTAGGGCAGGGGGTGTCAAACTCAATTTCATCTCTGGCCACATCAACATTATGGTTGACCTCTAAGGGCCGGTTGTATCTGTAAGACTATATAAATCTATCTACTCTTTATCATATTAAATAATCACCTCTGCATTCGATTATTACTGGTTTTAGTAATAACTTAATAACTTGCCAGCTCCAAAAGGAGAAGTTTGGTAAAAATAATGGCAAGCAGATATTCAATTGTAATTGTACAACTATTGAAAAACTAGTTTTGGTAACAGAAAGTTTTTTTTTTTTTTTTAATCTTTAGAGAACTGTTACTAAGCACTATTTATTACATTAACTTTCTTTAACTTTTTGTTCCCAGTTGAGACAGGCAGAACTTTGGCAATACAAATAATTGTACTCTGATCTAATGTGCAATTTGTGGCATATGAATTTAATAAGGTGCAGCGTCTGGAGGAGGACTAGAGGAGGGCAGAAGTCTCCTGAATGCTGAGACCAGGGGAGGCAGAGGAGGAGGAGAGATGCAAGGGCCACATGAAATGACCTAGTGGGCATTCAGCCCGTGGGCCTTGTGTTTGACACATGCACTGTAGAGCAATCTGCATTCAGATCACTCTTTAGGGAGCAATTGACAGGCAATGAGCAGGCATATTACTTCCTCACCACCTGCTTTAACCTCTTGGACCCCACAGTAACACACATAAACCGCGTGCATTGAATGTGGTTGCGGAGCATTCGCAAATAGGCCCCCTTTACTTAAATGAATTGCAATCAGCGGACAGTGGCACCCTCTGAAAGCAAAGCGGCAGATGGTGTAATTCCTTTAGCAGTCGAGGGGTACTGTATGTAGACCCCTAGCTACTGTCCCCCCCCCCCCCCCGGGCCTGCCAGGCTGCATGCTCAGATAAGGGTCTGGTTTAGATTGGGGGGGGGTGCCATTTTTTTTTTTAAATATTGGCATGGGGTTACCCTTAAAATCTGTATCAGACCTAAAAGGGCCTGGTATGTTTTTTTTACCATTAAATTTGTGTTCAAAACTGATGAGATGTGCAATTCAGATAGAAGGCAATGAGCCTGAAATTTAGCATCTGAATCGCACCGCAGTGCTCAGAAAATGCACGGGACTCTTTGTAAATTTGCAAATAATTTGTACTGCCTCTGCACCGCATAAATGTGAACCGGCTCCATAGAAAGCTGGTTTGGCTCACATGTCATGCAAATCAGATGTGGTTCAAAAAGCATCCAATTTGCATAAATGTGAACGAAGCCTTAGTAGTTTTTGGAGAAGATCTCTTGGCATTGTCAAGGATTCCTTACCTTAAGTCCCCCTTCAATCTCTGGGATCATCAGCACCAAATACCAACTCCTACCTTTATATTTTTTTTATAAAAAATAATATAAAAATATATATTAAATATATAAAAAATAAAAAAAAATATAAAAATATAAAAATAATTTTATATGTTGTGCTACACAAATAAAAAACAAATAGCTGTACCTACATCCTATAAATAGAAATTGTACATTGGAAATTTGATTTAGGCATGTAGGACTTTCATGGACTTATGTATGAACTTACAACTCAATGTTGTTTAAAAAAATAGATATTTTTATTACATCAAACATATTAAAAAGTCCCCTCAAAAGGGAGGGCAAATTTTATACGGTTAAAGACAACATTTCGTATAAAACATATATTCCTCTATTACAGATTGGATATTTTGGACATAGTGTCCTCCCAATGAGGGGGGACCTTTAATTATATGAATCCAGTCTCACTCTCTACATGTTTCGTGGATTACCCGCTTCTTCAGGAGTTTACTGCAGGAGGAAATTATTGGGGAACTTACACCCATAACACATGGAGGCCACTACCCCAAAAATGGCCAAAATATCCAATCTGTAATAGATGAATATACGTTTTATACAAAATTGTCTTGTTGTCTTCCACGTACAAAATCTCCCCTCCCTTTTGAGGGAACTTTTTAATATGTTTGATGTAATAAAAATATCTATTTTTAAGCAACATTGAGTTGTTAGTTCATACCGTAACATAAAAGTCCTGAATCCAATTTCCAATGTACTATTTCGACTCTTACCTTTAATCGCCCCTTCAATTTTTAACCCCAAAAACCCTGAAACCCTAAGTTTAAAACTAAGCCTAAGCTAACCATAGATGCCCAAACCAAAAATGTTGAACACCAAAATCCTGGTGCCAGAATAAAGTGATTTCCGCAGTATATATATATATATATGAATTAACAAATATGTAAAACCTTGCGCCATTTAAAAAAAAAATTCTTTCTGCTAAACATTATAGCAAAAACTAAAAATATGGGCTTGCTGACATCTAACTTGGAGAGTAGTTTTTCACTGAGAAGTTGCTCAAGCTTTGCCGTTCTCTGCCAGCGGGAATAGCCTACATAATGAGTGAATTTCAATGGGGATTTTATGCCTTTCCTACCAGAAATGGCTTAATAAGTAGGATTCATCAGAGAAGTGACTGATCCAGAGAATTAATTTAGCTGTTGTTAAAGGTGCCAATAATGTATTTTTTTTGTTCACTGCGATTTAAAATTGGCCCCAGCCTTAATGGGATATTTGTTTTATCTCCTGGATAAATGTTGCTAGAATACCATTAGGGAAAATTACATTTTTTTTACTCACTATATCATCATTAAATTATATAAGGAATAAATACTGAACAATTAAGAATTCACTTTTTTTTTGTTTAAGTTTTGCATACATTAGGGCATGGGTAATACTAGGGATCAGTGTTTTTTTGCAGGGGGGCGCCCTGACCCTAACCCTAAGGGAAGGGGGGGCAGTTTGGCATCTTTGCCCTGCGCGCTGGAACACCTTGTCCCGGCACTGATTGGCACCTGCGGAAAATCATAAAGGAAGTGTGTTTTGAACGTGGTGCAGGGAACAAAAGTAACATGCCTGCCCTGCGTTGGGTTCTGGTGTGAACCGGCCCTAAGAGTTGGCAAGGGGGTTTCAGATAAAAGTGAACTGGAAAGCTCTAGAGCTGCTCAATTACTTTTATGGGGCTCTGAAAATGTGTGAGCTGGAGTTTGGCTTCAGTTAGTGTATTTAAATCTGATAATGCATTTAACACCCACTCTCCTCCAGGCTAATTCATCCAGAGTGGAGGGACTCTCAGGTTAGGTTCACATCTATGAATGTTGTGGTTATAGTGTTTTTCTGTTTTTTTTTCTGGTTTTACGCTTTTGAGCGCTAATTTTTTTATGCGTTTTGCAGGGGTTTTTTTGACTAATAGGAAGATATGACAGTTCTGTTCATGGAGTGTGACCTTGATTCGACACTACAATCTGTGGCACTCAAGCAGCATAGTCTATTTTTAGGTAGAGACGATTGTTGTCCCTATCAGAGTCTCCTTTAACATCAGGGTCCCAATCAGAGCCCTCGTTTACATCATATTTACATAATATTGCCCTCTTAACATTAGTTGTCCACATCAATGTGCCTCCTTACATCAATTTCCCACTTTAGAGCACCCCTTTACATCAACTTTCCCATCTGAGTGCCTTCTTATGTCAACTGTTCCCATCAGAGGGCCCCTTACATCAACTTCCCCTCTTTAAAGTGCCCCTTTACAACAAATGTCCCCACCAGTGCCCCTTTACATTAATGTCCCCTCCTCAGAGTACCCTTTACATCAACTGTCCCCATATGAGTGCCCCCTTACATCAACTGCCCCCCTTAAAGTGCCTCTTTACAAAAAATGTCCCCATCAGTGCCCCCCCACATAAATCCCCCCCCCAGAGTAACCCTTTACATGAACTGTCCCCATCTGAGTGCCCCCTTATGTCAAGCCTTTAGAGTACCCCTTTACATGAAATGTCCCAATCAGTGCTCCCTTACATCATTTCCCCCCCCTCAGAGTAACCCTTTACATGAACTGTCCCCGTCTGAGTGCCCCCTTATGTCAACCCCCAGAGTACCCCTTTACATAAAATGTCCCCGTCAGTGCCCCCTTACATCAACCCCCCCCCCCACACAGAGTACCCCTTTAGGTGAACTGTCCCATCAAAGTGCCCCCATACATCAGCTGCCCCCCTTTACTGCCCCCTTACAACAAATGTACCCATCAGTGCCTCCTTATGTCAAGTATTTTCATCAGAGGGCCCCTTACATCAACTGACCCCCCCATCAGTGCCCCCTTAATTCAACCCCCCCCCCCCTCAGAGTACCCCTTTACATCAACTGTCCCCTTCTGAGTGCCCCTTATATCAACTGTTCCTGCCAGAGTGCCCCCTTACATCAACTGCCCCCCTCAAAGTGCCCCTTTACATTAATTGTCCCCATCAGTCTGACT
The DNA here is from genome assembly GCF_965119305.1 of Pelophylax lessonae. NCBI lineage: Eukaryota > Metazoa > Chordata > Amphibia > Anura > Ranidae > Pelophylax > Pelophylax lessonae. Next base: position 687,407,188 of record NC_138769.1, on the reverse strand, counting down.
CATGCAGCAAAAAATGTATTCTCAGAGACGGGGGGGGGGGCACAGTCAACTCCAGCTCCAGCCTAGGTTTGGGCCTGGTGGCAACAGGTTATTATGAGTCTAATTTTTCTATGTCTATTTCATCAATGCAATTAATTAAATCTATATAGAATATAATTAAATTGTGTGATCAATGATTTACTTCATTTTTTTACGTGGCTTTTTATTAATGTACTAAAAAGGGATCTGAAATACACTGTATAAGTGCGTAATTTATTGGTCTGGTTTATGCATAAAAGATATTTTTATTGCGATGTTCTTGTAAATTGTAATGCCTTCTCTATCAGGTGGATTGGGTGGCCTAATTACAAGCTTGATCTGCCGCTGTTGTGATCCTTCTCCGTCCTCAGTGAAAAATAGGCAGCTGCCTGCCAGGCAGGCCAGGAAGAATGTGTCTCCTAACCACTAAAGACAGCTAGAATATATTTATAATGGGGGAACTGTCAAAGCAATTACTCCTGTATTGACTGAGGCCTTTGAAAAGTGGTTCTGGAGAAAAGGAAAGGGGAAAGAATGGCTTTTTACTATCCCTGAATGTATAAAACACAAATATCTTTTGACAAATGAAGAAAAAGGAACATTTTAGGTGAGACTGAACAGCATCTCAAAACAGCAAAAAAAAAAAAAAACAGCTTCTGTTCTTCTCATTTTGACAGCGACCTCAGAAATTGAATTGGCTTAATTGGACCTTGCAAAGGTTTCATCCACAGGTTTTACACAAAACTATTAAGGGCTGCTGCTTTTACCTGCAATTTTATGATCCCCCTTTCTTATAGCTGCACACTATATTATCAAAAGTATTGGGGCGCCTGCCTTTACACACACATGAACTTTAATGGAATCCCAGTCTCAGTCCATAGGGTTCAATATTGATTTGGTCCACCCTTTGCAGCTATAACAGCTTCAACTTTTCTGGGAAGGCTGTCCACAAGGTTTAGGAGTGTGTCTATGGGAATGTTTGACCATTCTTCCAGAAGCGCGTTGGTCAGGTCAGGCACTCATGTTGGAAGGCCTGGCTCGCAGTCTCCACTCTAATTCATCCCAAAGGTGTTCTATTGGGTTGAGGTCAGGACTCTGTGCAGGCCAGTCAAGTTCCTCCAACCCAAACTCACTCATCCATGTCTTTATGGACCTTACTTTGTGCACTGGTCCAAATCATTTGGCGCAGAGGGGGTTATGGTGTGGGGTTGTTTTTCAGGGGTTGTGTTTGACCCCTTAGTTCCAGTGAAGGGAACTCTTAGGGCATCAGCAAACCAAGACATGTTGGAAGCATTTGTGCTCCCAACTTTGTGGGAACAGTTTGGGGATGGCCCCTTCCTGTTCCAACATGACTGTGCATCAGTGCACAAAAGCAAGGTCCAGGAACTTGACTGGCCTGCACAAAGTCCTGACCTCAACCCGATAGAACATCTTTGGGATGAATTAGAGCGGAGACTATGAGTCAGGCCTTCTCACCCGACATCAGTGACTGAGCTCACAAATGCATTTCTGGAAGAATGGTCACACATTCCCATAGACACACTCCTAAACCTTGTGGACAGCCTTCCCAGAAGATTTGAAACTGTTATAGCTGCAAAGGGTGGGCCAACTCAATATTGAACCCTACGGACTAAGACTGGGATGACATTAAAGTTCATGTGCGTGTAAAGGCAGGTGTCACAATACTTTTGAAAAAATTGTGTATTTAAAGTGCATGTGAACCCAAAACCAAAAATGTTATATATTACTTATCAGTCCTTAGATGTGGTGGCTCCATTATTTTTTTAGTCTTTTTTTTTTTAAGGAAAGAAACACTGAAGTCCTAGTTGACCAAGTCAACACCATATCCCGAAAAAAGACATTGTAGAGAAAAAAGAAAACTAGTGGGACTTTAAAAGTGTTGAACCTTCTCTCAGTATAATTTTCAATACACAATCATTAGGAAAAATAAATCTTTATTGTACAAAACTTTAAAAATTGTGGGGGTTTACAAATCAGACAAACGGCGGAGGAGGGGAAAGGCAAAGAGAGCAGGGGGACACTAAAATTTACCGCCACGTCTCGCCACGAGCCTTATCAACCGGGATCATTCAATAAAACCTGGTCAGAATAATTTACTGCCATCTTGTGGGCTAAAACCAAAACAACCAAAAGGGGGCAGAAGGGCAAGGCCATATCGTCAGCTTATGAACATTAACCACTTAAAGTGGAGTTCCACCCAAAAGTGGCTTTAGAGCTTCCCGCTTTAGGGCTTTCTGACCCCTGACATCCCACATTTGGCATGCCATTTTTTTTGGGGGGGAGGGGGAGCGGGTACCTAGGTTTAACAGGTACCCGCTCCAACATCCGTTCGGGCTGCCTAGGCGGCGAAGTTCTCCTCTCCCCTCCCCTCCCTCCCTACAATCTTTTGGAACACGTCAGAGGTCCAAGAAGATTGCCCGTCCACTCAGGACGTGCAGCGCGACTCACGCATGCTGTCACAGCCGGGTGCCCACATTAGTGATGCCGGCGCCGGGGGGAGAAGAGGGAGAGAACTGAGGCTCCTGCCGGCCGCCTTGCTGGGTCGTGGGACAGGTGAGTGTGTGTTTATTAAAAGTCAGCAGTGACATTTTTTGTAGCTGCTGAATTTTAATAAACACAAAAAAGGGTGGGCTTTATGGACCAGTAGGTTTTACCCTCTTAATGACTAGGCTATTTTTTGCGATACGGCACTGCGTTACTTTAACCACTTAAGCCCCGGAAGATTTTACCCCGTTCCTGACCAGGGGGTATTTTGCGATTTGGCACTGCGTGACTTTAACGGACAATTGCGCGGTCGTGCGACGCTGTATCTAAACGAATTTGACGTCCTTTTTTTCCCCACAAACAGAGCTTTCTTTTGGTAGGAAATGATCACCTGTGCAATTTTTTGATCATGCGCTATAAACAAAAAAAGAGCGTCAATTTTGCAAAAATAACAATATTTTTCAAATTTTTTTATATGAAATTCCCCCCCAAAAAAATGTAAAAATGAAAATGTTTTAACATTTTCGGCCAATTGTTTTATGCTACATATGTTTGGTAAAAAAAAATTGCAAAAAGCGTATTTTGATTGGTTTGCGCAAAAGTTATCGCGTTTACTAACAAAGGGAAAGATTTCTGTCATTTTTGTTGTTTTTTTTTAACGCGTAATGGCGGCGATCTGCGATTTTTTTTGCGGTACTGCGACATTGGGGCGGACAGATCGGACCCTTGACTGACATTTTTGACACTTTTGGGGTTACCAGTGACATTACTACAGTAATCAGTGCTATACATATGCACTGTTACTGTAAAAATACACTGGTAGTGAAGGGGTTAACTTTATTTGAGAGGGAGGGGCTGTGTGTGTCCCTAGGGGCGTGATTCTAACTGTGATTGGCTGTGGCTTGAAGTGTAGGAACAATGATCAATGGTCCTACATAGTAGAACCGTATGATCACTGTTTCTGCACAGGGGAGAATGACAGGCGGCTTGTTTACACTAGCCGCCTGCCTTTTTCCCGCTGTCACGGACGATCGTGAGTGAGCGGCGGACATCGGGTCCGCCGCTCACACGCGCGGGGGGGTCCATGACCACGCGGGAGCGCGCCTCCGGCGGCGCGCGCTCGCTCCCCAGAGCCTCACAGGGTAGTGACGTACCGTTACATCACTTTGCCTGTGAGGGGCTGACCGCTGCAGTATATGTACTTACGGCGGTCGGCAAGTGGTTAATTGACAATTGTATGGTCATGCGACGCTGTACCCAAATAAAATGAATGTCCTTTTTTCACAGACATAGAGCTTTCTTTTGGTGGTATTTGATCACCTCTGCGTTTTTGTTTTTTTTGCGCTATAAACAAAAAAAGAGCGACAATTCAAAAAAAAGTAATATTTTTTACTTTCTGCTATAAAACATTCCCAATAAAAAAAAATTTAAAAATCAAATTTTTTCATCAATTTTAACAAATATGTATTCTGCCACATATTTTTGGTAAAAAAAAATCCCAATAATTGTATATTGATTGGTTTGCGCAAAAGTTATCACGTCTACAAACTAGGGGAAAGATTTATGTCATTTTTATTTTTTTTTTATTTTTTTTTTTACTAGTAATGGCGGGGATCGGTGATTTTTGCGGGACTGCGACATTGCGGCAGACAGATCGGACACCTAAGTGACACTTTTACTACAGCAATCAGTGCTAAAATAATGCACCGTTACTGTACTAATGACACTGGTAGGGAAGGGGTTAACACCAGTGACGATCAAAGGGTTAAGTGTGCTCCTAGGGGGTGCTTTCTAACTGTGTGGGGGATGGATTCACTGGATGAACACACAGACCTGTGTTCGTAAATAGGAGGAACACAGGAACACAGGATCCCTGTGTTCATCTCTGACAGAACAACGGTCTGTCTTGTTTACTTCTTTTCCATAGGGAGCGATCACAGGTGGCTGGGGGACCCGCTGATTGGCTCCCCCTCTGGCCAACAGGCGTGTGCATGCCTCCGGCGACGCACACCCCTCGCTATCTAATACACAAAGCGACATACAGGTATGTTGTTTAGCGTAATAGAGCCAACCTGTCGCTGCAAGACTACGGCGGCTGGTCGGCAAGTGGTTACTATGTACTACATCCAGAATGGTAAATCATCAAAGAGATATATAAAGGATCTAGTCCCAGACTTCACATCCATGGTCCTAAACTTTTTAAATCACATAGTAAGGCTATTGTGCCCTAAACAAATACAGATCTCTCCATACTCACAGATAGGATGTTAACATTTTTCTTTTACTTTATTTTAATCTGGTGATCCAGCCAATAAAACACTTCCTGTCTTATGGTGTCTCTGGTCTCCTGGAGGATCAACCGATCTACCTGTGGACATTAACCATCTGGGGAGAGGGCAGTGTTGGATACACTAGTCGATTTTAGATGGACTTGACTAACAGATTTTATTTTTCATTTTCGGATAAAGTTTTCACATATATTAAAGTGGAGTTTCGGCCTATTTTGCAACTTTAGTGATTCCTGGAGTGCTCGCTATGCTGATCAACAATTAGGCATTTTCAATTTTTTTCAGGGGTCCTGTACCTTATTTTCAGGGCATTTTTGATTGTACTTCCTCCTTATCCCCCCTCTGTGGCCACGGCCACCGACATCACTTCCGCCTTTGCATTGCATCCTGGGAGCTGTCATCACTCCCAGGAGGCTGGAATCAGGAAGAACTCCCAGAACACTCCCTGGAATCAGGAAGGACACAGCAGATTACACTGCGGCTTCAGATGCCCACATCCAAGATGGCCGCGCTCAGACAACGTTTTTAAAAGTAAGATTTTGACAAAAATCCAATACTATACACCTTGTAAGTATGAGAATAGCGGTTCTGTAAAAGGCGATGGATTCGTATTATGGGGGTATTTTTCGTTTAAAAAGGTATTTGTTGCTGGAACTCCGCTTTAATAAAAGCTTACTATTGTAAGCACCCATGTCATTGTTAAAGAAGAACTTTACCCATAACAAGCTGATAAAAAAATAATGGGCTCCATTCACAAAATCAGATTGCATGCAGTGTTTAGGTATTTTCCCAAATACTGCATGCGATCCTGAAAATGTCAATTCACTACTGCTTTATGCGGTTTTTACCACATGATGGGGACCTCTGATGTGATGGGGAACCTCTGATGTGATCAAAGGCCTTTGATGTGATGAGGGACCTCTGACATGAAAGGATGACTTTGAAAAGAAGGGGACATACTAAAACATTTAATGTGAAAATGGCTTAATGTAGCTTAATGTGTAATAAAGTGCCTAAACCATAACCAATTGCCCTGAAACTTTGCACAGACTAAGTTTTTAACTGTTCTAATATATCCTAGAAGTTTCATGTAGTTTGGTCTTCCAGGAGGCAAACTGGGGACATTAAGCTTGTTTTTTGGGGAGCTTAATGTGGCTTAACGTACAAAAAAGAGCTTAGATGTTAACCAATTTCCCCCAAACTTCACACAATAGAAGACTCTATTTGTGCTAAGATAGTCTGAAAATTTTAGCTCATTTGGTAAATCAAACCAAAAGTTATTCACATTAAGCTATTTTTGTACAATACTAAAACGTTTAATGTCCTTAGCTTAATGTGAAAAGAGCTTAATGTACCAAAATCTGCCTTAACCTCAACCAATTGTCCTGAAACTTTGCACAGCCAAAGTTCTGCACCTCCCAAAGCTATCCTGGAGGTTTCATCGATTTTGGTCTCCCACGTGGAAAACTGGGGACATTAAGCTCTTTTTTTGGGGTGCTTAATGTGGCTTAACGTACAAAAAAGAGCTTAGATGTGAACCAATTTCCCCCAAACTTGGCACAAAAGAAGAGCCTATCAATTCCAACATATTCTGAAAATTTCAGATCATTTGGTAAATCACACCAAAAGTTATTCACATTAAGCTCTTTTTGTACAATACTAAAACGTTTAATGTCCTTAGCTTAATGTGAAAAGAGCTTAATGTACCAAAATGTGCCTAAACCTCAACCAATTGTCTTGAAACTTTGCACAGCCCAAATTCTGCACTTCCCAAAGCTATCCTGGAGGTTTCATCGATTTTGGTCTCCCACGTGGAAAACTGGGGACATTAAGCTCTTTTTTTGGGGAGCTTAATGTGGCTTGACGTACAAAAAAGAGCTTAGATGTGAACCAATTTCCCCCAAACTTAGCACAATGGAAGAGTTTATCAATTCCAACATATTCTGAAAATTTCAGATCATTTGGTAAATCACACCAAAAGTTATTCACATTAAGCTGTTTTTAGCAATCATAAAAACACGTGGCTTAATGTGAAAAGAGCTTAACGTACCAAAATGTGCCTAAACCTCAACCAATTGTCTTGAAACTTTGCACAGCCCAAGTTCTGCACTTCCCTAAGATATCCTGGAGGTTTCATCGATTTTGGTCTCCCACGTGGAAAACTGGGGACATTAAGCTCTTTTTTTGGGGCGTTTAATGTGGCTTAACGTACAAAAAAGAGCCTATATGTGAACCAATTTCCCTCAAACTTGGCACAATAGAAGAGTCTGTCTATTCCAACATATTCTGAAAATTTCAGATCATTTGGTAAATCACACCAAAAGTTATTCACATTAAGCTCTTTTTAGCAATCATAAAAACGCATAGCTTAATGTGAAAAGAGCTTAACGTACCAAAATGTGCCTAAACCTCAACCAATTGTCTTGAAACATTGCACAGTCCAAGTTCTGCACTTCCCAAAGCTATCCTGGAGGTTTCATCGATTTTGGTCTCCCACGTGGAAAACTGGGGACATTAAGCTCTTTTTTTGGGGCGCTTAATGTGGCTTAACGTACAAAAAAGAGCTTAGATGTGAACCAATTTCCCCCAAACTTGGCACAATAGAAGAGTCTATCAATTCCAACATATTCTGAAAATTTTAGCTCATTTGGTAAATCTCACCAAAAGTTATTCACATTAAGCTCTTTTTGTACAATACTAAAACGTTTAATGTCCTTAGCTTAATGTAAAAAGAGCTTAACGTACCAAAATGTGCCTAAACCTCAACCAATTGTCTTGAAACTTTGCACAGCCCAAGTTCTGCACTTCCCTCAGCTATCCTGGAGGTTTCATCGATTTTGGTCTCCCACGTGGAAAACTGGGGACATTAAGCTCTTTTTTTGGGGCTTTTAATGTGGCTTAACGTACAAAAAAGAGCCTATATGTGAACCAATTTCCCTCAAACTTGGCACAATAGAATAGTCTATCAATTCCAACATATTCTGAAAATTTCAGATCATTTGGTAAATCACACCAAAAGTTATTCACATTAAGCTCTATTTTGCAATCATAAAAACGCATAGCTTAATGTGAAAAGAGCTTAACGTACCAAAATGTGCCTAAACCTCAACCAATTGTCTTGAAACTTTGCACAGCCCAAGTTCTGCACTTCCCTCAGCTATCCTGGAGGTTTCATCGATTTTGGTCTCCCACACGGAAAACTGGGGACATTAAACTCTTTTTTTGGGGAGCTTAATGTGGCTTAACGTACAAAAAAGAGCTTAGATGTGAACCAATTTCCCCCAAACTTGGCACAATAAGTAATAAGGCCACAGTAAGCTTCACAAAAAGCAAGCTAAATGCAGTGGTGGCTGGTGAAGTTTAAAGATGGGGGGGTGCAAGACCCCGCCCTTCTATTTTGACCCCTCCCATTTATAAGAAGCCCCACCCCTTATAGACTCCACCCATTTTGTCCCCTATATTTTGCTTGCGTGAACAAATTCTCCCAATATATCACATATTAAGGGGTCTCTCAGTACTAGTATATCCCATAATAGGGAGCAGGGGCCCTATTATGGGATATACTGTGAGAGACACCCTATTATGGGATACACTTACTGAGAGTGGCACAAACCCCACAGTACAGACCCCCTAGCACAAACCCCACAGTACAGACCCCCTAGCACAAACCCCACAGTACAGACCCCCTAGCACAAACCCCACAGTACAGGCCCCCTAGCACTAATCCCACAGTACAGGCACCCTTTCAATGTAGTGACCAGCGTACAGGCCCACTTTCAATGCAGTGACCAGCATACATGCCCCATTCAATGTAGTGACCAGCGTACATGCCCCCTTTCAGTGTAGTGACCAGCATACATGCCCCTTTCATCCATCCATCCAGCAATGGCATGGCATGGATGGCAGGCAATGGATGGCAATGGCATGGATGGCAGACAATGGATGGCAATGGCATGGATGGCAGGCAATGGATGGCAATGGCATGGATGGCAGGCAACGGATGGCAATGGCATGGCATGGATGGCAGGCAATGGATGGCAATGGCATGGCATGGATGGCAGGCAACGGATGGCAATGGCATGGCATGGATGGCAGGCAATGGATGGCAATGGCATGGCATGGATGGCAGGCAATGGATGGCAATGGCATGGATGGCAGGCAATGGATGGCAATGGCATGGATGGCAGGCAATGGATGGCAATGGCATGGCATGGCATGGATGGCAGGCAATGGCAAGGCATGCATTTTTTTTGTGGAGTGGACAGAGGCCTGAGGAGGAGGAGGACTGAGGACTTACCAGGCTGCTGCTGCACAGGGCTGGACTCGTCTCTCTCTTCTGACCCGAGGCCTGGATCCGAATGTGGTCTGCCGTCTGTCCACGAAGAAGGCCCGCCGCCGCCCGACCCGACTCCTGGTCTCCGTCTCCTCCTGGTCCTGGACTGGTCCTCCTAGTCAAGCGGCAACTCGGCGTCGGCGAGAGCTCTGAGCGGACGGGAGTCTTCTATCTTCTCTCAGCCGCGGGAAGGAATGGAACCCGGAAGGCGGAAGCGGTGATCGTGACGGGTGGGGCGGTGCACCGCCCCATGCGTCACGTGACCAGATGATGTCCTTCTGTGATTGGTCCAGGCTGGAGTCTGGACCAATCACAGCCAGGTGGGGGTGGCCAAGCGCTCTTTTCTGCACCCAGGTTACGCCCCCAGAAGGCAGCCAATCGGCGCCTCTTCTGGGTCATAAAGCCCACCCCCCCTTTAGCCACCACATAGGCCGGTCAGACCGGCGAACGGATTTTTTTTCCCTAACTTTATTGTTTTTTTGTCCTTTTTTTTTTTCTTTTTTTTTTAGGGGGGGGCGGCGCCCTGGCGCCCCCTATGCACGGGCCGTCACTGGCTAAATGTAAGCTCTTTTTACATTAAGCTGTTGACATTAAATGTTTTAGGAATGTAAAAGGAAGCTTAATGTGAATAACTTTTGGTGTGATTAACCAAATGATCTGAAATTTTCAGAATATGTTGGAATCGATAGACTCTTCTATAGTGCCAAGTTTGGGGGAAATTGGTTCACATCTAAGCTCTTTTTTGTACGTTAAGCCACATTAAGCTCCCCAAAAAAAGAGCTTAATGTCCCCAGTTTTCCGTGTGGGAGACCAAAATCGATGAAACCTCCAGGATAGCTTTGGGAAGCATAGGACTTGGGCTGTGCAAAGTTTCAAGACAATTGGTTGAGGTTTAGGCACATTTTGGTACGTTAAGCTCTTTTCACATTAAGCCATGCGTTTTTATGATTGCTAAAAAGAGCTTAATGTGAATAACTTTTGGTGTGATTTACCAAATGATCTGAAATTTTCTGAATATGTTGGAATAGACAGACTCTTCTATTGTGCCAAGTTTGAGGGAAATTGGTACACATCTAGGCTCTTTTTTGTACGTTAAGCCACATTAAGCACCCCAAAAAAAGAGCTTCATGTCCCCAGTTTTCCACATGGGAGACCAAAATCGATGAAACCTCCAGGATAGCTTTGGGAAGTGCAGAACTTGGGCTGTGCAAAGTTTCAAGACAATTGGTTGAGGTTTAGGCACATTTTGGTACATTAAGCTCTTTTCACATTAAGCCAATGCGTTTTTATGATTGCAAAATAAAGCTTAATGTTAATAACTTTTGGTGTGATTTACCAAATGATCTGAAATTTTCAGAATATGTTGGAATTGATAGGCTCTTCTATTGTGCCAAGTTTGGGGGAAATTGGTTCACATCTAAGCTCTTTTTTGTACATTAAGCCACATTAAGCTCCCCAAAAAAAGAGCTTAATGTCCCCAGTTTTCCGTGTGGGAGACCAAAATTGATGAAACCTCCAGGATAGCTTATGGAAGTAAAGAACTTGGGCTGTGCAAAGTTTCAAGACAATTGGTAGAGGTTTAGGCACATTTTGGTACGTTAAGCTCTTTTCACATTAAGCCACGTGTTTTTATGATTGCTAAAAACAGCTTAATGTGAATAACTTTTGGTGTGATTTACCAAATGATCTGAAATTTTCAGAATATGTTGGAATTGATAAACTCTTCTATTGTGCCAAGTTTGGGGGGAATTGGTTCACATCTAAGCTCTTTTTTGTACGTTAAGCCACATTAAGCTCCCCAAAAAAAGAGCTTAATGTCCCCAGTTTTCCACGTGGGAGACCAAAATCGATGAAACCTCCAGGATAGCTTATGGAAGTAAAGAACTTGGGCTGTGCAAAGTTTCAAGACAATTGGTTGAGGTTTAGGCACATTTTGGTACATTAAGCTCTTTTCACATTAAGCCAATGCGTTTTTATGATTGCAAAATAAAGCTTAATGTTAATAACTTTTGGTGTGATTTACCAAATGATCTGAAATTTTCAGAATATGTTGGAATTGATAGGCTCTTCTATTGTGCCAAGTTTGGGGGAAATTGGTTCACATCTAAGCTCTTTTTTGTACGTTAAGCCACATTAAGCTCCCCAAAAAAAGAGCTTAATGTCCCCAGTTTTCCACGTGGGAGACCAAAATTGATGAAACCTCCAGGATAGCTTATGGAAGTAAAGAACTTGGGCTGTGCAAAGTTTCAAGACAATTGGTTGAGGTTTAGGCACATTTTGGTACGTTAAGCTCTTTTCACATTAAGCCACGTGTTTTTATGATTGCTAAAAACAGCTTAATGTGAATAACTTTTGGTGTGATTTACCAAATGATCTGAAATTTTCAGAATATGTTGGAATTGATAAACTCTTCTATTGTGCCAAGTTTGGGGGGAATTGGTTCACATCTAAGCTCTTTTTTGTACGTTAAGCCACATTAAGCTCCCCAAAAAAAGAGCTTAATGTCCCCAGTTTTCCACGTGGGAGACCAAAATCGATGAAACCTCGAGGATAGCTTATGGAAGTAAAGAACTTGGGCTGTGCAAAGTTTCAAGACAATTGGTTGAGGTTTAGGCACATTTTGGTACATTAAGCTCTTTTCACATTAAGCCAATGCGTTTTTATGATTGCAAAATAAAGCTTAATGTTAATAACTTTTGGTGTGATTTACCAAATGATCTGAAATTTTCAGAATATGTTGGAATTGATAGGCTCTTCTATTGTGCCAAGTTTGGGGGAAATTGGTTCACATCTAAGCTCTTTTTTGTACGTTAAGCCACATTAAGCTCCCCAAAAAAAGAGCTTAATGTCCCCAGTTTTCCACGTGGGAGACCAAAATCGATGAAACCTCCAGGATAGCTTATGGAAGTAAAGAACTTTGGCTGTGCAAAGTTTCAAGACAATTGGTTGAGGTTTAGGCACATTTTGGTACGTTAAGCTCTTTTCACATTAAGCCACGTGTTTTTATGATTGCTAAAAACAGCTTAATGTGAATAACTTTTGGTGTGATTTACCAAATGATCTGAAATTTTCAGAATATGTTGGAATTGATAAACTCTTCTATTGTGCCAAGTTTGGGGGGAATTGGTTCACATCTAAGCTCTTTTTTGTACGTTAAGACACATTAAGCTCCCCAAAAAAAGAGCTTAATGTCCCCAGTTTTCCGTGTGGGAGACCAAAATCGATGAAACCTCCAGAATAGCTTATGGAAGTAAAGAACTTGGGCTGTGCAAAGTTTCAAGACAATTGGCTTAGGTTTAGGCACATTTTGGTACGTTAAGCTCTTTTCACATTAAGCCACGTGTTTTTATGTTTGCTAAAAACAGCTTAATGTGAATAACTTTTGGTGTGATTTACCAAATGATCTGAAATTTTCAGAATATGTTGGAATTGATAAACTCTTCTATTGTGCCAAGTTTGGGGGAAATTGGTTCACATCTAAGCTCTTTTATGTACGTTAAGCCACATTAAGCTCCCCAAAAAAAGAGCTTAATGTCCCCAGTTTTCCGTGTGGGAGACCAAAATCGATGAAACCTCCAGGATAGCTTTGGGAAGTGTAGAACGTGGGCTGTGCAAAGTTTCAGGACAATTGGTTGAGGTTAAGGCACATTTTGGTACATTAAGCTCTTTTCACATTAAGCTAAGGACATTAAATGTTTTAGTATTGTACAAAAAGAGCTTAATGTGAATAACTTTTGGTGTGATTTACCAAATGATCTGAATTTTTCAGAATATGTTGGAATAGATAGACTCTTCTATTGTGCCAAGTTTGGGGGAAATTGGTTCACATCTAAGCTCTTTTATGTACGTTAAGCCACATTAAGCTCCCCAAAAAAAGAGCTTAATATCCCCAGTTTTCCGTGTGGGAGACCAAAATCGATGAAACCTCCAGGATAGCTTTGGGAAGTATAGAACGTGGGCTGTGCAAAGTTTCAGGACAATTGGTTGAGGTTAAGGCACATTTTGGTACATTAACCACTTACCGCCCGCCCGCCGTCATATGACGGCGGGACGGTGCGGCTATTATCCTGGGCGGACGTCATATGACGTGACCCAGTAAATGCACGGCAGGCGCGCGATCGCGGGCGCGCCGCCGTGCACTGCCGGTGTCGGCGTGTCCCCGGGACACAGCCGGTCACCGGCAGGGGGGAAACAGCCAATAGGCATGGCTGTTTCCCACGTGATCGGCTGTGTTCCAATGACACAGCCGATCACAATGGAGGCGGCCGGGAGATGACCGCGCATGCGCGATCGGGAGCGCGCAGCGCGGTCATGTCGGTGGCACTGTGTTCCGTAGGAACACAGCTGTCACCGGCGGTAGTAAACAGTCACTGACAGTGACTGTTTACTATGTGATCGGCTGTGAATCCATTCACAGCCGATCACAAAATGTAAACACAGAGCAGTAACTGACTGTTACTAGCTCTTCTCCCCTCACACAGTTTCCAGTATGAGGGGAGCAGAGCTAGAAATAGTGAGTTACTGCTCTGTACACATGTAAAAAGTAAAATCACACTAAAATCACAGTAATAAAGGTCCCCACACAGTCCCCAGCCCCCCCCAATGTCACCTGTCGCCCAACAGTCACCTCATCAGTGCCCAGAAATTGACACCCATAACGTTCACATGTGAGCGCAGCGATCGCGGGCAAAATCACCGCGATTCTGCCCGCGATCCGGAAATCATTGCAAATTGCGGGACGCCTGTGCGTTGCCCGTGATTTGCAATAGCACCCCAAACGCTGTGCGATGTTGCCGCCATTTCCGCCTGCCAAATCGCAGTAACATCGCGCAAACATCGCATGACGCCCAAAAAAGTACAAGAGTTTCTTTGGGGCGTCATGCGTTGTTTGCGTGATGTTACCGCGATTCGGCAGGCGGAAATCGCAGCAACATCGCACAGCGGGCAACGCACAGGCGTCCCGCCATTTGCAATGATTTCTGGATCGCGGGCAGAATCGCAGTGATTCTGCCCGTGATCGCTACACTCACATGTGAATGTAGCCTAAAGTTCACCGGTCACCAGAGACTGCCATCAGTACCGCCGTGCACCATCGCCCGTCACCTGTCACCCATCAGTGACCATCGCCCCGTCACCTGTCACCCCATCAATCACCGTCACCTGTCACCCCATCAGTCATCGTCATCTGTCACCCCATCAGTCATCGTAACCTGTCACCCCATCAGTCACCGTCACCTGTCACCCCATCAGTCATCGTCACCTGTCACCCCATCAGTCACCGTCATCTGTCACCCTATCAATCATCGTCACTTGACACCCCATCAGTGATCGTCACTTGTCACCCCATCAATCATCGTCACATGTCACCCCATCAGTGATTGTCATCTGTCACCTCATCAATCATCGTCACCTGTCACCTCATCAATCATCATCACCTGTCACCCCATCAGTCATCGTCACCTGTCACCCCATCAGTCATCGTCACCTGTCACCCCATCAGTCATCGTCACCTGTTTGCCATATACATGCAATCACTTACTGACCGCCTAACGACTATATGCGTCGGCCATTAAAAGCTAAATACTGGGGTTATGGCAGAAGATAGCCCCCATAACCCCGGTATTTTTTGAAACGGCGGGCGGTCGGCTTTCAGATAAGGGTGGTCCCAGTGGCGGATTCGCCGCGGAATTACCCTTACGGTGCAGGGGAAGAGGTGCCCCCTCCTGCCGCGTCCCAGACGTTTTCCCAGCTTACCGGACCCGCCGGCAGCGGGGATAAATTCCGGTCCCGGATCCTCAGAGACAGGAAGTCGAGTGAGGGCAAGATGGCCCTCACTCAACTCTATGGTCTTGGAGGACCGGAGCTACGTCAAAAGATGTTGCCTAGCAACCGGTTTAAAGGGCCGCTTTTTTTTTTTGCTTTTTTTTTTTTCCTCTTTCAACAATTTTTTTTTTTTTTTTCTTTTTTAGTGTAGTTGTGAGGTGTGAGGTCTTTTTGACCCCAGATCTCACAATAAAGAGGACCTGTCATGCCTATTTCTATTACAAGGGATGTTTACATTCCTTGTAATAGGAATAAAAATTATCAAAACATTTTTTTTTTTTAAACTGTGTAAAAATAAAAAAATAATAAATAAAATAAATAGGAAAAAAAAAAAAAAAAAAAAAATTAAAGCGCCCTGTCCCCGTTAGCTCGCGCGCAGAAGCAAACGCATACGCAAGTCCCGCCCACATATGTAAACGGTGTTCAAACCATACATGTGAGGTATCGCCGCGATCGTTAGAGCGAGAGCAATAATTTAAGCCCTAGACCTCTTCTGTAACTCTAAGCTAGTAACCTGCAGAAATTTTTAAAATGTTGCCTATGGGGATTTTTAAGTACCAATGTTTGGCGCCATTCTGTGAGCATGCGCAATTTTGAAGCATGACATGTTGGGTATCTAATTACTCGGCGTAACATTATCGTTCACATTATGGAAAAAAAATTTGCTAAATTTACTGTTTTCTTCTTTTTTAGATCAAAAAAGTGATTTTTTTTCAAAAAAATCGCATTTGGAAGACTGCTGCGCAAATATGGTGTGATAAAAAATATTGCAACGATCTCCATTTTATTCTCTAGGGTCTCTGCTAAAAAAAAATATATAATGTTTGGGGGTTCCAAGTAGTTTTCTAGCAAAAAAATGATTTTAGCTTGTAAACACCAAGTGTCAAAAATAGGCCCAGTCTTAAAGTGGATAAATGGACAACTTTGTGTAAAGCGCTACTTGGATGTTAAGCCTATGTATGTGGCCAGGCTGTGAAAAAGTGTTACACATGTGGTATCGCCATACTCAGGAGGAATAGCAGAATGTATTTTGGGGTGCAATTTTTGCTATGTACATGCTATGTGTTAGAAATATTGCATAAATGGACAGCTTTGTGTAAAAAAAAATGTGTTTTCATTTTCTTTCCACATTTTCCAAAAACTTGTGGAAAAAAATGACATATTCAAAAGACTCATTATGCCTCAAAAATTATACGTTGGGGTGTTTGCTTTCCAAAATGGGGTCATTTTATAGGGGTTTCCATTGTCCTGGTGCTCCAGGGCCTTCAAAAGTACGATAGGTTGTCAGGAAATTATATGTGAAATTTGTGCTCCTAGAATGCCGGACGGTGCTGGTTGGATGTTAGGCCTCTGTATGTGGCCAGGCTGTGAAAAAGTCTCACACATGTGGTATCGCCATACTCAGAAGGAGTAGTAGAATGTGTTTTGGGGTGTAGTTGCAAGTATACATGTGCTGTGTGAGAGAAATAACCTGTTAATACGGCAATTTGTAAAAAAAAAATAAAATAAAAAAAAAAATCTTCATTTTGCAAAGCATTGTGGGAAAAAATTACAACTTCAAAAAACTCACCATGCCCCTTATTAAATACCTTGGAATGTCTACTTTCCAAAAAGGGGTCATTTGGGGGGTATTTGTACTTTCCTGACTTTTTAGTGTCTCAAGAAATGAGATAGGCCTTCAGTACATCAGGTGTGATCAAGTGTGATCAATTTTCAATGATTCACACCATAGCTTGTGGACTCTATAACTTTCACAAAGACCAAATAATATACACTTACTTGGGTTATTTTTACCAAAGATAAGTAGCAGTATAAATTTTGGCCAAAATTTGTGAAGAAAAATTACTAATTTGCAAAATTTTATGACAGAAACAAAGAAAAATGCGTTTTTTCACAATATTTTCAGTCTTTTTTTATTTATAGCACAAAAAATAAAAAACCCAGTAGTGATTAAATACCATCAAAAGAAAGCTCTATTTGTGTGAAAAAAAGGACACAATTTTTGAATGGGTACAGTGTTGCATGACTGAGTAATTCTCAGTCAAAGTGTGAGAGCGCTGAAAGCTGAAAATCGGTCTGGGCAGGAAGGGGGTGAAAGTGCACTGTAGGTAAGTGGTTAAGCTCTTTTTATATTAAGCCGTGGACATTAAACGTTTTAGTATTGTAAAAAAATAGCTTAATGTGAATAACTTTTGGTGTGATTTACCAAATGAGCTAAAAATTTCAGACTATCTTAGCATCAATAGAGTCTTCTATTGTGTGAAGTTTGGGGGAAATTGGTTAACATCTAAGCTTTTTTTTGTACGTTAAGCCACATTAAGCTCCCCAAAAAACAAGCTTAATGTCCCTTGTTTGCCTCCTGGAAGACCAAACTACATGAAACTTCTAGGGTATATTAGGAAAGTTAAAAACTTAGTCTGTGCAAAGTTTCAGGGCAATTGATTATGGTTTAGGCACTTTATTACACATTAAGCTACATTAAGCCATTTTCACATTAAATGTTTTAGTATGTCCCGAAAAGAAGGTGGGGCTCCGATGTGATGGGGGACCTCTGATATGATGAGGGACCTCTGATGTGATGAGGGACCTCTGACATGAAAGGGTATCTCTGAAAAAAAGAGGGGGCACTGATGTGATGGGGAACCTCTGATATGATGAGGGACCTCTGACATGATGGGAACCTCTGATGAGATCAGGGGCCTTTCATGTAATGAGCGACCTTTGACATGAAAAGGTGACTCTGAAAAGAAAGGGGGCTCGGATGTGATGGGGGAACTTCTAATATAAAGGGGGATTCTCATGTGATGAGAGGACCTGTGATGTGAAGGGGTCCTTCTGATGTGAAGTTAAAGTGGAGTTCCGGCCTCGGGAACTATTTTTCAATAAAAATACCCCCGGGACAGTCAGGGCTAGTACATTCCATAATGGATAGCCTCTGAACTGTCCTGGGTTGCACTCACCTTTTAAAAGAAATACTTACCTTGAAAATGTCTTGTCCAGCGCTGCCATCTCAGGTGTGGGCAGCTGAAGCCAGTGCGTCCTCTTCTGCGTCCTCTTCCGTGTCCTCTTCGGTCCCACAATGCCCTGCACCGGCCCCGCTCGTCAGTTCTGGTGCAGGCGCGTCATTCCTGCACAGCTTCTGGGCATGCCCAGAAGCTGTTTAGCAGGGAATGACGTGCCTGCACCGGAACTGACGAGCGGGGACGGCGCAGGCGCATTGATTCCTGGGAGCGATGACGTTCAGCTCGCAGGAGTCAATGCAAGCAGGAAGTGACGGCGTGGTCCGCGGCCGCAGAGGGAGACAGTGGAAGAAAGGTAAGTATATTTTCTTCAATAACAAGGTAAGTAAAGGAAAAAAAAAAACAATCGTCATTATCCATTTCTTTTTCAGGTGAATGTCAGCAAGTGGATGGCCAAAAGTCATTTTTGGGGCCGGAACTCCGCTTTAATTTCTTCAAGGCAGTTGTGAGCATTGTCCCAGGCTCAGATCATTGAAAAATTACATCTATATCAATGCCTTGATATTTTGCATACTTTTAAAGAGTGCCGCTACAATATAAGATTGAAAACAGATGCTGGGGGTGTTGGGATTTACAGTAGTAAAGGTCAAAGTGCAGTACATACTGTCACTGCAGTTACTTCTGTTGCACACAAAAACAAAAATCCCAAAACGCTCATCACCTGGAATTGTCATGTTCTGTGACAGGTTTAAGAATTCCTAACAGGCAAAAAAATGTGAAACTATGAACACTTCAACCTTAATATCCCAATTTCACACATGGATGGATTCAGTAAAGTGTGAAAGGATGCTTATGGGAAAATCCCTAGGTGGTGCGTTTATAAAGCTGCTGTAGCTTGGGATGGGAACAAGATGAAGCTGTATGTGCATAACAAACTTAGTAACACTCTGCCCAACAACGTCCCGGATTAAATAGGCCGACTTGAGCTGAATAGCTGGACTTACACAGCGCTTGTTACAGCAAACCAACCGTTTCATTTAAAGGGCCTTTAACCTGGAATGTAAATTGGGTTCTATATGAGGATTACTAGATGTGGAGCTGCATTGCAGACTTATAAATCCTGTCTTTCCCGTAGTTAGTAAACGCAATAACTTTTGCGCAAACCAATCAAAATATGCTTATTGCGATTTTTTTTACCAAAAATATGTAGCAGAAAACAAATTGCCCTAAAATGGTAAAACATTTTGGCTTTTACATTTTTTCTTTTTGAGAATTTCATATAAAATTTTTTTAAAAATATTGTTATTTTTTCAAAATTGTCGCTCTTTTTTTGTTTATAGCACAAAAAAATAGAAATCACACAGGTGATCAAATACCACCAAAAGAAAGAGAAAGCTCTGTTTGTGGGAAAAAAAGGACCTCAATTTCATTTGGGTACAGCGTCGCACGACCGCGAATTGTCCGTTAAAGTCACGCAGTGCCGAATCGCAAAATAGGCCCTGGTCTTTGAGCAGCCAAATCCTCCGGGGCTTAAGTGGTTAAAGGGACGCAATTAATGCAATGCAAATATATGCCGATCAGCCATGCCATTATCACCACCCATCATACCCCTTGAGGCATGGACTCCACTAGACCCCTGAAGGTATATCTGGCACCAAACTGTCAGCAGCAGATCCTTTAAGTCCTGTAAGATGCGAGGTGGGGCCTCCATGGATTGGACTTGTTTTTTCAGCACATCCCACAGATGCTTGATTGTATTGAGATGTGGAGAATTTGGAGGCCAAGTCAGCACCTTGAACTTGTTGTGTTCCTCAAACCATTCAAATTCATCAGCCCAGGTAACCTTTTTCCATTGCTCCATAGTCCAGTTCTGATGCTCACATGCCAATTGTAGGCGCTTTGTCTGTGGACACAGGTCACCATAAGCACTCTGACCAGTCTGTGGCTGTGCAGCCCCAAACACACCAAATTACAATGCACTGTGTGCAGGGCTGCTGTTAGAAATCACAGGTCCCTGTACAGCCTAGCTGAGAGGGCCGCCATCCCTCCTTCAAAAATCCTGATATCGATCCGATTTGATCAGCCGACGGGAAAGGAGAGGAGGAATGCCGGAAGTTCTGCGGGGGGAGGGGACACTCAATGGGGCCGGACAGCAGGTGAAAGATCCAAGAACTGATTCCCCTGCAGCGCAGAGGGAGAAAGAGGAACAGAAGCTGGTAGCACTGCAGGGGGATCCACAAGAGTCACGAGTGTCAGCAATAAGGCAGTAAAGCCCGTCCTCTTGCTCGGCAGGTGCCCGAGCCCCTCTTTTCAATTGATTGGGACCAGTAGAGGGTGGCCGGCTGTACTGCCTCATCAGTGGTCCTAACTATGTGCTCTGACCCCTTTCTATCTGAACCAGCACTCACTTTTTCAGCAATTTGTGGCCACAGAGGATTACAATATATTTATGTGAAATCTCTTAGGAGTAAAAATATTAAAGTGACTGTAAAGGCTCAAGGTTTTTTACCTTCACGTATTTTATGCATGAAGGTAAAAAATATTGTGTGTGCAGCAGCCCAACCCCCCTCCCCAATACTTACCTGAGCCCAATCTTCCTCCAGCGATGTGCATGGGAGTCTCAGCTCTGCCGGGTCTCTACATCCTCATTGACGAGAGCCATTGGGAGCGAGCTTGCTTGGGTTCCCCCATAGCAAGCTGCAGGAGGGAGGAGCCAGGAGCACCAGCGGGGGGGACCTGAGAAGAGGAGGATTGCGACTACTCTGGGCAAAACCACTGCACAGAACAGTTAAGTCGTTTGTTATTTTAAAAAAATTATATCATTTTGAATCCTCAGTGTATCCTTGACACTCATTTACACTTCAATTATATTTCTGGCATAAAGCATGGCATTTTTTTTTTTTTTTTTTAATGTTACATTTAAATGTCACATTTTTTAAAAAGGCTGACTTGTCTAAACACTATAATTTAAAACAAAAATGTGTGTGTCAGGGAAAATAAAAAACAAAAGTACATCCCTGACATACATGCACATTTCCCCCTGTTTTATCCTTTTACAAACACTGTGCATACAGAAAAATACCTGTTGCCTTGCCAGAAATCAAGTGGGCTCCTAGCTTTCGGTTTGAGCTGACAAAACAAGTACCTCTGCGGTACTTAAAGGGTTAGTTCACCTTTACCAAAAATAATATTGCAGGTAAGGACTGGAGTGTTTACTTCTCAGTTTACTGGTCTTCCTACGTTAGGAGGGTTGGATTGCAATGAGAAGAAGTAGAAAATGCTGCAGTGTTAGTGGAAGTAAACAATCCTCTTGCTTGGTGGTCAGTGGAAGTAAAAAAGTTATATAATGCCTGTGGTCAGTAAGAGAATAAATAGTGCCCCATCATTGGTGTTAGTTGGTGGATTAGTGTCCCGTCATTGGTATCAGTGGGAGGAATAGTGCCCTATCATTGGTATTAGTGGGAGGAATAGTGCCCCATCATTGGTATCAGTGGGAGGAATAGTGTCCCATCATTGGTATCAGTGGGAGGAATAGTTCCCCATCATTGGTGTTAGTGGGAGGAATAGTTCCCCATCATTGGTATTAGTGGGAGGAATAGTGCCCCATCATTGGTATCAGTGGGAGGAATAGTGTCCCATCATTGGTATCAGTGGGAGGAATAGTGCCCCATCATTGATATCAGTGGGAGGAATAGTGCCCCATCATTGGTATCAGTGGGAAGAATAGTGCCCTATCATTGGTATTAGTGGGAGGAATAGTGCCCCATCATTGGTATCAGTGGAAGGAATAGTGCCCCATCATTGGTATCACTGAGAGGAATAGTGCCTCCCAGCAGTGGGAGGAATAGTGTCCCAAGGGCTGGATGAAGGCAAGCAAAGAGCTGCATCTGGATTGCAAATTTCAGTTTTGGAGGCCACCGGAAGGCCTCATTCAGACTGATTGGTCTTCAGTGAGACTTTTCATTTTGAAGGGCACACCAATGTACCAATATACAAAGTATTAGCAGGCAATTCACCCACAGCTTGTCGCTGTGGTGAACTGCATTATAAAGCAAGGGTTAAGTGCCTAAATGTGGCCTTAGCCTTAGGCTACATGGAATATTTGTAACATATCAGCCTAAAAAAATGTCTTCAAGGGAAAATCGCTGTGTTGTGCTACTATTACAGATTGTTGGGGATTGCTGTTAGCCTAATGAGACTACAGTACAACTCCACCTGTGGGGAAGATTCAGAACCTTATCCATATTTTTATTGCTGTCTGTGTCCTTGTTGGGAAGATTACCCTCACTCATCTAGTTGTCACCAGGACAGGAAGTAACAGTAGAGATATAAGGAGTGGATTTGGCAAACTCTATTTTGATTGTGTTTGCCTTTCAGTCCAAATGTTCCCATTCCTACCCTGTGCCCCCCAATAATATATCTAAAGTAGACATGTGCAGAACAGAAAAGATAGTTTTGTTTCATTTCAGATAAATTTGTTATGGTACTAATTTTGTTTAGTTGATTCCTTTCAGAATTACTTTAGTTTCTTTTAGTTTTGTTTCATTTATTACGTTTTCTAACAAATTCCATATTTTTGGAACAATTCAAATTACGATCAGTCAAAAAATGATGGACCGATTCTGTGTGAAGAATAGCTGGTTGTTAATGAGTGGGCTGGCAAGCCGGCAGCTGCGTCCCTAACAACCAGTGACTCATCAGCTGTGAGCAGACTTCCCCGCTGAAACTTGAAATGTAAACAAAAGAATTCCGGCAATGAAAAATGCAGAAAAAAAAAGCATGGGGTCCCCCTAACACCCAATCCATCCTAGGCTCTTTGGGTCTGGAATGGATTTCAAGGGGAACCCCATGCCAAAATTAAAAAAAAAAAAGAAGGGAAATGGGTCCGCTCAAAATCCATACCAGACCCATATTCGAGAATGAAGTCCGGCAGGCCAGGAAAAGGCCTCTTCCTCACAAAGCTGTACATAGTACCTCTATTCATTCACCAAAAAAGTATAAAAAAAAAGTAAAGAAAAACACAACAGTTTTTGACAAGTCCTTTATTAAAAAACAAACAAATAAATAAACGTCCCCCGAAGTAGATCCAACATAAATCCCGATGCCCGCTGCTAGATATATGCAAATATAAATTCAGACAATTTTTGGTTATTCTGGGATTCGGATGTATTCCAATTTTTATTCAGAATGATTTAGTAATACATTTTGTTGAAGTTCATTTAATTTTGTTTCGTATACAACAAAAATTTGGCAGAATTTATATTCGGACAGGAATCAAGTTGCACGTGTCTAATCTAAAGGCCCGTACACACGTACCGATCGTCGGCATACAAACGTCGGTGGACGAAGGATCTGCCGATTGTACGCGTGTTAGTATGGTGCCTCCGACAGATGTCTGCGCACAATCCGCGGACAAAAGTCTTTCGTGCAAACATGAAAATATTTGTATGCCGACACCAGAACGGACGATTGTTCGCCTGTCAGTACACAATTCGGCCGACAGACCGCAGATTTGCAAGACTGGGCATGCTCAGAAAATAGAAAACACAGGGAAAGTTAACCATTACATGACATCACTTCTGCAGTCGGCGGACAAAATTCTTGTGCTGTCCTTGTGCTGTCTTTGCACTTTTCAGCAGACACCGACATCCCGGGGAGAAAAGAGGAACATTTGTAAGCCGACCATCGGTACGTGTGTACGGGGCTTAAAGCCCGAACTTCTCTTTCTAGTTTTGGATGGAGTGGTGGGTGTTACAAACGCCTGCAAGCTTTGAATTGTCACCAGCGATGGAATAGGAGTGAAGAAATGTCAGCACACTGAGGATTCCTCGAAAGGGTCCAAAGCTTTATTCCG
The DNA here is from genome assembly GCF_965119305.1 of Pelophylax lessonae. Taxonomy (NCBI): domain Eukaryota; kingdom Metazoa; phylum Chordata; class Amphibia; order Anura; family Ranidae; genus Pelophylax; species Pelophylax lessonae. Next base: position 687,383,407 of record NC_138769.1, on the reverse strand, counting down.
TGGTCACATAATAAATATACAGCAACGTTTCGGAGCCAAGCAGGGCTTGGCCCCTTGCCTGGCTCCAAAACGTTGCTGTATATTTATCATGTGACCATAGAATAAAGCTTTGGACCCTTTTGAGGAATCCTCAGTGTGCTGATGACATTTCTTCACTTTGATTATCCTTGGTTTCCAGCCTATGGTCATTACAGCACCCAGCATCACTGAACAGCCGGTTTTCTTCAATGTGTGTGTGGGGAATATTGCGTTTGGAATAGGAGTGCCTCCCAATGGTGACAATCTTCCTGTTAGGTCTACAGAACAGGTAGTGAATACTCCCCATATCAATACAGATGGCCCCTGAAAGGGCTTTTAACCATTCCCTATTGTATTTAGTCTTTAGTCTTGACTTTGGATATATTTTATAGCAGGGCAGACACAGGCAGTAACACTCTCTTGCTGACTGGTTTAGGTTTTTACAAGCCTTCCCACCTTGGGAAGCTGAGACCATTGTTAATAAGTTAAATTTCCAAAAAGCTCTGCCATTACAAACTATAGAAAAGTTTTTGCTCAGACCAGGGCAGTTTTTTAAGGGACTAGAGAAAGACAGTTTCCAATGATTCAAGTGACCTAAATAGTGACCCTTAAGGGAGTTTTGGAGATTCTTCCCTGGGACTCAAGCTAACGTGCATTGTCAAAAAAGTGAGTGGAAAGTAGCTAAGTAATACATAAAAGGAAAGCCCCTTTGTGAATTCACCACACAGAGCTCTATGCTTGTCTGAGCAATGTGTCCTAAGACAGTGCACACTTGTGTATTGTTATGACAGCAAGCTACTGACAAATTTATTTTCCCTGTCTGTCTACTTATCAGACGCCCAGGAATAACAATCTAAAGCATTGTACAATGCCAAGTGCAATTCTCCTCTATGTGTAACAACAAGTGGGAGAGGACCACTCTCGGTTTAATGTAAACATGTCCAAAGGTTATCTGACGGACCTTTTGGTGTGATTTCACTCCCGGGAGAATGTCCTGAGAATCCGATCACCCAAAATGTCACCATAGTAGTGATAATATTTCTTGCATAGCTTATCTGACTTCCTCCTCTAGTAAAGCTACAAATAAAAGCACAGAATTCTGACAATATTAAAGTAATGTAAACCATATTTAAACCCAAGAACAAAAATATAACATATTGTGGTTTACTAGTCTTTACATGTTGTGGCCACAATACAAAATCTTTGGAGAAGAAATGTTATAGTCCTAAACTGGTGTCTTGATTTGGACTACAAACGTCAAACTTGTCTTTCAGTGCCATCCAATCAGGTTCTTAGAGCATGTGATCATATGGTCTGGGGGCCAAACACAATTAACTAGCCATTTTATGGTAGGGAACATTTATGTGGGCTAATTAAAGTATTCCATGCAAAACCTGCCATGGTGCCTGACTGTTGGGCTTGGTCTATTTTGCGTGTTCCTAATAGACATTGTTTATTCATTTGTTGCACTTTGTAACACCTTTTTTGCATCTTCCATCATCAGCTTCCCTTGCAGGTCTCAACATTTGATAACATGACATTTCAGAGCCATATAGAAAATTGGTGGCGGAAGACTTCTGTCTGAAAAATGCTATTTTTGCAGGTCTGAACAAAAAAACTCTATAGTGTCCAGTATGTGTCACTGGCTGTTGCGTCAGCTCTGATCAATGTATGAACAGTGAAGTACACTATATTGTCAAAAGGCAGGTGTCCCAAAACGATTGACAATATAGTGTATGTCCACTCAAAGCAACCAGATGTGGCCATACTTGTATCTCTGTAATCAGAAAATCTCTTGCTCCATGCTCATTGGAGCACTCTATCTCTGACACAACAGAGAATATCTTAGACCACAGTAGAGAGACCACCACTTGCACAGATAGAGCCAGAGTCCCTTTCTAAAGAGTTCTGGTAGGGCATAGGGTTTTTTACTCAGACTGTGGTTGCTTTCTAAAGATAACAAACAGTGAGACTTCACACACCTTTTGATTTGATGCATCTGGAATGTATTTAGAATGTAACTGAAATAAAAGATCAATTGTTACTCACTGTATCTCAGGTACCTCTCAACAATCTGCCACCTTCTCAGTTGTGGGTGTTAGCATGTACAGTCTACTTTCTTCACTGCAGGTGGCGCTGAACCACAGCGGCTTTGCAGAGGGAGAGGGAGTCAAGAGGAACATGGATACGCTATGGTTTCCTAGGTCACTGGGGGAAAGCTATCCGAATGGATGCTGGCAGCCCATGTGACTCAGTGGCCATCTTGGGTCAGGCAGGGTCTATTTAGTACCCTGGCTCCCAGGCTTGGAATGCATTTCACATATGGGTAGTGTAGGGACAGGTCACCTGTCTGTCAGGGACAGTAATTAGTGTCAGGGAGAAGTTCAAGATGAGTAGGGAAAGAGCAGGGACATGCCATCCTTCCTTGAAGCCTCCCCATTTTGGTACGTACTGGCCATGCCTCATTCTACCCCCTGAGATAGATGCTGTCAGTGAACCTGAGACCTACTGCTATGTCCTTCACTGCAGCATTCTGTGAGTGCGCCCAACTGAGTTGTCTTTCAGGTAGTTGGGCTTTCTTGAACGTTAAAGCGGAGTTCCGGGCACAGATCTCATTTTTTGATGAACATACCCCCGGGACAGTCAGGGCTAGCACATTCCACAATGGCTAGCCTCTGATCTGTCCCGGTTCGCACTTACCTGCAAGAAGAAATACTTACTTTGAAAATTTCTTCCACAGCGTTTCCATCTCTCTTGTGGGCAGCTGAAGCCGGCGCGGTCCTCTTCGGTGTCTTCTTCCGCATCTTCTTCTCCCAGAATGCGCCGCACCGGCCCCTCTCGTCACTTCCGGTGCGGCGCCGCATTCCTAAACAGCTTCTGGGCATGCCCAGAAGCTGTTTAGCAGGGTAATGCGGCGTCGCCCGGAAGTGACGTGCGGGGCCGGTGCCGTCGCATTGATTCCTGGGAGCGATGACGTTCAGCTCCCAGGAATCATCGCGAGGCAGGAAGTGACGGGGTGAGCCGCGGCGCTGGAGGAGGAAGTACCCTGAGGTGAGTATATACGATCTTCGATTACAAGGTGAGTGTACAAAAAAAAAAAAATAACTATCCAATTCCTTTTCAGGTTATGTGTAGCTAGCGGAGGGGCACAAAAAAAAAAATACCGATTTTGTGCCCGGAACTCCGCTTTAACTTTATTGCAGTCCTATATCCTGCAAATGAACTCCAAAACAAATCCACATACCATAGTTGGGAACTGCTTTCCGCTGTTCAGTAGAACTTAACAACATCCAGCACTGTTGAGGACACTCTGCCAGGCCCCTATTTCACCCCCTGCTGGGGTTTAATCATAGAGATGTCACATCTAAGCCCCAGCAGGGAACATACTGCATCAGAAAGATGCTGGATGAAGTGCCCTCAACAATGCTGGAGCAAAGAAATGCTTATATGCCTTTTATAATAGTAGTATACAGTAAACCCCCCTCCATTGCGGGGGTTACGTTCCGGACCCAGCCACGAAAAGTGAAAATCCGCGAAATAGAAAAACCATATTAAAATGCATTGTAGGCATGTTTTTTTTACTGTCACTGTATGTGTAAAAGCATTTTAAGGTCTTTAAACACACTTTTAAAACAATAGAAACTCATTTAAACACATAAAAGATACTGAGAGACATAGCAAGAGCTATGGAAAACACAAAATTATTTTATTCTTAATGATTTATATAGTAAAATAACATTACAAAAAAAAAAACGCAATATACCGGGACCGCAAAAACTGAACCGCGATGGAGCGGGGGTTTACTGTACATGGTGCAGCTATGATATGTGTAAAAGTTGAACTGGACTCTAAAATAATATTCATAGATGTTTCTTTTCTCAAACAAGTCCCACATTATGTACTTATTAATAATGACACAGATTAATCTCCAGTAAAACTGGCTGTTTATTTAGCCCCGGTTCACACTACTGCGTGTGCGGGGTTCGCATGTCATGTCGGAGCGCACTGCTCCGACATTACATGCGATCAGCTGTGCGGTGCGAGTTTAGCCATACAGTTTGTATGGCTAAATTTGCATCGCACCCGCAGCAAACACGCACAGGAGGCATTTTTGCTGCCGCATCAGGATCGGATCGCACAGCGGTTCACACTTGTGCGATCCGATCCTGTGCGAACTGCACGATCGCACTGCGATATGCGGATCGCATATGGCAGTGTGAACTGCCGGGGGTGCGTGTGCAATGCGGGAACAGGCTGCGAATTCGCAGCCTTCCCGCATCGCATCAGTGTGAACCGAGCCTTAAACATACAAAGTAATTTGGTAAAAGCTGAGCTAACACATTTATGAGTCTGTCACTGATTCTACAATATTATTTAAAATCCACTTTTCATCTGGCGCTAAAGTGACCGAACATAGAAAAATACAGATATGAACACTGGCCCTGCAATGTATGTAGCTATTTTGTCAATACACTTGTGCTGATTTGATGTATAGCCTAATTTATCATTTAATTGCACTAGATTATATTTTGGATCTGACGAATGGAAGAATGATGTCATTGACAGAAATTAAAAATAAATTATTCATCACATTGATTGGCTAAGCATGATGCTGACCACATGATTATAATAATACATCTACACCAGTGCATTTTGTTCCTGTGGTTGGGGATTTTTTTTTTAGTTTTATTGAATATAAAAGACATGAATACATGCATAGTTGCAGTTTCGATACATCGAGCATATAACAAGAGTGTCAGTCATACAGGAAAACAGAGGATGAAGTGCAGGCAATTGGTCAGATTACATAACAAATATTCATCAAGCAACTGTATGCATTGCAAGGGTATAGTTATTAGTTTAAGAAACTAGAAAATCAGTTCACTGTATGTGCTGTATCAGTTTCCTTATAAAATAAAGTATGGAAAATAAGCATGGTATGTGGTTCTGTTATAAATCAGGAGGTGCAGTAGATTAGGGCAAAAGGGAGTCCTAAGGAGTGGAATCAGTAAGCAGCAAGAGAAGAGTGCCACAGGTATACAAAGGTTTGGTTATTCCTCATAGACCAATATATACAAAGGTTTGGTTATTAATGTTTTCCACACACTAATATTAAAGCGGAATTCCGGGCACAAAAATTTTTTTTCAATGAACATACCCCTGGGACAGTCAGGGCTAGTACATTCCACAATGGCTAGCCTCTGATCTGTCCCAGTTCGCACTTACCTGCAAGAAGAAATACTCACTTATAAAATTTCTTCTCCAGCTTAGCCATCTCTGTTGTGGGCAGCTGAAGCCAGCGCGATCCTCTTCTGCGTCCTCTTCCATGTCTTCTTCTCCCAGAATGCGCCTTCACCGGCCCCTCTCGTCACTTCCGGTGCGGCGCCGCATTCCTCCACAGCTTGTGGGCATGCCCAGAAGCTGTTTAGCAGGGAATGAGGCGCCGCACCGGAAAGGGAAGAGCGGGGCCGGTGCCGTCGCATTGATTCCTGGGAGCGATGACGTTCAGCTCCCAGGAATCATTGCAAACCGGAAGTGACAGCGCGGGCCGCGGCCACAGAGGGAGGAAGTGGAAAATAGGTGAGTATTTCTTTCTAAAATAACAAGGTAAGTAAAAAAAAAAAAAATAATCCTAACTATCCAATTCCTTTTCAGGTGAAGAAGAGCAAGCGGATGGGCACAAAATCGACCTGTGCCCGGAACTCCGCTTTAACAGTCGGTCTTTGTGTATCCACTGCAGTACATAACACAGAAGGATCTGTAGGAAATGGTTTTGTGGGGGTATTAAAGTCCACATCCTCAAATACCCAACAGGCACCACCACTTAGGGTTACAGTTGTTGGGCACTTTGAAGGTAGTAGAAATAAAGGCAGTAATTGGAGACCGAAAAGGGCTCATTTTTGTCTCAGTTCCAGACTATATGAAGGAAATCACCAGGTTCTTTTAGTCATTTTTGACAGGTAGGCGTGTCCCTCTTTTGCATTTGGAATAGTTGTTGTGGCGTATACTATGTCCTCTTCAAATATCTTAGTTGTATGAGTTTATCTCTGGCAGAAATACCCGTTTTAAAATAAGAATGAAAGATTTCCTGGCAGTTTTCTTCAAAGATGTTGAGAATGTCATGTTTCCTTTGTGTTTGTTCTTTGAGGAAAGGGGGGGCATTCCCCACCAAGAAGAATAAGGTAAAAAGTAGAGCTGAGACATGCATGAACTGATTGAAGTAGGGCTTTTTCTAATTTAAAATTGTGAAAGTGTACAGCTCAAAGTCCAAATTGGGTTTCAGCAGTGTGCCTGGGCAGCAAGTATCCAAAAGGCCAATTCACTGCAATGCCTAGCTTTTATTGTAGACCTGAGAATGTTTTAAAAGAATCCTGAAAATAAAGTTTGTGGAAATAATTTAGGCCCTGTTGTGCCCACCATAGACCATCTGGAAGGGCAAAAAATGTGGATGCAAAGGGGTAAGCCAGATAGGTTAGTTGGGAGAGTTAATATGTTCAAAATCAGATAATAAGGAGATAAAAAGGACATACACTGGATGTATATGTAGGTAGATGTAGTCTATATTCTCCACTGCAGGTGGCGCTAGTCCACAGCCGCATAGCAGTGGGGAGAGGAAGATAAGAGAAACTGTGTTTCTCTATGATTTTTGGGGTCACTTGGGCAATTATCTGGTTGGATGCACATGCTCCTGTGACCCTAACCGCCATCCTAAATCAGGCAGACCTTGTTGCGCTTTATGCGAGTGGACAAGTTAGGGACAGGTTCCCCGTCTGACAGTGGCAGCAATAGGGAAAGTTTCTGGTGGAGCAGTAAGAGAGCAGGGACTATGTTTACCTCTTCAGGAAGCTTCCCATTTGGGTTGGGCCAGCCAGGCCACACTTCACTCCTCGTGGCAAATGCTGTTGGCATTCCTGAGTCTCCTCAATGCTGTCAATTTGTTGCACGGTTGTAAGTGGCACTGGGCGGGCGAGCCTCCCAGGCCTGTTGCTGTTGTGCTGTTGACTTACTGTTTCAATACATTTATTTGCAAATCAGGACTCTGGGTGTTTACTGCCTAGCGCACCATGCTGAACTAACACAACATATATTTTCACCAATACTTTTAAAAAAGCAGTACCTGTTACTGTAGGGAGAATGCGGCTATAGATGAGGTTAGCTAGATTGGTAAATACTAAACTTCCCTTTTATTGCTTATCAGTCAGGATCCAGACTTAATCGTAGAGATGAAGAGCAGCATAAGTCCATAAGACTGTATAAATGCCTGTCCCATCCTGCTCCTAAATATCTCATTGAATTAAGCACCGTTCTTGAGTGACTTTTGTACGGAGAGGTGGCCCTCAAGTGGGACCTCAAGTTTGATGGTCTGAACTAATAAAGCTATTAAGGTTGGCTTTTACCAGAGTGCTGCCAGCAATATTTTGGACTTATTTACAGTTTGGGACATAGGACAGGCCCTTGTATTGGCACACAGTTTAAAAGTGAATTAACCCAGTGGTAAGAGCTTGGGAGCCATGTAGATTCATTTGTTTGTCAGAAATTTGTATTACGGTCTGTGCCCCCACCGATTCCTCTCTATGTGTCTTTGTGAACATTCACTATGATAAAAGTTGATGGCAAATGCAAACATTCACTGTTGTCACTGTAATGGAAAATGAGAGGGCAGACTTCTAGTGGAGGCACTTGTGCTGGTAACAGCTGTCAAAGAGCAGATTTCCACTTACCTTAAAGAGGTTTCCTCTCACTTCCTGGTAGATCTATAGGATTGCTGTCACTAGGTCTAAAAGTAAGGGAAAATTCCGCATTTTACGTTTTTATCAGAACAGCAATAGAGGGCAAATTTTCTAATCGGGACAACTGCTTTGGTGACAACTGTCTAAGGGGCATTTTATCAAATTAAGAGTGATTTCCTCGTACATCCTCAGAGATGTCCACCTGGGTAATCTTTTTATAAGTAGATAAAGAAGCAACACATGCTAATGCAAATAAAGGGGTTGTGCTACTGTAAGAAGGGGACTAAAGGATATCTATTTTTGCAAAAAAGGGGTGGAATGCCATTTATAAACTCTAAAAGGTTTCAATTGGCATCATTTCAAATATGTATCCATACAAGTACAAGTCAAAACAGTTTAGGGACTTTAATTATGTCTTTGAGAACTAAGTTCAGAAAATGTAGATTTTTCAGATTTTTTGAATTTTTTTTTATATAAACCAGTCTGAATTTACTTCTCAAAGACATATTTAAATTTCCCTAAACTGTTTTTTTCTAGTTTGGGACTAATGGATACACACAGATCAACTGCTGAGCAGACATCTTACAGTATACAATTTTATATAAGGAAAATACTATACCAAAATTTTGTGTACTTTCTGAATATTCATATTTATACACTCTAAGATTTTGTTTTATGTGCAGCTGCCATTAAGGTATAAGCATACAGTAATTTATTCGTTCCTGGTGTTATCCTGTTTTGAATCTAGGAAATTAGATTCCCCTGAAACTTGCTTTCCACTTTCTTTATTCTCTTATATAAAAATAAGTTAAAATTACGGATTGCATTAAAAGTAAGCTCGAAAATGTGTACTACCATTCCAATATCGCCATCCATATCATTTTTTTGCCTCTTTCAATATCATCCTGTTAGTTTATTTAGGTCTACCCCACCATAATCACATTGGTCATTCTACATGTCTGAAAATGTTTTTTTTTGGCTTTAGTCTTAATTGTCTGCTCTGTATTGATAATGGTTGGATTATGGGATACCTGTAAGCAAAACTCTACTTAGCTGTTCTCTCCTGACGTACATCGAATATATTGAATGTGTGTTGTTGCTAACATTGATCGACTCTGAAACTCTGAGACTCTGAAACATCTCCCTCAGCTGCCACATAATGTGTTTGCTGTCTAATCGGCTACCACTCTGTTCTATGTCATCACAGAGCAGAGTTTCTGCCGGTTAAACAGAAGACACTAAACGCCCTGAGATGCAGTCACTTCCTTCACCCAACAAAGCTCAGCCAGCAGCCCGACGCTGTGCAGTGGTGGTTGTGAATGAGGCACAAAGAAGAACCCCAAGGAACCAAGATGGCAGCTACCTCATTCAACCACTAGACTACAAGCTGGAAGGCACAAGAAAGTTGAATAAGTGAACCAATATCATTATGAGATCTTGGGAACTAAGTTACAGTGTCCGAAAAGATTTTAAGGAGTGATATGTCATGTCCATTGTTTAGAGGTAAGTGGTACAAAGATGGAACTGAGCAAATAACAAGTAGTCCTGAAGGTAAGAAAACAACCATAATCAGCTGTAGTTTGCAGATGATGATCAAATGAATAGCCTGCTGGCTTATTTTATCTCTCGGAGACACTGTGAGATCTCCAACCAGACTTCCTTGCTCTGCCACTGGACAATTGAGTGTAGTTCTACTGTTGAATTATCCAACATTGAGAAGACTTTTCATAATGGCTGCAGGACAATAGCACATCTAAGAAATTAGGTCCCCAAGCCGCCGAGAGATGTTATGAGCTGGTCAATACACTAGAAGCTCTTTAATTATTTTAAGATGATAAGGTCTAGTAGAAATTAAAATATCTGCTGATATCCTTGACAGGGGATGAGCAAAATTCTGAGTTTAATTTCCAAAAAATGTTTGCAAAATTCTGGGAGATTTCGGCAAGCTTGCCATGTTGGCGTTAATAGAAAAGGAAAAATAGATTTTCAAGGCTACAATGGCTCCTAAGGTGTATGGAGGCTTCCTAACAGGGACCTGTTCTCAAGACAAAAAACAGACCCTTATTAGCCTCCTTATTCAATATTTTTTTTTTTTAACAGGAACTAAAGAATGTCATAGCGAATGATCTTTACATTCTATTAGAAATCGAAGATTTTGTTATCGCTATATAAATTAAATAAACCATGACTAAGCTGTTCCTACCAAGCATCACAAAACTGAATTCTGTGCCACTGTGTCCTCTTCTTGTGTATAAGAGTTAAGCTTTAGAAGGAGCTTGTAGATTGAAAAAGTAGAAGTAAGTTGGGAGAACAATGGCAGTATCTTCTAGAAGAAATGTTGAATCATAGGAATAACAGTAATGTGACATTAGCATCTATCTACTATAATTATGTTTTTTTCTCATTTTGATTTTTTTCAAAAACTTGACTGGTTATGTAGCTAGCATCATTTTGAGTTGTCATGTTAATTGTAATGTGGCCATTGATAATTTGGAGTGGGGAATTCACTGTTCCACCAACCTATACTTTCTGTAGTTCTGTCACTTTTCCTTTATCAGTTAACACGGACTCTTGATTCTCTGGGTAGTCGTCTGTCCTTCTGATATTTTGTACTTGAACCCTTTCTTTTCGTGCACTTATACCCTAAAGAGATATCTACAGCATCTAAGCTAGATCACCTCTATTTCCAAAAAGTCTTCTGGCTTTTAGTAAACCTTTCTGGTTTGTAGTTTAGATCATGGAAATGGAAGTTGTCACAAGAATGAGAATATTCAGCTACAGAGCATATGGTCTAGTGATGGAGCCCAACAGCTTAAAGCGGTGTTCCAGCCTCCCCTCTCCCCCCTCCAAAAATTAAAAGTCAGCAGCTACATATACTGCAGCTGCTGACTTTTAATATTAGGACACTTACCTGTCCTGGAGTCCAGCGATGTCGGCACCGCAGCCGATATCTCCATCGGCTGTCAGTTGCTGCCGCCGCCATTGCCTGTGAGGGGACCCGGCAGTGAAGCCTTGTAGCTTCAAGGACAGGTCCCTAATGCACATGCGCAAAGCGCACTGTGCATTCGGATTGGCTCGGCGGCGGGGGGAAGGAGGAGGGGGGCCAAACTTCCGAGGGACAGCGCAGCGGCGCCGTCTCCCGGAAGTGGGGAAGGGTACCTGTCAAAAACAAATGTGGCACCGGAGAGGGGGGGGGGGAGCAAATGAGTGGAAGTTCCACTTTTAGGTAGAACTCTGCTTTAAAATGGTTGTAACTCTGCTTTAAAATGGTTGTAACCCCTTGCATATACCAAGTGAAGTGACTGGCCTGAGATGAAAACAAATCCTCCTATATAATTTGTACCCATTCATCTGAAGTCTTCTCTTCTCTACATCTGTTCAAAGTGCTGAATGTATAAAGATTGTCTGAGAGTTTAGAAAAAAAGGAGAACGTGGAGCTGAAGTTACATTCTGCAGGGCTTAGTGAGGGGAGCTCTGAGAGCTGATTGGGGAGAAGGAACACACCCCCCTCCACACAGCTCACAGGAACAAACTGAGGCTGTCAATCAGCTGGAGGTCCCTCCCCGTCACCATTTTTCTCTTGGTATTAGGAAAATGTGTCAGAAGTGAGTCATGCAGATAGCAGAGGAAGGAAGCAGCAGACATAAATGACACTTAGTGCTCTTAATTGAGACAAGTACACACTATAGTGAGATTGTCTTTGTTCATGTTTCATGTCTGAGGCTTACAACCACTTTAAGCAAATGCATCCATTTGGTGCAACTTTTGAATGTCAAGCTCTTCTGTTATGCCACCCACCAATGTTTACCAGACGTTGTTTAACAACTTCCCCACTGCTCACTGTGCTGCTACTGCGGCACAGTGGCTCGTTATCGTCTGGCGACTTAGGTCTACGTCACCAGACATTCCCTTCTCTCGGCGGCGCGCGTGCGCCACCGGAGGCTCGCTCCCACTGTTTTCAGTCACAGCGGGAGTCGGGCCAGGGGAGGAGCGGCGGCGATCGCCGCCGCTCTTCCCCGATCGTCGGGGAATCTAGTTTGGAGATCCGCCCGCTTGTGTAAACAGAGCGGGCGGATCTCCTAAGTGACAAGGAGTGACAGATTGCAGTGTTCAGCATAGCTGAACATGCGATCTGTCCCTGTGTCACTCAGTCACCTCCCCCCACACTTTGTAAGCACCAGGCATACATTAACCCCTCCCTCTCCAAGAAAATTAACCCCTTCCCTGCCAGTGTCATTTTTACAGTAACAGTGCATATATATAGCACTGATTACTGCAGTAATGTCACTGGTACCCCCAAAAGTGTCAAAAATGTCAGTCAAGGGTCCGATCTGTCCGCCGCAATGTCGCAGTCTCACAAAAAAAATCGCAGATCGCCGCCATTACGCGTTAAAAAAAAAACACCAAAAATGACAGAAATCTTTCCCTTTCTTAGTAAACGCAATAACTTTTGCGCAAACCAATCAAAATACGCTTATTGTGATTTTTTTTTTACCAAACATAGGTAGCAGAAAACAAATTGGCCAAAAATTTTAAAAAAATTTGATTTTTACATTTTTTTGGGGGGATGTAATATTGTAATTTTTTCTAAATAAATGCTATTTTTTTGTTTATAGCGCAAAAAGTAAAAATCGCACAGGTGATCAAATACCACCAAAAGAAAGCTCTGTTTGTGGGAAAAAAAGGACGTAAATTTTGTTTGGGTACGACGTCGCACGACCGTGCAATAGTCAGTTAAAGTCGCACAGCGCCGAATCGCAAAAAGTGGCCCAGACGTAAGACAGCAAAATCCTCCGGTGGTAAAGTGGTTATGTTAGAGATTAAGAAATTAGACTCATTTTTTTTAATGGTACTTTTGGCTTTATGTTAGAAAAAAAATGAAAATTAGTATTGGGATGTGTAAAACCTTACAGCTGTTGAACACCAGGAATCTCCCAGCTCATAAGAATTCTTATCGGGCATTTGGGGTAAGCTCTAAAGTCCTTGCAAAGTCATTGAAAGCACAATGAGTTTTCAAAATGCGCCTTCCTCCTTTCTAGAAAAAAAACAAAGCATTTTGGAACAGTAACTTAGAATGTGGCTTCCCTTCAATTAATTTGCTTTTCTCCACCCGGATTAATTTAATTAATGCCCTATTTGATGAAGTGGGAATTCGTAAAAAAAGATCATTTATCTTTTGTCTGTTTCTTAGCAGAGACACACATCCATGATTAGCAGTCAGAAGAGTGATTAGCATGATTGTAAACCCTCACCTTGTAGAAAAAAATACATTAATTTAAAATAGAAATAGAGCCTTTTCCCCCTTTGTTATAAATGGTCACTCTCCATCTGTTCTCAACTACATAAGAGCTGGGGGAGGAGAAACAGCAGTACACTAATTTTCCCAGTAAAAGGCTGTGCAACTAAGGTGTGTCAGGACAAGTCTGTTTATTGGAGGAGAGCAGGCTGAGTTCCCAGCACAGCTAGAGAACTGACCACATTGTGTTGTCCTGCTTAGTGTGGTCAGTTTTTAATAGGAAAACAGAGGGACTGGCAGAAACACCAGGGATTTTACACAAAGGAAGCAATACAGAGACAAGGATATTTTTTCATACAAGTACATGGTACAGCAGGGACCTATCAGAAATATGAAGTGTTGGGTTTACAAATTCTTTAACCAACCCAACTTGCATAAAGAATTGGACTATGGATGATCACTTTTTCTCTTTCTCAGCATCATTCCTTATTATGGGTTTTAACCTCTTCTGGACCGCCTGCCGCAGCTATACTGCGGCAGGCTTGCCCTCCTGCGCAAACCGACATAGCCCTACGTCGGTCGTGTGCCTGCAGCTAGGGGGTGAGCGGGGACTCCGATGCATGGGGCAGGTGGCTCTAATTGCTGCTGGGCACCTGCGATCGCTCCCCACTGAGAAAGAAGGACGGTCAGCTATTGTAAACACAGCTGACCGTTCTTCTCTCTGGAATGATCCCAGAGTGCCTGTGATCCTTCTATATAGGATCACAGAGACCTGTGATCATTTCAAAAGCCCCTCCCCCATACAGTTAGAAACACTCTCCTAGGCTTACATTTAAGCCCTTGATCACCCACTGTGTTAACCCCTCCCCTGCCAGTGTCATTATTACAGTAACAGTGCATATTTTTAGCACTGATTACTATAGTATTGTCAGTGGTCCCCCCAAAAGTGTCAAATGTGTCAGTTAGGGGTCCAATCCGTCCGCCGCAATGTCGCAGTCCCGCTAAAAATCACAGATCGCCGCCATTACTAGTAAAAAAAATAAATAAAAAAAATTACATAAATCGTTCCCATAGTTAGTAGACACGATAACTTTTGCGCAAACCAATCAAAATACGCTTATTGTGATTTTTTTATTTTTTTTTACCAAAAATATGTAGTAGGAAACAAATTGGCCTAAAATGTTAAAAAAATTGTGAAAGAATGTGAAAAATATTGTTTTTTTCTTTTTTTTTTTTTTCAGAATTATCGCTCCTTTTTTGTTTATAGCGCAAAAAATAAAAATCGCAGAGGTGATAAAATACCACCAAAAGAAAGCTCTATTTGTGGGAAAAAAGGACATCAATTTTATTTGGGTACAGCGTCGCACGACCGTGCAATTGTCCGTTAAAGTAACGCAGTGCCGAATCACAAAAAATGGCCCGGTCATTAAGGGGGAAAATCCTTTCCGGTCCAGAACTGGTTAAAAACAACTGCACACACATCCACTTTCTGTGATCAGATCCTTACAATTCTGTCTCAGAGTGATTGGCATACAGCCCCACCTCTATTGCTTTCTCAATCCCATCCATTCCATCAATTACCAATGATGGACAGGACAAATTAAGGAGGATTAGCAAGGGACTCTGCCCCTGTCATCTCTGGAGCAGCATAGCCAATTCAGCCAGAGGAACTTTCCTGTTAGCATAATATTGTGAAGCTAGGTCTATACTGTATATACTGTATATACTGCTACATTTGCATATGCTAGGTATTCCACAAACCCCTAATACTTAATTACAGTGGTAAATACACACAATAAAAATTAAGCAATGCAAATTATTTACATTTGATGTGTTCACCACTGCCTCCAAAAATGAAAAAGGCGTTTATTATAGGAAGAAGCATTAATGTTATGTCTTTCTCAGCTGCTGTTAATATTTAGTATTATTTCAAATGCAGGTAAAATACAGAGCGTTTGCCTTTAACCACTTAAGCCCCGGAAGATTTTACCCCCATTCCGACCAGGGGGTATTTTGCGATTCGGCACTGCGTGACTTTAACGGACAATTGCGCGGTCGTGCGACGCTGTACCTAAACAAATTTGGCGTCCTTTTTTTCCCACAAACAGAGCTTTCTTTTGGTGGTATTTGATCACCTGTGCGATTTTTTGATCACGCGCTATTAACAAAAAAAGAGCGTCAATTTTGCAAAAATAGCAATATTTTTCACATTTTTTTATATGAAATTCCCCCAAAAAAAAATGTAAAAATCAAAATTTTTTAACATTTTCGGCCAATTTGTTTTATGCTACCTATGTTTGGTAAAAAAAATCGCAAAAGCGTATTTTGATTGGTTTGCGCAAAAGTTATCGCGTTTACTAACAAAGGGAAAGTTTTTTGTCATTTTTTTTTTTAACGCGTAATGGCGGCGATCTGCGATTTTTTTCGCGGTACTGCGACATTGCGGCGGACAGATCGGACCCTTGACTGACATTTTTGACACTTTTGGGGTTACCAGTGACATTTCTACAGTAATCAGTGCTATACATATGCACTGTTACTGTAAAAATACACTGGTAGTGAAGGGGTTAAATTTATTTGGGAGGGAGGGGCTGTGTGCGTCCCTAGGGGCGTGCTTTCTACTGTGATTGACTGTGGCTTGAGCTGTAAGGACACTGATCAACGGATCTACATAGTAGATCCGTGTGATCAGTGTTTTTACAGCGAGGAGAATGACAGGTGGCTTGTTTACACAAGCTGCCTGACATTCTCCCTCTCCCCCGACGATCGCCGAGTGACCGGCGGACATCGGGTCCGCTGGTCACACGCGCGGGGGGGGGTCCGTGACCACGCGGGAGCGGGAGCGCGCCTCCGGGGGCGCGCGCTCGCTCCCTAGACCCTCACAAGCTAGTGACGTAGCCCTACGTCACTTTGCCTGTGAGGGGCTGACTGCCGACGTAGATCGGCGTTAGGCAGTCGGCAAGTGGTTAAAGCGGTGTTCCAGGCCCCCCCCTCTCCCCCTTCAAAAATTAAAAGTCAGCAGCTACACATACTGTACACATACTGTAGCTGCTGACTTTTAATGTTATGACACTTACCTGTCCTGGAGTCCAGCGATGTTGGCACCGGAGCCGATGTTTCCAGCGGCTGTCGGGTGCTGCCGCCGCCATTGCCGGTGAGGGAACCCAGCAATGAAGCCTTGCGGCTTCATGGGTGGGTCCCTAATGCGCATGCGTGAAGTGTGATGCGCATTCGGATTGGCTCGGCGACGGGGGAAGGAGGAGGGGGCCGAACTTCCGAGGGACAGCGCGGCGGCGCCGTCTCCCGGAATTGGGGAAGGGTACCTGTCAAAAATAGGTACCCGTTCCCCCCTCCCCCCTGAAAGGTGCCAAATGTGGCAACAGGAGGGGGGGGGTGAAGCAAATGAGCGGAAGTTCCACTTTTGGGTGGAACTCCACTTTAAATATTCAATAAAACACACACACATATAAACAGTGGTGCAAATAACTATTTGATCCCCTGCAGATTTTGTACATTTACCTACTTACAAAGAAATGAAGGCTCTATAATTTTTTATCATAGGTCTATTTTAAATTATAGAAACAGAATATAAACCAAAAAAACAGAAAATAAAAAAAAACAAATGATACAAATGTTATAAATTGAATTGCAGTTCAGTGAGTAAAATAAGTATTTGATCCGCTACCAACCAACAATATTACTGGCTCCCACAGACTGGCTACAGTATGTGCTCATGTGGTATGCAGATTAGTTCTGTCAATTTAAGAAGGTGCTCCTAACAACAACTCGTTAAATGTAGAAAAGACAAGGTCCATAAAGACATGGATGAGCGAGGCTGGAGTGGAGGAACTTGACAAAATTATACCCTTGCAGGATAATGTCATAATGTGCTAGTATGCACCACATACTAGCGGCACAGTGCATGTGACATCACCAGCTGCTAGTAATAATGAGCACCTATTAGGAAATATTTACTGTCCCTACAGGTAAGCCTTGGTAAAGGCAGAGTTTACTATTGCTTTAAATAACTATTTGCAAAATAAAAAGTTTATATCAATAAAAAAATATATATATTAAACAGTTTAAAAATGTATAAACCTAATTATAAATAATATAAAACTGACCTAAAAGCATTATTTTTTTTTTTTCTTTGCATTTGTTATGCATCCATTAATTCAGTTTTTTTTTTTTTCTTTTGTGCGGCAAGTAGTGGAAATGGAGCTTAATAAAAGGTACATTTCTATGCCAGAGTATCCAAATATGCCTTTTTGGAACAAATTAAATATATTATACATTAAAGCCTGAATGTATAAAAGACATTTTTTTTTTGATCAAGCACACTTAGAAATCAGCATCAAACAAAAATAACAGAATATATTTCTCATACATTTAAATGCCGACATATTTTTTTTCAATTTCTACCTTTGATAGAAAAATCACCAGCAAATAATTATTCCATGCATTTTTCAGGTACAGATCAAACATTTTTTATAAAATCTGGCATTGTACCTGAGAAATCTGAAGTTATTTAATGATCCAGCTGCTCACTGTATATCCTGTTTTTCCCAGCACTTATTGTGGGATACTTAAAATCTGCACCTGTACACTTACAATAAAGGGCCCTTTTACACGGGCGTTTCGCCACGGTGGACTCGGTTTTGCTCAGTGGGGCATCGATCCGCTGATCCCTGCTGAGCAGGGGGATGACAGGTCCTTCTCCGCTCATTGTGCTGAGACCGACCTGTGAGAGCCCTGCTCTTCTCTATGGGAGAGCGGATAAGAATTAAACGCCTGTCCGTTTTCATCCGATCCGATCCTCCAGACGGATGAAAAATAGGGTTACCATCCATCTGGATTTCACGGACAGGATCAGATCAGATAGCAGCAGGTGTCAGCGGACATGTCACCGCTGATATCCGCTGCCCGATAGGGGTGAATGGAGCATCCGATCAAGTCTCCCTGAAAAATTGACAGGCGGACCTGATCGGAAAGCCCGTGTGAAAGGGGCCAAGGTCTGACTTTCTTCCAATCTTCTCCACCACCCCAATAAGTAATGCGGAAAGCAAAACAGAAGAAAAAGTAAAGATATTGATTTGTTAGCAAAAAACATTGCAAAGAGGTGGATCTCAAATGTATTCAAAATTCCTTTTTCTTATAAACAATTGGTAAAAAAAAGAAAACCTGATTTGGCCAAAATTACAGTTATGTTCAGGGATGTTCAAATGCAGGTTATCTGAAATGAACCCCGGCATCTTAGTACAGTAAAATCATGGATTGAGAGTAACTTGGTATGAGAGGGTTTTGCAAGACAAGCTAAATTTTTTTCTAAATTTTGACTTGATAAACAAGCGATGTCAAGTAGCGTTATGTCACAACTGAGTATAAAAGAGAAGAGGCGCCCCTAAGTGTAGCAATGTGGTTACATTTAATGAAGGTTCAACATTTAGCAACTCACATGGTTGATGATTAAAACAGGCACATCTAAGTATGGAGGCATCTGGGGTAAAGCTGTCCACATAGACCATCCTCCGCACCGCCATCGACATCATCCCTTCCACACTGCACTCCACGAGCGCTTCTAGCCTCACTTTCAGATCGCTCTACTGCAGGGTAGTCTTCCTGGTCACGACTACAGACTGATGGTGGTGGGAGGCGGCGGTGAGGAGTATAATCTATGTGCACAGTTTTACCTCGAATGCCTGCATTCTTAGATGTGCCTCTTTTAATCATCATCCGTGTGAGATGCTAAATGTTGAACCTTCATTAAATGTAACCATATTGCTACACTTAGAGGCGCCTCTCTTCTCTTTTATACTCTGTAGTTCCTGTTGGATTTTGCTTCTAATCCCCTTGTGGAGGCGCCATATGTGGATGGACATTTTATGGTTACACAACCTCACATTGCTATAATCTTTTATATGGACTATAAACTGAAGGACTTAAGAATAAATGGTTGCGGGTCTGTGATCAGTTAGGATAGTCCTCGAGCTGGGGACAGAACCTAACCTAAAGCCCCGTACACACACGCAGATCGTCGTCATACAAACGTCGGCGGACGAAAGATCTGCCGATTGTATGCGTGTTAGTATGGTGCCTCCGACAGATGTCTGCACACAATCCGCGGACAAGAGTCTTTCTTGCAAACATGAAAATTTTTGTCTGCAGACACCAGAACGGACGATTGTTCGCCTGTCAGTACAGAAATCAGCCGACAGACCGCAGATTTGCAAGACTGGGCATGCTCAGAAAATAAAAAACACAGGGAAAGTTAACCATTACATGACATCACTTCTGCAGTCAGCTGAAGTCTGCGGACAAAATTCTTGTGCTGTCCTTGTGCTGTCTTTGCACTTTTCAACAGACACCGACATCCCGGGGAGAAAAGACGAACATTTGTATGACGACGATCTGTGTGTGTGTACGGGGCTTAATAGTACCACAGACTCCAAAGTTGTGGGAGATGGTATCGTCAAGAATCTGCAACCATTCTTTGATCTGGATTGGTTTGACTGCTTTATGTTTTCTGTTATTTATGGTTTTGTTTAATAAAAGGCCGAACTGGCATAGGCGTTGGGGGGTGTTTTTGATGCCCCTCAAATGCCTGCTTTCATTGCCAGTGTGAACTTAGCCTAATTCCACTGTTGTTGAGGAAAAAAACATTCCCCTCTGGGTGATCTCTGTACATTGCAGGGATTTTAGCAAAGTTTTTTTGCAGATTCCTACCCTTTGTTATTCTGAAGAAATAGCTGTTTGTTTGTCTGTGTCCACCTGCAAAATAATTGTGAATGGGAGTGACTTTATAATTATCAATCAGCTGCTTCAATTGCAGGGTTCTAAAGAGGAAAGTGTCAGGATCTGCATCCCTTTAGATGTGATTTTGCTTTGAAAGTATTTCACAAAAAAATGTTTGCTGCAGGGGATGCTCAAAATCTGACTTGAATTGTGCATTCTTCTTGGCAAATTAGGGAGCCAATCACACAAGTAACAATTTACATTTCTGGGGGGCGTTCTGTATACCACCTGTGTAGGGAAACGCCTTCAGGTAGCCATATTACATTGCATTTTACAGAAAATGACAGCCATACAGGAAAGGTCATTTTTAATAACATTCAATGACAATATGACTTGCATTGCAATTTATATATGCTATATTATTTTTTATTATTTGCATTTTTTTTCCCACGAAAGTGGAGTTACATTTTAAATGCTCCTGCACATAATAGAATATTTGAAATGAGTGCAGTTCCCTAAGTGCCGGTTCACATATATGCGATGTGCGAACCCTGCGAATCCACTGCGGAGTTCCCGCATCGCATTCAACTTGCACGCAGTTCACACTGCCATATGCAAATCACTGGGGGTGTCAAGACACAGTTAACGACACCCCCAGATCAGTTCGCAAGTCGCAGTCAGTTCGAACATGAATCGGATCACATAGGTGCGAACAACCAATGCAATCCGATTCTGGTGCGGACCCAAAAAAGCGTCCTGTGCGAGTTGTGTCCGAATGCGATGCAAATTCAGCCATACCATCTGTATGGCTGAATTTGCATCGCACTGACATCACACGTGATTTCTAGAGCAGTGCGCTCCCAATCACATGCAATGTCTGTCATCGCACATATGTGAACCGGGACTACATGCAGTGCTCAGTAAACCAGGCTGACTTCATTTCTTCCTCATTTCATTTTTGAGTCATATCATTACAGTATTGCTTGTTTTAGGTTTGTGCAAAGCATAACTTTAGCAGAAAGGCAGTCTTAGAAGTCATTGATATTTCCTTGAAAAGGGATTTTTCAGGAGAAGCTGCAGGCGGTGTTCTCAGCAGACCATCAAGTCATACCTACGGATACATTAGTGGGCATCATACAGATCAATAATCCTTATGACAGCAAATAGTTTCAATCAGTTTTCTTATGGAGAATCAGATCAGCCAAGCATGTCAAGGGGATGGAGGCCAGTGACTTGGAAGGAAGCCACGGTGTATATTGATGTGTTTACAGTGGGTACGGAAAGTATTCAGACCCCCTTAAATTTTTCACTCTTTGTTATATTGCAGCCATTTGCTTAAATCATTTAAGTTCATTCTTCTTCCTCATGAATGTACACATAGCACCCCATACTGACAGAAAAACACAGAATTGTTGACATTGTTGCAGATTTATTAAAAAAGAAAAACTGAAATATCACATGGTCCTAAGTATTCAGACCCTTTGCTGTGACACTCATATATTTAACTCAGGTGCTTTCCATTTCTTCTGATCATCCTTGAGATGGTTCTACACCTTCATTTGAGTCCAGCTGTGTTTGATTATACTGATTGGACTTGATTAGGAAAGCCACACACCTGTCTATATAAGACCTTCCAGATCACAATGCATGTCAGAGCAAATGAGAATCATGAGGTCAAAGGAACTGCCTGAAGAGCTCAGAGACAGAATTGTGGCAAGGCACAGATCTGGCCAAGGTTACAAAAAGATTTCTGCTGCACTTAAGGTTCCTAAGAGCACAGTGGCCTCCATAATCCTCAAATGGAAGATGTTTGGGATGACCAGAACCCTTCCTAGAGCTGGCCGTCCGGCCAAACTGAGCTATCGGGGGAGAAGAGCCTTGGTGAGAGAGGTAAAGAAGAACCCAAAGATCACTGTGGCTGAGCTCCAGAGATGCAGTCAGGAGATGGGAGAAAGTTGTAGAAAGTCAACCATCACTGCAGCCCTCCACCAGTCGGGGCTTTATGGCAGAGTGGCCCGACGGAAGCCTCTCCTCAGTGTAAGACACATGAAAGCCTGCATGGAGTTTGCTAAAAAACACCTGAAGGACTCCAAGATGGTGAGAAATAAGATTCTCTGGTCTGATGAGACCAAAATAGAACTTTTTGGCCTTAATTCTAAGCGGTATGTGTGGAGAAAATCAGGCACTGCTTATCACCTGTCCAATACAGTCCCAACAGTGAAGCATGGTGGTGGCAGCATCATGCTGTGGGGGTGTTCTTCAGCTGCAGGGACAGGATGACTGGTTGCAATCGAGGGAAAGATGAATGCGGCCAAGTACAGGGATATCCTTGACAAAAACCTTCTCCAGAGTGCTCTGGACCTCAGACTGGGCCGAAGGTTTACCTTCCAACAAGACAATGACCCTAAGCACACAGCTAAAATAACGAAGGAGTGGCTTCACAACAACTCCGTGACTGTTCTTGAATGGCCTAGCCAGAGCCCTGACTTAAACCCAATTGAGCATCTCTGGAGAGACCTAAAAATGGCTGCCCACCAACGTTTACCCTCCAAACTGACAGAACTGGAGAGGATCTGCAAGGAGGAATGGCAGAGGATCCCCCAATCCAGGTGTGAAAGACTTGTTGCATCTTTCCCAAAAAGACTCCTGGCTGTCTTAGATCAAAAGGGGGCTTCTACTAAATACTGAGCAAAGGGTCTGAATACTTAGAACCGTGTGATATTTCAGTTTTTCTTTTTTAATAAATCTGCAACAATGTCAACAATTCTGTGTTTTTCTGTCAGTATGGGGTGTTATGTGTACATTCATGAAGAAGAAGAATGAACTTAAATGATTTTAGCAAATGGCTGCAATATAACAAAGAGTGAAAAATGTAAGGGGGTCTGAATACTTTCCGTACCCACTGTATATAAAAAAATAAAAGCTGTCAAACTAGTGTGACATCGATGGAATACAAATTCTCGGTGTCATCGAAGAAATTTGACGCCCAATTGAACTTTCAGTTTTAATCGTCCACGTACATTCCAGGTACAACAAAACAAAAGTAGTAGTTGGTTTTCTTTAGAAAGCAGCCATAGTTTGTGTAGAAAAGCCTGTTTCTGCAGCATGTTGTATATAAGGGCCTGGGCTCACTGTGTGGAAGCAGTGGTCTCTCTGCAAAGGTTACAAGAGAAGTATGGGGTTTCCTTTTTTCCCCCATTTACACTTACCTAGGTGGACGCAGCATTGGTCCCCCCGTGCCTCTATCCCTCGGTTCTGACAGCTCCCTGAACAGAGAGCTGCTCTCCGCTCTGCCCCCTCCTCTCTCATTGGAGCGCTGGGCTGTGGAGAGGCGGGAGCAGCCGGCTCAGGCTCTCAGGGGCTTGCTGAGAGCATACTTGCCAACTGTCCCGTTTTTGCAGGGACAGTCCCGGGAAATAGGAGCCTGTTCTGACAGCTCCCTGAGCAGAGAGCTGCTCTCTGCTCTGCCCCCTCCTCGCTCATTGGAGCGCTGGGCTGTGGAGAGGCGGGAGCAGCCGGCTTAGGCTCTCAGGGGCTTACTGAGAGCATACTTGCCAACTGTCCCGTTTTTGCAGGGACAGTCCCGGGAAATAGGAGCCTGTCCCGGGTAATTTACATTGTCCCGGCAATGTACTTATTTACACTTTGCACTTTCTTAATGTACTTATTTACACTTTGCACTTTATTTATATTTACATTTATTGTATGGTCACACCTGAGCACATTTGACACTTTAGAATTGCAGGGAATTGTGATGAGAATTTTAAACTTTAGGCAAAAATAGTGCAGCTGAATGGGAGAATTATTCCAACTCTGCTATTTTGGCCTCAAGTTTAAAATTCCTTTTTTTAATTTCCTGTAATTCTCTCTTTATTGAGTAGACCCTATATTCTGATAATAAGTAGGCAGAGATTAATTTTGTGGAGTGGGCGGAGCTTCAGGGAAGTGGGAGTGGTAAGTAATTGATAGCTGTGCTGCAAAGTGTCCCTGGAAATTTTTTTTAAATGTTGGCAACTATGTGAGAGGCTAAGCCGGGTATTGGTCGAGGCACCTGGTGGATCCTGACTTCCATTGTCATGATGATGCGGTGCCTGGACTGACTTCTGTGATGTCAGCAGAGAGTGGACTTCAGCCCGCTGTCTGCTGAAAACGGATCACAGGAGTGCAGAACAAACTGCACTCCTGTGATCTATAGGAGATGTACAGCCAAACAAGCTTTGGCTGTACATCTCCTTTAAACATGCCCCCTCCTGAGTCAAATAAATGCTCTCCATTCAGCAAAAGGCATACTCCCTGTTGATTGGATAGCTTCAGCTCTGAGGCTCAGCAAGGGGTTTGCTGCACCTCTGCAGGGAGACTACTGCTTCCACACGGAGAGTAAAGGTTCTTCTTTACAGTGTGCATGCAGGGAGGCAGGCTTTCTCAATAACTGCAAGAGTGAAATGTATCAGAGGAGAGCCCTATGTACCAGGATTTTGTTTAATAGACTACATGATTATTGAACAAAAGTGGGGCTCATTTTGTATATGTATAACATGCAAGGTATTTAGCTGCTTTAAATTGAAAGTTCAGTTGGGCTTTAAAGCAAAAATGGAGCGCTGAAGGATAGAGGGTGCATTTTTGAGTTATCTGGCTGTCATGCTGACTCAGTGCCATAAGTATTATCTTAGTGAAAAGCGGCTAAGTAGTTAGCACTTCCCCCTAGCAGCACTAGGGTCATCGGTTCAAATCGCAACCACAACACTACCTGTATGGAGTTTGCATGTTCTCCCTGTGCCTGTTACCTCCCACACTCCAAAGACATGCTGGTAGGTTAATTGGCCCTAGTATGAATGTGAGTAAGGAACCTTAGATTGGAAGCTCCCAGCGGGCAGGAACTGAAGCAAATGTATACTATATTACCAAAAGTATTGGGACGCCTGCCTTTACACGCACATGAACTTTAATGGCATCCATGTCTTAGTCCGTAGGGCTCAATATTGAGTTGGCCCACCCTTTGCAGCTATAACAGCTTCAACTCTTCTGGGAAGGCTGTCCACAAGGTTTAGGAGTGTCTATGGGAATGTTTGACCATTCTTCCAGAAGCGCATTTGTGAGGTCAGGTACTGATGTTGGACAAGAAGTCCAGTGCAGGCCAGTCAAGTTCCTCCACCCCAAACTCAATCATTCATGTCTTTATGGACCTTGCTTTGTGCACTGGTGCGCAGTCATGTTGGAACAGGAATGAGCCATCCCCAAACTGTTCCCACAAAGATGGGGCATGAAATTGTCCAAAATGTCTCTCACTTGATATTCTTTTAACTGTGCTTCATGGGTACATTTAAAGTGATAATAAACCTAAAATGTTTATTTTTTTAAAATAACAAACCTGTTATACTTATCTGCTCTTTGCAATGGTATTGCACAGAGCAACCCCTATCCTGCCCGCTGGTGACTTCCCCTATAGCAAGCTGCTTGCTATGGGGGCACTTGAGCATGCTCGCTCCCGAGCTGCCTTT
The DNA here is from genome assembly GCF_965119305.1 of Pelophylax lessonae. Lineage (NCBI taxonomy): Eukaryota > Metazoa > Chordata > Amphibia > Anura > Ranidae > Pelophylax > Pelophylax lessonae. The sequence goes on along the minus strand of NC_138769.1, from coordinate 687,358,193 downwards.
GTGTGCCCCACCCCCCACTCCCTCCTCCCTGGCTGTGACTGACATTGGCTCCCACTGCTGTGTCATAGACAAAAAGGAGACAGAGACCCTGGAGAGCAGCTGCTTTTGGGCACTTTGCTGGATCATGATCGGGCTCGGGTAAGTATTGGGGGGGGGGGGGGTGTCTGGGGGGAAGCTACATGCAGAGTTTTTTCACCTTCATGTATAGAATGCATGACGTTAAAAAAAAAAAACCTTCTGCCTATAGAACCACCTTAAAATCATATTTATATTTTTGTTATGAATCCTTGTTTTACACCCAGCAGCCATGACTTTATGACCACCCACCTTGTATTAAGTAGGTCCTCCTTTTGCCACCAAAACAGCACTGATTCATTGAGGCATGGGCTCCACTAGACATTTGAAGATATGCTGTGGTATCTGGCACCAAGCTATCATCAGCAGGTCCTTTAAGCCCTGTAAGTTGCGAGGTGGGGCCTTCATGCAGGGCCTATTTAATGCACAGGCCAACCTGGGCACTGCCTGCGGACCCCAGGTACATGGGGGCCCCTGCAGTACCCTTTCCCCTGCATTTTCCAGTGCTTCTCTTACAATTTTCAGGGCTTAATTAGGAAGGGCGCAGCATCTCACTACTGCAGCTTGTGTGTGTGGGGGGGGGGGGGGGGGATCTCTGTACTTCTACAATCACATGAGATGAATAGGAGAGCAGGGCAGGCGGGGATAGGAGCAGAACATGTATCCACCCACACAAGCAGCAGTGGCAAGATCATGGTCAGATCTAGGGGGCTGCTGAAGTGGGTTGCCGAGTTCACTTGCACCTCCTAAAGTCCTTCACCACCCCTGACACTGTGCCAGCAGTCCCCATCCCTGCAGGGTACACAGCTTGAGCACAGGCACTGAGATCTCTTCCTACATATCCGATTCACTTATACACAGCCACAGTCTTCACAGTGTATAGCTGGCTACTGCAACTCAGCTGCCGTTCCAACCAGGGAATTTCACATGTCAGATCTGTGACACAGTAGCCAGCTATACACTGTGCAGATTGTGTCTGTGTGTAAGGGAATCGGATTTCAGCTCCAGTGTGTGCTGTGTGGGGAGCAGGAGATCTTAGTGTTTGTGCTCAGACTGTGTACAGTGCATGGATGGGAGAAAGAGCTCTCAATAGTGCAATGCGGGCATTGACCTCATGCACTGTGCACTACTGATTTCCCCCTTCCCTGTATTGTGCTCTTCTGTACTATGCTCACCTGCCTGTCCTGTACCGTGCCCTCCTGCCCCCTGTACTGTACCCCCTGCCCGCTCTGTGCTGTGCCCTACAGCCAGCCCTGCGCTGTGTCCTCTGCTGCCCTGTACTGTGCCCTCCTGCCCACCCTGTACTGTGCCTTTCTGCCCTCTGTACCATGTCCTCCTGCCCCCTCTACTGTATCCTCCTGCCCACCCTGTGCTATGTCCTCCTGCCCACCCTGTGCTATGTCCTCCTGCCAACCTTGTACTGTTACCTCCTACCCGAACTGTGCTGTGCCCTCCTGCTTGCCCTGTACTTTGCCCCCCTGCATTGTGCCTTCCTGCCCACCATGCACTGTGCCCTCCTACCCACCCTGTAATGTCCCCTCCTGTCCCCCTATACTGTGCCCTCCTGATCCCCTGTACTGTGTCCTTTATTTTCTCTGTACTGTGCCCTCCAGTCCCCCTGTACTGTACCCTCCTGCCCACTCTGTACCTTGTACAGACATACATATATATATATAGGCTGGAAGAGGCATTTATGACAGGGGTGTAGTGTTTACAGGGAGGGGGATAGTGTAAAAAAGGATTGGGAACAGTGTATACAGGGGAAAAGTAGGTCAGTTTATAAAGGGGGTCAGTGTATACAGGGGTGTAGAAAGGGCGGTACAGTGTGTACAGGGGATGGATTTCATTTGGAATAATTCCCTATTTGTGTTTAATTGTTGTTTCTTATCAGACTAAAAAGCTATGCCCAATAAGTAGCACAATTTAGCCACACCTCCTTTTTGCTGCTTTGCGCTAGGCGTGCCACAGGAAACTATCTCCCTGTTGGGGGCCCCAGTTCATTACTTTGCCCAGGGACCCATGATGCTATTAGATGGCACTGCCTTCATGGACTTGTTGCTCGATTGATTTGATATCTGGAGAATTTGGAAACCAGGTCAACACCTCAAACTCGTTGTGTTTTCCAAATCATTTTTGACTCATTTTTTCAATGTGGCATGACACATTATCATGCCATTAGGGAATACCATTTCCATTAAGGGGTATACTTGGTCAGCAGCAATGTTTAGGTAGGTGGTACGAGTGAAGTAGCATCCACATGACTAGCAGGACCCAAGGTTTCCCAGTAGAACATTGCACAAAGCATCACAGTGGCTTGCCTTTTTCTCATACTGCATCCTGGTGCCATCGCTTTCTCAGCTAAGCAATGCACATGCACTTGGCTATCCACATGATTTATCAGACCTGCCACCTTCTTCCATTGTTCTTTGGCCCAGTTCTGCTGCTCTCGTCCCTATTGTAGGTGCTTTTGGCTGTGGACACGGGTCAGCATGGACCGCGTGACCGGTCTGAAGCTACCATGCCCAATACATAACAAACTGCCAGGACCATTTTTTCTGCTTTCAGCAAATCAACTTCAGTGTAAACATGTTTACTTGCTTACAATGATAAAGTGAGTGCTAGGTGCTGTAAATCACTCTAAAAACCTCAAATAAATATTTAAAAAACTGGCGGGCCAAATTCAAAAATGTAAATACACTGTCCTCCCCCGCCGTCCTCCCGCTGTGTGCTCAGCCGATGCCGGCACCTGTCTTCCGGTTTTCCTTCCCTGTGAGCGTTGCGACGCAGGGGGTGGAACCGGCGGCAAATTTAAAAAGTGTAAATACACTAAATGAGATGATACAAAGCTGTGATCCTAACGGATTACACTGTATCATCCCATTTCACCACAGGATTTCACCTGGTGACTTTTCCAGTGTGCTGCCTGTGCTTTTCCAGTGCTTTGTGCCGGGATAATAGAGAACAACCATGGCGTCCAAAAGCGTTCTTTTTGCGCAAAAGCACTTTTAGACGAACTGGAAAACAGTGACAGCGAAACGGAGTTACTTGAAGAACTGAGCAATAGCGATTCAAGGGAAAATTCGGCATCAGGTACGGAAAGTGACGACAGCGATGATTCTGATGTCTCTTTCTGGCACATCGCTTGTGGAATTTGGGAAGTATATCAAATGATTCTTCAGAATTTCCAACGGAGCGATGTGCCAGAAAGAGACATCAGAATCGTTGCTGTTGTCACTTTCCGTACCTGATGACGAATTTTCCCACCAATCGCTATTGCTCAGTTCTTCAAGTAAGTCAGTTTTGTTGTCGCTGTTTTCAAGGCAAGGCACTGGAAAAGTCACCAGGTGCAATCCTGTGATGAAATGGCTTGATACAGTGTAATCCGCTAGGATCACAGCTTTGTATCATGTCATTTAGTGTATTTACACTTTTTAAATTTGCCGCCGGTCCCACCCCCCTGTGTCGCAACGCTCACAGGGAAGGGAACCGGAAGACAGGTGCCGGCATCAGCTGAGCACACAGCGGGAGTATAGCAGGAGGATGGCGGGGGAGGACGCCGGGGGATCGCAGGTGAAGGTGAGTTTTAAAATGCAAAACAACAGATTTCCATGCAAAACAATGTACCGCTTTTAGCACAGAAATCCGGACATAATCAGACCGCCAGGGAGGTTAAATATTATACAAGCAGGCAAACAATCCTGCCTCCCTACAACAAACAGTGATATACAGGTAGCTGCCCCTTTAAATGACCCAAAGCAGAACAGATAACAAATAAAAAAGTGTCACTTGCCGAAATAGGTGCCAACAAACTTCCCACAGGAATAATGTAAAATTGCAATATATCCAGACATGCATATAGTCCAGATCGACAAACGAATCATACATGTGTTCTATGAGTCCATAATTAGTGAGTCCAATTACTAAATAAATAATATAATGTTGCAAATTCATTCTTCCAATACACCAAAACCGAGCTCCACCATGTGCTGACAAACTCTTGCACTCTGTGAAAATACTTTTTTTTCTTTTTGAAATACGTGTTTATAAATGGCTCAGTGGGTTCCTAGGTGATACTAAATACAACTCATTGGGTGCTCAGTGTTATAAATCCTAAGATGTTAGTATGTAACCATTAAATATATATATATACATATAAAACAAAATAAAATGGTGACCCTGTGCTAATTTATTGCTAGAATGACCAGAAGGAAAAGAATGAAATATTAATAGTGACGGGTGCTTTTTTTTTTTAAAGTGCTTTAAACCATAAATTAAACATTTTATTAAACATTTTTATTAAACATTTTATGAAAATAAACATTTAATAAAATGTATAAGCATAAAAACTACAAATGAAACAGAAGTGGATATATACATGAATGTGGCACTTAAATAAGTCCTTGTATAGCTGATAAAGTGACTGGTGCTTTTTAAAGGTGCTCCAAACTCGTGCTTTAGAAAATCAAAATTAAATAAAATAAAAACTCAAGACTGGCTTATTAGTAAGTTCATCAAAAAAATCATAAAGTGACAGGGGTTTTTTTGAGGTGCTCCAATCTGTTTTAAAATAAGTGCTTGATGCTGGTGTTTTAACTCGTGCTCCCCCCTTGTACCTCACTCACCAGAGAGCTCTACCCTCTAGAGCAGTGATGGCGAACCCTGGCACCCCAGATGTTTTGGAACTACATTTCCCATGATGCTCAACTACACTGCACAGTATATGAGCAACACAGGAAATGTAGTTCCAAAACATCTGAGGTGCCAAGGTTTGCCTCACTGCTCTAGAGGGTAGTCAGCATTGACAACACACAGTGGCTGAAACAGCAGACCTCAGATCCATGAGGTCATCGAGAGCGGCACATCGTACTGACGAAACACGTAGGGTTGAGCTACCAGTGTCACTGCGTGACTTCCGGTCAGAGTCCCTGGGACGCATCACAACCTAGACTTCCTTTGTTTTTGTGCTATTTATACGACAGTTTGATGTAAGTGCATTTCAGATTTGTTTACAATAAAGAAGTTATACAGTATTGCACTATGGGGTCTTGCCTTTACTATCTCCACATGTAAAAACGATGGGGTAAGAAACCTAAAGGGAAGAAGGACATTACAATTGGCTGTGGATCTGAGATCTGCTGTTTCAGCCACTGTGTGCTGTGAATTCTGGCTACCCCTAGAGGGGAAAACTCTCTGGTGAGTAAAGTACAAGAGGGGGAGCACGATTTGAAACACCAGCATCAATCACTCATTTTAAAATAGATGACCTTGGGCTTCTGCTATCCAAAAGGGGGTCATTTTGGGACTGATTGCACTGTCCTAGCAATTTTATTGGATATGTTTTGTAACACAAAGGAACGGATTATTTATTTTTTTTTTAATGTTTAAATAATAAAAAAAAATGTATTTTTAAATACCATCCAAAGAAAGCTCTGTCTAAAAAAAAAAACTGTATAAAATTCATATGGTTTCAGGGTTGCATGACCGAGCTTTTGTCAATCAGGTCCGGTTCACACTGATGCGATCGGAAATTCATAGATTTGCATGTCATCTGAATTGCACTGTGAAATCACATCAGTGTGAACCGAGCCTAAAACTGTGAAACCACTGAAAACCGATACATGGCCTGGTAATGGAGGAGAACCATGCAGGTCTTCAGGTGGTTAATTGAAAACCGTTTAGCTTTTCTGGTATCTTGTTACATCTAGATTTAAAAAATCAATAAAATTATAGAAAAAAAAGCAGAACCTTCACAATTTCTATATATCAGGTTTTAAAGGGATTATCTGGTAACCCTACTGGGATGCTAATATCCATTAATATCCTTCTACATTGGGTGCTCACATTAGAAAAATAAAAGTTAGAAAGCAATCACAAGTGTTTGCCTATTATTTACTATTTTTGAGTGTTACATTTGTCAGCATATAGAGTTTTTTTCTTTTTTTTGTTGCTTTTGAAAAATGTTTTAAACGCTTGGAAATTACCGAAGGTACATGAACTTTAATGGCACCCCAGTCTTAATCCATAGGGTTCAATATTGAGTTGGTCCACCCTTTGCAGCTTTAACAGTTTCAACTCTTCTGGGAAGGCTGTCTACAAGGCTTAGGAGTGTGTCTATGGGAATGTTTGGCCATTCTTTCAGAAGCACATTTGTGAGGTCAGGCATTGATGTGGACAAGAAGGCCTGGCTCGCAGTCTCCGCTCGAATTCATCCCAAAAGTGTTCTGTCGGGTTGGGGTTAGGACTCTATGCAGGCCAGTCAAGTTCCTTCACACCAAACTCGCTCATCCACCTTGCTTTGTCCACAGTCATGATGGAGGAACTTGACTGTGGAGGACCTTGTGTTCAGCCCTCCCAGAAGAGTTGAATCTGTTATAGCTGCAAAGGGTGGGCCAAACTCAATATTGAACCCTATAGACTAAGACCAGTGTGCTCCCTTTGTCATAGACAGGACCTCACCAGGGCTTAAACTTGTTATAACTTTTACCCGGTGCCTCTCCTGCTGCAGTCAACCACTTCTTACTTAATTGCTTTCAAACAACTTAAAGCGGTTGTAAGGTTAAACATTTTTTTTAATTAAAATAAAAAAGATGTTATACAGATCTGCTCTGTGCAAAGGTATAGCACACAGCAACCCCTTAACCTTCTCCTTTAGTGTACCCCATCAACACTCTTGGCTCTGTGTGCCTCTATAGGCAGCTGATTCCTATGGTGGCACACGCGTGGGCTCACTCCTGAACCAGGCTGTGTGCGCCAATTGACACACAGCTCGACTCGCCCCCCCCCCCACCACTTTCTCGATTTGCCTGACAGCAGCGGGAGCCAATGGCTCCAGCTGCTCTCAGCCAAGCCTATGAAAGAGGGGAGAGAAGACCTGCAGACAAGCAAAGCACTGGTAAATATTTAGGCATGGGGGGCGTTGGGAACAAGTGGCAACTCTAGTAACAATCTATAGCAGACATCCCAAGTCTCCCGCGAGGTGCAGGAGTCTCCCGCATTTCGGCTGCAGCTCCCTGACACCCACAAGTGCCGTGAAATATCCCGGCTGTCAACTGCAGCAGCCCTTACTGTGAAGAACAGAGCCGATGCTTCCTGTATATTTCCGGCTCCTGTCACAGGAGGAGTGATACCAAATGTACTCCGCCTGTGACAGGAGCCAAACAGAAAGCATCGGCTCTGCTCTCTACTGCAACCGCATGCTTCCTCCAGCGCCGACTCCTGTCTCACTCTGTTTGTGTCTCAGAGGAGCCATCTGTGTACCCACCAGCATTACCCGCCACCATTACCCACCAGCAGTACCCGCCAGCAGTGCCAGCCAGCAGTATCCGCCAGCAGTACCCACCAGCATTACCTGCCAGCAGTGCCAGCCAGCAGTATCCACCAGCAGTACCCACCAGCAGTACCAGCCAGCAGTACCAGCTAGCTGTACCAGCCAGCAGTACCATCCCTGAAGGACAGCCAGCAGCATCCACCAGTTTTACTCACCTGGGGGACAGCAGCCAGCGATACCTGCAGGAATCCTGAGGAAGAAGTGAAAATTTAGGTCAGTTGAGGTGCAGGTAAACCGCAGTGCATCTGTGTGAAAGCAGCTTTAGGCCCCTTTGACATGGTCGGTCTGTGGATTAGTGTGTATAAATTGTTGCAATATGTTTTTTTAATAACTAGTTATGTTCTGTTATAATAAAATGCCATGTCCCTGTTCATACTGTACATGTATGAACAAGGACATGACATTTTCAGGCTGCCTAAGTCACATGTGCTAGGGGTGGCTCTCTTAGGCCACTAATTACACATGGGGGCTAAAAAGTCTTCTTGCATGGAAGTCCCTGGATGACATATCTCTGATATATATATATATATTCACACACACACACACACACACACAGCATTAGAGATATTTAAACATATACAGTGTAAATCTTTACAATGGTTTAGCCTTTATGACATGCAAAAGGGGGCCTTGATAGAAGTTTCAGAAGGTCCTACCGAGCCACGGTCTGACAGTGTGGACTGAGCCAAATGACTGTACAGTCTTCCACATTTGTTAATCTTTCTGTTGATTTACAGTAAATTGACTCCTACGCCTCACTAATTGATTTACAGAGATTCTTGCAATTCCCCACTTTGAATGTGGGAGTTGAACGCTCTTTTGCAGCATCTCTAATTATGGAGGCTAAGTCTGAAAATTATTATTATTATTATGTTGTAGTAACCTAGTTAAACTTATTTAGTTTTAAAGCAAAAGACAAGTAAAGCAGCTGCCTTTTTTTCCTGACAGTGTTCAGAGCATTAACCTCTAAACTGTGCACACCCTGGAACCCATTGCATTGTTTATTCTCTTCTATAAGTAAGGCTTGTCATCCATATGTGCATTGGCCATTTTTATTCTGTAACCTTTGCTGAAGCCCAGATGGGCAAACCACAAATGAAAGAGTTTATGTGACATCCTACATTGACGCTTGATAGTGTATTTGTCTCAAGTTTTCTTTTATCTTGATAATGGTTTAATAAACTTACTGAGAACTACACTGTATGTTATCTTTTTTCATATGACCACCCTAATTTAGCAGTTTTAGGCTTTTACATAGAGAGGAGTAGCCTTACTGAGATCCTAAACTTTTATGGAATGATCAGCACAGTGAATCTAGGTCAAAATTATTGTGATCTGGTTGGGGGATACATTCCATTGTGCCTATAGTCCTCCTGTAGTCTAGGGGTCGTATATGAGGAGTGGCTGCTGGTGGTGTCATGGTCTAGAACAGCTTTTCTCAACCAGGGTTCCTCCAGAGGTTTCCAGAGGTTCCTTGAACAGTTAGTAATTTCTGCCTCTCAGATAATCAACCAAAGACTCAAATGAGCTTTTTAGGTATCTGTAAGAGGAACCATTGTCGAGGAGCCCTTGTTATAATGATCACTAATTGAAAAGGGGCCTTCTCCATTGACCATTAAAGAAAGGGGGTGCTTTACTGGCTACCATTAAAAGATACCACTAACTGTCTGTGGGAAAATTGTTTCTAGTCATTAGTATTATCATCATTATTAAACATCAACTCTGTAATGGTCATGTGTACTGGGCTCAGGAATAGCAATGTGTGTAGCAGTCATTTTGTTCACATTCAGCCATTACATTATATTTGTCATTAACTTCCTTGTTCTAAAACCTCTGATTCCTTTCACTCCTCCTTTCTTTAGTTTATACAACACACAAACTGTTAACTGATGCCAGGACCTTATCAATTCATTGATCGGACACACAACCTTTCAATTACCTAATCCACAATTCAAGGCTAGAAACCCTAAAAAATGTGTCACCCTCGCAAGCTGAGCAATCCAGCGAAGTAACAGATACTGGTCATACATAGCTCAGTTGGAGGGGATGGGCAATACACATCTCTGCAGACAAGTTAGCGGTTGAAACTCTAAAACTTCAGCATGTTTCATAACTCATTAAATATTAATAGCACAACCAGAATATGGGCATATTTACCTCCCCCAGTTAATTTATGATGTTTTGAGTCCAAATACTGCTGCCCAAAAGTACTGTGAGCAGAACCAGCCCAATTCATTTCCTAGACGAACTGGGCATCCAAAACCTGTCATAGCTATATTAATTTTGAAGCTACATTTAAGCTGGAAAATATTCTGCATGTTAGCAGGCTGTATCCGGTAGGTACCTTGCTTTGTGCACTGGTCCAAATCATTTCGTGGAGGGGGGATTATGGTGTGGGGTTGTTTTTCAGGGGCTGGGCTTGGTCCCTTAGTTCCAGTGAAGGGAACTCTTAAGGTGTCAGCATACCAAGACATTTTTGACAATTTTGTGCTCCCGACTTTGTGGGAACAGTCATTTTCCAACATAAAAAAATATATATACATAGAAACAGTGCTTGCTAAAAATACGTAAATAACAAATAAAGTGCTACACATGCTTAAAAAATGTGCTAAATGCAATATATCAACATTTGAAAAATACAGGTGCAAGAAAAACATTTTTGTAAATAAATAAATGTGCAAAGTACGCAATGTGCTCTAGAGAATAAATAATTCAATTCATAAATAAATTCATACAATAATATAGTTCATAGATGTCCAAAAAAGCTGTGCAAAAAGTGCTCAAAAAAAGGTGCTCAAGTGCCTTATTTCCTTAATGCTGGAAGGTGCTCATCCGTGTCAAAGGTGCGACTCTCCCCTCTTGCACCCCTACTCACCAGAATTGGAGACCCTCTCTGGGCCAAATGTAGCCTTAATGATGAGGAAGGAGTCCTGGGTACCATCCAGCAATAACGTTTACTTCAAGTGACCAATGATATTTTTCTTGGCGGACTCAGCCCAAATGAAATAAGAGTAGTAGTGTAATATTGTTTAAAAAGACCATTTAATTATGCAAGTGACAGTTATACAAACAAAGCAGAGATACAATTTAGGCAGTAGGCAATAACAAGGGACTTCCTGGAACGCCGTCTTGCGTGCGTTCCACAAAGAGTCAGGAAATGATGCAATTGGTTAAGCTGGAAAATTGACCAATTGCGTCACTTTTGACACGGATTTGCACCTTCCAGCATTAAGAAAATAAGGCACTTGAGCACCTTTTTTTGAGCACTTTTTGCACAGCTTTTTTGGACATTTATGAACTATATTATTACATAAATGTATTTATGAATTGAATAATTTATTCTCTAGAGCACATTGCGTATTTTGCACATTTATTTATGTATTTTTTAAATGTTGATATATTGCATTTAGCACATTTTTAAAGCACTTTATTTGTTATTTATGTATTTTTAGCGCTGTTTCTCTCTATATATATATATATATATATATATATATATATATATTGTGGGGATTCGCTCGGTGGTAGGCATGGATGACCCCTTTGGGGGGTGTGTTTACATATTAAGATAGCCGAGAAGTGGTTGCAAACAACAGTTTGTTTTATTCATGCAATTTTCTTTACCAGACTGCATGCAGCAAAAACATCCAAAATAAAATAAAACACAAAATAAATCCTTGCCACTGAGGGCGGCTACCTTCTCACACAGGAACCTACCTAAGAGTCTGTCTCCAACCTACTGTTGGAGCAAACTTTGCTGATCCCACAGCAGACACTCAATAGTCCATTTATTTTCTTCACACAACAAATGTCCATTGACCATGTCCCTTTTACTCTTCACATTGAGAACAGTTCATTTATTTCTTCCACATAGAAATAGTTCAAGTCCTCACCTTGAGTAGTCTTCACACTTGTTAATTTCCCCTTCACACAGGAAATGTCCATTGGTTTCTTTTCACCTAGAAACGATCCAAGACCTCACCTCGAGTAGTCTTTACACTTGTTACCCTCCTCAGCTTCACATTGCTTCAGGAGGTCTTCCCCATGCTCACACAGCTTTCAGGGGGCACACATCTGACTGTCCTCCTCTTCCCAGCTCACACAGCGACAGGAGACAGCAATCCTTAGACTTCCTTTGGACAAATTATAGAGGCCTTCATTTCCTCATTCTGAACAGCTGAATGGTTTACAACTTCCTGCTGGCTCTCTCTGCAGCCGACACATAGTAATTGGTGAACTTTCCAAACAGGTGGGAATGTATCTCCTGTCTGTGACTACATCCACAGATTTACCTGACTTCCTGTCACAATATATATATTTTTTTTTTTTATGTCCATTCCCCTATTGGGTGAACTGCAACTGTTCATTGCTTTTTAGTAATTATCCAAGCGCTGGTTATTTTGCATTATTAGAAAATTTCATTTTCCAACATGACTGCTCACCAGTGCACAAAGCAAGGTCCATAAAGACATGGATGACCAAGTTTGGGGTGGAGGAACTTGACTGGCCTGCACAGAGTCCTGACCTAAACACAATAGAAAACTTTTGGAATTAATTAGAGTACAGACTGCGAGCCAGGCCTTCTCTCCAACATCAGTGCCTGACCTCACAAATTAGCTTCTGGAAAAAAAAAAATCAAACATTCCCATTGATACACTACTAAACCTTGTGGACAGCCTTCCCAGAAGATTGGAAGTTGTTAAAGCTGCAAAGGGTGGGCCAGCTCAATATTGAACCCTACAGACTAAAAGGCCATGCACACTATAAGATTCTCTGAAGACTTTTTCCTACATATTTACCTTTTCTATGTAGTGCAAGGGCCTGCCAGATTGCATACAAATTGAAAGTGTTTGGGTTTGACCTCATATTATATGGTTTTGGTAAGTCTAAAGGAAAAAGTCTTCAGAAAATCTTATAGTGTGTATGGCCCATAAGACTGGGATGCCATTAACCGCTTCCGGACCGCCCGCCGCAGATTTACTGCGGCAGGCAGCCCCTCCTACACGAACCAACGTAGGGCTACGTCGGTCGCGTGGCTGCAGCTAGGGGGCAAGCGCGCGCAGCAGGCGCACTCCCCCCCCCACTTGGCAGTGGGGACTCCGATGCACGGGGCAGGCGGCTCTGATTGCCGCCTGGCACCCACGATCGCTCCCCGCTGAGAGAGAACGGTCAGCTGTTGTAAACACAGCTGACCTTCCTCTCTCTGAAATGATCACAGAGCGCCTGTGATCCTTCTTTATAGGATTACAGGTCTCTATGGTCATTCCATAAGTCCCGCTCCCATACAGATAGAATCATTCCCCTAGGCTCACATTTAACCCCTTGATCACCCACAGTGTTAACCCCTCCCAGTGTCATTATTACAGTAATAGTGCACATTTTTAGCACTGATTACTGTAGTAATGTCACTGGTCCCCCCAAAAGTGTCAAAAATGTCAGTTAGGGGTCCGAACTGTCTGCCGCAATGTCGCAGTCCCGCTAAAAATCGCAGATCGCCGCAATTACTAGTGTAGCGCTATTTTGATCAGAGTCTATATAATCTGTGTGATCAGGACAGGATTTATAGTAAGCGCCAGTGCCTCCACTCAATCAGGGCTTGTGATTAGCAAGTGAAATCCCAATTGAGAAAACATATCTATATAGACAGTAATCCACACAGCAGAGTGTTTAAATGTCCATGTATCGAAGAAATAACATTCAGTGAACCATACAACATAAGATTTTTTCCTCATAGGAACATGAAATCATTAGCAGTGTCTCTGTGTGTCTCAGTGAGGGGCTGTTACAGCACTTACAGTCTGTTCTTTCAGTAGAACATTTCTGTGTCTCCTCATGTCTCTCTTTTCCCCAGTCTTACCCAGAAATCCTTGCTCTGCCCTTTTTGATGACCTCATCCTTCTTGCAGAGAGAGAAAGAAAGCACAGCAGCCATATTGACAAAGGGCAAAACAAACACTGCATAACAGGAATACACACTTGAAAGATGGGCAAAGAAATGATCACATCACTACACTAGTAAAAAAAATAAAATAAATAAAAAATGACATAAATCTTTCCCGTAGTTAGTAGACGCAATAACTTTTGTGCAAACCAATTAAAATACACTTATTGCAATTTTTTTTAACAAAAATATGTAGCAGAAAACAAATTGGCTTAAAATGTTAAAAAATGCAGATTTTTACATTTTGGGGGGGGGGGGGGGGAATGTTATATAGCAGAAAGTGAAAAATATTGTTTTCTTTTTCAGAAATGTCGCTCCTTTTTTGTGATAAGAAATCTCTATTTGTGGGGAAAAAAGGTCATCAATTTTATTTGGGTACAGCGTCACACGACTGCGCAATTGTCCGTTAAATTGACGCAGTGCAAATCGCAAAATAGGGCATGGTCATTAAGGGGGCAAATCCTTCTGGTCCAGAAGTGGTTAAAGTTTATGTGCATGTAAAGGCAGGCTTCCCAATACTTTTGGTTATATAGTGTACATCAATTAGGAAAAAGGTATTTCAATGTTTTTTTTAATTATTATTATTATTTAAAAAATGACAGTGCCATCATCCACATACAGAAATAGTAGGGACAACGTAAATGAAACAGTACGTGTTTAGTATCACTTTAAGAATGTATTACCAGTTCTTCCATAAAGCAATAACACAGAGCACTGCAGTCTTTGAAATACAATCCTCTAGTCTCTTTGCCTTGTTAGGTAATGAAGTCATTATTAGCATGATGGATGTGTGTTCTTCTGGATATGTATGTCAGTTGTGCAGACCATAATTGTCTCCACTCAATCAGATACAAAGTATTATCCTTGCTATCTGACCGTCTTTGTTTAAAGTGTGTTCTACTCAGGTAGCCGTTCAATAAATGACATTTCTTCACCCAAGGGTATAATTTTCATATAATTGAAATCTCCTTTCACTGATGGCCAGCACATGCAGTATGTTGGGATAATAACAACCCCCCCTCTTAATGCAAAAAGATATTTTGCCAAGATTTTCATGCTGCTTTTCACTTTAATGGCCGCCATATGCAGTAAATAAGTATTTGAATCTCTTTGAAATGTATGAGTTTGCTTTTTATCTAGTTGAAATCTTACTTTAACCACTTTACCACCGGAGGATTTTGCTGTCTTCCGTCCAGGCCACTTTTTGCGATTCGGCGCTGTGCGACTTCAACTGACAATTGCGCGGTCGTGCGACGCCGTACCCAAACGAAATTTACGTCCTTTTTTTCCCACAAACAGAGCTTTCTTTTGGTGGTATTTGATCACCTGTGCGATTTTTAGTTTTTGCGCTATAAACAAAAAAAGAGCGTTTATTTTGAAAAAATAACAATATTTTTAGCATTTTTTTATATGAAATTCCCCCCAAAAAAGATGTAAAAACCAATTTTTTAAAAAATTTTTGGCCAATTTGTTTTCTGCTACCTATGTTTGGTAAAAAAAATGGCAATAAGCGTATTTTGATTGGTTTGCGCAAAAGTTATTGCGTTTACTAACTAAGGGAAAGATTTCTGTCATTTTTGGTGTTTTTTTTTTTAACGCGTAATGGCGGCGATCTGCGATTTTTTTTGCGGGACTGCGACATTGCGGCGGACAGATCGGACCCTTGACTGACATTTTTGACACTTTTGGGGGTACCAGTGACATTACTGCAGTAATCAGTGCTATAAATATGCACTGTTACTGTAAAAATGACACTGGCAGGGAAGGGGTTAATTTTATTGGAGAGGGAGGGGTTAATGTATGCCTGGTGCTTACTGACGTGTGGGGGGGGGAGGTGACTGAGTGAGTCATGGACAGATCGGATGTCCAGCTATGCTGAACACTCCGATCTGTCACTCCCTGTCACTATGGAGATCCGCCCGCTTGTGTTTACACAGGCAGGTGGATCTCCACATTAGATCCCCGGCGATCGGGGCAGAGCAGCGGCGATCGCCGCTGCTCCTCCCCTGGCCCGACTCCCGCTGTGAATGAAAACAGCGGGAGCGAGCCTCCGGCGGCGCGCAAGCGCCGCCCAGAAGGGGGAGTGTCTGACGACGTAGTACTACGTCGTCAGACGATAACGAGCCACTCTGCCGCAGTAATATTACTGTGGGCGGTGGTAAAGCGGTTAAATTGCAAATAATTTTATGTAATGTTTTTGTGTTAAGTAATAAAATGTAGGATAAATAACATTTATTCCAAATGCATTTTCTTAGACGAATCAGAGTGTTGTGAACACGATTGCCTGTAGTTCTTCTTTATATTAAATTCTAATCATTAGCACACCAGATGCCTCTGAAGTGATAGAAGAGAAATAAGGAAAAAAAGGGATTCGCATCCCATGTCTTTCTCAAACTAGGATTCCTCCTAGTTCCTCTTTGAGGTTTCTAGGAGTTCCTTGGGATGTGAAGAACGGCAAAACAATTTCCCATCTACAATGGCTACCAATATGTGGGAAAAATTCTACTGTTTTTTTTTTTTTTCAATTATTATTCATTTAATTTCAACTTTAACTTTTAATGTAAATTTTAACTTGTTTGTTAAATGCATTTCGAATGCCACATTATTTTTTCTTTAATTTAACTTCTAATTTAGAGAGGGAATACTCTACGCTAAGGAAAAATGTTACAATAGTAGACTGCAGCCTCCCTTAACTATAGCCCGAAGGCTATGAAATGATAGGTAAAAGGAGGGAACTGGCGCTGTCTACTGTAAAATACAGTAACATATATATGTGTAGCAATAAATTTAAAATTTAAAACAGAACAGGCAAATTGAGTTGATATTAGAATAAGTGGACGGAGATAAATGAATAAATGCACAAAAATAATATATAAACATATAAAAATGTCACGTGACTGTTTGTCAACAGAACAGGCAAATTGAGTTGATATGAGAGTAAGTGAACGGAGATAAATTAATAAATGCACAATAATAATATATAAAAAATTTACATGGACACTGCCCTAACTTCTAATATCATTAATATATCATGAGGTGTAGGTATAATCATTTTTAGCAAGAGTTCTTGAACATTATTTAAAGGGTTCTATCTGGGAAAAGTGTTGAGAAAGGCTGCCCTATTTTGAAGAGACCTTCCTGCAGGGCCTGCGTTCTTTGCAGTTTTTCTTCTCTCCCCATACAAGTCCATTGGAATTCTAAATTCTAATTTAATTTGGTTAAAATGTATGTTCAACATATCTGAATACACTATATTGTTAAAAGTATTGGGATGCCTGCCTTTATACGAACATGAAACTTTTTGGTTCCCAGTCTTAGTCCGTAGGGTTCAATATTTAGTTGGCCCACCCTTTGCAGCTATGGCAGCTTTAACTCTTCTGGGAAGGCTGTCCACAAGGTTTAGGAGTGTGTCTATGGGAATGTTTGATCATTCTTCCAGAAGTGCATTCGTGAGGTCAGGCATTGATATTAAAAGTGCTAATACACAGCGCAAAAAGGTCGTGACTAATCAATGGTAATGAAAAAAAAAAATCAAATTTCTTCTAATGTGCATATAGAAAATATAAAAGTGCATGCAACGTGCCAAAAAAATGTACTAGGATAAATGTAACTAAATATCACATAAATAAATATCACACTCAAAGGTGAGTAATAATTCAACGTGAGAGTCCAAAAATATTAGAAAAAGTGCACTCAGCAAGTAGCCAGTGAAGAAAGTCCAAAGTGCTTAAGTGCTGATAAATATGTGCAAATCCATGCCAGCAATCGAGTGCAGTGTTTGTGAAGATCCACCACCTATGAATGTTCCACTTACCAGACTAAAATGACCCCTGGGCAATATTGCATAAGGTTTAAAAAAAGGCTTGTGTCCTAGTAAGGAACCGGATAGATATTCTTCGAGGTTTGGTGAATAATTCTTCCAACAGATATATCAGCACGATATGCGACCATATGGGAAAGGAAAGCTCACAATAGTGTAATTCCGTATACCATATTTATTAAATAAAGAGTAAAGGTTACACTCACATATTTTGAATCGAAACAGGCTTTGTAAAAATCAAGTGCAGATCCTGTGAGACTTCCAAGCTACGGTGTTCGCTCGGGATGCCGCTTGGGCTCGGCGTGCATTCCACCACAACCGGAAGTGACGTAGCAGCAAGTGTAGGACTGGAAATTGCGTTGACGCGTTTCACCCTCCTCCAGGGCGTTATCACAGACGTATTTCCGGCTACGACATTGGAGGTAGCATTAATACATCCTCCACTAATTAATCAGTCATTTACTTCCTGTTCCTGTTGGGTGCACTAGACTTCATATACACCCAACAGGGAGCCGCTGCTCACCAAATAATTTAGTAATAATTTATAATTAATGTTAGCGATGGATTTTATTAATGTTATTTTTATCCTTATTAATATTAATACAGTTGTCCATTCCTCATGTAGAATTTTATTTAATTTTATTTTATTTTATTTTTATTATTATTTTTAATTTTAATTTAGTACATTATTTATTTTTATTTTTATAGTGGTAGTGGACAGCTTAAAAAATGTTTTTTGGAAGACAGTATTCCTAAAAAAGAGGCAAGCATGTTCCCTAAAAATGATATTGACCACAAATTACATAGTTACATAGTTAGTGAGGTTGAAAAAAGACATCAGTCCATCCAGTTCAACCTATGATGTGTGTGTGTTTGATGTTAACCGTACATTGTATACCCCTCTATGTTGTGGTCTTTAAGGTACCCGTCTAATAATTTTTTTAAACGATTGATGCTCCCTGCTGATACCACTGCTTGTGGAAGAGAATTCCACATCCCCACTGCTCTGACAGTAAAGAACCCCCTACGTATTTTAAGGTTAAACCGTTTTTCCTCTAGTTTTAGTGAGTGGCCACATGTCTTATTGTATTCCCTTTCTTTGAAAAGTTTGTTCCTGACTAGGGTCACCACCAGTATAGTATTTATACATTGATATCATATCCCCTCTCAAGCTTCTCTTCTCTAGAGAGAATAAGTTCAATGCTTGTAGTCTTTACTCATAGCTTAGATCCTCCATTCCCCTAATTATTTTTGTTTCCCTTCTGTGGACTCTCTCCAGTTCCAGCTAATCCTTTCTGAGGACCCATGCCCAGAACTGGACGGCATACACCAGATGTGGCCGGACCAGAGTCTTGTAGAGTGGGAGAATAATCTCTTTATTTCTGCAGTGAATCCCCTTTTTTATACATGCCAGTATTCTATTGGCTTTGCTTGCAGCAGCTTGGCATTGTATGCCACTGCCAAGCCTGTTGTCCACTAGGACCCCCAGGTCCTTTTCCATCTTAGATTCACCCAGAGGTTCCCCCCCTAGTGAGTAGCTTGTGTTTGTGTTTCTGATGCCCAAGTGTATTACTTTACATTTTTCAACATTAAATCTCATCTGTCATGTAGTTGCCCACCCCATTATTTTGTTCAGGTCCGCTTGTAAGGTTTCCACATCCTGTATAGAAGTTATTGCCCTACTTAGTTTGGTATCATCCGCAAATACCAATATTGTGCTAGATATCCCCTCCTCTAGATCATTTATGAATAAATTAAACAGGATTGGCCCCAGGACAGAACCCTGGGGGACCCCACTTTCCATACCCACCCAATCCGAGTACTCCCCATTTATCACCACCCTCTGGACTCTTCCCTGGAGCCATTTCTCTATCCAGGTACTCACCCTATGGTCCATACCTACATCCCTTAGTTTGTACAGTAAGCGTTTGTGGGGAACTTTGTCAAATGCCAGATACACCACATCCACAGGCCTTCCTTTATCTAGGTGGCAACTCACTTCATCATAGAAGGTTAATAGATTGGTCTGGCAAGAACGATTTTTCATGAATCCATGCTGATTACTATTAATAATACCCTTTTTATTACTAAAGTCTTGTATGTGGTCCCTTAACATCCCCTCCAAAATCTTGCAGACTACTGATGTTAGGCTGACCGGCCTATAGTTACCCAGGATATATCTCGGCCCTTTTTTAAATATTGGCACCACGTTGGCTTTTTTCCAATCAGCTGGCACCATTCCCATCTGTAGACTATCCGTAAAGATCAAGAATAATGGTCTGGCTATCACCTGGCTGAGCTCTTTAAGAACCCTCGGGTGCAAGCCATCCGGTCCCGGTGATTTATTTATGTTAAGTTTCTCTAGTTTAGTTCTACGTCTATCTTCTGTTAACCATGGCGGTACTTTCTGAGGTGTATTATTTAATTTAGCATTACAAGTTGGGTTAGTGTATCCCTCCAATTATTTTGTGAAGACTGAAGAGAAGAAATTATTTAGCACTTTCGCCTTTTCTCTGTCCTCTGTCGCCAGATTCCCTTCCTTGTCTTTTATGGGGCCAATGTGTTCTGGTCTCGCTTTCCTACTTTTTATATACTTAAAGAATTTCTTGGGGTTTTTTTTACTCTCTGCCACTATATGTCTCTTGTGTTCTATTTTAGCCGCCTTGATTTCGCCTTTCCATTTCTTATTGCACTCTTTATACAAATGATATATGTATTACTGTATCATAAAAAATTACAATTTAATAGTTTCATAAGGTGTATACAGGTGTGGGAACTTAAATGACAAAAGAAAAACTGCTAAAGGATATAAAGTAATTGCTACACACACCTTTCTGGTGTGCAATTGTTTTAAAGTGTTAGTTCACCTTTATAGAAAAAATGTAAAGGTGAACTAACACCATATAGCATTCTTTTAAATATATTGCCAGAGATGAGAAATGTTAGAGGCACCACATCCCTGAATAGAGGTAGATACAATTGGAGGGGCAAAGTGGGACTTTAAAGGTGCAAATGATGGAGAAAAATCTGGATTCTCATAAAAAATCACATTTTATTGCACATGAAGGACAAAAGACATAACAGACAATACTTTTAAAATAGTAAAAGCACAAGAAAGCACTCGATTATGTCAACTCTACATGTTTCGCCATCTTCATAATAGCTTCTTCAGGAGTTTGATAGACATTTCTCGAGAGTGAACATTCTAAATAACAAGACAAAAGAAAGCAAAAAAGGGGCATATATCAATGGTCCTGTATTGAACGCCCAAAAACTCTAATTTCAATAAAAGTAACATTTAAGCATGAACAGAATGTACCTTAAGAAAACCTGGACCCTTGATTGCCGGGGATAGCAATGACGTGGATACAAGGACAAGGGTGGGTGGAAGGGAGGAAGGCAGAGAAACCTGACCCCTAACGTTGACGCATAGAGGAGATGCGAGCCAAGCCAAAAGTGACAAAAAGAAAACTGCGGCTGAAAAATGGGGAAACAATTTGCATAAGTTTCATCAAAACATAGAATATGAAAGAGATATATTCAAATTTTGGATTGACAATAAATTTACCCTTTACTTCAAAATTTGAAAAGATGATAAACTTGGGGAGGCCTTTTTGATGATCATATAGGAATTAAAGCCAACTCCCTACCAGATCAAGAGAAGATGATCCCCTTTAAGAGAGCGAAAGGAATCTTTAGATATATAATCCATAGGTAGAATACCTATGGTGACACATAATGAAAAAATATACATATGTGTATAAGATATTTACCCTGGTAGTCCAGTGTTACAAAAAACATGGGCATAGATACAGCATAGGGAAATCCCGTATGGGTTGCCTGATTGCAAGAGGCCCCCTCCGATATTCACTCCAACAAGGAGCTAAAAGAGGAAGAAAAGGCAAAAATTATCCTTGAAAAATGGTGGATAGCAATCAGAGTGAATGCTTGAGATGTAAGGGAATCGCCATTACCGCATGTTTGTCCGTAAGATCGTCCTATTCCCCGGTGGTCCAGTGGTATACTGACCCATCGTGCCGGCATTTAAGCATCCCCTCCACCCCCTCGGTGTCTGGCGTCACCGAGGGAGTGAGAGCGAGGCGCTCCAGGCCGCCCAATCGGAACCCTTCAATGATGCGCGTCATCAAGACGCGACTGCGTCACATGACCGGATCGGAAACCGGAAGCGGGAAAGAGAAACATCCGGTCCGGTCCCCATATCGCTATCAGACAAAGAAAAAGTGTCCCCAATCTAGGGAAGGCAGAAAAAAATGCTGATTAGAAGGGATAAGACCTGCTAAGCAGTAAAGAAAGGTCCCATAATATGGATTTACTAAAAAGAGGGAAGCAAATGCAATTATAACATGTACCATTAGGAACTATGGTCCTTTACAGACGAACAGGTCAACATTTTAATGGATCTAATAGGGGCAAACCCACATACATAAATCCATGCATAATATAGATTGTTCAAATGGGAAAACATGTTATATCAAAATATACATTTAATACCACATATCAACAGTGGAATAATGATAAGGGAATTTCTTTTAAGATAATTAAGGGTTCAAGTTCAGAGGGTGGCCTTGGAAGAAGGGGGCGGTGCCTCTACTATCCAGGTCGGAACCTATAAGCCTGAAAGAAACGTAGGGCACCGCGGGTGCCCATATGGGGCAACAACTGGGGCAGGAAAAATTACACTCAACCCCCAATCCCCCCAAAAACAGGGTAACCCCACCCCATCCAGGCATCCCAAATCACGTCCATTTCCCGGCCAAGGTCAGGTATTTTAATTTAGGAATAATTTTGGAAAGGGTCTTCTGTTCGGTTTTAACAGATGATAAACATCTATGAAATGCAATTCACAATGAAAGGAATGCCATATGAACAAATGCATGTATACATAATACATTGAAAAAAACTGAATACATGACAACTATCATATATCCAATTATTCAGACTACAACCTAATCAATTAAGGAGAAGCTGAAAAAATCAAGTTAGACATTTTCCTAGCCAAGGAAGGGTTTGGGCTTGATGGAATTTATCCATCAGTCCATCGAAATCTGTTCCACAATAGCTGTCCATGGTTAGAAAACCAGTGCTATTGTGGAAAAGGTTTCTGAGTCACAAATACCACTTAAACGTAGCTAGGAAATGTCTATGAGTAAAAATACCTTATAGAAAAAAACAAAATTGAACTAGGATACTAGATTGGGCTATTAATATTCTTAGCTATGCTCTCTTTCGGAAAGACAGGGTAAAACGTAAAGGTGGTGGTGTCTGTTTCTATGTTTCTAAGTTGTCTCAAAGCAAGCGTGAAAGAGGACCTTGTTGATGGAGAGTGTGATGGTTCCGAAGCA
Source organism: Pelophylax lessonae (assembly GCF_965119305.1). Lineage (NCBI taxonomy): Eukaryota > Metazoa > Chordata > Amphibia > Anura > Ranidae > Pelophylax > Pelophylax lessonae. The sequence continues at coordinate 687,335,671 of NC_138769.1, read as the reverse complement.
TTATGGGTGAAACTGCATACAGGTGTGCATTCTTTAAAGTTAATTATAAGTGTTTGTTATAGGCCACCCAATGTTAAAGAGGAGGTAGAGACAGATAGAAAAGGTCCTGCTGGAAAAGCTAAAGAGTAGATATTTATGAACCTATAGCAAGACATCTGTATGGTACAGTTGACAGAAGCCCCAACTAGTAATGATGCTCTGCTGGACCTGGTAATCTCAAACCATGCAGAGGGTATTACGAGGGTATTACTAATGTTCATATAAAAGAGCCTCTGGGTAACAGTGACCATAACATGATTTAATTTAAAGAAACAAGCACATACTGAAAAGATAAAAACACCTAACTTTAAAAGAGAACATTTTCCAAAGCTGAGGGCTACTCTTCAAGACTTAGACTGGGAGAGAATATTGTCATTTAAGAACACAAAACACAAATTGGAATGCTTCAAATCAACTGTATACAAACACTGTGCAAAATATACTCCCATGGACAATATGTTTAGGAAATAAAATTAATAAAAGTTAAAAGAAATCTATAAATAAGAAGAAAAGCACATTTACAAAATCTAAAAAAAAAAAAAAAGAAATAATATAATAGTTTAAAAGTTGCAAAGAATATAACAGGAAGGAAAAATGTAAATGTAAAAAGGAAATCAGGGCCATAAAAAAAAAATAAAACAAACAGGTTGCAAAAGATAGTAGGACAAATCAAAAAAATTCTTCAAATCTATTATTAGTAAAATGGTCAGGTATGAGCATGTTGACCCTTTAGAAAATAATTTTGGTGACTGAGGACAAAAAGAAGGCAAATTCATTAAATATCTTTGTAACGTACCTGGAGATTGAGCCCGAAGTGTAGAGCAGGGCCTCTCTTACAGCTATGGCTCACGAGCTTTGGTAGAGTATTAGGGAACGCAGGAGCATAGAGTGGCACATGTGCCTGATAAGACTTCTGCTGGAGAATGCTGATGTGCATCAGGATATGCAGGAGCAACTGGCTGGTAACAGCTGGCAGAAGAGCAGGAACTGATGACAGGCACAGCTACAGCTGGATCAGGTGCAGGAAGAAGAGCCAAGACAAGGTCGGACAGTCCAGGTCAGCAAATAGCAGGCAGATCAGACACAGGCAGCAGGCAGAAGAATAGTCAGGAGTCAGACTGGGGTTGGTAACAACAAGGCAGATGAGCAGAAGGATAAGGCAGAAGCTTAATCCAGAGGCAAGCCAGGGGTTGGTGCAGAAATAGTTCAGCCAAAGTCAGGAGAAGATTGGGTCAGCAAAGGGAGAGCAATACAGGAACAGATACAAAGATGCATCAGGAAAGTAATAGATCAAACGGCACTGACACAAGGCATTGGTGTAGGTTAAATAGCCTGCCTGGCATCAATGCACATTCGTACCCACTATTTGCCACAAACAGGACTTCCAGGAATTTTGCGCCTACACACATGCATGCGCCTTCCCTGACAATCTTCTTGAGTTCTGTGTATACAAAGAAACAGGGGGAGCTTAGGTCCATAATAGGGATAGTTTTGACATAGCCCCAAATGAACCACCCAAATGGCTCAAATTTTATATCGTCCAGAAATATTTAGACAGAATAAAGGTGTATAAAGCACCTGGACCAGATGACATACACCCATGGGTCCTAAAGCAACTGAGCTGTTATTTCAAAGCCATTGTTTCTTATTTAATGACTGGAATAGTACCAATGGATTGGCGTTTGGCCAATGTGGTGCCTATAATTAAAAGGGATTAAAGTCTTTACAGAGTAACTACAGACAGGTTAGTTTAACTTCTATTGTCGGTAAGGGAGTTTAATAAGAGACCACATAGTTTTTGCTAGAAAATAATAGCAATAGTCAGCATGGATTCATGGAAGACAGAAGATGTCAAACAAATGTGATTTCTTTTTATGAGGAGATAAGCAGAAACTTAGAAAAAGAAGTGGCTGTGGATATATTATACTTGGATTTTGCAAAAGCAGTTGACACAATTCTTCACACACAGCTAATGTGTAAGATAAAGTCTACAGGCTTGGAAAAATCAGTTTGTAAATGGATAGAAAACTGGCTAAAAGATCAAATTCAGAGAGTAGTATTCATACCCTGAATGATCTAGGATTGGTAGTTGTGTATCCCAAGGTTCAGTGTTGGGACCCTTACTTTTCAATATCTTTATAAATGATATAGGGTCTGGGATTAAAACTACCATTTCAGTCTTTGCAGATAAAACCAAGCTTTGCAGCAGTGGCGGCTGGTGCTCAAAATTTTTTTTGGGGGGGGGGGGGGGCAAAAACAAAAATGTAATAGGTATTGCTTCGCGGCAAAAAACGCGGTAAAAAAAATTGCATGACTTTGAGGTCATGGTACAGGCATGGCACAGGTGATGGCATAGGCATGGCAAATGTGATGGTATAGGCATGGCACAGATGGTACAGGCATGGCACAGGTGATGGAATAGGCATGGCACAGATGGTATAGGCATGGAACAGGTGATGGAATAGGCATGGCACAGGTGATGGTATAGGCATGGCACAGGTGATGGAATAGGCATTGCACAGGTGATGGTACAGGCATTGCACAGGTGATGGTACAGGCATGGCACAGGTGATGGAATAGGCATGGCACAGATGGTATAGGCATGGCACAGGTGATGGAATAGGCACGGCACAGATGGTACAGGCATGGCACAGGTGATGGTGCAGGCATGGCACAGGTGATGGTATAGGCAGGGCACAGATGGTACAGGCATGGCACATGTGATGGAATAGGCATGGCACAGATGGTATAGGCATGGCACAGGTGATGGAATAGGCATGGCACAGATGGTACAGGCATGGCACAGGTGATGGTACAGGCATTGCACAGGTGATGGAATAGGCATGGCACAGGTGATGGTACAGGCATTGCACAGGTGATGGTATAGGCATTGCACAGGTGATGGTACAGGCATTGCACGGGTGATGGTACAGGCATGGCACAGTTGATGGAATAGGCATGGCACAGATGGTATAGGCATGGCACAGGTGATGGAATAGGCATGGCACAAATGGTACAGGCATGGCACAGGTGATGGTACAGGCATGGCACAGGTGATGGTATAGGCAGGGCACAGATGGTACAGGCATGGCACAGGTGATGGAATAGGCATGGCACAGATAGTATAGGCATGGCACAGGTTATGGAATAGGCATGGCACAGATGGTACAGGCATGGCGCAGGTGATGGAATAGGCATGGCACAGATGGTACAGGCATGGCACAGGTGATGGAATAGGCATGGCACAGGTGATGGTATAGGCATGGCACAGGTGATGGTATAGGCATGGCACAGGTGATGGTACAGGCATTGCACAGGTGATGGCATAGGCATGGCACATGTGATGGTATAGGCATGGCACAGATGGTACAGGCATGGCACAGGTGATGGAATAGGCATGGCACAGATGGTACAGGCATGGCGCAGGTGATGGTAAGGTCATGGCACAGGTGATAGAATAGGCATGGCACAGATGGTATAGGCATGGCACAGGTGATGGAATAGGCATGGCACAGATGATGGTATAGGCATGGCGCAGGTGGTGGAATAGGCATGGCACAGGCATGGCGCAGGTGGTGGAATAGGCATGGCACATGCATGGCACAGGTGGTGGAATAGGCATGGCACAGATGGTACAGGCATGGCGCAGGTGGTGGAATAGGCATGGCACATGCATGGCACAGGTGATGGAATAGGCATGGCACAGATGGTACAGGCATGGCGCAGGTGGTGGAATAGGCATGGCACAGGCATGGCGCAGGTGGTGGAATAGGCATGGCACATGCATGGCACATGACATACACCCATGGGTCCTAAAGCAACTGAGCTGTTATTTCAAAGCCATTGTTTCTTATTTAATGACTGGAATAGTACCAATGGATTGGCGTTTGGCCAATGTGGTGCCTATAATTAAAAGGGATTAAAGTCTTTACAGAGTAACTACAGACAGGTTAGTTTAACTTCTATTGTCGGTAAGGGAGTTTAATAAGAGACCACATAGTTTTTGCTAGAAAATAATAGCAATAGTCAGCATGGATTCATGGAAGACAGAAGATGTCAAACAAATGTGATTTCTTTTTATGAGGAGATAAGCAGAAACTTAGAAAAAGAAGTGGCTGTGGATATATTATACTTGGATTTTGCAAAAGCAGTTGACACAATTCTTCACACACAGCTAATGTGTAAGATAAAGTCTACAGGCTTGGAAAAATCAGTTTGTAAATGGATAGAAAACTGGCTAAAAGATCAAATTCAGAGAGTAGTATTCATACCCTGAATGATCTAGGATTGGTAGTTGTGTATCCCAAGGTTCAGTGTTGGGACCCTTACTTTTCAATATCTTTATAAATGATATAGCGTCTGGGATTAAAACTACCATTTCAGTCTTTGCAGATAACACCAAGCTTTGCAGCAGTGGCGGCTGGTGCTCAAAATTTTTGGGGGGGGGCAAAAACAAAAATGTAATAGGTATTGCTTCGCGGCAAAAAACGCGGTAAAAAAATTGCATGACTTTGAGGTCATGGTACAGGCATGGCACAGGTGATGGCATAGGCATGGCACATGTGATGGTATAGGCATGGCACAGATAGTACAGGCATGGCACAGGTGATGGAATAGGCATGGCACAGATGGTATAGGCATGGAACAGGTGATGGAATAGGCATGGCACAGGTGATGGTATAGGCATGGCACAGGTGATGGAATAGGCATTGCACAGGTGATGGTACAGGCATTGCACAGGTGATGGTACAAGCATGGCACAGGTGATGGAATAGGCATGGCACAGATGGTATAGGCATGGCACAGGTGATGGAATAGGCATGGCACAGATGGTACAGGCATGGCACAGGTGATGGTACAGGCATGGCACAGGTGATGGTACAGGCATGGCACAGATGGTACAGGCATGGCACATGTGATGGAATAGGCATGGCACAGATGGTATAGGCATGGCACAGGTGATGGAATAGGCATGGCACAGATGGTATAGGCATGGCACAGGTGATGGAATAGGTATGGCACAGATGGTACAGGCATGGCACAGGTGATGGTACAGGCATGGCACAGGTGATGGAATAGGCATTGCACAGGTGATGGTACAGGCATTGCACAGGTGATGGTATAGGCATTGCACAGGTGATGGTACAGGCATTGCACGGGTGATGGTACAGGCATGGCACAGTTGATGGAATAGGCATGGCACAGATGGTATAGGCATGGCACAGGTGATGGAATAGGCATGGCACAAATGGTACAGGCATGGCACAGGTGATGGTACAGGCATGGCACAGGTGATGGTATAGGCAGGGCACAGATGGTACAGGCATGGCACAGGTGATGGAATAGGCATGGCACAGATAGTATAGGCATGGCACAGGTGATGGAATAGGCATGGCACAGATGGTACAGGCATGGCACAGGTGATGGAATAGGCATGGCACAGGTGATGGTATAGGCATGGCACAGGTGATGGTATAGGCATGGCACAGGTGATGGTACAGGCATTGCACAGGTGATGGCATAGGCATGGCACATGTGATGGTATAGGCATGGCACAGATGGTACAGGCATGGCACAGGTGATGGAATAGGCATGGCACAGATGGTACAGGCATGGCACAGGTGATGGTAAGGTCATGGCACAGGTGATAGAATAGGCATGGCACAGATGGTATAGGCATGGCACAGGTGATGGAATAGGCATGGCACAGATGATGGTATAGGCATGGCGCAGGTGGTGGAATAGGCATGGCACAGGCATGGCGCAGGTGGTGGAATAGGCATGGCACATGCATGGCACAGGTGGTGGAATAGGCATGGCACAGATGGTACAGGCATGGCGCAGGTGGTGGAATAGGCATGGCACATGCATGGCACAGGTGATGAAATAGGCATGGCACAGATGGTACAGGCATGGCGCAGGTGGTGGAATAGGCATGGCACAGGCATGGCGCAGGTGGTGGAATAGGCATGGCACATGCATGGCACAGGTGGTGGAATAGGCATGGCACAGATGGTACAGGCATGGCGCAGGTGGTGGAATAGGCATGGCACAGATGGTACAGGCATGGCGCAGGTGGTGGAATAGGCATGGCACATGCATGGCACAGGTGATGGAATAGGCATGGCACAGATGGTACAGGCATGGCGCAGGTGGTGGAATAGGCATGGCACAGGCATGGCGCAGGTGGTGGAATAGGCATGGCACAGGCATGGCGCAGGTGATGGAATAGGCACTTACCAGGCGACGGCTCGGCTCCCGGCGGCGGCTTCTCCCCTCCTCGCGACTCCGACGTCCGTCCTCTTCTGCTCGGCTCCCGGCGGCGGCTTCTCCCCTCCTCTCGACTCCTCTTCTGTGGCGGGCTGCGGCGGGAAAGTGACCGGGCGGTGACGGTGAGTGACTGATGCACGCACCGGCACCGCCCCCAACGAGGTCACCATGGATGTCCTGAATCATGATTGGTCCAGGCTAGAGTCTGGACCAATCATGATCCAAGACATCACAAAAGGGGGTGGTGTAGCACATTGCTCTGCGCTACAGTTACGCCCCAGAAGGCCGCCAATTGGCGCCTCTGCTGGTGGAAAACCCCACCCCCCATCGGCACCAATGCGGCGGACGCCAAAAGGGGGGTGTTGTAGCGCAGAGCTCTGCGCTACAGTTACGCCCCAGAAGGCCGTCTATCTTTTTTTTTTTTTTAAATCTTTTTTTTTTCTTTTTCTTTTTTTGGGGGGGGAGGGGGGGGGCGGCGCCCCTGCGCCCCCTATGGGCCGGCCGCCACTGCTTTGCAGTGGAATAAAGTCCTTACAGGACATCTCCAATTTACAATCTGACCTCAAGGCATTGTTATATTGTGTGACTATGTGGCAAATGAGGTTTAATTTAGATAAGTGTAAAGTTATGCACTTGGGGGCTAAAAACATGCATGCATCATACAGTACAAACTTGGGGGAGTACAATTGGGGGAATCAATGGTGAAGAAGGATCTGGGTGTTCTGGTAGATCAGAAGTTTAATAATAGCATTCAATGCCAAGCTGAAATTTCAAAAGTTAGCAACATTCTTTCTTGTATTAAAAGAGGTATGGACTGCAGAGAGAGAGAGATATCATTTTGCCCCTCTACAAATACTTAGAAAGACCTCCTGTGGAATATGCAGTTCAGTTTTGGGCACCAGTTCACAAAATGGATATCGGGGAACTGGAGAAAGTGCAGAGGGCAACCAAACAGATAAGAGGCATGGAGGAGCTCAGCTGTGAGGAAGGATAAGCTGAACTGAATGTATTCTCTCTTGAGAAGAGGAGATTATGGGAGGAGATGATCACCATGTATAAATAATCAAGTGGTCCATATAATGAACTTGGTGTAGAGTTATTCATTTTCAGGTCATTACAGAACACAAGGGGCACTATTTACATCTGGAAGAAAGGAGATTTAACCTCCAAATATGGAAAGGCTTCTTCACAATAGTATCTGTGAGAATGTGGAATAGACTCCCCCAAAAGCTGGTTTGTGCCTGCTCATTAAAAAAGTCCTGGATTCTTTCCAAAATGCACAAAATACAGTGCAACACCCTCCTAGATAGGTGCTGGGATCAGTTAGATTTAATGCTGGCTCATTGTGTTTAGTGGAGCTGTCTGTGTTTGGTTACAGAAAAGTAGCTTGCCTCACTGTATCCAGCATGGCTACAATTGATTAGTTAAGTCTGTTCAGTGTTCTGAGCTGCTGTCAGTCTGATAGATCCCTCTGTACAGGCAGTCCCCGGGTTACGAACACAATAGGGACTGTAGGTTTGTTCTTAAGTCGAATTTGTTTGTAAGTCGGAACATGTACTTTTTTAAGTGTAACTCCAGCCCAAAAAATTCATAAGGATACAGACAGCAGTACAAACCTCATTGTGGCTCTAACCCCACACCATACAGTACTGTACTAGCCAAAACTAAAAGGCTAAAAGAGACCCAGAAGGATAGTTACATTCAACATAGCTAGAAGTACAAGTACAATACAGTGGTCCTGCTCCCAATACAGAGTAATGTAATCTCACCAGTTTCCAGACAGTTCAACCAGCTTCTGCCTGTGCAGTGGGATGCTTCTGGGCAGTGTGGGGCAATCAGTACATGTAGTACATGCAGCATGCATTGTGGCCGGCACTAAGATGGATGCTATCCAGCACAGGAGCGAGAAGAAGCCGGAAGAAGCCAGCAGTGACATCACGCAGGCGCCGCCGCTCGCAAGTAGGAGTCGTTCATCACGCCCCCGTTCGTAAGTAGGAGTCGTTCGTCACGCCCCCGTTCGTAAGTAGGAGTCGTTCGTCACGCAGCCCCCGTTCTTAAGTAGGAGTCGTTCGTCACGCGGCCCCCGTTCGTAAGTAGGAGTCGTTCGCAACTCGGATGTTCGTAAGTCGGGGACTGCCTGTATCCCAAAAATCAGTAAAACTTTCTGGATTATAGGTCTGGAGCTATGCAGATGGCAGCATGAATATTGTGAATATTATACAGCCCTGGCCAATCCCAGGGAGCAGGGCCCTAAAGGCTGCTTGGAGACTGTATATATTCTCTGAGCACACTAAACTCTTTTTCCAGGATAGGATTAGTCCAGCCTGGAGGGCTTGGTGCTCTTCATAGCAACTCTGCCATGTACTTGCTTGGATGCTGAAGCTACAGGGAGCTGACTGGAGGGGTTGTCTGCTGAAGATCTAGTCTAGTATCACTGAAGGTAAAAGCAGTCAATTAACTGTCACTGGACATTTAACTGTCACTGGACAGAGTACAGACTGCTGAGAGATTTTGGAGACGTTTGGGCTGCTGTCACCCCTCTTGTGCTAGAGTGTCAGCTGTGTTGGTGTCAAAGGGAACATTGGCTGGTGTCCTGAAGAGCTTAATGTATCTAATTCCTTGTAAAGGGACTCTTCTCTTATTGCTCTAAAGAAATCCTATATATAACCATGGGCGTCCACAGAACTTTTTTCAGGGGGGGCATCATCTCAAGGTCACCCCTTTTCGACAATGTCATGAAGGTGACATCAGTCACCGCGCGAGCCACGACTCGTGAGTATTTATTTTTAACGGGGAAACAGCAGAATTTATTTTTAAAGCGTTTGTTAAACTAAAAAAAAAAATGGATCCTGTTCCCTAAAGCATGTTATACAGCACAGTGCTTGTGCTGTGTAATTTGGAACCTTCTATCACCTAAAATACCTGGCTAATCCTGCCTGGCTATGTCCTCCCTCCTGTAAACTGACTACAATATAACATAGCTGCTGAGCCCTGACACTGTGGTCAGTCTATGTGCCTCCGTCAACTGCAGCCCTCCTGTCCTCCTCTGTCCTCTCTCCCCCCTCCCTCCCTGCCTGTCTGCTCCTGTGTCAGTGTCCACCCCTCCTCCTGCTGCTTTAGTTTCATTTAAAGTTTCATATCATGTCTACAGTCTGTTTAATAACCCTGTGTGCCCCTGTGTGTGTGTTTTATAAAAATAAGGCGTTCTTTACCAATTTCCAATCGCTGCTCACGTGACCCGCGGCCTCTCTCTTCCTTTCAGCCTCTCCTCCTCCTCCCCTCCTGACTGATGTCAGCGGGGAATCCTCAGCCCCACCCATTGCAGGCAGATGGGAGAGAGGAGAGAGCCTGCGGGTCAGATGAGCGGCGATTGGTGCACCGAAAACTGGTAAAGTACGGCTTATTTTTTTTAAACACAGGCACAGGGGCACGGACACACAAGAATATTAAACAGACCAGACAGGATAGTATAAAGTGGCTTAACAACCACTTTAACCACTTCTGGACCAGAAGGATTGGCCCCCTTAATGACTAGGCCATATTTTGCTATTCGGCAATACGTTACTTTAACGGACAATTGCGCAGTCGTGCGACACTGCACCTAAAAAAAATTGATGTCCTTTTTTTCCCACGAATAGAGCTTTCTTTTGGTGGTATTTGATCACCTGCACGATTTTTATTTTTTTGCGCTATAAACAAAAAAAGAGCGACGACTCTAAAAAAATAATAATATTTTTCACATTCTGCTATAGAACATTCCCATTAAAAAAAAATTAAAAATAATTTTTTTTAACACTTTAGGCCAATTTGTTTTCTGCTACATATTTTTGGTATAAAAAAATCACAATAAGCGTATTTTGATTGGTTTGGGCAAAAGTTACTACGGGAAAGATTTATGTAATTTTTATTGTGTTTTTTTTTTTTTTTTACTAGTATGGCGTCGATCTGTGATTTTTTTGCAGGACTGCGAACATTGCGGCGGACAGATTGGACCCCTGACTGACATTTTTGAGACTTTTGGGGGGACCAGAGACATTACTACAGTAATCAGTGCTAAAAATATGCATGTTACTGTAATAATGACACTGGCAGGGAAGGGGTTAACAGTGTGGGTGATCAAGGGGTTAAATGTGAGCCTAGGGGAGTGTTTCTAACTGTATCGGGGCGTGGCTTGTGAAATTATCATAAAGACCTGTGATCCTATATAGAAGGATCACAGGGGTTCTGTGATCATTCCATGGAGAGGAACGGTCAGTTGTGTTTACAACAGCTGACCATTCTTCTCTCTCAGCCGGCAATGATTGCGGGTGTCAGGCGGCAATCGGAGCCACCTGCCCGCGTGCATCGGCATCCCCGCTGAGAAGCGGGGGCGGGAGCGTGCCCCCTAGCTGCCTGCGTGCGCCCAACGTATACCTACGGGGGTTTGCGCAGGAGCGGCTGCCTGCCGCAGTATAACTGCGGTGGGCGGTCGTAAAGTGGTTAAAGGGGAGGTTAAGATTCCAGGAGGGGGGTCACTTGCCCCCCCTTGTGGACGCCCATGTATGTAACTGTTTCTACTGCAAGCCAAGTCCACAGTTTGCTATATGCAAGGACTTCTGCTTCAGCCTTACAGAAAGGAGTTTGCTGTCCTCAATCTGTACATGTTTTCTGTTTTAGGAGTATCCCACTCAATTCCCTCAACCATATCCAAGTCCTCCAAAAATAAAAACAATAAAAACAACACCTCTAGACTTGCAATTAACCACTTAAGGACCGGAGGATTTTCCTGCTTTACGTCCAGGCCACTTTTTGCTAATCGGCACTGTGCGACTTTAACTGACAATTGCGCAGTCATTCAACGCCGTACCCAAACGAAATTTACATCCTTTTTTTCCCACAAACAGAGATTTCTTTTGGTGGTATTTGATCACCTCTGCGCTTTTCATGTTTTGCGATAATAATAAAAAATTCGACAATTTTGAAAAAATAACAATATTTTTCTACTTTGACAGTTAAAAAATATCCAATATATTAAATTTTTGTCATATATTTAGGCCAAAATGTATTTATCTACATGTCTTTGACAAAAAAATTCTCAATGAGCGTATTTTTAACCGCTTTAAGACCAGAAGATTTTACCCCATTCCTGACAGGCCATATTTTGCGATTCGGCACTGCGTTACTTTAATGGACTATTTCGCGGTCGTGAGATGCTGTACCCAAATTAAATTGATGTCCTTTTTTTCCCCACAACTAGAGCTTTCTTTTGGTGGTATTTGATAACAAAAAAAGAGCGACAATTTTGAAAAAATAACAATATTTTTCACATTTTTTTATATGAAATTCCCCCCCCCCCCCCAAAAAAAATGTAAAAATCTAAATTTTTTAACATTTTAGGCCAATTTGTTTTCTGCTACATATTTTTGGCAAAAACAATTGCAATAAGTGTATTTTGATTGGTTTGCGCAAAAGTTATCGCAGCTACTAACTACGGGAAATTCATGTCATTTTTTTTTAACTAGTAATGGAGGCGATCTGCAATTTTTTTTGTGGGACTGCGACATTGTGGCGGACAGATCGGACCCTTGACTGACATTTTTGACACTTTTGGGGTACCAGTGACATTACTACAGTAATCAGTGCTATAAATATGCACTGTTACTGTAAAAATGACACTGGCAGGGAAGGGGTTAACTTTTATTGGTGATCAAGGGGTTAATGTATGCCTGGTGCTTACTGACATGTGTGGGGGGAGGGGACTGTGTGACACAGACACAGATCGCAGGTTCAGCTATGCTGAATCCTGTAATCTGTCACTGTCTGTCACTTAGGAGATCCGCCCGCTTTGTTTACACAAGCGGGCGGATCTCCACACTCGATCCCCGACGATCGGGGAAGAGCAGCGGTGATAACCGCCGCTCCTCCCCTGGCCCGACTTCCGCTGTGACTGAATACAGTGGGAGCGAGCCTCCGGCGGCTTGCGCGCCGCCCACAAGGGGAGGAGTCCAGCGACATAGACCTACGTCGCTGGATGATAACTAGCCACTTTGCCGCAGTACGCTCAATGTGAGCGGTCGGCAAGTGGTTAAGGAGAAGTGTGGCTGAGACCATGTGCCTGGCTGCTGGACAATCTACTGGGGAGGAAATTTGGGCAAATTTCCAGCGGCTCCTACAGGAGTAAGTGCTCCACTGTGATGGCTTAGCTCAGTATCTCCAGAAAAGAAGCTAGTAAGAATCTGCATTGAAGTTTGCTAAAAATGTAATGCTTATAATTACCCTGGAGAGCATAATTTTTCATTATTCAATTTGGAGGAATGAAAACAGAAATACATTTTGCACCGTTGGAAGGCCCTGATGTGCAATTGACCAGACATACAGTATATTGAAATTCTAAGCCTGGAGAAGCTTAGAGAGAACATTAGCAGACATCGGGAAATATAAAAATTGCCGATGACAAAATGCTGCGAGAGGAAAAAAGAATAGTGTAAGGTTTTCTTATATCAGCCGGGAGAAAAGATTAAAATAAAATAATTGACAGGGCTTGGCAGCAAACATGTTCTGGATCAAGCCAGTGTAAGGGCAGACGGTAGCCAGATAAAATATATCCGAACACAGCTTTAGCACTGCGAGCGCGGTAGAATAACATAATGTATTCGGATTATAAAGCTCATTATCACAAAGATTCTCCCGCTGAATACACTTAAAATAGTCTGCTAACTTTCTGATTCTGTATTCCTGGTAAAATATATTTATAGTACCCCAGGGAGCCGGGGGTTAATAAAATTGGAGCATTATATAATGTTCAGCAGTGTGCTTTGAGGTGGTGCGGATTATATAATGTAAAGCAATGTGAATATCAGAGCAATGTAGATTATATAACATTCATCAAAATTATTAAAGCTGCATGGTGAGTGTAAATTGTAGAAGGGTAAATTATATAACAGCACAGCGTATATTGTAGAAGGCTATAAACAGTGCCTTGAAAAAGTATTCATACCCCTTGAAATTTCCCACATTTTGTCATGTTACAACCAAAAACTTAAATATATTTTATTTGGATTTTATGTGATAGACCAACACAAAGTGGAAAATAATTGTGAAGTGGAAGGAAAATTATAAATGGTTTTCAATTTTTTTTACAAATAAATATCTGAAAAGTGTGGCGTACATTTGTATTCAGCCATCTTTACTCTGATACCCCTAACTAAAAATTTAGTGGAACCAATTGACTTCAGAAGTCACCTACTTAGTAAATAGAGTTCACCTGTGTGTAATTTAATCTCAGTATAAATACAGCTGTTCTGTAAAGCCCTCAGAGGTTTGTTAGAGAACCTTAGTGAAAACACAGCACCATGAAGGCCAAGGAACACACCAGACAGGTTGGGGATAAAGTTGTAGAAAAGTTTAAAGCAGGATTAGGGTTTAAAAAATATCCCAAGCTTTGAACATCTCACAGAGCACTGTTCAATACATCATCTGAAAATAGAAAGAGTATGGCACAACTGCAAACCTACCAGACTATGGCTGTCCACCTAAACCAACAGGCCGGTCAAGGAGAGAATTAATCAGAGAAGCAGCCAAGAGGCCCATGGTAACTCTGGTGGAGCTGCAGAGATCAACAGCTCAGGTGGGAGAATCTGTCTACAGGACAAATATCAGTTTTGCCCTCCACAAATCTGGCCTTTGTGGAAGATTGGCAAGAAGAAAGCCATTGTTGAAAGAAAGCCATAGGAAGTCCCATTTGCAGTTTGTGAGAAGCCATGTGGGGATACAGCAAACATGTGAAAGAAGGTGCTCTGGTCAGATGAGACCAAAATGTAACTTTTTGGTCTAAAAGCAAAACGCTATGTGTGGCAAAAAACGAACACTGCACATCACCCTGAGCACACCATCCCCACTGTGAAACATGGTGGTGACAGCATTCTGTTGTGGGGATGCTTTTCTTCAGCAGGGACAGGGAAGCTGGTCAGAGTTGATGGCAAGATTGATGGAGCCAAATACAGGGCAATCTGAGAAGAAAACCTGTTAGAGTCTGCAAAAGACTTGAGACTGAGGTGGAGGTTCATCTTCCAGCAGGACAATGTCCCTAAACATACAGCCAGAGCTACAATGGAATGGTGTAGATCAAAGCATATTCATGTGTTAGAATGGCCCAATCAAAATCCAAAGCTAAATCCAATTGAGAATCTGTGGCAAGACTTGAAAATTGCTGTTCACATACGCTCTCCATCCAATCTGACAGAGTTTGAGCTATTTTGCAAAGAAGAATGGTAAAAAATGTCACTCTCTAGATGTGCAAAGCTGGTAGGGGCATCCCCAAAAAGACTTGCAGCTGTAATTGCAGAGAAAGGTGATTCTACAAAGTAGTAACTTCGGGGGGGGGCTGAATACAAATGCACGCCACACTTTTCAAATATTTATTTTCCTTCCACTTCACAATTATGTGCCACTTTGTGCAACATTTCAAGGTATGAACACAAGGCACTGTACACCATACAGCATAATTAATATTGTAGTTAGGTGGATTATATAACATAAGATGAAGTGTATATTGTAGCTTGTTGGATTGCAATAACATACAGCACAGTGCATATTGAACAAAGGTAGATTATATAGCATATAGCACAGTTTATATTGTAGAAAGGTAGATTATATAACATATATTCCAAACATAAACTGTGGCGCTCGCAAATAACACATTAAAATCACCATAGCGTGAAAGTTGAAGTCCATCAACAAACAATCATACAATAGTGAACATGAATTCAGTTGCCAAATAAATATCAATAATAAAGTGCAGTGTGACTATGGCCCAACACCAACGAAAATCTTCAGTCATGGGATAATCTTCTATCTTCAAAACTAGTGCTCAAGTGATAGGTGGGAACTCACCAGAGGTGTTTGACTTCTTTTTACAGTAAGGTCAAAATGCGTTAAGAGACTCAAAACTGGAAGGTTCCTCTACTGTGCCACTCCAATCATTTCCTCCAATGTGAGATGAGGGTGAGGGAAGTAACACCACATGAGACATAATTAAAACATTTCATAGTGAAGTATGTTTATGAAAGTAGTTGAGCAGATAAAGATACAAAGGTATTGCACTCACATGTAAATGTGCCTGTTACCTGGCACTGGTGTATACAGCTTGTAAAAATGAATGAATCTTTCCCCCGATGCTGGTGTATGGGCCAAGCCTTGCTCTCACCGCCTGCCAGGATGTATGATTACATGGGATCTGGAAGTGACGAATCCCCGCTCCTATATATCATACACTGCTCAAAAAAATATAAAGAACACTTTGAAACCACATCAGATCTCAACTGGGAAAAATCTCATGCTGGATATCTATACTGATATGGACTGGGTAATGTGCTAGTAATGAAAGGATGCCACATTGTTTGATGGAAAATTTTCAAACTACAGAGGGCTGAATTTCAAAGACACCCCAAAACTAAAAGTGAAAAAAATGATGCAGTAGGCTAGTCCATTTTGCTGAAATTTCATTGCAGCAACTCAAAATGGTACTCAGTAGCTTGTATGGCCCCCATGTGCTTGTATGCATGCCTGACAACGTCATGGCAGGCTCCTAATGAGACAACGGGTGGTGTCCTGGGGTATTTCCTCTCAGATCTGGACCAGGGCATAACTGAGCTCCTGAACAGACTGAGGTGCAACTTGGCAGGGTCAGATGGACAGAAGCATAATGTCACACAGGTGTTCTATTGGATTGGCCAGGCGAACATGGGGGCCATTTAATGGTATCAATTCCTTCATCCTCCAGGAACTGGCTGCATACTCTCGCCACATGAGGCCTGGACATAATCGTGCATCAGAAGGAACCCAGGACCAACTGCACCAGTGTAGGGTCTTACAATGGGTCCAGTGGCAGACCTGCCAATTCTAACATTCAATGGCAAATGCCAGTCGAGCTCCTCAGTGCTGGGTAGTGAGCACAAGGCCCACTAGAGCACCCTCATGAAGTCTGTTTCTGATTGTTTGGTCAGAGACATTCACACTAGTGGCCTGCTGGGGGTCATTTTGTAGGGCTCTGGCAGTGCTCATCCTGTTCTTCCTTGAACAAAGGAGCAGATACCGGTCCTGCTGTTGAGGTAAGGACCTTCTATGGCCCTGTCCAGCTCTCCTAGAATAACTGCCTGTCTTCTGGAATCTCCTCCATGCTCTTGAGACTGTGCTGGGAGACACACCAAACCTTCTGGCAATGGCACGTATTGATGTGCCATCTTAGGGGATTTGGACTGCCTGTGCAACCTCTATAGGGTCCAGGTATCGCCTCATGCTGCCAGTAGTGACATTGATCCTAGCCAAATGCAAAACTAGTAAAAACCAGTCAGAAAAGATGAGTAGGGAAAAAAATGTCAGTGGCCCCAACCTGTAAAACCAATCCTGTTTTGGAGGTTGTCCCATTGTTGCCCATCTAGTGTACCTGTTAACTTCATAAACAGCAAAACAGCTGAAGATGATTAACAACCCTGTTACGGAAGTCACTTTGGTTGAGGGGAGGGGGGGGGCTGGAACCTAGCTTACTTTAGAGAGGTTGGGAAATCCCGGTCTCAGCTCTCCAAGTCCCTCTTATGTGTAAGTTACCCTGTGTCTATAAGGGGCACAGGGTGACCGAGAAAATGATGGACAACTACTTAAAGCGGAGTTCCGCCTTCCCCTCCAAAAATTAAAAGTCAGCAGCTACACATACTGTAGCTGCTGACTTTGAATATTAGGACACTTACCTGTCCTGGAGTCCAGCAATGTCGGCACCGCAGCTGATGTTTCCATCGGCTGTCGGGTGCTGCCGCCGCCATTGCCAGTAAGTGAACCCGGCAGTGAAGTCTTGCAGCCCCCCGGCGGGTCCCTACTGTGCATGCACAAAGTGCACTGCACATTCAGATTGGCTCAGCGGCGGGGGAAGGAGGAGGGGGCCAAGCTTCCGAGGGACGGCGCCGCTGCGCCGTATCCCAGAAGTGGGGAAGGGTACCTGTCAAAAACAGATACCTGTTCCCCCCTTCCCCCTGAAAGGTGCCAAATGTGGCATTGGAGGGGGGGAGGAAGCAAATGAGTGGAAGTTCCACTTTTGGGTGGAACTCCACTTTAATGGACACTGAGAATATGGTTTGGATTACTTCAAATTGGACTGTAATATGTATCCACAATATCCCTTAAGAAATCTATGATACATTAATTCCACTGTATCAGAATGTTGGAACATTGTATGAGCTTTGCCATATAGGCTGTTGTAGACCGTTGCCATGAAGTCTGTGACTCCTAAATAATGAAAGCATTGTTAAGATGTGGATTCCATAGTTAATTGTAAATTGGAACACCTATTGTCTCTGCTAGGAAACCCTTGTGGGATGTGTTTTTTGCTTGTAATAATGATTCCTTTGTATTCACTGTTGTAGGGGCAGAATAGTCTAGTCATCCAGGCTGGGTTAAGTGATTAGTTAATTAGCGCATGTTAATTATGCTTCTGGTTACAGTTTGTATTGTTAGGGTAATATGATCAGGAGGGGGGATGTCCTCCTGTGTGGTATATATTCTGTGTGAGTTTGTTCAATAAATAGTTCCAGATCCTATACAAGCTATTGTCGGCTAGTCTTGTATATTGCTGCTATAATATCTGACATCTATGTTCAAGACTGGAGGAGGCGGTATACTAATGGACGCACTGAAGCACAGTGTGGGTCGGTTACGTCACAAACCCCCTCTGCTACTTAACTGACCAGATCAATATTCCAGGTGATGCTATACTCTGATTAAAAAGTGTTCCCTTCATTTTTTGAGCATTGTATAACATACAGCACATTGTATATTATAGAAGGGTAGATTATATAACATATATGAATGGTATATAGAATGGTAGATTATATATAACATACAGCACAGTGTATATTATAGAATGTTAGATTATATAACATACAGCACAGTGTATATTATATAATGTTAGATTATATAACATACAGCACAGTGTATATTATAGA
The DNA here is from genome assembly GCF_965119305.1 of Pelophylax lessonae. Taxonomy (NCBI): domain Eukaryota; kingdom Metazoa; phylum Chordata; class Amphibia; order Anura; family Ranidae; genus Pelophylax; species Pelophylax lessonae. The sequence goes on along the minus strand of NC_138769.1, from coordinate 687,317,390 downwards.
ATGGTAGATTATATAACATAAAGCACAGTAGCACAGTGTATATTGTAGAAAAGTATATTATATAACATACAACACAGTGTATATTGTAGATGGGGGATCATATAACCTACAGCAGCTGCAGGCATGATCCCGTTACAACCACTTCTCCGAGCCAACGTACAAGTACGTCGATTCACGGGAAGTGGTTAGGTATGGAATATGTAAAATATGATGTATAGTATGTTAGAGCAGAGTATATACACCGATCAGCCTTAACATTATGACCACTGACAGGTAACGGGAATATCTCGTTACAATGGCATCTGAAAATTGGTGGGATATATTAGGCATCAAGTAAACATGTCGTCCATGAAGTTGTTGTGGTGAATGCAGAAACAAACAGGCATCGCAATTTGTTGTTTATGGGGCTGTGAAGCCCATGGTGACCCGTGTCCACAGCCAAAAGCTTCTACAATGGTCACATGAACATCAGAACTGAACTACGGAGCAATGAAAGAAGGTGGCCTGGTCTGATGAATCATGTGGATGGCTGGGTGTGTCACTTACCTGGGGAAGAGATGGCACCAGAATGTGGTACAAGAAAGCAAGTTAGCAGAGGCATTGTGATGCTTTGTGCAATGTTCTTCTGGGAAACCTTGGGTCCTGCCATTCATGTGGATGTCACTTTGGTGTCAATGCCTCAATAGGTCAGGGCTGTTTTAGCTAAGGGGGCCATACTCAATTTTAGGTGGGCAGTCATAATGTTATGGCCGATTGGTGTAAACTATACAGCTCAAATGGATTGGGTATGTAGCATTACTCCCATGGGAGCTGCTGGAAACGGATTCCACTGGGTTACCCAATAGCAACAACTTGATAATTCAATGTATTGTAAGTGCTTAGCTCAGTCAGAAAAAAGTCCAGGGGATTTGGTTTTTGTTGTTTTTATTGAGAACTGGGATGGGAGAAGGGATGAGTGGGATACTCCAACTGAAAGAACTATGCACAATTTTGGGACTTCTACCTGTACCTGAATGTGGCAAGGCCACTGCTTCACTTTGTCACTATAGCGATGTAGTAATTAAGCAAACTTTACGGTGAATCACTCTTCAGGGCCCTGCTTGGCGCCCCCTTTTTTCCTACTCTTCAGGGTTCTACATGGCACCCCCTTTACTCTGACACTCTATGTGAGCTGACCCTTATCCTCTGAACTTCACTGGAGTGGTCCACCTTCCTTGGCAGACCCTTTGGCTAGCCCCCGGTACTCATGGACACTGTTTTTCCCTGAAGGCTCTGCCAGCAGCTCCACTGTCAAGCTTTACAGGATCCTTTTTGGTTTAGCTCCACACTGGTTCACTAGGCCGACTGCCTATGACCACTTTCCTCAGACAGCAGGAGGAGAGACAGCCATCAGCCTCCTCCTGGGACTCTGCTTCCCACTAAAGATGCCCTGTCACATGCCCCCCTTGCTTTTATGAGCAATCCCAGGATGCACTGCAGTTGTGCCCTCCCACTGGGACCCCCACAAAAGCCTATGCGTCACTGGCTGGGTTTCCTCCACTGTCCAACAGGCTTCCCTATTGGATACGGTGTGGACACTCCCTCAGACCCAGTGAATCACACATGGAAACATGCAACAGGCAAAACTAACAGATCAGGCTCCCCTGATAAGCAGATGGAGCATATAATGCTTTTTCCTAGCACCTACCTAGGAGGGTGCTTCAGGTAGAAAATACACTTAATGGTGGATAGATTTCATGGTGCATTGTATGTAATGTGTTTGTCTAAATAGCGCGTCTTCTACACTTGGCAATGGAAGGAAAGTGTTTTCAGGTCCGGGGGTTTCATTGGAGAAGAGCGTGGGGGTATAATGAGTTATTGTACTTTATCTGGCCCAGGGGTTTGCAATGCTTGGAGACAGTGGAGGGAACTGGGACTGGGACTGTCATATTAAGGTGCTTACACCACTTGTAATTAAAAAATACATGATGTATTAATGGTTACAGAGCTGTGCCACTTTGTGCCATTTATTTCTGCATAGAGATCAGCTTTCAGAATTGTACTTCAGCTTCCCAGACAGCACTGATAAAGAACATAGAGGTTTGAACTCTCATAGTTTCAGTACAATTACAGCTAAAGAGTGACTGAAAGCTGCAGACACACTCACACTTGCACTTGTGTCATCTAGACGGTATTGAGAAATCGAAAGAATTGAGATGGGAACTTTTCTTAGTTTGTACTGCGATTTCACTGCATTTATAAAACACACATAAAAGCATTCCTAACCTTACCTTAAAGCTGAACTCTAACCAATACAGCTCAATACACAAATGGCATATATATAATGGAGCTGTTTGTAGTTCTGTCCACCCAGTTCTGAGATTTACACAGTGTTGCCACACAGCACGGCCCTTGTCTAGCAGGACAGGAAAGCTTTTTCTTGTCCTTTTTTTTTTCTTTTTTTCTACTGCAGTTACAGCAAAACAAATTTCTTATCTGGTGGTGACAGGTCCAGCCTTTAGTTGTTGCAGCCACCATCACAGTCACCGCTTCTTCCAGGTCCTCCAATGTTCCTCTTTAAAAAAAAATCCCATTTACGTAAGTATCACAGCCTTTGCCTTGACACTCAAAATTGAGCTCAGGTGCATCCTGTTTACACTGATCATCCTTGTGATGTTTCTACAACTTGATTGGAGTCCAGATGTGGTAAATTCAGTTGATTGGACATGATTTGGAAAGTCACACACCTGTCTATATAAGGTCTCACAGTTAACAGTGCATGTCAGAGCACAAACCAAGTCATCAAGTCCAAGGAATTGTTTATAGACCTCCAAGACAGGATTGTATTGAGGCACAGATCTGGGGAAGGGTACAGAAAAATGTCTGTAGCATTGAAGGTCCCAATGAGCACAGTGGCCTTTGTCATCCATAAATGAAAGGAGTTTGAAACCACCAGGACTCTTCCTAGAGTGGGCCACCAAACTGAGCGATCGGGGAAGAAGGGCCTTAGTCAGGGAGGTGACCAAAAACCCGAAGGTCACTCTGACAGAGCTCCAGCATTTTTCTGCGGAGAGAGGAGAACCTTCCAGAAGAACAACCATCTCTGCTGCACTCCACCAATCAGGCATGTATGGTAGAGGGGCCAGACAGAAGCCCCTCCTCAGTAAAAGGCATATGACAGCCCACCTGGAATTTGATAAAAGGCTCCTGAAGAACTCTCAGACCATGAGAAATGAAATTCTCTGGTCTGATGAAACAAAGATTGAACTCTTTGGCCTTAATGGCAATCACCATGTCTGGAGGAAACCAGGCACTGCTCATCACCTGGCTAATATCATCCCTACAATGAACCATGGTGGTGGCAGCATCATGCTGTGGGGATGTTTTTCAGTGACAGGAACTGGGAGACTAGTCAGGATCGAGGGAAAGATGAATGCAGCAATGTACAGAGACATCCTTGATGAAAACCTGCTCCAGAGCGCTCTTGCCCTCAGACTGGGGTGAAGGGTCATCTTCCAACAGGACAACTACCCTCAGCACACAGCCAAGATAACAAAGAAGTGGCTACGGGACAACTCTGTGAATTTCCTTGAGTGGCCCAGCCAGAGCCCAGACTTGAACCCGATTGGAGAGATCTGATAATGGCTGTGCACAAACACTCCCCATCCAACCTGATGGAGCTTGAAAAGGTCCTGCAAAGAAAAATGGGAGAAACTGCCCAAAAATAGGTGTGCCAAGCTTGTAGCATCATACTCAAAAAGACTTGAGGCTGTAATTGGTGCCAAAGGTTCTTCACCAAAGTATTGAGCAAAGCTGTGAATTCTTATGTACATGGGTACATGGGATTTTTTTCCATTTTTTTATATTTAATAAGTTTACAAAGATTTCAAACGCATTTTTTTATTGGTAATGATATATAGCAGAATGTGAAAAATATTGTTTTTTATTTTTCAGAACTGTCGCTCCTTTTTTGTTTATAGCGCAAAAAAAAAAAAAAAATTGCACAGGTGATCAAATACCACCAAAAGAAAGCTCTATTTGTGGGGAAAAAAAGGACATCAATTTTATTTCGGTAGTGTCGCACGTCCGCGCAATTTTACGTTAAAATAACGCAGTGCCGAATCGCAAAATATGGCCTGGTCATTAAAGCGGTTGTACACCCAAAAAAAAAAAAAAAAACCTGCAAGACAACGGCATAATGAGCTAGTATGCATCGCATACTAGTTCATTATGTATTACTTACCTTAGCACGAAGCCCCGATACGGACCCCCGGACATCGCTGCGTGCGCTGCCATGATCCCTCGGCGTCTCTTCCGGGTTCGGCGGCTCCGGCGCTGTGATTGGCCGGAGCCGCGATGCCGTCACTCCCGCGCATGCGCGCTGGAGTGATTTTCCGGCAAGCTCCCGGCAAGCAAAACTGAAGGTCCCCACGGACCTTCAGAGCGCATGCGCCGCTCGCGTGAGCAGCTGCATGCACTGCAAATATCTCCTAAACCGTGCCGGTTTAGGAGATATTATTTGTACCTACAGGTAAGCCTTATTATAGGCTTACCTGTAGGTAAAAGTGTCAAAAAGCGGGATACTACCGCTTTAAGGGGGAAAATCCTTCCAGTCCAGAACTGGTTAAAACAGGCAATAAAGAGGTGACATATTGCCTGTCAAATATCTCTTAAAAGCGATCCAAGCATGGATCACTATTTAGAGTTGTGGCAGTCCTTGCTGCTAGTATGAACAAGCCCTAACTGCTAGAAATGTTTTTATTGTCCAAGCCTGGGACTGGACAGTGAAAAAAAAGTAGCAGACAGAGGAGCTCATCTCTCTGTCACTCTGTTTTCTCCTGCTGTTAGCATGTTTCTTGTTAACAGTTGAGTGCTACAGCACAACTGATTGTTTCCTGGTGATGCCTCTCCCCCTTTCAGTCTGAGCTCTGTTGTAAAGAGGCTGCAAGAGGCTGATATTAGGTGAAATTAAGATACTTACAAAGCTTGCATTGCAAAATTAAAAAGGAAATCTAAAGGTGCTGTCGCTTTTTTTAATCCACTTGGAGTTCAGCTTTACGTTTAGTTGAAAACTTGTTTTTTTCTACAGCTTTAGTTACATACACCATATTACCAAAAGTTTTGGGACGCCTGCCTTTACACGCATGTGAACTTTAATGGCATCCCGGTCTTAGTCCGTAGGGTTCAATATTGAGTTGGCCCACCCTTTGCAGCTATAACAGCCTCAACTCTTCTGGGAAGGCTGTCCACAAGGTTTAGGAGTGTGTCTATGGGAATGTTTCACCATTCTTCCAGAAGCGCATTTGTGAGGTCAGGCACTGATGTGGACGAGAAGGCCTGGCTCAGAGTCTGCACTCTAATTCATCCAAAAGATGTTCTATCGGGTTGAGGTCAGGACTCTGTGCAGGCCAGTCAAGTTCCTGTACCCCAAACTCACTCATCCATGTCATTATGGACCTTGCTTTGTGCACTGGCCTAAATCATTTGGTGGAGGGGGATTATGGTGTGGGGTTGTTTTTCAGGGGCTGGGTTTGGCCCCTTAGTTCCAGTTAAAGAGGAAGTAAACCCTCCTCTGCAAGTTGTGCCTATAGGTAAACCTATGATGCTTACCTATGGGGCAACGACAGGGCAAATGAGGTTTAATGTGGAGAAGTGTAAGGTTTTGCACTTGGGGACTAAAAACATAAAAGCACAATACACGTTAGGAGGGGAACCCTTGGGAGAATCAAAAATGGAGAAAGATCTGGGAGTCTTGGTTGATGATAGATTAGGCAATAGCATGCAATGTCAAGCGGCAGCTGCCAAAGCCAACAGAATATTAGCATGCATAAAGAAAGGGATTCCAGAGATAAGACTATAATCCTTCCACTTTATAAAACTCTGGTCCGACCGCATCTGGAGTATTCTGTCCAGTTCTGGTCGCCAGTCCTCAGGAGGGATGTGTTGGAGCTGGAGAGAGTCCAGAGAAGGGCAACTAAACTGATTAGGGTATTGGAGGACCTTAATTATGAAGAGCGTCTGCAATCGCTCGATTTATTCTCCCTGGAGAAGAGACGCCTGAGGGGAGACATGATAGCAATTTATAAATATCTTAATGGGGATCTCAGCTTAGAAAAAAAGCTATTCAGTCAAAGGGATTGCATGAGGACTTGAGGGCATACAATGCGATTAGAGGAGAACCGTTTTAACCTCAGGCAACGTGGAGGGTTCTTTACTGTTAGAGCTACAAAATTGTGGAATTCTCTACCACAAGAGGTGGTTTCTGCGGGAAGTATGGTGGCTTTCAAAAGACTCTTAGACTTACATCTCAAAGATCAGAACATTCAGGGCTATGTGAGATGATTACAGCCACACACACCTACACAGGTTGAACTGGACGGACTATTGTCTTTATTCAACCTCACCTACTATGTAACTATGTAACTATAGGTACTGTAAATATCTCCTAAACATGTACAGTTTAGGAGATATGTACCTTAAATGCAGCCAGTGACATCACTGGCACATGCGCTCTGAAGGAACGGCCGCTGGTGTCGTTCCTTCAGAGCCCTGTGCCGTGACCGTCGGCTGGAGTGACGTCACCGTGGCTCCAGCCAATCAGATGGCCGGATGCCGCAAACCCCGAAGAAGGGCGACTGGACATGTCACCCATGAGAGAGGTGAGCGGTCGGCACTTCGGGGCTTCGGTCTAAGGTAAGTATTTCATAATGGGCTAGTATGCGATGCATACTAGCTCATTATGTGTTTGTCCTTCAGGTTTTTTTTTTTTGGAGGTTTACAACCTCTTTAAGGGAACTCTTAAGGTGTCAGCATACAAAGACATTTTGGACAATTTCATGCTCCCAACTTTGTGGGAACAGTTTGGGGAAGGCGCCTTCCTGTTCCAAAGTGACTGCACACCAGTGCACAATGCAAAGTTCATAAAGACATGGATGAGTGAGTTTGGGGTGGAGGAACTTGACTGGAACTTGACTGGTCTGCACAGAGTCCTGACCTCAACCCGATAGAACACCTTAGGGAAGAATTAGAGCAGAGACTACAAGCTGGGCCTTCTCGTCTATATCAGTGCCTGACCTCACAAATGTGTTTCTGGAAGAATGGTCAAACATTCCCATAGACACACTCCTAAACCTTGTGGACAACTTTCCCAAAAGAGTTGAAGATGTTATATCTGCAAAGGGTGGGCCAACTCAATATTGAACCCTACGGAGTAAAACTGGGATGCCATTAAAGTGTGCGTGTAAAGGCAGGAATCCCAATACTTTTGGTAATATAGTGTAGTTTACCTATAAATAAAGAATGTCCTACAATGTGCATACTGCTGGATTCTGTAGAAATCCTCACTGCACGGCTGCCCTGTCCTCTTCCTGCTGCTGAATGTCTGGCACCGTGGAGGTTAACAAGTATGGGGTCTCCAGGTTCAGCTGCACTAAAGCAGAGGCGTAACTAGAACCTTCAGGGCCCCGGTGCAAGAAATCATGAAGGGCCCCCCGGACCCCTGGCCGGGGCCCTTCCCTTCCAGCCAGGGGCTCTTCCCACTGATCCTGGGGCCCTTTAATCTCGTTGCAGGGCCCTTTATTACGGTCCTGCAGTGGGACCCTTTCACAAGTTCTGCATTGGGTTCCCTTCCTGCCATCTTGGGGACTCCCAACGTTGGAATGCCAGGGCCCGTTCGCAAATGTGACCTTTGCGATCCTGGAAGTTCACCCACTGGTGTGAGTAATTTTTATTTTTTGGAATTTTTATTGTATTATATTTTATCATTTTATTTTATTTTTTTTACAATGTCATTGACTATGACTCTGTCCATTCAGAAAAGGAAGGAGCTGATAAATTACATATTTAGTGACCCCTTCCTGGTTCTCTATTGTGACACATCCTCTGCAGCAGCCGGCAGGAGGGGGAAGGGAGCACACAAGGGCCCAGTGACAGCAGAACACAATTGAACTGGATAGGAGGAGTGGCGGGGGCAGCATACAGAGGAACCAATCTCCTCCATTATCCTCCTGCAGCTACAGGAGGAAAAAGGAGGACAGTGATTTCTCTACATGCTGCCCCCGCCACCCCTCCTATCCAGGTGTACAGGGGAGCCGCACGGGCCCCCTGGAGCATGGGGCCCGGTTGCAATTGCAACCCCTGCAACCCCTGTAGTTACGCCCCTGCACTAAAGATGATCTGATGGAAGCGCACCCCTCCTGCCTTCTCCTCCATTGAGGAAAGTTCTTTCACTAATTACACTGCCTGTAATACAATCTGAGAATGGTGGAGAGTCTGATCAGTCACAGGATTCTCTCCCTTATTCACAAAAGTTATGTCATGTTACAGGCCGTATAATCAGTGAAAGAACTATTCTGAATAGAGGAGAGGGCAGGAGGGGGTGTGCCCCCATCAGATCATCTGTAGTGCAGCTGAGCCCCGAAACCCCAACACTGGTAATTCCAACAGTGACAGATATTCAGTAGCACGAAGAGGACAGGGCAGCCCTGCAGTGAACATTTCTACAGAATCTGGAGAAATTCTGCACATTGTGAGACCTCCTTCATTACAAGTAAGTAATGTAACTAAAGCTGTAGAGAAAAATTGTTTTCAGCTAAACATTAACCACTTCCAGACTGCCTACAGCATATATACTGCAGCAGGGTGGTCCAGCTGCGCAAAATCACGTACACGTGATTTTGTGCAAAAGCTTTCGGGGGCGCGCGCGCGCTACCGGTGCGCCGCTCCCGCTGTGATTGGACACAGGGAGCCAATCAGCGTGTCCGGTCAGCGGGTCTGGATCGGCGGAATGACAGAACTGCGGTCTGCCTATACAAAGTTCAATCTCTGTTGTCTGCCACATCCAAAGGTAGTCAATGCATAAAGGTTTTCAGAACCCCAGTTTTGCCTATTTTGGCGGAATTTACTGACAGTGTATTGAGACACAGTTATTAAAAATTGGTAGATTTTTATTCACATAATAATATTAAAAGACAACGACAACAACGTAGTCACTAAACATGGGGACATTATCAATGTACAAGGCAAGTATACAAAAGATGTACGTCACAGAAATACATTCTAAAAACACCATGCAAAAGGATATAAGACAGCAAGCACCCTCTCCTAGTAGGGAGATAGGGTAATCCTATATACCTCACAATGTGCAGTGGGGTGAACAGGTTACAATGGTGGAAGATATTACAGCCAGTAGGTCGACGCGTTTCACAACCCTTAGCTTTCTCAAGACCAAGCTGTAAGTCTGTCTTTACTTATGTCTGTCATTCAAGACCCTGCACCCAGGCAAAATCTGTAGATCCATTGGGGGAACTACAACACGCGAGCCATAGAAAAGCCAGACAAATCACACTAGATCCTCATCTCAATATTCAAGAGAGACTGTAAGGAGGTAATCTATAGGGTCCAACATCCACCTTAGTTGTCAGCCGGAAAATCTAACCGCTTATAACTGAGCAGATAGGAGCATTCACAACCAGAGATCCCCAGCAAAAGAGGATTCTTTCACCAATGGGTAATAATGCCCCATAGGGCGCCCTGTATGTCCCAGGGAGCCACGATCCGTGCAGGTACCTGTTGCCAAAAGGGTGCCATAAAAAGTCCATAAATGTAGAAGCTATAACTTTTATCAATCAATATACGCTTATTAGGATTTTTTTAAACAAAAATATGTAGCAGAATTCATATTGAACTAAATTGTGGAAAAAAATATTTGGACAGAATGATAGCAGCAGGAGCCATTTGCTCCCGCTTCTGTCAATCAAATCCAGTGACATGAGAGCGGGGAGCGGGGCCGAGTCCCACTGTCTGTGTCAATGGATGCAGCAGAGGGACTCGGGAGTGAGCCCACACAGGTGCCCCTATGGAAAGCTGCTTTCTGTGCGGGCGCCTGATGAAGAGGAGGGGCCAGGAGTGCCGGCAGGGCACCCTAGAAGAAGAGGATCAGAGGCTGCTCTGTGCAAAATGATTGCACAGAGCAGATATGTATAGGCATGTTTGGTATTTTTATTTAAACAAAATGAGGGTATACAACCCCTTAAAGGCTAAACACCCCTTGCATTTTTTTCTCTGTGTTAAATGCTTGGACATAATAGAAAACAGCAAGCAAAATTTTTTTTTTTTCACATTTTAAAAAACATATCAGAAGTAAAATAATTACACAAGGTATTAATTCAGCAACCAATGCAGAATAACAAAAAAGAAAATGAATCTCAAATAAATCATAACAACATATTAATTATAATGTTTATTGTATGCCACTTAAAACAGAGTATAATGGTGAAGTAGGTAAGCAGAGCTTGGCAGAACTCACTTCTATATTCACAATACAACAGCCAGCGTACATCTCTGTGCCTATAATTACAGCTCAGCATGCAGAATAAAACCCAAATTACTGATGTACAAAAATCATCAGTGGACAAAAGTAAAACAATATGTCAATACAATGCTTTTGTAGGGCACATAATCAGATGGTTCATAGTTAAATACACAGTTCTATGTGTTCAAACAGTTTGAAGCTTGAACAGTGTGTTATCTATATCTATATTTATTTTATTCCAGAAAAAAAATTTTTGCCTTTACGCCAATAAACCCTACCCCCCCAATTTCTGGCTCCACCAGAAGTCTAGGCCACAATGAAATATGAAATGTCCTGGTCCCACAGCCCCCTGGGAAATATTGTCATATATCCCACATTTGCCAGGGGGCTGGGGGAGCACATTCACAGTCTGGAGGCTGGACTGCCTGAACCCAAAGAGGACCAAGATGGTGGCCATGGGGCACAGTGACAGACACCTGAACAGCAAATGTATGCAATACAATGCTGGATAACTGTGTATTGTGAATTTAACAGGTAGGTGGATGGAGGGGGGAAGTTGGAGAAAGCTATAGTAACACTAAAACAATTCTATTCAAGAATATATTCGTAACTCCAAAAAGTACCTTCTATTGCTCTCAGCCTTCTCCATTTCTCCAAATTCCTTTTCTGTTTGTAGTTCTACCCCTGTAGGAGTTGCTGGATAGAATGGGTTCTCTGTTCAGCCTTTCTGACACTAATATCACAGAAAATCACTAATTGTAATACTTAGCACCCAGTAGTACTATATCAAAGAAAACAGGCACTGAACTGATATGGTTGCTAAGGAGTATGAATAGAAATGGTAATAACACAATTTAGCCTAGAGGGTGATTAGTAATAAGGACTAGGCATAAGGTGACACTTGGTGTCCAGATCGGCATAAACAGTAGCAAGGTCACCTAGAGTGCAGAATTGAGCAGTAATAAAGCTCCGAACACAGAAACTGTACTCACAAAGTTCATCGATGGCCACTATGGTAGGCCTAGACCGATTGGGTGTGCACTGTCCATAGAAATTAAGGAAATGGGAGAAGGGAAGAAAGGGGACTTGCAGGGTGATTTTACGGAAGGGGCAATCCTTTATGTTTTTCTTCTGCTGGCTATCGAAGGGGCCCTTTTAGAAGTGTTGGTGCAGTTAATGACAATTTTACTAAACCAGCATGCAGCATAAGTGCGGTAAAGATGCAGTAAAGGTGCAATATAGGTGTGGTACAGGTGCAGTATATTTAATTTCTTGCCACCTGTTACCCTATGGGTAGTGTAAACAATGGGCAGTGAGCCCTCTCACTAGTACCTGTGGTGTGGCTGTAAACTCCTGCTGTGGAAGGGGTCCCCTTAGTCTCTCCACTGAATGCTTCCATTGATCAGCTGTGGGAAGTGGAGGGTGAGAGGATGCTCCATTCTCCCTATAGAAATCCCCCGGCCTCAGTCTCTGGCTCTAAACACTCTCCCCATGGAGGATCTGGGTGCACCAAGACAAATGCGTACACCTCGGCTCCCGCGCCTCCTTAACCACTTAAAGACTTAATCTATTTCTGACACATGTTGTTTACAAGTAAAAATCTGTATTTTTTGCTAGAAAATTACTTAGAACGCAAAGACTCTGGAGAATAAAATGGCGGTCTTTGCAATATTTTATGTCACACGGTATTTGTGCAGTAATCTTTTAAACGCAATTTTTTGGGGGGAAAAAAACACTTCACTGACTTAAAAAAAGAAAAAATAGTAAAGTTAGCCCAATTTTTTGTATATTGTAAAAAGATGATGTTACGCTGAGTAAATAGATACCTAACATGTTACGGTTTAAAATTGCGCACACTAGTGGAATGGCGACAAACTACTGTACTTAAAAATCTCCATAGGCGACGCTTTAAAAAATGTTAACGGTTACAGGTTTAGGGTTACAGAGGAGATCTTTTTCTAGAATTATTGCTCTTGCTCTGACGTTCTCGGCGACACCTCACATGTGTGATTTGAACACTGTTTACATTTGCGGGCGTGACTTACATATGCGTTTTCTTTGGTGCATGAGCACACAGGGACTAGGGCGCTTTAAAAAGAAAAAAAATTCCTAATCATTTTATTTTTTTATATTTTTTTCTGTTCCTTTAAAAAAAATAAATCTGATCACTTTTATTGCTGTCACAAGGAATGTAAACATTCCTTGTGACAATAAAAGTCAGTGGCAGGTATTCTTTATGAAGCGATCTAACAGCAGACGTGCCGGCTGGCCACTCGGTTCTCCCAGTGGGACAGGAGACCCGTGAAGAGCACCGGAAGTCGTGGGGGGGGGGAGGGGATAACGGCCGAGCGGTTGCTGAGCCCCATCGGTTGTTATCACCAGAAAGCTGACCGCTGGCTCTAAAAAAATGGTACCGGGTGATGCCTCTAGCTGCAGGCATCACTCCAGTACAACCACATTTGAAGTCAACATACGGGTATGTCGGTTTGTGGGAAGTGGTTTGGGACCTGTATTGTAAAGGTCAATAATTCCCATTCTGTGATTGATATTTCAGACTACAATTCCAATGATCCTCAGTGTTCTCCATGGAAGTCCATAGGCTTTCCAGGCTATAGTTCTACCTCTGATGACTGGAGAGGGTAGTGCTACATAACATTCAGCATAACAGTAGAAAGTGATAGCAAACTGATTGTAAAGAGGGAAATGTCTCCTTCATGTTTTCTGTAGTCCAGGACCTAGGCTACATGTTGCTGCTGTGATCTGACTTCCTCTTAGAGGGTGGCTATGGCTTTCCCCATGGCTTTCCCCCATGGTCCAAACATATGGGATGTTGGAAAAAAGTGGAGAATGAGAATGTGATGAAGGTAGTGTAGTAGTGGTAGATGAAATAGAAGGCAGCAGAGGAATAAAGTTAGTAAGGAGGAGAGAAAAAGAACAATATGGACAGAGTTTATGATGAGAGAGAGGAAAGCAAAAGATCCAGAAGGACATAGTGGTAGATTAAAGAGAATGAGATGGCTCTAGAATTAATCCTGTAAAGCTCACTTAACACTACTAAGAGCCGCTCACAACTATACATTGTTCTTCATATTCACTATATGCCTTTGAATTTGCACCGTATCAGTATCTTGCAATTCCCCTTCTGCGCTAAATGTGCCAATATGCAAGTGGACCTTATTCACCTTCTATGGTTCTGCCCAAAACGTCATTATTATTGGGCGAGAGTGTATAACAGGATTTATACTTTTTTTTTTCATTACTATTCTGATTGAACCTACTCGATGCGTTTTAGGCATATTGGATGACCTCCCACTGACTGAGTTCAAGAAAGTAGCTGTTAATAGACCTTTACTCCAGACCAGTGTTGGGGGTAACTAGTTACAAAGTAACGGATTACAGTAACTACATTACTTTTTTTGGTAACGAAGTAACGTAACTAGTTACAATACTAATATTGGTAACTACACTACTTTACTAGGCTATAGGAGGTAACTACACTACTTTACTAGGCTATAGGAGGTAACTACACTACTTTACTAGGCTATAGGAGGTAACTACACTACTTTACTAGGCTATAGGAGGTAACTACACTACTTTACTAGGCTATAGGAGGTAACTACACTACTTTACTAGGCTATAGGAGGTAACTACACTACTTTACTAGGCTATAGGAACGCGCTTTCCTGCGTTACCCAAGCCGTGCGATACAATCGTTCTTTTGAAGAATAGAGAGGGATGAAGTTTATGACTTTTTGTTGCACTTTATGCTTTATTCTGTTTTTTTTAGGTTTTGTTCTCATGTTTCCCAAAGCCTGTGTTTATACAATAAACTCTATGCAGAAAGAGTGTCATGTATCTTCTTCTACACGGTCAATTAAGAAAGAGGAAAGTAAAGTAATAAGTAGTGAAGTTACTTTTCAAATGCAGTAACTAGTAAAGTAATCTCGTTACAATTTACAGAATTAACTAGTAACTAGTTACATTTTTTGAGTAACTACCCCAACACTGCTCCAGACACATAGACTCCTTCCGCAACAGTGAGAAATTGATAGGGCTCCCTCCCATAGAGAATGGGTATTTAGAATGGGCGACACCCTTAGACTTGAAAAAGTAATTTTTCAGCATCAGGGATGCCCAGGTAAATTTATTAAACTCTGGGAGGACTGGTTGACAGTTCTGGGTCTTGCACCTAGGGACCTAGTGCTGGATAGAATTTTGGGTTGATCTTATTGTACAACTTTTTATAGAACTGATGGAGATTTCACCCTGCGTTGTTAAACTTATTTTACTACACCCTTCCCTAATGTTTGTATACTTTTCAATTTTGCATCTTAAGTGTGACTGTGCTTAAGAGGGATTGTTGCTCTCTGGATGTACCATACCTTGTATTGCTCACAGGAACTTTCGAGCACCACTACTGACCTGTATATTGGTTGTATCTGCTGTGTTTAATTGTTAAAATTCAATAAACGTTATTTCTGATTTAAAAAGAAATAAGAGAATGAGATGGATGGTGTGTTATAGGGTAGAGAGAGTGGCAGGAGAATGACATGGACGAAGTTGTAAATGGGAGAGCAGGGATCATCAGACTGAAAGAAATACAGTGGTAGATGGTTGATAAGGAGCAGGAAAATGAGATGGATGAAGTGTTATTATGGCAAACAATGCTAAAAGAAGAATAAGAAGGAGGGAGTTGTAGATGGAAGAGGAGGAATCAGAAGGACACAAGAGAAGGAGGGGTAGATGGGATAGAGGGGAGCAAGAGAATGAGATAGTTAAAGTGGTAGAACATAAAAAAGGAGCAGGAGAATAAGATGGATGGAGTGTTAGATGATAAAGAGTGGAGCAGGAGAATGAGATGGATGGAGTATTAGATGGTAGAGAGGAGATAAGAAGAATGAGAAGGCAGGAGTTGATGGGGATGGGAGAATAAGATGGATGTAGTGTTAGATGGTAGAGAAGGGAAAAGAAGAATGAGAAAGAATGACTTTTAGATCGTCGAGAGGGTAACAGGAGAATGAGATGGATGGAGTATTAGATGGTAGAGAGGAGATAAGAATGAGAAGGCAGAAGTTGGTGGGGATGGGAGAAAAAGATGGATGTAGTGTTAGATGGTAGAGAAGGGAAAAGAAGAATGAGAAAGAATGACTTTTAGATCGGCGAGAAGGTAACATGAGAATGAGACTGCAGGATTGAAAAATGCAAGAGACGGGTGCAGAAAAATGAGATGAATGAAGTGGTAGGTGATGGAGAAGAGATCCGGAGAACAAGAAGGGCAAAGTGTTAGATAGGAAGGGAAAGAGGGGAACAGGACAATCAGATTAGATCAGGGGTGTCCAAACTTTTTTCAAAGAGGGCCAGATTTGATGAAGTGAACATGCATGAGGGCCGACCAGGCCCCGACTGGGACAAAAAATAGGCCCGGGCATTTTAGGCTGAGCAGCCCTTTTTTTTTTTTTTAAACAAAATGACCAATGATGAACAACTACCTGTTTCTCTATGTTTTTTAGTTATATTTAGCCTGCACACCCATGCTATTCGATTCTGTAAATCGTGCTGGGTTTTGAAAACCGATTGCGGGGTGTCGTTAACCTAACATACACTCCGCAATCTGTTTACATGGACGGGTTGCTATTTAGATGCAGTCCGCATTTAGTGTGAACCCAGGCTAACAGGTAAAAGGTAATTTAGGGTACATTAAAAATATATTACCCAATTTTTGGGTAAAATATAAAAGATGAGTTTGTGTCAAGTAAATAAATACCCAACATGTCAAACCTTAAGACTATGCATGCCCTATATTTTCCATAGGCACAGTGGTGGTGGGGATAGGGGTGACATCAGTGGCGGTGGTGGTGGGGATAGGGGTGACATCAGTGGTGGTGGGGATAGGGGTGACATCAGTGGCAGTGGTGGTGGGGATAGGGGTGACATCAGTGGTGGTGGGGATAGGGGTGACATCAGTGGCGATGGGGATAGGGGTGACATCAGTGGCAGTGGAGGTGGGGATAGGGGTGACATCAGTGGCAGTGGTGGTGGGGATAGGGGTGACATCATTGGCAGTGGGAATAGGAATGACATCAGTGGCAGTGGGGATTGGGATGACATCAGTGGCAGTGGTGGGGATAGGGATGACATCAGTGGCAGTGGTGGGGATAGCGTTGACATCAGTGGTGGTTGGGATAGGGATAACATCAGTGAAGGTGTTGAGGATAGGGATGACATCAGTGGGAATGATGAGGATAGGGTTGACATCAGTGGGAGTAGTGGTAAGGATAGGGATAGCATCAGTGGCAGTGGTAGTAGGGATAGGAATGACAATGTTCACTGCCACTGATGTCATCCCTATCCTCACCACCATTGCCACTGATGTCCTCCCCATCCCCACCACCACCGCTACTGATGTCATCCCTATCCCCACCCCATCACCACTGCCTCATGGGAGGGGTGGAGATCAGACAGAGGGATGACGGTGGGAGGGATGGATGGGATCAGGCAGAGTGATGGCAGTGGGAGGGATGGATGGGATCAGGCAGTGATGGCAGTGGGGGGATGGATGGGATGAGGGCAGGCAGAGTGATGGCAGTGGGAGGGATGGTTGGAATCAGGCAGAGTGATGGCAGTGGGAGGGATGGATGGGATCAGGCAGAGTGATGGCAGTGGGAGAGATGGGATCAGGCAGTGATGGCAGTCGGAGGGATGGATGGGATCAGCCAGAGTGATGGCAGTGGGGGGGATGGATGGGATCAGGGCAGGCAGAGTGATGGCAGTGGGGGGGATGGATGGGATCAGGGCAGGCAGAGTGATGGCAGTGGGGGGATGGATGGGAACAGGGCAGGCAGAGTGATGGCAGTGGGGGGGATGGATGGGATCAGGGCAGGCAGAGTGATGGCAGTGGGAGGGATGGGATCAGGTAGAGTGATGGCAGTGGGAGGGATGGATAGGATCAGGCAGAGTGATCAGCAGTCAGCACACACGGTCGGCCGGTGTTGTGCCGATATTGGTTTCCCCGCAGCACAGCACTGTCTGCACTCTGCACTAACTTACCTTCTTCTCCCCGCCACCACCGCCGCCGCCGTCCCCCGTGAGCAGCCTGGGCCCCGGACTGAAGAAGCTGCTACATCTGAGACTGACTGCAGCTGCTTGAGAGATGCGGGCTGGGCTGGCCGCGCTGAGCATGACACTGGTGGGAAGGAACAAGAGTGACTCATGAGTGTTGATTACTTCCTTGTCCGGCTTCGCGGGCAATTAGCCTTCTGCTCAGGGGGTGTGACTCACACCCCCCCTGAGCAGAAGGCTGATTGGCCGCGAAGCCGGCCGGCGGCCCCAGTGACTGTGAGGGAACTTTTTGTGATGTCTGCAGACAAACTAACTATTTCATGCAAAGTTTATTGCAAACGGCATACTTTTCCTTTCATCACATGGATGACAAATCTAAACGCATGTTAAATCGCTCTGCCTTTTTTATATCTGAAGGCCAGATGAAAAAAAAATCCAGGAAGCTGAAATATATGTCAGGAACATTGTAAAGTACATTACATATTATTGGTAATAAAGGTTGTCTGTCAACTTTTAAGTTAAAAAAAATATGAACAGGAACATAACACCAAGTATACATGTTGTGTTCAAATATATTTATAACTGATTTAGACCAACTGATGTTAACTGAGATTTTACAATGTATTCATCTCAATCCGGAGCATGCGTGCTCCCTAATCATCACACAAGGGTTAACCACATAAGGGTTAAGCGCTATATTAACCCACCGATGATGATTAATGATGGCAGCAAAAAAAGTCATGAATGATGCCAATGTATTTTTCCAAATTACCTGTGGGGCCGTATTAAAGCAGCCCGGGGGCCGCATTTGGCCCACGGGCCGGACTTTGGACATGCCTGGATTAGATGAATTGGTAAGTGTGAGAGATGGCAGCAGCAGAAAAATTAGGTGGAGTGAGTTGTTGCAGGAAAACTACCACTATTTCTATGAAGCTGCTCTGTCAAAGATTGAGGATGAACTTCCAGGGGACGTATGCTTTTGTCGCCTCATACGCTTTTGGGCTAAACTCATGTTGACAGAAATTTCCATTACTGAAAACTGGTTATTGGCATCTTTCGTTGGCCTTACTATTATATTGGATATGCATTAATGTATTGCTGACATAGTGTATCTTCAATATAATAAAAAATTGAAGATTTAATAAAAAAGCAATTACTTTAAAGTCAGTTATGTACATTGCATGGATTTTATTAAACTTTGTGGCACATCCTCATCTGTTTTTTTCAGTAAGACACACCATTCTAGATTACTTTTTCAAATCTTTGTTCATTGGGTGTGTTTACACAACTTATACAGTCGGTACGGAAAGTATTCAGACCCCCTTAAATTTTTCACTCTTTGTTATGTTGCAGCCATTTGATAAAATCATTTAAGTTCATTCTTCTTCCTC
This sequence comes from Pelophylax lessonae, assembly GCF_965119305.1. Lineage (NCBI taxonomy): Eukaryota > Metazoa > Chordata > Amphibia > Anura > Ranidae > Pelophylax > Pelophylax lessonae. Next base: position 687,298,649 of record NC_138769.1, on the reverse strand, counting down.
ATGAATGTACACATAGCACCCCATACTGACAGAAAAACACAGAATTGTTGACATTGTTGCAGATTTGTTAAAAAAGAAAAACTGAAATATCACATGGTCCTAAGTATTCAGACCCTTTGCTGTGACACTCATATATTTAACTCAGGTGCTTTCCATTTCTTCTGATCATCCTTGAGATGGTTCTACACCTTCATTTGAGTCCAGCTGTGTTTGATTATACTGATTGGACTTGATTAGGAAAGCCACACACCTGTCTATATAAGACCTTCCAGATCACAATGCATGTCAGATCAAATGAGAATCATGAGGTCAAAGGAACTGCCTGAAGAGCTCAGAGACAGAATTGTGGCAAGGCACAGATCTGGCCAAGGTTACAAAAAGATTTCTGCTGCACTTAAGGTTCCTAAGAGCACAGTGGCCTCCCTAATCCTCAAATGGAAGATGTTTGGGACGACCAGAACCCTTCCTAGAGCTGGCCGTCCGGCCAAACTGAGCTATCGGGGGAGAAGAGCCTTGGTGAGAGATGTAAAGAAGAACCCAAAGATCACTGTGGCTGAGCTCCAGAGATGCAGTCAGGAGATGGGAGAAAGTTGTAGAAAGTCAACCATCACTGCAGCCCTCCACCAGTTGGGGCTTTATGGCAGAGTGGCCCGACGGAAGCCTCTCCTCAGTGTAAGACACATGAAAGCCCGCATGGAGTTTGCTAAAAAACACCTGAAGGACTCCAAGATGGTGAGAAATAAGATTCTCTGGTCTGATGAGACCAAAATAGAACTTTTTGGCCTTAATTCTAAGCGGTATGTGTGGAGAAAACCAGGCACTGCTCATCACCTGTCCAATACAGTCCCAACAGTGAAGCATGGTGGTGGCAGCATCATGCTGTGGGGGTGTTTTTCAGCAAATGGCTGCAATATAACAAAGAGTGAAAAATTTAAGGGGGTCTGAATACTTTCCGTACCCACTGTATATGGCAAGCAATCTAATCTTAGGCTTCTTAAACTAGCAGAGCCTTAACCACTTAAGGACCAGAAGGTTTTACCCCCTTAATGACCAGGTCATTTTTTTGCGATATGGCACTGCGTTTCTTTAACTGACAATGTTTTGTCTATTCTCTGTCGGTCTTCTCTATTTATTCTGGTGACCACTGTTAACAGGATTTAAAATTAAGGAAAATCCAAAATGTTACATTTGTTATATCAAGGAATGCCTGAACAATTCATTTAGTCAGCTAAATAGATTGAATCACAGTGCCTCCAATACATACAGGTATATATTTTATAAAAATAATTTACCTGACTTAATTATTTTGTGTTAATTTTAGCCAAGCGGAATTCTTTACCAATTAAGGACCGAAATGTTTTACCTCTTTAATGACCAGGTAATTTTTTGTGATACGGCACTGCGTTTCTTTAACTGACAATTGCGCGGACGTGCGATGCTGTACACCAAAAAAATGGATGTCCCTTTTTTCCCACAAATAGAGCTTTCTTTTGGTGTTATTTGATCACCTCTGCTGTTTTTATTTGTTGCACTCTAAACAAAACAAATAAAAAGCGACAATTCTGAAAAAAAAAAAAAAAACATGTTTTACTTTCTGCTATAAAACATTCCCAATAAAAAAATTAAAAAAATCTAATTTTTTTTATCATTTTAGGCCAATATGTATTCTGCCACATATTTTTGGTAAAACAAATCCTAATAAGTGTATATTGATTGGTTTGTGCAAACGTTATTGCGTCGACAAACTAGGGGATAGATTTACATCATTTTTATTTATTTTTATTTTTTTTACTAGTAATGGTAGTGATTTTTAGTGCGACATTGTGGTGGACCGATCGGACACCTGACACATTTGACACTTTTGAGGGGTCAGTGACACTAATACAGTAATCAGTGCTAAAAATATGCACTGTTACTGTACTAATGACACTGGCAGGGTGTTTTCTAACTGTGTGGGGTTTACCCACTGAATGAATACAGAGACCTGTGTTCCTAAATAATGGGAACACAGGATCTCTGTCTTCCTCTCTGACAAAACAGCGGTCTGCCTTGTATCCATCGGCAGACCGCCGTTCTGTCTCAATGGGGAGCGATTGTGGGTGGTCGGCGAACATCGCATCCGCCGGACCTGCTGATTGGCTCCCTCTCTGGCCAATTAGCTCACGCCCACTATCTGTTACACGAAGCGTCGTACAGGTATGTCATTTTGCGTAATAGAGCTGACCTGCCACAGTAAAACTACAGCAGCTGGTCGGCAAGTGGTTAAAAAAAAGCAGTAAACAGCAGAGAGTCAGAGAATTTTTCAGGCCCCTTTATGGACTATCCAGTCAGTGGCGTCACTGGAGTTGGTGTCACCTGGTGCAGCCCCCCCAAATAATTTTTTGGGGGGGGCACCAGGTGACACCAACTCCAGTGGGAGCTGCTGGTGACATGTTTCCCTGGGTTACCATTAGCAAAGGTAGAACATTCTGGCATGTTTCCAAGTGTTTTTACCTCAGACAAGGATCAATCAGGTTTCTTTGGTTTTTAGGTTTTATTGGGAACTTGGATAGGAGAAGGGATGAGTGGGATACTCCAACGGAAATAACTATGCACAATAGGCTGGGACGACTTGAATAAATGTTTGTTAACGCTGGTTAACGCTGAGTAATGCTGAAATTGAGCTAGCCACAGCTAGGCCGCTGCTTCACTTTGCCCTTGGCTATGAAAGGTTCTCTTTAAGCTTCCTAAGGTAATTCTGTCATAAGACAAGCTATTCCTTGAGTAGACTGTACTGCTGAACAACTTCAGGGCCCTTCCTGGCGCCCCCTTTATCCCTAATCTTCAGGGCTTAACAACTTGGCACCCACTTTACTGTAACACTCTGGGTTAACTGGCTCCTTGATTCCTTTGACCTCTCTGGAGTGGTCCCCTCTCTTAGGCAGACCCCTGGGCAGATCCTTGGGAACTCACAATACTGTTTTTCCTGAAGTCCTCTGCCCAGCAGCTCCACTTGGTCAGCACACACTGGATCCTCTGCAGCACAGCTCAACCCCTGGTCCCTAGGCCGACTGCCTGAACCACCTTCCTCACTTCAGCAGGAGGAGAGACAGCTGTCCACCTCCTCCACATGCCCCTTTCTGATTTATTACCAATCTCAGGATGCATTGCAGCAATGCCCACCCACTGTGACAGTCATAAACCCTGGTGTGCTATTGGCTAGGTTTCCTCCACTGTCCAACAATGTCCCTCATTGGATACAGTGGGGAGACTCCCCAGACTCAACAGGTCACACCTGGAAGCATGTGACAGGCTAACTAACAGATCAGGCCCTCCTGATAAGCAGAACAGGGTCACATATATGCTTTGCCTAGCACCTACCCAGGAGGGTGCTACACATATAACACTGCATGTAATGGCATTAAAAACTATCAAGCAACTAGCAAATTTGAATAGCAATATCATATGAAATAAACAAAACTCAGAGCTTAAACTTTAAAAAAATATGTTTTTTTTAACATTAAACTTTACTGAAATGTTAAATAATTAAAGAACCCAATAATAAACAGGAATAAATACACAAGCATTGAGTTAACATCTCGACTAAATCAGAATTTTGCTTTCCTCCCCTTCACAGCTGCAAATGTGTGAATAACATCAGCAAAATGCATGCATTTTTTTAACTCTCTTTTAACTGATAATATCATAAGATCAGAAAGCCTTGACTGTCTCATTGTAGAACACAAATAGTTCTTTATGAGTTTCACTTATTGTACACTGTGATCTCCGGAGGGCAATGAAGAGTTAGCAGGACAACAGGAGCAAGGAGGGAGGCGGATTCTGGCTAAGCACATTGCATCCAGATTTAGCTTTCTCCTCCTCCCTCCAGGATCCTTCTCAGCCGGATCTACTATCTAGCCAATCACAGAGCCCTGCAGTGAAGACAGAAAAGAGAAGTAGGCTAGTAATTTACTTTAAGTGTTAACTTTTCCCCTTCCCTTAGCCTGCCACAGTGCTCTGTCCTGCCTCTGCAGAGTGACAGCAGGATAGGCAGTAGGGCACTGAGCAGGCTAGCACTTCGGCAGGACTCCCCTCCCCTTAGCCTGCCACAGTGCCCTGTCCTGCCACTGCAGAGTTACAGTAGGACAGGCAGTAGGGCACTGAGCAGGCTAGCACATCGGCAGGAATCCCCTCCCCTTTGCCTGCCACAGTGCCCTGTCCTGCCACTGCAGAGTTACAGTAGGACAGGCAGTAGGGCACTAAGCAGGCTAGCACATCGGCAGGAATCCCCTCCCCTTAGCCTGCCACAGTGCCCTGTCCTGCCGCTGCAGAGTTACAGTAGGACAAAGCAGTAGACACTGGACAGGGTAGTGCATCGGGCTCTCTCCGGTCTAGCCTGCTACAGTGCCCGGCAGGGCACTGGGCAGGCTAGCTTTGAGCCAGTGGTTGCACAGCCACAGTATGCACCCCAAATCGGCCCCTGTAAATGATGCATGCAGTGCCAGCGTGATGATCTGTTCACTGTCACGAATGAGGGTGACACCATCACGGTCGGATATCATATCCTACTTGATGGTGTCACCCCTCTGGCAGGTGTCATCCGGGTGCAATTCGCACCCCCCGCACTCCCATAGCAACGCCACTGTATCCAGTTAAGTTTTGGGTACCAGTTCATAAATTGGATGTGTTGTGAAACTGGTAGGAGTGCAAAGTGCGTGAACCAATCTAAGAATCCAAAGCCGACCATAGATAGCTTGAATCTCGGTCAGTTCAGCAGGGACCGACCAAGATTCAAACCATATATGGGCAGGCTGAATGTACCCAAGTTGATTGATCGATCAACTTGGGTACAACAAAACTTGTCCGATTTTTCATGCAATTATTGCCAGCAGCCAAAGCCTCTAGCAATAATCACTGTGTGTTCTCCTGGCCGGGATGGCTCTCCCCAACTGGGAGAACACAATACTGTAGTTGCGAAGGATGGATTCCCCCTTCAACACTAACTGTGTTGATGGGGAGTCAAGAGGTTTTCTTTCCTGCAACCCATTGTTGCAGGAAAAAAAATCAATCCATCTATGGCCAGCTTAAGAATCGAGGACATTAGCAATGAAAAAAGATTAGCTAATTCACACCTGGAACTAACAATTAAGGGGCATGTTCTTTGCAATGGCAATGGCAATCCTCAAGACTGCAAGAAAGAAATTATTTTTTTTTTATTATTTTTTGTTAAGTTTTAAAGTGGTCCTTTTAAAGGAACAACTCAAGTGAAAACTTTTTTTTGGTATAGAGTGGAATAATATTGCACATCTGTCAGCAAATCATTGTAAACTGTGCCTCGATTGCGGAGATTTTACCTTGCCTTCTGTTCTTTTTACATATAAATAGTTCAAAGAAAGAGGTCCTGCTCATGAAAGCTTACAACCAAAAAAAGCGAGAAACAAATCGCAGTATGGAACTTTTTCCAAACTAGATGAGGAAAGCAGTTAAAACCTAATTCATAAATAATCCATTCCACATCATACTTTTGTAGGGGAAGGGGAGTTTGCCCCCTAGAGGGGAGGGGAGAAGCCACAAGCCATTGCAGTAACTCCACACTTTGGCTCTGTAAAATTAACCTCTTGGAACACTATAATTCTCCTTTCTAGTTCTCGATATTCTTTAGTATTCCAGAATGGAAATAGAGAACATGTCCCATTCCGCACCAGCTTCTTGTGTCCTCCTTTGACACATACAGGAGCGTCTCATAAAGTTTAAATGTCATCAGAAAAGTAATTTTTTTCAGTAATTCAATTCAAAAAGTCAAACTCATATATATTATATCAATGTGTTACGCACAGAAGAATATATATCAAGCATTTCTTTCTTTTATTTTCAACGATTATGATCTACAGCTAGTGAAAAACCCAAAATTCAGTATCTCAGAAAATGTTAATATAACATAAGACCAATAAAAAAATAAGGTGTTTTTTTATACAGAAATGTTGGCTTACTGAAAACTATGTCCATGTACAGTATAGTTTGCATTCAATACTTGGTTGAGGCTCCTTTTGCATGAATTACTACATCAATGCTGCATGGAGGCAATCAGCCTGTGGCACTGCTGGGTTGTTATGGAAGCCCAGGTTGCTTTGATAGAGGCCTTCAGCTCGTCTGCATTGTTGGGTCTGGTGTCTCTCATTTTCCTCTTGACAATATCCCACAGATTCTCTATGGGGTTTAGGTCAGGTGAGTTTGCTAGCCAATCAAGCACAGTAATACCATGATCAAAAAAACAGGTATTTGTAGTTTTGGCAGTATGGGCAGGTGCCAAGTCCTGCTGGAAAATGAAATCAGCATCTCCATAAAGCTGGTCATCAGAGGGAAGCATGAAGTGCTCTAGAATTTCCTGGTAGAGGGCTGCGCTGACTTTGGACTTAATAAAACACAGTGAACCCACACCAGCAGAGGACATGGCTCCCCAAATCATCACTGACGGTGGAAACTTCACACTGGACCTCATGCCACTTGGCCTTTGTCCCTCTTCACTCTTTCATACTCTGGAACCTTGATTTCTAAATGAAATGCAACATTTTCCACAGTCCGAGATGATTTGGGGAGCCATGTGATCTGGTGTTCGTCCACTGTGTTTTATCAAGTCCAAACTCAGTGCAGCCCTCTACCAGGGAAATCTTGAGCACTTCATGCTTTCCTCTGCTGACCAGCTTTATGAAGATGCTGATTTCATTTTCCAGCAGGACTTGGCACCTACCCACACTGCCAAAACTACCAATACCTGGTTTAATGATCATGGTATCACTGTGCTTAATTGGCCAACAAACTCGTCTGACCTAAACCCCATAGAGAATCTGTGGGGTATTGTCAAGAGGAAGATGAGAGACACCAGACCCAACAATGCAGATGAATTGAAGGCCGCTATCAAAGCAACCTGGGCTTCTATAACACCTCAACAGTGCCACAGACTGATCGCCTTCATGCCACGCCGCATTGATGCAGTAATTCATGCAAAAGGAGCCCTGACCAAGTTTTGAGTGCATACTATACTGTACATGGACATACTTTCTAGTAAGCCAACATTTCTTCATTAAAGATCCTTTTTTTTTTATTGGTCTTATGTAATATTCAAATTTTCTGAGATACTGAATTTTGGGTTTTTACTAGCTGTAAGCCTTAATCATCAAAATTAAAAGAAAGAAATGCTTGTAATATATCACTCTGTGTGTAACGCATCCATATAAAATATATTTTTACTTTTTTAATTGTATTACTGAACTAAAGTAACCTTTTGATGATTTTCTAATTTTATGAAATGTACCTGTACTGTATGTCCTATTTATCAGTATTACTCTGTTCGTTGGACACAGGCACACACCACAGGAAACTGCTGCACTTCTATTGATGAAAGGGCTTGCTCTTATGACTCTCCAGGTCAGGTCCCTAGGCCAACCTTGTGCCACAGCAGGTTCCAATGTGGAGACCAAGCAACGAGATGAGAGACATAAACTGCACCTGTCCTCTCACCAACAAAGTCGTTGTCACCTGCATCTTCCTCCAACTGGCTGCTATTTCTTGAATAATATGTCTCAACTTTGCAGGTTAAATGTGTGTTCCCAAAGGTAATTAACCACAGGGGTTAACCCCTGTGGTGTGTTCCCAAAGGTAATTAACCACAGGGGTTAACCTGGTACAAATTGTCTACAACAGCACAAGGCTGTTCAGGGCCGGTACAAGGGTGGGGCCAAACGGGCACCTGCCCCGGGTGCTGTGTTGAGGGGGCGGACTCCTAGGGCCCATCCTCACTGACAGGTGTGATCGCAATTTCACTCCTGTCACAAGGAGCAGCTGCCGACACCTGTTGGAGGGAGGATTAAGCTTTCTCCTCCCTCCAGCCTGCAGGGGTGATAGACAGCCGGCAGACTTTCCTTCCTCACTCCCCTTGTCATGTCATTTATCACAAGACTGGGAAGAGGAAGGAAAAGCTGCTTTCATTCAAGAGAGCTGTGAGTACACATGGGGAGGGGTGACTACTGATGGATGGGGGCACTGTGATGGGGGCACTGTGATGGGGGCACATTGTGTAAGGGGGCATTGTGATGGGGACACATTGTGTAAGGGGACACACTGATGGGGACATTGCGATGGGGACACTCTGATGGGGACATATTGTGTAAGGGGGTATACTGATGGGGACACATTGCCTAAGGGGGCACTCTGATGGGTACACTTTGATGGGGACACATTGAGTAAGGGGGCACTGTGATGAGGCAGCTGTAACAGGGGACTCTGATGGGGATACCTGATGTGAAGGGGGACTCTGATGAGGACACCTGATCTAAAGAGGGACTCTGACGGGGGCTCCTGATGAAAAGATGGGGACATCTGATGTAAAGGTTGACTCTAATGGGGAAACCTGATGTAAAGGGGGACACTGATGGGGACACCTAATGTAAAGGGGGTACTCTGATGGGGACACCTTATTTAAAGGGGGACACTGATGGGGACATCTGATGTAAAGCTTGACTCTGATGGGTAGACCTGATGTAAAGAGGGACACTGATGGGGTCATCTGATGTAAAGGGGGACAGTGATGGGGACATCTGATGTAAAGCTTGACTCTGATGGGGAGACCTGATGTAAAGAGGGACACTGATGGGGACATCTGATGTAAAGGGGGACTTTGATTGGGACACCTCTGTAAAGGGGGGAACCTGATGTATAGGGGGACTCTGAATGGGATACCTGATGCAAAGGGGGACTCTGATGAGGACACCTTATGTTAAGTGGTTTTATTTTCTTTTATTTGAAATCTGGATGTTAATGGCCTACTTTAATGTTTTATTGGAGAGAGATTTGGAACTTTTAGCAACCGAACCTCTTTGAATTAATTTCCTCTTCCCTAGGCAAACATTTGTGCATTTAGGAATGTGGGCAGAATTGCATGCATTTGTGCAATACACAAACACATACAGCTCTTTTACAGGTTTGCATTGACGATGTTAATTCTTAATTGCACAACACACACCTTGCTTTTGCACTCCTTCACCTGCAACAAAATGCATGATAACAAAGTACCATGTGTTTTAGTGCAGTGGGATTTTTAAAAAGGTTCTTTTGTGGATTCTTCACACGGGCAGCCCATTGAAATAAATAGACTGCTCTCTGCTATCATATCTGCAAAGGTGTGAATGGAGCCTTTTGCGATGTGCATCACTAAAAACCCAGCCCCCTCCACCTGTGGGGGGCTCAATTTGCCATCTTTGCCCTGGGCACTGGGTGACTTTGTCCCGGCACTGAAACTGTTTAACCCAGAGGGTGCCATGGTTTCACTCCCAAAGATAAGGTTTTTTTGATACACTAAGGTTACACTTGTTCTTGACTATATTATACGGTACTGTGCAAAGGTTTTGAAGAAATGCTGTAAAGTAAGAATGCTTTCAGAAATATATAATTTAATTGTTTGTTTTTATCAGTTTACAAAATGCAAAGCAATCAAACAGAAGAAAAAACTAAATCAAATCCATATTTGGTGTGACTACCCTTTGGCTTCAAACCAGAGGAGTCTGACCAGAAATGGTCCTCATGGAAGAATTGCAGGCAAAAATCCATTCCTCTGACGTAGAAACAAGGCTAATCGAATCAACTCTGCATGAAAACATAGGAACTGGGGTGCAGAAAATGGGAGCAGGTGCTCTGGACTTATATAATGTAAAATACTGCTCTCAGAATCGAGTGCAGCTCTGCATGGTAGCCAATCAGCTTCTAACTTCAGCTTGTTCAATTAATAACCCCCACTATGTGTTTTAGGGGCAATCCACAAGGATTACCATTTGCTCAATTTTTTTTATCACCCTACTCCCATAACACAGATACAACATGTAGGAGTGAATGGGGTCTTATGGTCCTTTTTGTTAGCTCTTTCTCTCCCCTGCACAAATAAATCAATAAAACCCTTGCAGTTCTATCTAGGAATATGCAAAATTGAGAGAGTTAATTTCCTTTAAATGTCAGTGAAAAAGTCAATATTTTGGTAACAATTCACCATTTTGCTGATTTCTATTGTTAATTAGGAAAGTGAATTAAGATGGTTTTTAAGGGTGCACTGGGATTCAAATGGCTCCTGAAAGTTGCTTAAGCTCCTTTCAACTATCCTGAAGACACGAGAAGATAGGAGCCCCATAGGGATTGTTTAGATATAGGCCAAAGGCCAACCAGATAGAGTAGACAGAAGAGTAACAACAGTATAAAATCAACAATTTTATTAAGATATTATATTTCCAACAATCTTAAAAGGTGAAAAATTCACCAAGGGTAATAAAACAACATCAAAGGAATATGGCTACAAGTACAGTATATAATGTATAATTTGTCAGATATGCTCTAATTATGCAACATAGGATTGGTCTTTGTACAGTAGAAAGGCCAACCTAGTTCATAGTGTACATACATCTCAACATGTTTCAAAATTTACAATAATTTATTTTTCAGGGGAAGGAGGAAGGTAGAGCATAGTCTCTTTTCTACAAATGTAATGTAAATATATATTAGCATACAATAAAACACATACAGATGTAGCACCCTACAAGGTAGGTGCTAGGTAAAGTATAGTGGGCCTTGGCTGCCTAACAGCAGGGCCATGATTTTCAGCTGGGCTGTCATGTCTCGCAGGTGTGGTTGCTGAGAGGGGAGTCTCCCCACTGGCTCCATGAGAGGATTATCATTGGGCAGTGGAGGAAACCCAATCCGAGGCACATTCAGGCCTGTATCTACCCCAGGAGGCAGATTCTGCTGCAGAGGAGTTTTAAGGGGAACGCATGACTTAGCGTCTTTGGTGGGAGTCCCAGGGGGGAGAGTATGGCTGTCTCTCCTCCTGTCAGAAGGATCGGGTGTCTTGGGTGGCTTGTCTGAGTGTACAGAGAGAGAGCTGAGCTGAGCTGCAGAGAGGATCTGGTGTGCTGAGGACCAGCGGAGAAAGAGGGGTTGAGTTCCAGGTAAGCATTTTCTAAGTTTGTGAGTACTGTGAACTACCCCTAGGGGTCTGCCCAGCGTAAAGGGGACCACTCCAGTGAAGGTCCCTGGGATCCAGGAGCTAGCTAGCTGTAAAGGGGATGCCTAGTGAGAGGACCTTGAAGTGTCAAAGGGGTGCCTAGTGAGAGGACCTTGAAGTGTCAGAGGGGGTGCCTAGTGAGAGGACCCTAAGGTGTCAGAGGGGGTGCCTAGTGAGAGGACCCTGAAGTGTCACAGGGGGTGCCTAGTGAGAGGACCCCGCCAGCGCTTGGGCCCTGAAGAGTTAAGTGTACAGCATGCAGTGAGCAGTGTACAGTGCTGAGAGTTGCAGCAGCACAAGCAGTTACAAGTAGCTACCTCAGTCAGTGAAGGGCTGGAGGGAGTCGTTCACTGGACTTTTGGGCTAAACAGAGGGTCAAGAGTCGAGTGTATTACAGTCCTGGATCTTCTGAGTTAAGCAGTGTGTTAAAGTCGAAGTTCTAGCACAGTTCAGCAAAACAGTATCTTCTAGTGCCAGGAAGCGTTAGTCTGCGTTCAGCTGGTGTCAAGACAGCGCTAATAGGCATTTTTCTGTAAGGAGTCCCAGTTAAACCTAGTTGAGTATCCCACTCATTCCCTTCTCCCATCCCCATTACAAAATAAACAAAACAAACCAAAGATGCCGGAATGGTCATTGTCTCTAACCTCACACTTGGCTATTCAACTTAAATGTGTTGGAAGTGTTACTGGTAACAATAGCAGACCCATATTAGGCTCAATGCCTGGAAACATTGCTACACATATATAGCATCCAATAGGGACAGAGTCAGTTTGCCATACTCACACTGTACCAACATCTCAAATGTGTAGCTGTCAGAGATTTACGTATAGTAACTAAGTAAAACTACTTCACTACTTAAGTACCGAAAGGCGGTATCTGCACTTTCCTGGAGTAGAATTTTTTTCTCCTACTTCCACTTTTACTTCACTACATTTTTTCAATGATTTCAATACTTCTACTCTGATATTTTTTTTTGTGCTGCATAGTTACTCGTTACAATTATGAAATTACCACTGCCAGAACAGTAGATGGCGGGTTTCATGAGGCTCAAAACATGTGTGTTATCAGCGTATACGGAAATAAATGCTACTGTATGTATAAATAAAAGCTGCATTTGAAATAATAAAAAACAAAAATGATGTTCAAACTTTTGACTTCTTTCTTTAATAACTACATAACACAGTACTTGTACTTTTACTTTCAGTACTTGAGTAGCAATTCTTTTTTTCAAAACTACTGGTACTTTTACTTTCAGTACTTGAGTAGCAAAATTTAAAAAAAAACTACTTGCAATACTTAAGTACAAAAAATGTTGAATACTTTAGTACTTCTACTCAAGTCACTTTTTGATAGAGCACTTCCACTTCTACTCAAGTCACTTTTTGATCAAGCACTTGTACTTTTACTCAAGTATGGGTTTTGAGTACTTTATACAACTCTGGTAGCTGTACATGATAGCTTGCAGTACCTAAATGTGCCTCTATTTTGAGGGGGCAGGGGATGCCCTGGCTTTTTTTGTTGTATACCACTGGGCCAATCAGGTCGATTATACAAGATATAGGCACACAATGTGGTCCCAAAAGTGAACCAACGAGAAAGGAGGGGAAAAAAAAAGGAGGAAGAGCCACCAGAATGAATATAAATCTACTAGTATAATGGATTTATTTCTGTTTTTTTTTTTCTAGTGTAAAATGCCCATATAGTAAAGAGAGAGACTTACTTGAGTAACCTGATCAGTAGTCCTAGGCCCCAGATCAACGACCTGGGTGGCCAGAAGCTGCCCATCATTATGGAGCAAAACGGGTGTATTTTTATATACAAAGTAATCGGGCAATTCGTCAATGTCTCTCACCTGTGTTCTGTCCCCATGGTGTAAATATTAGCTCTATTCTGCTTTCCTTTTTAACATATTTCCTTTGTAAACAGGAAAGAGTTACTCCATAGAGTCGCTCCAAATGTAAATCACTAATTCGTAAAGGGGCTGTGAGTGTAGTGATCACTGTCAGTTTCATGTAACGTATCCCTGGTGTACGTCTGGTTTTAATAACCATAACTGAGAATTTCCACTTATGCAATGTGAGTATTCATGAAATCAATGAAATCACTCCATTCTTCTCTAGATCTAACCCTTCTCTATTAAAATGTGAAAAAAATTTGGGTTGGAACTTGGATTTAAAGGACACAGGGATCTTGTTGCTCTCTTCATAGGGGCACACCAGGATCCCTATAGACCCTCTATTGCCTTCAACTGTGGTCTATGAGGCAGGGAATCCAAAAATTGATTTTCTCCTGCCCCCCCTCCACAACTTCTTGGGGGGAAATGGATTGACCTTTGGTTGGCTCTGTCCGACATTATGGATGCCAAGTCATATTGAGAAGACACTTTTAATGTATGTGATTTTCCATGATCTACTATGTAACATTGAAGATCGCTCGCAAGCATTTTTAATATTTTCTTCTGTGCTTGTCCTGAGGAAGTGAGCTTTGACCTCCCGAAACACGTAGAGAAAAAAATCAGCACAGACTATCAATTTTGATGGAAAGCTTCTCAGATTAATTGTTCTTATACTACTTATCCTTGCATTTTTCATAGTTGGCAATTGTATATTACTATGTTTTAAATGTATGTTACACTGCCGGTTTGGATTAATACATTTTTTTGTATATTTTATATATTTTTTCTTTTTGTGTTGGGGGTGTTACTCACTAAAGTCTCTTGGGCAATGGTTTATTTTTGTCTTCTAATAGGTAGATGTGTGCTGGGGACTAGAGTTGAGCGGACACCTGGATGTCCGTGTTCGGCGGGTTCGGCCGAACTTGAAAAAAAAGTCTGGGTCCTTGTCCCGGACTTTTTTCGAACTTCACCCGGACACCGAACCCCAAATGGCTCTAAAAAACCAATGGAAAGGGCTAGAGTGCTGCAAATGGCAGCAAAATGTAGTTAAGAGCATGGCAAGTGCTCTTAAAAAAAATTCCCCTTTAAATTTGTAATTTTTAAATAGCAGATTAGAACAGCAATCTGTAGTAAAATATAGCTGAACGCTGCACACAACAGACTGATAAAAATATATTTTTATCTCCCTCCTCCTCCTCCTCAGTGGGCTCAAGTGAGGGCAAAAAGATTGTTCACTGCACCACCCCCCACACAGCAAAATCGATGTAGATCGCTAACGGACGATTGTTCTGTCCTGTGTCTCCTATCTGTCCCTGCCTAATCTCTCCAGCCTGTCCATAAAATGCTCAAATATCTTTCCCTGCCTACACTCCGACCTGCCCCTGCATTCTTTTCGGGCACAATTTTTCCCTGTCTGTCCCTAATCAGCAGCAGCCAGCACGTATGATGTGTGCTCTCTCCCTACACTACAGCAGAATGACGCACCGCGCTGTGTCTCTCGAGCTTATAAAGACATGGGTCACGTGCTTCAGATGGCCAATCACAGCTCCTAAAACATTAGTAGGCATGGCTGTGATGGCGCACACCAGTTAAACGCTTGTTGATTGGCTGCTGAAAGCCCGCCATTAAAAGCGCGCCATTACATACAAAACAGGAAATAAAATTACCGAACACGGATTTTAAACCCGAACCTACAGTAAAGTTTTCGGGTCCGTGTCCGGGTAACAAAAATCCAATTTTCCGGTACGGACCCGAATAATACAGTCCGTGTTCGCTCAACACTACTGGGGACCACTGTTACCCCTCACTTTAGATTTCTTCCAATCTCTCAATGTTTCTCTAGCACAGGAAACAAAAGAGACATTTCCCTAATGTTAGAAAAAACAGTAAAATAATACTTAGGCAGGCATGGTAATCTTTCCCTACTCTATCCAAGACTATACAAAAAAAAATGGGCTACACACACACACACACACACACACTTTAACAAAACTGCTGTCAAACATATCAAAAGAACACACATTTCTACCAGAAGGCTGTGAGACCCACCTTGTACGAACAATCCTTGAGCAATCCTCTTTAAAGCATGCTGCTCTTTTCCATCCTTCAGCTGACAAATTTGATAAGAAAAATCTAAACAGAAGAAAGAGAAAAACACAAGCTTATATTGCATTATATACATATTATACAGAAACCTATTGTTATTCAACCTAATTCTAACACTGTATTGACAATCAACTTTGCTCTCCATAGGGAACAAAAAAAATCCACAGATTTACTTCACACAAAAAGGAATTTAACCTAATAAAAGCTTTTCTGCTTTTTTATGTTTTGACTTTTTTTTGTGAACACTTAGATGTTAGAAATAATAGAATGCAGTCAAAACAATGTTGTTTGCTGAGAGAGGGCTAGTCAAGATTATGTTATTTTGCAAATCTGAATATTAAAACGTAAATTACTACACCATGCAGGCGTTTCATGTATGCTTGCCACCTTATTTAGCTTTATTTACCTTGAGAATCAGGTGGCAGAGGCATTTAAGTCTGACAGTTGCTGCCCACTCAAATGCCTTGGAGGAAAAATAAATGGAGGATGAAATACAACCAATTCTACGCCTACCCCACCCCAACTGAAAACAGTCAAGGAGGGGAAAAAATGCCCTGGCATTAGTGGGAGAAAAAAATCCCCAATGTCACTAGGAGGAAAAAATTTCCTGGCATCAGTGGACAGTTGGAGGGAAAAAAATTCCTAGTGGTCAATGGGAAGAAAATGTCCCAGCATCAATAGTTAGGGGAAGAAATAGCCTAGCATTGGTGGTTAGTAGGAATAAGGTGAGACCAAGAAGGAATTCCCTAGTGTTGATGGTCAGTGGGCTGAAGAAGACCCTGATGGCTGGTGGTCAGTATGTGTTAAAAACCCAAAAGAAAAAGTACTGGAGTCTTTGAGGAGCGCTAGGAACCCTGGCTGAAAGTTAGGAGGCTCTGCTTTGGGCTGGAGGCTCTGTGGAGGGCTTATCAGAGTGGGATAGGTTGGCACTGTGGGAGGTTGTCTAGGGAGCAGGGGGATTTTTCAGCAGATTAGGTGATTAAGAATGCAGAATTTGAAGAGGCAAGGGAATCCTGCAGCAGAGTGAAAGGAACTGTGAGGCAAGCTGGGTGATATGCTTGGGCTTTTGGCAGGGTGCAGAGGTGTGTAGGGGGTGACTTGGGGGGCACTCCCTGGCAGCCAGTCATTCTAATGGCGGGTCAGCCTTTAGCTTATCTGCTTTAAACATGCATTAATCTTCAATGCCTCCCCAACAAATGTCATTCTCAGGCAATCTTCTCCTGGCCTTCAGCCCAGCAACTGCTGAGGCCAAGATTGTAGTTTCTTGTCTGAGAAGAGTTGCCTCCAGGTGAAGCAGCCCCAAGACCAGAACCCTCCCTTGAGGGAAAAGAACACTCTGTTCAGGCCTCCTGCACATTTATAACCTCCCAGCCACCTTCTGGAAGTCTCCTTCCAGAGATTGGTAGGAGCATGATAATAATGCATCTGATCATTTGAATCTTCAGCCCTATGCTCTGGAAACTTCTTTCACAGGGCGGTGGGAGTATTCAAGCTCTCAGCTCAAGAAACCCAGAACAGACCAACACAACCAATCACTGTTTCACTCACTACCATAGAGCTAAAAACTAAATTTACTTATCAGCCTGACAATAGGAGGGCACTGTATAGGGACCGCCTGCCACCCCATCTGGGTGCCTCCACCAAACAGTGCCGCCGCCAAACAGTGTCTCCTGTCCTTCCAGCAGACCGACTTCCATGAAATGCCAAGACAGCACAAAACCTCCCCAAATGACCCCTTTTCGGAAAGTAGACACCCTAAGCTATTTGCTGAGAGGCATGTTGAGTATTTTTGTAAATCTCACTTTTTGTCACAAAGTTTTGAAAATTGAAAAAAGCAAAAAATGAATCTCCTTTATTTCTTAATTTCCTAAAATAAATGAGAGCTGCAAAATACTGACCATGCCTCCTAGCAAATACCTTGGGGTGTCAACTTTCCGAAAAGGGGTAATTTGGGGGGTTTTGTGCTATCTTGGCATTTCATGTCCTCCAAAACTGCAATAGGTAGTGAGGAGTGAAGTCAACAATTTACGCCCTTAGAAATCCTGAAGGCAGTGATTGGTTTTCGGGGTCCTGTACACGGCTAGACTGCCAAAAAGTCTCACACATGTGGTATCCCCATACTCAGGATAAGCAACAGAACGTATTTCAGGGTGTAATTCCACATATACCAATAGCATGTGTGAGCAATATAACTTTGTGTAAAAAAATAAAATAAATAATTTTCCAGAAACGTGTGGCAAAATATAAAATATTCCATGGACTCAAGGGTGTTTGAACTGTCCTGGCATTTTATGCCCAATATTAGAAGCTTATGCCAGACATCACCCACTCTTCTAACTACTTGAAGACCAAGAATTTTCTGACACTTTGTTTACATGAAAAAATTATTTTTTTTTACAAAAAAATTACTTTGAACCCTAAAACATTATTTATTTTTTTAAAGCAGAGGCCCTACAGAACAAAATGGTTGGTGTAGCAATTTTTTTTGTTACATGGTATTTGCGCAGAGATATTCCAAATGCAATTTTATGGGGAAAAATAAACACTTTTTTTAAATTGAATGCACAAATATAGTATATATTACCCAATTGTTTGGTAAAATATAAAAGGTGATCTTATGCCGAGTACATAGATTCAAAACATGACATGCTTTAAAATTGCACATGCCCATGCAACGGCGACAAACTACGTACATTTTTAAAAAAATTACTACCCTTCATCTGACCTTTGCGGCGATACCTCACATGCATGGTGCAATTGCTGTTTACATATAACACCAGACTGATGCTTTCGTTCACCTTTGCACGCAATCACGGGGGGACAGGGGTGCTTGAATTTTTTTTTATATTTTTTTTTTGCTTTTTTATTTTATTTTTTATTTTATTTTGACACCCTCCCTTTCATTTTTTTTTATCATTTTTTATTGTTATCACAGGGAATTTAAATATCCCCTATGATAGCAACAAGTAGTGACGGGTACTCTTTTTTGAAAAAATTGGGGTCTTTTAGACTCTAGATCTCTCCTCTGCCCTTCAAACATCTGACCACACCAAGATTGGTGTGATAAGATGCTTTTCCAATTACCCAATGGCGCTGTTAATATCTGGCAAAACCGAAGTCATGAAATGCTCATAGCTTCTGGTACCTTAGGCCATAGAGATGATTGGAGCCATTCTGATCTCCAAGTAGCTCTATGGTAAGCTGATGGAACCACCGGCTGCAGTCTTGGGTTACCCGGTTGGACAGGAGAGCCTGAGAAAACGTTGAAGGTGGCAAGAGGGGGGGAGTCCCCTCCCACTGCTTGTAAAAGCAGTCTAGTGGCTAATTAGCTGCTAGGATTGCTTTTACATGAAAGCCGACCCCTGGCTGTAAAAAACAAAACCAAGATGATGCCTAAATCTGCAGGCATCATCCTGGTATGACCACTCAAAGTCCAGCGGCGTACCAGTACGCTGCTGGTCCTTGTTGGGCATATATTGTAAGGTTATTTTTTTTTAATGCAGCCTGTGGGCTGAATGAAAAAAGAGAAACGAACAGATTCCTCCATCGATCGATGTGGATGAAGAAATCTCTGCTAGAAAGTGTGTGATATGCCCACCATTAAACCTCCCAGCATCAACCCACTTCTAAAGATGGGCATACATGCAATGTTCTTTTTTTGTTCGTTCAGCCCATAGGCATAGCAGATTCCTCCATTCACATCGATCGATGTGGATGAAGAAATCTCTGCCAAGAAAAGTGTTAAAAAATATAGGGCGAAGCATAGGGGAGATCCGCCCTCTGTGTCTTCCCCATCCCCTATGCTTCGCCATATACTGTATGCTCTTTTCTTTAACTGCGGTGGTGAAATCACCTCCTACTGCGCTGCAAACATTGATTTACGTATATGTTGAGAGCAAACACTGTTGCTGTCAGAATAAACAAATCAGTGCTTCAGCTGATGGATGTACCTACAAAACAAACAGTGGTTAACAATGAAAAACAGTAACAATAAAACATTACAGTATAGCAGTATTCTATAAAGCTCAGTAAGAACAGAAAATTAACTTAATAAAACAAATTTTTTTGTTGTTTTTTAATTTGTAACTTTTTTCTACAATTTTTTGGAACTGTAAAAAAAACTTTAAACATTCCAGGCTAGGGTCTTTCAAAATGGGATAGCCATCTAACATATTTTGAGACCCTATGAGAAAGTTTGCCCTAGACTATGCCATGCTGTACCCTATACTAATACTCAACTAATGTGTGGTAGCGATGGAAACAGTCCCGATGCAGAGACCAGGTTGGCCTGGACTGGAGGGTCAAAAAAGCGGGTGTCATGCCTATATCCACATTTTCTACAGACACAACATCTTCTTTGGGGTGCTCTTTGGGTAAGGGTACCAGGGAGGACATACGGAAAATGCATCTCATGCAGCCGACTCACTGCATCTGGATTGTGAATTTGGGCCACAGCACATTCTAAATACAGAAGGGCTGTGATGATCTCTTTCTGGAATTTTAGGAAGGATTCACTTCTTTCTGACGCTTTGTATAGCTCTCAATAAGCGTTGTTTCTGACGCTTTGTATAGCTCTCAATAAGCGTTGTTTATTGAGAGCAAACACTGTTGCTGTCAGAATAAACAAATCAGTGCTTCAGCTGATGGATGTACCTACAAAACAAACAGTGATTAACAATGAAAAACAGTAACAATAAAACATTACAGTATAGCAGTATTCTATAAAGCTCAGTAAGAACAGTGAATTTGGGCCACAGCACATTCTAAATACAGAAGGGCTGTGATGATCTCTTCCTGGAATTTTAGGAAGGATTCACTTCTTTCTGACGCTTTGTATAGCACATAAGCGTTCACAAAAGCCAATTGGAATAAGTATACAGACACCTAGTGTGACTCACAGGTAAAAAAAAGCACCTGGTTGTCAAGGACTGTTTGAACTGCTACTAAAAAATGTAACTGCTACTGCTAGCAGAGATCAGGCCTGAGTCTGCTAATGCTGCGGTTTAGTGTTCTGTGTATTGGAAGTGACAGTAACCTGCTGATACTGCACTTCTTGGGGGCTGAGAGGACGGGCTAAATGCAGGTGCTGGCAGGTGTCGGTGCTGATCCTGCTAACACTGCGTTTTGGGAACACTATACTAAACTATTAGGGATGCTAGTATAGTTCTGATCTGATCAAATATAATGATTTCATCAGACACTATACTAGTAGTGGAGGTGTTTAGTGTGTGTCACTGGCAATCAAAGGGTTAAAATGTATTACTAAATATGCGACGGGCAATCTGTCGCTGTCCTGGATTGACGCTAACTAACGTTAACTGACATCACCTGTGACACTAATACAGTGTAATGCTCCTGCGTTTTTATTGTAAGCTGGATTTGCAGCTGCAGAATCTCCACTCAGTAGTCATGTAGAGATGTGTTGGAATACCAGATCCAACTCTCCAGACTCATCACTGTGGGCCTGTCTGCTTCAGCATACAGATATACACACACTCAATAAGATGTTCCTGGAGTGATAGGATGTATATGACAGTATAGAGAGTAGTAGATGGTAATAGGTAGAATGCAGATAGGTTAGTAATCATGTATGGTAACAGGTGGTAAGGACAGCAGATGACAGAGACAGGATAGACTAACCCAGTGCAAGGATAGATGGTAGTAGACTCAAGAGCTAGCAATCTATGTAACAGTGCAGATGGTAGAATTAGTATGCATAGATAGTAACAGTCCTTAATGTGCAGAAGATGATAGTGTAAGTTAGTTATGGAGGATTCCCCTGTGGGGTACTTATCACTAGTAAGGTTTAGTAAGTAGAGGGGTCCAGTAGTGAGGGAGTGATCCGGTAGCGGGATACGGGATCAGTTGCGAGGTTCCGGTCTGTTCCAGGTAAAGGCAAATAGCTGGAGGTTCCGACAGCAAGACAAGGCTTGTGAGCATGTAGACACACATTGAACGAACAACGTGAGAGAGAATGCTGGCGATTGAAATAGCCGCTCAGCGGCGCTCAGCGATGACGTCATCCGTCTTAAAGGTGTATGCGTTCCACCTAACTAGAAAGGTGGGACGCAATGTTTTGAAAGGAAAATGGTAAATAAGGGTACCAAAGGTACCAGAATCTTACATACAGTGACCAGAAAAAAGATCTGTACACTATAATAGTGACCCTGACAGGGCAATGAAGGGGTTAACAGGGGGTACATTTTTATTAGGGGATATATGGGGGGTACCCTAAACCTATCTGGGACTGCCGCTAACTACCACTAACTGCCGCTTACACTAACTTGCGTCACAAGTGACACTAATACAGTGATCAGTAAATTATCTGTATACTGTATATAGTGACGCTGTGACAGGTAGTGAAAGGGTTAACTGTGGGGTGATCGGGGGGGGTTATTATTTTTTGCACTATAAACAAAAAAAGAGCGACAATTCTGAAAATAAAAAAACAATATTTTTCACTTTCTGCTATATAACATTCCCAAAAAAAAAATGTAAAAATCAAAATGTTTTAACAATTAGGCAAATTTGTTTTCTGCTACATATTTTTGATAAGAAAAAATTTTGATTGGTTTGCGCAAAAATTATCATGTCTGCTAAGTACGGGAAAGATTTATGTCATTTTGATTGTTTTTTTTTTTACTAGTAATGGCGGCGATCTGCGATTTTTAGCGGGACTGCGACATTGCGGCGGACCCCTAACTGACATTTTTGACACTTTTGGGGGGACCAGTGACATTACTACAGTAACCAGTGCTAAAATATGCACTGTTACTGTAATAATGACACTGGCAGGGAAGGGGTTAACACAGTGGGTGATCAAGGGGTTAAATGTAAGCCTAGGGGAGTGTTTCTAACTGTATGGGGGTTGGGCTTGTGGAATGACCATAGAGACCTGTGATCCTATATAGAAGGATCACAGGCGCTCTGTGATCATTCCAGAGAGAAGAACGGTCGGCTGTGTTTACAACAGCTGACCGTTCTTCTCTCTCAGCGGGGAACGATCGCGGTTGTCAGGCGGCATCGGCTTCCCTGCTGATGATCGGGAGCGGAAGTGCACCACCAGCAGCGTGCACTCGCCCCCTAGCTGCCACCAGGCGAACGACATATCCTTACGTCGGTTTGCCTGGGAGAGCCACACTGCCTCAGTAAATAGGCGGTAAGTGGTTAATAAACTAACCCCTTAGTGTCAGTGTGTTTTAGGTAGGATAAAAAAAAAGCAAAATGTGTCCTATTGTTTTTGGGCTGTACTTCGGGTACAACTAACAAACTTTAAAAAATTATTATTTTTTTTTTTTTTTTTGGGGGGGGGGCAGTTTTCCTTCGATAAGAAAAACAAAAATCAGGAGATATCCTTTAGCATTTACCACCAAATAAAAGCCCACTTTGTCCTGAAAAAAAACGCGGTATAATCCACCTGGATGCACAAAGTACTTGTGATGATATGCACGGTTTTACTAACACATATCAAAGTTGCAAAATTGTGCTTAGGCATTAGGATTTGTTTTACTCTTAGGTGCGAAGAGGTTAACTTTCATCTTCAAAGATTTTATTGCTGTTTGTGTGTGATGACCTTTGCCACAGGGACTGAAAGTCAGAAAAAATCCAAAATTGTGATTTGTTTCTGGAACAGGGATAGGGAAGAAGTCTTCCAGTGGGGATACTTATTGAGGTGACAACTTTGAAGACCTTTTTCCTCACCTACTGTTTTATGCAGGACACAGACAGCAGGAAAATACACTTCTCCCCTCCCCACCAAAAAAAACCCAAAAACGTATGGCCCAGCAATGACAGCTAACTTCCAGTTATGGACCAAACCCAAGCTCATCTTTATAAGGGACCTTTCCCCTCACTTTCTGTGTGGTCAGTGGGACAGAAAATTAGGGGGAATCCCTAAAAGCATTAGAATTATGACAGGATATCACCCTTCCTATCTCTCTCTCAAGGCTCATTCACACTAGTGGTTGAGGGGTGTAAAACCCACACTTTTACCACCCCTAAACCATTACCCCTATTAGCTGCAGCAACCAGGGTTCTACACATGCCGCATTCACGTTTTGCTTTGCGGCCTTGTTATGTTTGACCCCTTGCAGTCAAACGCCCTCTGAATGAGACCCATTCAAGTGAATGCATGCATTTTCTGTGTCCTAAAAGTTAAAGCGGTCGTATATTCTGCTTTGTTATTTTCACCTACAGGTAAGCCTATAATGAAGCTTTCATGTAGGCAAAATGAAAATTTCCTAAACGTGCACCGTTTAGAAGGTATTCACCCTGCATGTAGCCGCTGACGTCAGCAGCCCATGCGCTTTGAAGGTCCAGCATATCGTCCAGGAACTTCAAAGCTTCTTGCCCTAACCGAGGGCTCCCGCGCATGCATCTAACAGCGCCGGAGCCCCCGAACCCGGAAGAAACATTGGGGGCACATGTCAGCCCCCTCAGCGGTGACCGGGCGCTGCTGAGGGAGTTTCGTTCCAAGGTATTTTCATAATGTTCTAGTATGCAATACATACTAGCACATTATGTATTGCATACTAGCACATTATGCAATACCTTAGAACGAAACCCCCTCAGCAGCGCCCAGTCACCCCTGAGGGGACTGACATGTGCCCCCAGCATTTCTTCCAGGCTCGGGAGATGCATGCGCGGGAGCCCTCGGTTAGGGCAAGATGCTTTGAACTTCCTAGACGATATGCTGGACGATATGCTGAACCTTCAAAGCATATGCAGGTTTTTTTTTTTTTTTTCTTTAAGGGTCCTTTCACACGGCCGCTCCGTGTGTCCGCAAATCATCCTATTTTTTTGCGGATGATTTGCGGACATAATGTAAGTCTATGGCACTGCGGATGTCAGCGGAATACCATCCGCTGACATCTGATTTTCCTCCTTTCAGTTCTGTTCCGTTTTTTCGAATGGAACAGAACCCTATTTTTTCATCCGTGTAAAAAACGTAAAGGAAGGAAAATCGGATGTCAGCGGTGTCATCCGCTGACATCCGCAGTGCCATATACTTACATTATGTCCGCATATCATCCGCAAACGGATGGGATGATATGCGGGCACACGGAGCGGATGACACAAATGTCATCCGCTCCGTGAAAAAAAAAAGTCCCGCAGCGGACTCAAGCAGCGGAGCGGCCGTCTGAAAGGACCCTTAGGGTATACAACCACTTTAACCACTTGCCGACTGCCGTCAGTAGAAGATTTACTGCGGCAGTCAGCCCCTCACAGGCAAAGTGACGTATATTTACGTCACTAGCCTATGAGGCTCTGGGGAGCGAGCGCGCGCCGCCGGCGGCGCGCTCCCGCTCCCGCGCGGTCACGGACCCCCCCGCGCGTGTGACCGGCGGACCCGATGTCCGCCGCTCACTCTGCGATCGTCGGGGGAGAGGGAGAAAGGCAGGCAGCTTGTATAAACAAGCTGCCTGTCATTCTCCCCTGTGTAGAAACCCTGATCATACGGTTCTACTATGTAGGACCGTTGATCAGTGTAACTACACCTCAAGCCACAGCCAATCACAGTTAGAATCACACCCCTAGGGACACACACAGCCCCTCCCTCTCAAATAAAGTTAACCCCTTCACTGCCAGTGTATTATTACAGTAACAGTGCATATATATAGCACTGATTACTGTAGAAATGTCACTGGTAACCCCAAAAGTGTCAAAAATGTCAGTCAAAGGTCCGATCTGTCTGCCCCAATGTCGCAGTATCGCAAAAAAAATCGCAGATCGCCGCCATTACGCGTTTAAAAAAAAAACAACAAAAATGACAAAAATCTTTCCCTTTGCTAGTAAACGCAATAACTTTTGCGCAAACCAATCAAAATACGCTTTTTACGATTTTTTTTACCAAACATATGTAGCATAAAACAAATTGGCCGAAAATGTTAAAAAATTTAGATTTTTACTTTTTTTGGGGGGGGGGAATTTCATATAAAAAAATGTGAAAAATATTGTTATTTTTGCAAAATTGACGCTCTTTTTTTGTTTATAGCGCGTGATCAAAAAATCGCACAGGTGATCAAATACCACCAAAAGAAAGCTCTGTTTGTGGGGAAAAAAAAGACGTCAAATTCGTTTAGGTACAGCGTAGCACGACCGCGCAATTGTCCGTTAAATTTACGCAGTGCCGAATCGCAAAATACCCCCTGGTCTTTTAGCAGCCAAATCCTCCGGGGCTTAAGTGGTTAAAGCACACAGTTTGGAGGCCGATTGCCACCTCACTGTCTGTCACATGCTCTATGAAGAATAATCTGCATAGGGAAAAACCCCTTTTAAAAGAGATCTTGGTAAATACTTGGATGGAATGGAGGTTAAGCTTCCAGAGTGAAGGAGTCCAATAATCAGTTTCTGTAGAATCCTTACGCTAGCAAGATATATTGCTACTCCTAGCCAATGATGAAGGTGAGCAAAATGATTCATGAGTTGCAATTAGATTGATTAAAACCAATCAAATCTATACTAGTGTAGCACCTTTGTCCTAACCAGGCTTGGTAGTAACTTTAGTTGTGCTAGGTGGTAGCTAACCTGGCTTTATAGTCATGTGGTCATTGGATTTCCCTCCTAATCCTGGTTTGTCTGTAATTCTCCTTTCTGTCAGTAGGTGGCACTGTTACCTTTGACATTAGTGTGATGAATTACAGTGAGTCAGGTTATGAATATGTATGTTTCTCTCAGCCAATCACACTGGTAGCTGAGCATGCTGGGAGAGACTATTTATTTGGAGGAAGTCAGGTGATCTGTCTCTACCACCCAGACTGGGTGGGTGTGTGAGGAATAGCTGCTGTTTGGTAGGTCTGAAGCCTGAGGCCTAACCATGTGCTCAGGGCTCTGCAAGAGAGAGCCTGCACACTGTCTGGAAGCATGAAGGAAAGGATGGAGACCTGAGATGAAGTACCAGAGGTAACTCTGCCATGAGTTGGAGAGCCTGGGAAAGCATCAAGATGGAAATCATCCACAGAATTACTGCACCTTCCGTGAGTTGCATGCTATTGCCATAGGAGACTGGGCTTAGGGGAGAGGTGTTGCCTCCCAGGTCAGTCCACATCTTATGCTACAGAGTACAGATTTCTACAAGAGACGGGACCGAGGGGAGAGGATTTGCCTCCGAGGTCAGTCCATCGCTTAAAGGCTCTTTCCCTGTACTGCTGTCTGCCTATGCTACATTTTGTCTAAGGAGTCTGCCTAAGGGTGTCCTGTGCCCTACCCCCTCTCTCCCATTTTTGTTCCTGTTGTGAGAAATAAACTTCTCCTTGTTTAAGCATAAAAGTGACTGGCGCCCATCTTTCTATCTTGTTCACCACCCACCATGCCTAGTAACCTGCACCTCGAGATGGGATGTCGGCCCTCCCTGTCTCTGGGGGTCACCACCAGGCCTCTGGAGGTTGGGGGGGCACACTACACTAGGCCAGTTGCTATTCTCCCAAAAACATGAAACATTGCCATCATCAGAAAATCAAGCCATCTGACAATCACATATTCAGGAGATTAAATCAATGCACTTGACTCTATCCTGTGTACAGTACTGTGCAAAAGTCTAATTCTGGCTATACACTATACGAAAAATCGGCCGAAATTCAGTCGTTTGGACAGTTTGTTCATTTTTCTAAAAAGTAGAGCATAACAAAAAACACATAAAATCATAAAAGTAAAAATTAAATACACATCCTAAAATTGTTGAACATCATGTGTAGGTATAGTCTTCATATCACCCGACGCGTTTCAGGTTCATATCCTTTCATCAGGGGTATATGATATGGCATTTACCATTAGGCTTGTTAGTACTTGTTTAACATACAATTTTCATTGCCCAGCAATCCAATATACATCAGCAGCCTTTTTTGATGCAAGGGACCTTCGAGGAAACATATGGGGACATTGGCCTAGGCCGTGCTTTCTTCCTCCCCCTTTTCTTTTTTTTCTTTATTCCCACCCTCCTGTCATTGCATCTGAACCTTGTGGGGGCTACATCTGAACCTGTCGCTTCATCCAACAGTTACAATTCCCCCCTCACCTCATTTGGTAGGTACCATATGGATACCAACAGATGATTTTTTTGATGTAACGTGTGACCTTCGATGATGTGTACTATCAGGGCTTTTTTTCAGCAGGAACAGGGGGGAACGCAGTTTCGGCACCTCCAGCACTGAATGTATGTAATAGAAAGGGGTGTGCTGGAGGGTCTATTGATGCTGGCTGCTGGGGGATCTATTGTCACTGTTAGGGATCTGTTTTTGTGTGAGGGTCTATTGTTGATGGTGGGGATCTATTGTTGCTGGGGAGTTTTATGTAGCTAGTAGATCTACTATTGAGGGAGAGGTCTATTATTGCTGGCTCCTGGAGGGTCTATTGATGCTGTCTGCTGGGAAATCTGTTGTTGCCATTGGGGTTCTAATGTTGCTGGGGGGTGGTATTTTGGTTTGGGTGGTCCATTGTTGCTCTTTGTGTGTGTGTGTGTGTGTGTGTGTGGAGGGGGGTCTACTGTTGTGTGGGGATCTATTGTTGCTTAGGGGGGCCTATTGTTGTTGGGGTGGGGTGAGGGTTCTGTTGTTGCTGGTGCCGGGGGATCTATTTTACTGCTTTTCTTGTTACTAGACAAGAACAAATTCCATACAAATTATTTAGCATCATAAAATGATTCTTGGGGCAGTATTGGGAGGTGGGTATGGGTGGAACCCAGAAACGGTGCTTGGAGGTGGGTAGGGCACAGAGACAAGGGGGGATTAAGAAGGGGGGAGTTCCTGCACCTATTGTCTGAGAAAAAAAAGCCCTGTGTACTATAATGTTATTTCTCATTACCGGAAGCAAATTAACTTATGTAATCTCCTTTTCTCTAATGTGTGTATGAAAAAAACCACAAACAAAAACGGATGAATATATGTCCATTGAATGATTTATCGTCATTACATGATGGCTCTATAGTTTGCTCTCACGGCCAATTGTTCATTTAGTGTATGGTCAGCATTAGGCAGGTATGAAAAAATGTTGTGAATTAAGAATACTTTCTCCAGCCATTCAGTAGCAAACTGTCTCCTGCTACAGCCAAATATTTCAAATTTTAACTCATCAGCCCCAGAGCACCTGCTGCCATTTTCCTGCACCCCCGGTTCCTATGTTTTCAGTTTTTGCAGAGTTTAGTCATTTAGCCTTGTTTCCATGTCCTATGAATGAAAACATAAGAACTGGAATGCAGAAAAATGGCAGCAGGTGCTCTAGGCTGATGAGTCAATATTTGAAATATTTGGCTGTAGCAGGAGGCAGTTTGTTCGGAAAAGGCTGGAGAGCGGTACAATAATGAGTATCTGCAGGCAGCAGTGCAGCATGGTGGAAGTTCCTGGCAAGTTTGGGGCTGCATTTCTGCAAATAGAGTTGGAGATTTGGTCAGGATCAATGGTGTTCTTAGTGCTGAGAAATACAGGCAGATACTTATCCATCAGGCCGTACAATCAGGGAGGTGTGTTATGGGCCCCAAATTTATTCTGCAGGAGGAAGACCCCAAACATACAGCCAATGTAATTAAGAACTATCTTCAGTGTAAAATAGAACAGGGAGTGCTGGAAACAGGGCCGACACCAGCAATAGCCAAGTTAGGCAGCTGCCTAGGGCGCCAGGGTAGAGGGGGGGGGCAGCAAAATCCGGATCCGCAGGCACTCGCTGGGGATTTGGATTCCAGCAGTGGCGTGGCATGGTGTGGCGTGATGTAGCATGGGGCGGGGGGGTGTCACCTGGAACTATAGCCATCCACGCAAAATTTAGAAGATCACCGTCAGCCTCGAACCCAGTCACAATTGTGCGGCCTGCAGCAGCTGCCCCTGGTTGTAATGTCGGCTGGGTGGTGGCGGGAGCATGGCAGCATCCTCGGGGTGCGGGCATCTATCTCCACATGATGAGTATGCGGTACCGCAGAAGGAGGCCGCGCCCGTGTGGAAGGTGACTATCAAGGGCAGCTGGGAACCCAGGAGAGAGAAGAGCTTCACAGTCTCCTTCAGCCCCAAAGAGGCGTGCAGAAGCATCCGCGGAGTCAGAAAGCCTGGACTCCGTCTCTTTCAACCTCCTCTCTGCTCCGCTCCAGCGTCAGCAGTAAGGCCCGGAGGACAAGGACGAGCGGGAAGCACAAGCTGCCAGGGAGCTGCTGGAAGGAGCAGCAGAGCACCTCCCAGATCAAGAAGATATTGGGCATCATACACTGACACAGATCTAGAAAAACAAGGGGCGGAGTCCAGCGACGTAGGTCTACGTCGCTGGACGATAACGAGCCACATTGCTGCAGTAGCAGCAATATGAGCAGAGCTTAAGTGGTTAATGGTAAGGAGCACTGGAAGGGCGGACGCAGATCAAGAAAAACAAAGAGATTTCCAGTCACAACTTACCAACCAGCCAGCAACCAACCGAATTGCACTGTCTAACAGTATGCGTTAAAAACAGGGGTTTGGTTGCACACATTTGCAAATACATGCGTAAGCTGCAGGCCGCGGCAAGGCACCTTGTAATCTGCAGTCCCTAACTCTATAATTTAAAGAGTCTCTACAATGAGAGCACATGCATTTAATGGGATAGATGGAGGACAGGTGACTAGAGGGAGCCCACCCCTCCTTAAAGGCACAGGGTCACACTGAACACCCAGCACATCGCACAATGGCGGCAAAGGTGTCAGTGCGTTGCCTGGCTCAATATAGATATCAACGATAATGCAAAAAGTGGTCACCCCCCTCCACCTATAACTGGTCTTAATGGTAAGGAGCACTGGAAGGGCGGACGCAGATCAAGAAAAACGAAGAGATTTCCAGTCACAACTTACCAACCAGCCAGCGACCAACCGAATTGTACTGTCTAACAGTATGTGTTAAAAACATGGGTTTGGTTGCACACATTTGCAAATACATGCGTAAGCTGCAGGCCCCGGCAAGGCACCCTGTAATCTGCAGTCCCTAACTCTACTGACACAGACCTACCTGCAGATACAGACTGGGATGGGGGGGCAGAGGAGAGACTGTGGATAGGGACAGGGTTAGGGGTCTTTCTCTCAATCATCGTCCCGCCCACTCTGTCAGCCCCAACCCTCTTTGTCAGCCTCCCCCTCTCTGTCAGCCTCCCCCTTTTCTGTCAGCCCTCCCCCCTCTCTGTCATCCACCCTCTCTCTCAGCCCCTCTCTCTCTCTCAGCCCCACCCTCTTTCCACCACCCACTCTCTGTGCCCCCTCTCTCTCACTCAGCCCTCTCTTGCTCTCTCACCCCCCTCTTTCTCTCTCTCAGCTTCCTCTAATGTTCTGGTACCTTTGGGTACCCTAATTACTCTTTCATAAGTGTATGCGCCCCACCATTCTCTTTTGGTAAGGTGCACATACACCTTTAAGACTGATGCTGTCATCACTGAGCGCCGGACTGGATGGCTATTTAGATCGCCGGCTCTCACTCACATGTGTTCGTTCAAACTGCTTTGTGCCTTGATGCTAACCTGTCTTGAAGCTCTCATGCTTGCAAGCATTCCTCGCTGTCGGAACCACGCTGCGCTGATCCCTGTATCCCGCTACCGGATCATCCGCTCTTGCCGAACCTCTCCTCTGCTACATTGCTATTAGTGATAAGTACCCCACAGGGGAAACCTCTATAACCTTTTTACTAAAGCTTGCACTATCTAGCTCTGCATACTAGGGACTATTGCTACATCTGCATTATCTAAGATTGCTAGCTCTTGAGCCTACTACCACCTGTTCTTGCACTGGGTTGATCTCTCTTGTATGTCCACCTGCTACTCTGTCATCTACTACCATACATGATTGCTAAACCTATCTGCATCCCATCTGCTACAATCTTACTTTCAAGAACATTTCCTTTCAAGTGTCTGTCATCTACCATCTCTACCCAACCTGTCTCTTCAGCCTATCATCACTGTGTTACTATATACATAAGTCACTCTAGGAAACATCTTATTGAGTGTGTGTATTTACTTGCTGAATTGAGATAATCCACACATGATGAGTCATTGAGAGTTGGGAATGGTGTCTCAGCGTTTCTCTACATGACTACTGAAGTGGAATATTTCTGCAGCTGAAAATCCACATCATACGTAAAACGCAGGAGCGTTACACTTCCTCTCTCAGCCCCCCCTCTCTCAGCCCCCTCTCTCTCTCTCTCTCTCTCTCTCTCTCTCTCTCTCTCTCTCAGCCCCCTCTCTCTCAGCCCCCCTCTATCCCTCTCAGCCCCCCTCTCTCTCAACCACCCTCTCTCAGCCTCCCTTTCTCTCTCTCTTCCACCCTCTTTCTCAGCTCCCCTTCCTCTCTCAGCCACCCTCTCTGTCCGCCCCCTCTCTCCTTCAGTCCCCCCTCTCTCTCTTGGCCCCCCTCTTTCTCAGCCCCCCTTTCTGTCAGCCCCTCTTCTCTCTCGGCCACCCTCTCTCTGAGCCCCCTCTCTCTCTCTCAGCCCTCCTCTGTCAGCCCCCCTCTCTCTCAGCCCCCTTCTCACTGGCCCCCTCTCTCCCATGCCCTTTTTTAAACACAGCCCCCTCTCTCTCATCCCCCCCTCTCTCTCAGCCACCCCTCTCTGATAGCCACCCCTCTTTCTCTCAGCCTCCCCCTTTCTCTCAGCCACTCTCTCTCTAGTAGAGATGTAGTGCTCTGCAGTGTGTTAAGGGGTAGTTAGAGGTGTAATCAGGTTTGGGAAATCTAGGGAGATGTGATCAGGATGAGGTGGGTTATCTAAGGGTGTGATCAGAGTGTGGGGTGTCTGGGGGTGTAATTAGTGTAGTGGTATCTCGGAGTGTAATCAGTGTAAGGGTATCTAGGGGTGTAATCCGTGTAGGGGTATCTGGGGAAGCGTGAGATCAAAGTGGGGGGTAACTGGGGTAGTAATCCGTGTAGGGGTATCTGGGGAGGTATGATCAGAGTGGGTGGGTTATCTAGGTGTGTGATCAGAGAGGAGGGTATCTGGGGGTCTAATTAGTGTAGGGGTATCTGAGGAGGTGTGATCAGGGTGGGGAAGGGGAGTTATCTAGGGCTGGGATCACAGTGGGGGTACCTGGGGGTGTAATCATGGTAGGGACACATGGGGAGGTGTGATCAGTGGGGGTGTATTATCTTGGGGTGTGATCAGAGTAGGGGGTATCTGGGAGTGTAATCAGTGTAGGGGACCTGGGGAGGTGTGATCAGGGTGGAGGGGGTTATCTTGGGCTGTGATCAAAGCGGGGGATATCTTGGAGTGTAATCAGTGAAGGAGTATCTGGGGAGGTGTGATCAGGGTGGGGGGGGTAATCTAGGGATGTGATCCGAGTGGGGGGTATCTGGGGGTGTAATCAGGGTAGGGGTATCTGGGGAGGTGTGATCAGGGTGGGGGGTATATAGGGGTATAATTAGGGTGGGGGAATCTGGGGAGGTGCGATCGAAGTGGGTGTATCTGGGGGGTGTCATCTGAGAGTTTTCTTATGGGGGGAACCCAGCCATTTGAAGTTTTAGTTGGCCTCAGCTGCAGTGAGGGGAACCGAGGAATGCATAACCCCACCCCCTCATACACTGCCATTTGGTGGAAGTTCAGCACAGCTCCATTTTCAATGGCATGTGACCTCCTTCACATCGCGCCCCATCACATTACAGGTGCGATATGAAGGAGGGGCCAGCTTGGTTTTAGACAGGGAGTAGCAAGAGAATGGTGTGGATGGGTTGGGGGGGGGGGGGGGGGGTGGCAAAATGCATCTGCACTTATGTAGTCAAAAATCCGTGCACTGGCCCTGCCTGGAAGTAAAAGTGTGGCCCCCACAGAGCCCTGATCTTAACATCATTGAGTCTGTCTGGGATTACATGAAGAGACAGAAGGATGTGGGGCCCCCTTCATCCACCGAAGATTTGTGGTTAGTTCTCCAAGATGTTTGGAACAAAACTACCGAGTTCCTTCAAAAACTGTGTGCAAGTGTACCTAGAAAAAATTATGCAAATTAGGCAAAGGGTGGTCACTGGTCATGCCAAATATTGATTTCATTTGGGCTCCCATCAGCATGTTATTTTTTTTTAATTCAATAAAGGGCAACTATCATATTATATTGAATACCTGAACAGTGGTTTCTAGCAGGCTTCTTTGACGAATGTCAATGGATCAAATTTTGTTGAACAGAGTGGAGACGAAAGGGCCTAGTGGTCTCATCTGTTATAAATGTTGCACATGTGCAGCTCAGACTGCTTTACGGCCCACTCTGTGTGATCTGACTCCTGTGCACATGCTTGGAATTGGCATCATCTGTGGCCTGGCCTTTCAAGCAACCAAAGATATGAAACCCAGAAGAAAGACCGAGCAAAGATGGAAGCCGCCTGGGACAATGGGAGCCACCATAGCCTAGCTCTGGAGGATTCTGTTTGCAGGTAAGTCTGCCATGATGTGCTAGTATGCGGTGCATACTAGTACATTATGACTTTAACTTGTAGAGGGTCAATTTTGTAAACTTTGTTCAGGCGACTTTACTACTGCTTTAATGTTGTTAAAAATTACTTTGCCATTCAAGCTGCAGCCGCTGCAAAATATTCAAATGTATTTTCCTTACACTCATGGCAACTACTGTCATCATATAAACTAGGCAGAATTTAGAGTTTCCCAGCAATCTCATTCCCCACTTGTGTGATTTAGCAGTATTTTCTGACGACAATGGGATGTGTCATGTGATTATAGTTGGCAGGCCCTTCATCTTCACAGCACTCCCATGTGAGTGGAATTGCATTTGTCTTTATCTCTGGAACAGAAGCGGCTAGGAATGTGTAATGAAGTGTGCCAGAAACCTTGCTGTGTATATAACTTACCAGTACAGGACTGTTTTTTTACAGTAGACTTTCTTGAGATAGATATGGAAATTATAAAGGTTTGAGGGCAGTAATGTAGAGGGGGGGGGGGGGGCAAACTGTCCTTGATTTATTATCTGATCCAGGGACCTCAAAACAGTGGACCAGGGGCCAGATGAGGCCCTTGGGGCACTATTCACCCCACTGATATGAGACACTATTCTGCCATTGACACCAACAATGGGGCTTATTTCCTGACACTGACATCAACAGAGGGGCACTATTCCTTATCCTAATACCAAAGAAAGGGCACTGTTTACTCCCACTGATGCTAGAAAAAGCTATATTCCTGCTGGCCACAGTCCGGCCCTCCTAAGATCTGAAGCACAGTAAACTAGCCCCTGATCTGAATAATGTTCTTTCTCATGAGATCTTTAAAGATAACTCGTATGAAAGATAACTCCCATACCTTGCATTGCACACATCTAAATATTAATGTAAAAGGGCAAAAGAAAAGCTGCACAGAAAGATTTAAAAAGAGTGTGAACTTGCCCTGAACATCCTGAGTTTCTGTATGTGATTGTTTTCCTAAAGCCATTTTTTAGTTTTGGATAGGATATAGATGGGTTAGTACACCTAGTATGTTTTTTACTGCTGTCTTCTCCATTTATTCTGGTGACCACTGTTACCGGGACTTAAAATTAAGGAACATCCAAAATGTTACATTTGTTATGTCAGGGAATGCCTGAAGGAATAATTTAGTCAGCTAAATAGATTGAATCACAGTGCCTCCAATACAAATACATTTTATAAAAATAATTTACCTGACTTAAAGCGGAGTTCCAGCCTAAACACACACTCACCTGTCCAACGGTCCAGCGATGCGGCCGCCCAAAGCCTCGCTTTTCTCCCTCTCTGCTTTGCGGCGCCGGCATCACTGGTGTGGGCACCCGGCTGTGACAGTTGTCGGCTTCACAGCCGGGTACGCACTGCACATGCGCGAGTTGGGCTACGCGTCGTGATTGGCCGGCAATCTTCTGGGACCTCTGACATGTCCCAGAAGATTGCAGGGAGGGAGGGGGAGAGGAGAACTTCCGTTCAGGGCGCCGCGGCGCTCCGAGCGGAAGTGGGAGCAGGTACCTGTCAAAAATAGGTACCTGCTCCCCCCCCCCCCCCCAAAAAAAATGACATGCCAAATGTGGCATGTCAGGGGGTTAGAACTACCTAAAGCGGAAGTTCCACTTTTGGGTGGAACTCCCCTTAAACTAATTATTTTGTGTTAATTTTAGCCAAACAGAATTCTTTAACCACTTAAGGAACATAAGGTTTTACCTCCTTAATGACCAGGCCATTTTTTGCGATATGGCACTGTGTTAACCGACAATTGCGCGGTCGTGCAAAGCTGTACCTAAATAAAATTGATGCCCTTTTTTCCAACAAATAGAGCTTTCTTTTGTTGGTATTTGATCCCCTGTACGGTTTTTATTTTTTGCGCTATAAACAAAAAAAAGTGTGACAATTCTGAAAAAAAAAACAATATTTTTTACTTTCTGCTATAAAACATTCCCAATAAAAAAAATTCAAAAATCTATTTCCATTAATTTAGGGAAATATGTATTCTGCTACATATTTTTGGTAAAAAAAGATCCCAAAAGTGTATATTGATTGTTTTGCGCAAAAGTTATCGCGGCTGCAAACTATGGGATAGATTTATGTAATTTTTATTTATTTATTTTTTATTTTTTTTTACTAGTAATGGTGGTGATCAGCGATTTTTAGCTCGACTGCAACATTGCGGCGGACAGATCGGGCACCTAACTGACATTTTTGACACTTTTGAGGGGACCAGTGACATTACTACAGAAATGGTTAAAACTAGGAAAATCATGAAAATATAATTTACCAGATAGAAATTCTAACACATTACCTGAACAAAAATAGGGCAGAGCAGCACTGGTAATTGTCCTACATGTTTTCGTTCTTTGCATCCCTTTTGTTCTAAACATCTATCCTGCTTGTATGTATTGGTGTTCAGATTCTACGTTTAAATTCATTTTTTTTTTTTTTTTTTTCTTTTAGCATTTCCAATTTAAAACTGAACTTTAGTTGTGGAATTTATTGCATAGTTACATTGGTCCAGCTTGAACCAATTTACTGTAAGTGTGCATATGCCATACCTGTGGGACCGTCACTACTACAGTGATCACCAGCGTGTGCCAGGTCCTCTGACTATAGTCACAATGATTGCTTCTATCTTCCATGTCTAGTACCCGTAGGAGGCATTATCCACAGAAAGTCCTGCATTTTTCTCAATGAATGCAAAGTGTCCTCTGATTGATCGGGGTGGAGTGGCAGGGTGGTGACATTACAATGTCCACCTTGTCAATGGCACCTGTGTCGGAGTGGTGGGGGGCTCTGTGGTTACTATGCAGAAGGACAACACTGGCAGGGGACCGCCAATTAGGAGGTAAGGGAGGTAAGTATATTAACTTTTTTATTTTAAGCCAAAAACACTTTTACCTTTAGTATCACCTAAAGTCTTTTTTACTGTATAAGATCCAGGGCTGTCATCCTTACTGCAAAACTTAGATTAGTGATTCAGTAGTGGTGCATACTTGCTCTTGTTAAGTTGCTCCTTTAAAAATATGTAGCGCAGATCCCAGACCAGTCCCGCTGTTTTTCCCAAGTTCTATTCTATATTTGGTGCACGGCAGCCAGGCATGTGGTATTTTCTCGATGTTTCACACAGTGATACTCAGGCAGATAGTTTCTTTTTGTGGTTTTTATTTTTTGAAGAACTGGGATATTGATTAGGGTCAGCCTTGGGATACCAAGAATGAGAACAAACTTGGTTGAGGACGCTATCTTGCAACAGTTAACTTCTTGCAGAAAAAGCTTTCAGGATAGAAGAATATGAACACATTTGACTTAGGGGGATCCCACACTGGAAACAGCCCTGGCCAGCAAATCTGGAACACTCTCTAACAAATGAACACAGACAACAGTCTCTCTCTAGGATTTCTCTCAGGCCTCTACTCACTATATCCCTGTTTACATGGATGCCTCCTTCCAGTATCGGTCAACACTGTACTGGGAGCTTCTCAGCCAAATCCTCCACAGACTTTTCTCCAACTGTTCCTGCAGCTTTGGTACTTGGTCCCCCAGCTCTATGTGAGCTTGGACCACACAGAACTTCCTTACAAATTCTCTAAATCACCCTAAGGGGCAGACAGCCCATCCAGGCTGCGTCACTCTCCCACTGGCAAAGGACCCTGCTGTTCTGGGCTCCAGAGTATTTATACACACATGAGCCCCTGCTGGTCACTCTCCCAACCAGGGATTGGTTGAGGCTGTATAAATATTCAGCCTAGGATCTGACTCTTCCAGCTCACTATTTTCTAGAACATACTGGAATACAGGGGAAAGTAGGCGAGCCTGCAGCTGCAGAACCCAGAACAGCCTATAACAATCAGATCAAGCTTTACTAATTACAGTAAAGCCCAAAAATAAATTTGCCTACACCTATTAGCACCTAACTAGGAGGTTGCTAAAAATATTTCCACAATGGTTGCTCTTATAATTCAGTCTAGATTAGTTTCCTTTACCACTTGCCGACCAGCCGCTGTGTATATACTGTGACGAAGTGGCGCTATTATGTGAAACAACGTACCTGTACGTCATTTTGTTTAATAGCCACTAGATGGCGCCAGCGCACCGTGATTGGCTTGCAGGGATATCAATCAATGGGTCTGCCAGCCCCAACGTCCACCGGCCACTCGCAATCATCCCCGGGAGAGGCAGAACTCTGATCTGACTATGTAAACAAGGCAGATTGCCATTCTACAACAAGACAAGATGGAGAAATTGTGTTCCTCATTCTTCCCCCCAATCAATGCAACCCCCCACAGTTAGTAAGAACCTCCTAGGGACACACTTAACCCATTGATTGCCCCTGATGTTAACCCCTTTCCTGTCATTAGTACAGTGACAGTGCATATTTTTAGCACTTATCACTATATTAGTGTCACTGGTCCCCATAAAATGTCATTTAGATGTCCGATCGGTCCACCACAATGTTGCAGTCCTGCTAAATATCGCTGATCCCCGCCATTACTAGTAAAATAAATAAATAAAAATTCCATAAAAATATTGAATTGTTTATAGATGCTATAACTTTTGTTCAAACAATCAATATACACCTATTGGGATTTTTCTTTTTTTTACCAAAAATATGTCGCAGAATACACATTGGCCTAAATTGATGAAAAAATTAGATTTTTTTTTAATTTTTTATATTGGCTGTGTTTTAAAAAAATATTGTTTTTTTTTTTTTTTTTTTTAAAGTCGCTATTTTTTTTGGTTCACAGCACAAAAAAATAAAAACCACAGAGGTGATCAAATACCGCCAAAAGAAAGCGCAATTTGTGGGAAAAAAGGACATCCCTTTTATTTGGGTTACAGCGTCACATGACCGCGCAATTGTCAGTTATAGTAAAGCAGTGCCGAATCGCTAAAAATGGCCTGGTCATTAAGGGGGCAAAACCTTCCGGTCCAGAAGTGGTTAATACACTTTGTGCCCCTGTACAGATCATTAGTAAGACCTCATCTGGACTATGCAGTTCAGTTTTGGACACCAGTTCTTAAAAAAGATATCGGGGAACTGGAGAAAGTGCAGAGAAGGGCAACCAAACTGATAAGAGGCATGGAGGAGCTCAGCTATGAGGAGAGTTTAGAGGAACTGAATTTATTCTCTCTTAAGAAGAGGAGATTGAGGGGGATATGACCAACATGTAGAAATACATTCTTTCCTGGGTGTACATAATATAATTGGGTACTAATATTTATAGGTAAAGTTGATCCTGGGAATATCCGATTGCCTCTCGGGGGATCAGAAAGGGATTTTTTTCCCCTGCTTTAGCAAATTGGATCATGCTTTGCTAGGGTTTATTTTCGCCTTCCTCTGGATCAACAGCGGGTATAGGATTGTGTATATGGGATATTATATTTTTTTTTGGTTGAACCGGATGGACGTTTTTCAACCTGACTAACTATGTAACTATTACATCCTTGGGAGGATTGCTGACATCGAATAACCTGAAGTCTGTCGTATCATTCCAACATTGTCTAAATTCTTAAATCAGTAGTATAGAATGGACAGAACCAGGCTCTTATATATAACATGAAGCAGGCTCATGTATACTGCATTTCACATCCTTTACAAGGCTTGAGTTCCTTTCAGGTTATGTTAGAAAACAATGTCATATAAGGTCCATTTTTTATTCACAATATTATTTCATAGTGAACTCTGCATTTTGCTCTTTTAAATGTAATTTTCCATCAAATTAGCGTCCCTAACAAATGCCAGTGCCATATGTTTGTTGGAGACACTGAGATTTGTTTTCCCTTTGGCAAGCCGGTAATTGTATTTTGTAGACATAAAAGCACTTGTCAGTGTAAATAATTTTCTGTGCTATCCTGTACCTGAAAATATTATTACATTCACAGCACAGATGGGGACGACAATTGGGGTTTTCTGGACAAGTTTCGTTTTTTTAATTATCAGTAAGGAAATTGAGAGTACAAAGAGCGGCTTGTCTATTTAGCAGCTTTAAAGATAATACAATTGAAAACCAAATTGTAGGAGAGAAAAAGCATTTGAGTCTGTTTTTATATTTTTGTACTTCTTTTTATAATAAAGCAGCAAAAGCTTGCCCGCACCGGACACACTATGCCTGCACCGGACACACTATGCCCGCACCGGACACACTATGCCCGCACCGGACACACTATGCCCGCACCGGACACACTATGCCCGCACCGGACACACTATGCCCGCACCGGACACACTATGCCCGCACCAGACACACTATGCCCCTCCTGACGATAGGAGCCATCAATCGATTTTTGGTCATGCTGTGCTCCTGATTCTTTTTACTGCCCTACCCATGATGTCACAACAACAATCCTTAGGAATCAAAACATCCTCTGTGAACCCAATTGATGGACACTGACAGCAGCTGGTAGGAAATGTCCAGATCACCAGGAGAGACATGGGTACTGCCAAAAATACCCTCCTACATTGCGAAGGAGAATAAGGAAGAATAGCATCAATCTCTCACATCCCCACTGTTTCAGGTGAGTATTTGGTAAGAGACAGAGGCGTAACTAGACCCTTCAGGACCCCGGTGCAAGAAACCATGAAGGGCCCCCTGGACCCCTTCCCTTCAAGCCTGGGGCTATTCCCACTGATCCTGGGGCCCTTTACTCTCTTTGCGGGGCCCTTAATTATGGTCCCACAGCAGGACCCTTTTACAAGTTCTGCAGTGGGTCCCCTTCCTGCTAACTTGGGGCCTCCCACAGCGGTGGAATTCCAGGGCCCGGTGTGACCTTTGCGATCCTGGAAGTTCCCCCACTGGTGTCAGTAGTTTTTATTTTTTATTTATTTATTTTAATTGTATTATTTTTTTCATTTTATTTTATTTTTTTACAATGTCACCGACTATGACTCTGTCCATTCAGAAAAGGAAGGAGCTGGTAAATTACATATTTACCGACCCCTTCCTCATTCTCCATTGTGACACATCCCCTGAAGCAGCCGGTAGGAGAGGGGAGGGAGCACAGTGGGGGTACCAGGGGAGCACACAGGGGCCCAGAGACAGCAGAACACAAGTGAACTGGATAGGAGGAGTGGCGGGGGGCGGGGGCTGCATACAGAGGAACCAATCTCCTCCATTTTCCTCCTGCAGCTACAGGAGTGTTTGCAATTGCAACCCCTGCAACCCCTGTAGTTACGCACCTGGTAAGAGAGATAGCTGCAAATACTAATCTAACAACAAAGTAATTCACCTACATTCCTACCCCAGAGCTTCCCCACTCCCTGCTTCACAAGCGTCCACAAAAGTTCTTTATCCAGCGCAGCATTCAGTAAATCTCACCCCCCCAACTGCCACCACTCACCCCCACCACCACCATTACCCCACTCCCAGTGCACCCCATCAGCCCCCAGCCCACAGCACATCACTCCACAACTCATACCTCCCTGGACAACTGGCCCTTCATCCAACTTTTGGATACAAGCGTGAGCCTTGGGCCCTTTTAAGTTGAACACCCCATAGCTTGTGGTGGTGAGTAAAATTGAGCTGGACATGTTCTGTATTGTTGAACATGTTCCACCACTCATTTAAGTGGCTTCTCTAATTCAAATAGGTGTCCAGAATAAACCCCAGCATTTATAGCCATATGAGAAACAGTCACCTTTATCCAATTATTTAAACTGATGCAAAAAGCTGAAGTCTGCTTATGATCCTTGAAAATGCTTTATTCGTAATAGTGCATCCATATATACACGACTCTATCACGCTTCAGACAAAGCCTTGGTCATGATGAAGACTTTGCCTGAAACGCATTATCAAGGCTCATAAGCAGACTCCAGCTTTTGCATCAATTTATATGATTTAGAGGTGTACAGGAGCCAAGTTACATAGTTAGTGAGGTTTAAAAAAGACACCAATTTATCCAGTCAACCTATGATGAGTGTGTGTGCGTGTGTTTTCTGTCAATAGCACATTGTATACCCCTGTATGTTGTGGTCATTAAGGTGCCCATCTAATAGTTTTTTTAAACTATCGATTCTCCCTGCTGATACCACTGCTTGTAGAAGAGAACTCCACATCCTTACAGCTCTGACAGTAAAGAACCCTTTATGCAGTTTAAGGTTTAACCGCTTCTCTTCTAATTTTAGTAAATGGCTGTGTGTCTTTTTAAATGTATTTTCGCCAGTACAGTATTTGTACATTGATATCATATCCCCTCTCAAGCTTCTCTTCTATAGAGAGAATAAGTTCAATGCTTGTAGTCTTTCCTCCTAGCTGAAGTCCTCTATTCCCTTCATTAGCTTTGTTGCCCTTCTCTGAACTCTCTCCAGTTCTAGCACATCCTTCCTGAGGACCGGTGCCCAGAACTGGACGGCATACTCCAGATGTGGCCGGACCAGAGTCTTGCTTGCATATATCTGTTGGTCTAGACGTAGAGTCACTTTTTTATGGTGGCACCTTTTTCCATTCACCATGTTGCCATGAAAGGTGTCAAGGAGGGTAATAAGCCCCTTACATACTATGGTGCAGGTGGCAGGTTCCTTTTAAGGAGACACCCAAGTCTACTGTATTAAACCCCTAATGCCACCTTTCCACTATTGAAGCTGATTGAGTGCAAAGTGTGCTTGATTAACTTCTCCCTCAGCAAGAGCATCTGGGATTTGACAGCTCTGAACCCAGAAGTGCTGAGAGGCAAGCACTTCCAGGTTTCTACCACCCAGGGGAGATCAGCAAACTGATGATCACTGATCCCCAATTCTCTTCATCCTGACACCTGCCATGAAGGTCCTGGGCACCTAAGACGGAAATGAGAGGCGGGACTCATGGTGAAGTTGTGGTCTGGTTGGAAATACGGCACCTTCTGCAAAAGTAAAGAAGTAATCGGGTGGCTGAAATAATTTCTACAAGTCAACGTTGGAAGGAAAAAATGCAAATAAAGTTTGTTTACTTGTCGGTCCTGTTGCACCCTTTCCCACTCTAACCCATAGGAAAAAAGAAAAGTTTTTGGCTTTAAATATTCTTAAAGTGGAGTTCCACCCTAATTTAATACTTACCTCCATCTTCTCGCTCCGGGTCACCTGAAAAAGAAATGGATAATCGCATATTTTTTTTTTTTTTTACTTACCTCGTAGCGAAGAAAATATACTTAGCTTACTTCCTTCTTCCTCCTTCCTCGGCCGCGGCCCGTCGTCACTTCCTGACTCTGCAATGATTCCTGGGAGCTGAACGTCATAGCTCCCAGGAATCATTGCGCCTGCACCGGCCCCGACGTCAGTTCCGGGTCGCGCGCGTCATCCCCTTCTAAACAGCTTCTGGGCATGCCCAGAAGCTGTAGAGGGATGACGCGCGCGACCCGGAAGTGACGTCGGGGCCGGCGCAGAGCATCGTGGGACCCAAGAAGGCGGAAGAAGACGCCGAAGGGGATCTCGCTGGCTTCAAGCTGCCCACATCTGAGATGGCAGCGCTGGACAAGACGTTTTCAAGGTAAGTATTTGTCCTAACAGGTAAGTGCAACCCGGGACAGAACAGAGGCTAGCCATTGTGGAATGTACTAGCCCTGACTGTCCCGGGGGTATTAAAAAAAAAAAAAAAAAATCCAGGGTGGAACTCCGCTTTAAAGGCTCATTCATAATACCACCCATGTACATCATTCATTTTATATGCATTTTGTGGCATACCACAGCCTACATCAAGGTGCATGCAGGGCAATGCTGGACATGTGTGTTGTGGAGGTGTGTTGAGGAAGGATTCAAACTGAATGGAGTAGCAAAGCACCAATGCATGTATGGTGCATCACCAAGCATTGCTGTAACCCAAGACACCTGCATGAACAGACAATTGCTGTATGTGGCCATCTATGCAAAAGCCCAAAACATTTATTTATAGCATCTCATTTACAGTGAGGGGAAAAAGTATTTGATCCCTTGCTGATTTTGTACGTTTGCCCACTGACAAAGAAATGATCAATCTATAATTTTAATGGTAGATTTATTTTAACAGTGAGAGACAGAATAACAACAAAAAAATACAGAAATACGCATTTAGAAAAAAGTTATAAATTGATTTGCATTTTAATGAGTAAAATAAGTATTTGACACCGTCACAAAACATGACTTAGTACTTGGTGGCAAAACCGGCTGACGTTTGGTAACTCGAACCTTCAGCTCCCTCCACATATTTTTTTTGGGATTAAGGTCTCCAGACTGGCTAGGCCACTCCAGGACCTTACTGTGCATCCTCTTGAGCCACTCTTTTTTTTGCCTTTGCCATGTGTTTTGGGCTGGAATACCCATCAACTACCTATTTTCAATGCCCTGGCTGAGGGAAGGAGGTTCTCAGCCAAGATTTGAGGGTACTTGGCTCCATCCATTGTCCCCTTGATGCAGTGAAGTTGTCTTGTCCCCTTAGCAGAAAAACACCCCAAAGCATAATGTTTCTACCTCCATGTTTGACGATGGGGATGATGTTCTTGCAGTCATAGGCAGCATTCCTCCTCCTCCTCCAAACATGGTGAGTTGAGTTGATGGCAAAGAGCTCAATTTGGTCTCCTCCTAAACATTCAGATGTTCATTAGCAAACTTCATACAGGCCTGTACATGTGCTTTCTTGAGCAGGGGGACCTTGTGGGCGCTGCAGGATTTCAGTCCTTCACTGCGTAGTGTGTTACCAATTGTTTTCTTGGTGACTATGGTCCTAGATGCCTTGAGAATATTGATTCTCCCATGTAGTTGTGGGCTGATTCCTCTCCGTTCTCATAAATATTGAAACTCTACGAGGTGAGATCTTGCATGGAGCCCCAGACTGAGGGAGATTGACAGTTATTTTGTGTTTCTTCCATTTGCGAATATTCGCACCAACTGTTGTCACCTTCTCTCCAAGCTGCTTGGCAATGGTCTTGTTGCCTATTCTAGCCTTGTGTAGGTCTGTAATCTTGTACCTGACATCCTTGGACAGCTCTTTGGTCTTGGCTATGGTGGAAAGATTAGAATCCGATTGATTGCTTCTGTGGACAGGTGTCTTTTATACAGGTAAAAAACTGATATTAGGCGCACTTCCTTTAACCACTTGCCGACCGCCGCCCGACTATATACGGCGGCGGTCAGCCCCTCGCATAAAAAGTGACGTACTGGTACGTCACTAGCCTGGGAGCGGAAAGGGGGCGAGCGCGCATTGCCGGAGGCACGC
The DNA here is from genome assembly GCF_965119305.1 of Pelophylax lessonae. NCBI lineage: Eukaryota > Metazoa > Chordata > Amphibia > Anura > Ranidae > Pelophylax > Pelophylax lessonae. The sequence goes on along the minus strand of NC_138769.1, from coordinate 687,254,097 downwards.
TCCCGCCCCCGCTCGTACCCGAAGAAGCCGGCACGTGTGACCGGCGGACCCAATGTCCGCCGGTCACTCGCGATCGTCGGGTAGAGAGGGAGAAAGGCAGGCGGCTAGTGTAAACAAAGCCGCCTGTCACTCTCCCCTGTGTAAATAGCACAGATCACTCGGTCCTGCTATGTAGGACCGTTGATCTGTGCTATTACACCACTAGCCACATCCAATGACAGTTAGAAACACGCCCCTAGGGACACACTTAACCCCTCCCTCTCCAATAAAGTTAACCCCTTCCCTCCCAGTGTAATTTTTACAGTAACAGTGCATATGAATAGCACTGATTACTGTAGTAATGTCACTGGTACCCCCAAAAGTGTTATAAATGTCAGTCAAGGGTCCGATCTGTCTGCCGCAATGTCGCAGTACCGCAAAAAAAATCGCAGATCGCCGCCATTACGCGTTAAAAAAAATGACAAAAATCTTTCCCTTAGTTAGTAAACGCAATAACTTTTGCGCAAACCAATCAAAATACGCTTATTGTGATTATTTTTACCAAACATAGGTAGCAGAAACAAATTGGCCAAAAATTTTAAAAAATTTTGATTTTTACATTTTTTTGGGTGGAATTTCATATTAAAAAATGTGAAAAATATTGTTATTTTTGCAAAATTGTCGCTCTTTTTTTTTGTTTATAGCGCATGATCAAAAAATCGCACAGGTGATAAAATACCACCAAAAGAAAGCTCTGTTCGTGGGAAAAAAAGGATGTCAAATTCGTTTGGGTACAGCGTCGTACGACCGCGCAATTGTCCGTTAAAATCACGCAGTGCCGAATCGCAAAATACCCCCTGGTCAGGAAGGGGGTAAAATCTTTCGGGGGTCTTTAGTGGTTAAGAGTGTGCCCCTTATCTCAGTTCATTACCTGTATAGAAGACACCTGGGAGCCAGAAATCTTTCTCATTGATAGGGGATCAAATACTTATGTAGCACCCTCCAAGGTAGGTGCTAGAGAAAGAGATTCGTTTTGAATCCTTTCTGCTTACTAGAGGGATTGCAGGTAAATCTATATTGTTCTCTGCCTACCAGAGAGCAGGATCTGCTAGTGAGGTCTGCTCAGGTGTAACTCAGACTGTCTGAAGAGTGTTTCACACTGGTCCAATAGGGAGGCATATTGGACAGTTGAAGGGAACCTGAAAAATGAGTGCACAGGCAGTTGATACAGCCCTGGTGATTTGGCAGAGGAAAATGCCTCGGTGCATGCTGCGATACTGTATAAATGCCAGGAACACATGTGCTCTGGGTCTTTCAGCTGGAGAATGGAGTCCCGGAGGGAGGGGGGGCTGTCTCCTCCTCTGTAGCCATGTGGCCTCAGGTGGTCGACCTGAAGGTCTAAAGAGCTAGAAAGGAACTTAGCCCGGAGGTCCTGTAAAGCTGACTAGGAGGGGAGACAATGGAAGGATCTGATTCTTCATACAGTTAGTACAGATCTGTGTCAAGGGACCAGACCTGAGGGGGGCCACCCCTGCAGCTAGAAGAGTCAGTGGAAGGGTGTCAGTAAAGGGAATGCTAGAAAGTGTCCTAAAGATAAAGTAGATCACCAAGTCTATTGCTGTAGAAAGCGCAAGAAGACTTAACCCTTTCTATTCATGTGGCAGTATGGTTTAAGCAGTGAGACTGCTTCCACAAGCAACTAATGTATACTGTATAGTTCCAGTCGGAGTATCTCACTATTCCCTTCTCCCATCCAAGTTCCACAATAAATACTAAAACCAACACCCCTGGACTATTTATTGAGCAATAAGCCATTGGGAGTAGGGGTGAATGTGTGAACTGTACCCTAAGTGACTGTTTGCTGGTAATCAGACAAGGCCCAACAAGTCATCATACAGCAAGCCCTATGGGGAGAGGGCTACATTTCTTTCACTGCAAATCAATTTATACCTAAAATGCAAATCAACTTATCACTTTTTTAAAAATGCGTTTTTCTAGATTTTTAGGATGTTATTCTGTCTCTCACTGTTAAAATAAACCTACCATTAAAATTATAGACTGATCATTTCTTTGTCAGTGGTCAAACATACAAAATCAGCAGGGGATCAAATACTTTTTTCCCTCACTGTAAAAGAAATAGCGCCATTTCCATGAAAGTCAAATATCCCTTCTTTCCTTTTTCCCAAATCTGTCAGAATATAGCAAAAAAAAAATAAGCCTGTTTGATTTCATCCATCTTCTTTCATTACAAGCAAAAGCCCAAACCCTGCGTGATTGACAAGCTGGCTGGAACTGTGTGGATAGCTTTCCACACAGCCTTAACGTTCAGCAGGCATCTCCATCTAACAGGCTGCCAACTGTTGACAGCGAAATCCTTATTGATGAGATATTAAAAAGCTAGTGCATATTAAATAACGTGGAATAAATTAATGTGTTCGGTGATAAATTACTGCTCAGGTATTTTTAAAGAATATATTACCCCCAACACTTCATATTCCTCATATGTGCCTGCTGTGCCATGTATTTCTATGAAAATGTATCCTGTTCTCTTTGTATTGCATCCTTTGTTCGAAATAACTTGTGTCCCTGACAGTCCTCCTGCTTTCCTATTAAAAGGAGACCATGCTAGGCCTGCCCCCCCCCCCCCCCCCCGCACAACCATTTACTGGGAAGATCAGAGTGCTGCTGTTTCTCTTCCCCCCAGCTCTCTAAGCTCCTTATGTAGCTGGGAACAGAGGGCATGTGATCACTTATAAAAAGGGATCAAAAGATATTTACAATGCTTTATATATGAATACACAAATGTTTTGCCTTTCATTTCTATATTGAATTGTCTGGGATGTTTGGTGAGGGTTCACATATACTTTAATAACTAACACATACATGTATTCCTTATCTTGTTTGCAAGTTCTGATCCCAAATGAAAATATTAAAGGGTCAGTCCCCTAATATTTTAGTTATAGGTGGAGCCTGGTGGGCTGAGTTGGACCCTGTCTTTCTATGGGACTGACCCAGGAGCTCCCTAACATGATTCCCAGCTCTGTTCCAGTCCACCTGGGAGTTTGGATCTTCCTGCCCTGTGTTGTATGCTCCAGCCCCTCTTGTTCCATTCACCATAATAAAAAATAAACAATTCAGCAGGGAGAGTGGGATTCACCATGATGGCCCCAGCTGGTGAGCATGTGAATACAGTCCCCAAGAGATATACAGTTGTTGGATAGTTTAACTTTTCATCATCTACCAAAAACTGAAATAGTGATTTTGGGTTGAGTGGTCCTTAAAAGTGGCCCATCAAAGAGTCACACAAAGCAGGTGGAAATAGGGGGAAAGTTGGAACTGTGATATGGTTTTATATAGTTGGCAATGCATACGGTAGCAGATACCCCTTGTGTTTTTTTCTATTATCACTGGGGATCATTCTTAGACAGCAGACGCTCATTTTTGCCAAGTTTGGCCACATTTCCTACACTTACACACACAGAAAGCAAAACCTTGGGTGGCCCAAACTGCTTATCACAGTGCTGACTGTGAGCACATTTATAAAATGGGAGAGCATATAATAGGGTCTTTTTGGTTGGCTGAATTTGGCACCAAAGTCCCTACCCCCACTCCAGCCCTGCTAGAACATAATCCCTCCTGATGAGTTTGAACCCTCCACCATCTTGTACCCTGCTCCTTGCCTTAGGCCTTCACATGACATTCCCAGCCATGGATCAATTTATCCTGAGGAAGGATTGTCCACACAATAAATAGATTCTATGCACTTTACTCGTGTTGCTCAGGAAGTAGCATTAAAGTCACATCACAAGGATATACTGTACATTCCAGAGTCACTTGACATACACAGTGAATCAAGTATAGAGGATGGTCCGCAGTAGTCACAGGTGAAAGCAGGTGTGGCACTTTAGCCATCTCTCTACAGTCTCTCCTTTTCCCAGGGTCATCAGTACTCACAGGACTCTCCAATGGTGAGAGGTTAGATTCATCCTTCTTTTTATGGATAGTGTAGGACACACTGACAATGGGGTACTTTGACATAGTGGTGGGCTTGATTACAATATGGCCATATGGTGGCACCAAATACCCATTTTTTGCCTTTATATTTGATAGTCATTTCTTTTCGTGTGCGCTATTCTCTGTAAATATGCATGTCGTTTGGTTCATAGCTGCACCAGCTTTAGAAATGCATGTTCAGGGTGTGCCCCCCCCCCCCCCAGCTCTTTGTTTGTTACTCACAGGACTGTGCTCTCTGAAGTCTCCTCCTTGCTAGGTACATCTTTGCGGGGAGCCCTCAAGGGAAGAAGCCTCACAGGGATCCCCAGCATGGCCTAAAAGGCCCTTTGCAGTCCACCCTTGCCCCCATCCTAATGAGAGACAGTAAGACCACAGCTGGCTCCTCCTATGTATAAGTCCACTTTATCCTGGCTTCCTGCCCTGTCCAGGGTCTATGTGTGCTAGTTACATCCTCACAGGTGTGGGGTGTTTGGCACCCATACCCCGAGAGTGTGTGCCCCTCCTTACCTCACTTATATATGGGTGCTTACTCACCCATTGACATCACTGTGGGCAGACTCTGCCTAAAAGGAGCCTTACACCCAGTGTCACTAGCTGCTATACCAGACACTATTCTGGTACAGAGCCACCTAGTGGTAGAGTGGCTGACTTCACCTGCCTACAGGCAGGATCAAGTCAACTGCATTCTGCTATTCTATTTTTGGTAGATCATGAATCAGGCTTGTTTGCTTGCAGTTCAGCCTGCATGGAGGTCTAAGACCTGGCTATCCTGTCTTACAGAAGATGCTGGATCTTTAGACTGGCTGAACAGAATTATAAATCCTTTGGCAAGCAACGCTACATTCACATTTGCACTCCTGCGTTTCTTTTTTTTTAAATGCAGGAAATGTTATCTGGAAAATATAAACAACTTTTATACTTCCCAGATCACGTATTCTTGTTTCTGGATGTTCTGCTTTAGCGCTCTTGCTGCCAGAGAATTTTTTTGCACATGTTTAAAAAATAATTTTAGGTCTGATGATTAGGTAAAATTCCCAAATATTATATATTTTCTGAAAGTAGACACCTTTGTGATTAAAACCATAGTAGTTCCAGTTTTTTATGTCACACAATATTAGCGCAAATGTTTATGAAATACAAAATTTCAGTGAAAAATACACTATAGATAATTCTAGGGGGCACAAACGCAATATATTAATAAATTTTTCAGTAAAATATAAAAAATGAGGTTGCACCAAGTAAAAATATATTTAACATGTCAAGCCTTAAAATGACATGCCCCCATGAATAAACAAAGTTAAACTTGGGAACAAAGTCAAACTTCGGGAACACTAAATAATGGGCGTAGAATTTTTGCTTTCACTCCGATGCACGTTTATCGCAATCAACATTTTCGTATGTAGGCTCCCCAAACACATATATTTATGATCGTACATGCATGTGTGCCTAGTGGTGGTGGTGGTGGTGGTGGTGGTGGTGGTGGGGGAGTTTAACTGCTTGGGTGTACCTTTCATTTTTTACACTTTTTACTTTTTTTTTTAATAAACTTTACCAAACACTCCACTTGCTTCTACCCTGGCCATACTGGCTGAGGAAAGTGACACTAGGACATGGAAATTATCTTTTACACATCACTTACAGATCATTAGCAGGAAGGGGAGATCAGCGAATGCCCGTTTGTTGATCTCCCTCCACTCTACCCAGCGATCTGTTGTCTCTGTATCTTCTATCTGACAGCCAACAGTTGGCTTGTCAGACTTACACATCATTGACACCACACCACACTACACCACACCATTGACACCACTGAAAAATCATTAGATGCATTTATATACATGTAGCCTCTGAGGACGTCATTTGATGATGAAACGCGTAAGCTGGGATGGGAACACGTGACGTAAGCATGCTACTAGCCATCTTTAACTTATATTTGACATGTCTTTTAATGTTCTATGCTTGTGAGTGCAATACCTTATCAATATATTGGCGATTTTATTTGTTTGGACATACCGCACCATTGTGTTTCATTTGCATCCCTTTGAGGTTATCCTGCACCTTAGTTTGACGTGGGACCTTTTCAGGTATATCTCAGTGAGTTGTGATGGATGGCACAGCGAGACAATGGGAGCTCCATCTAGCCTATATTTTACATGCTGGTGTTGACTTCTTTATAATTTGAGAGTCTTCACTTTCTGGTAGGCAGATTGATGTTTGTCCACACAGTGTCGGTCGGTTTATTGGTGTGTGGTGTTTTCTCTCATTCACACGATATATGGACTTATTATTACTTTATAGAGACTTTTTATTGGCGCTGCCCTCTTTTATTGTACAATTGTTTGGTGTGTACTCTAACCATTTGTGCTGGCTGCCTTTATGTACTCTTATCCAAGCGCAGATATTTCTTTGTGTTTTTTCCTCCTAGGATTGATGGTACAGCAAAAGAGATAACACATTTCCAACTGCTGAAAACAGGTGCTACCCTGTGGAGAAACACTAATGCATCTGGCTGCTCTTGAATCCCCAGATAGAGGTGTAGAGTGGCTTGGGTGGCTTTAATGGCTTTGAGCTGTCTCCAAGCTGTCCCCTTCGGTTATGGGCTAGCAGAGCACTGCGCTTTGCTGCTCCTCCTCTGTCCAGGCTTGGGGTGGGAACAATGAAGTTTACTCATTCAGTCCCTCTTAAATTAATCCTGAAGTCCAGGTGGCTGCTGCACAGTAGGGAGGCTGAGTGGATGGAGGTCCAGTAAACTCCTGACACCCTCGCCAGCGACACCCCCCATGACGACAGTGGAGCCCAGTGAACCCAGCGAGGGGGTTGGAGCAGCACATTGCGGCAGTGGTGGAAGCACTGTAATAAGCGTCTTTACAGCCGCTTGCATCACTTCCACAGGAAAGCCGGTGTAACATTAAAAAAACCATACCTCGTGAAAATTCCCTACCCTCGTCACTTCCTGTCACATACGTCATGAAACAGCTGAGCAGCTTACCACTGAGCATGCTCACAGCTCCGGATACATCATGGAACAGCTGAGCAGCTTAGCAGTGCGCATGCTCGAAGCTCCGGAGGGTAGGGAATTTTCACGGTAGTGTGTTGTAACGTTACACCGCATCAGCTGTTGCCGCGGTTACGTTAAAACATCTCGGCTGCAACATAAAATCATCTCCGCTCCTACCCCTGTGACTTCCCTGATCTCGGCTACTAAATGTAAAGCGGCGGGTCTATGAAAATATAAATCACAGAGCCGAGATCTCCGTGATTTATATTTTCATACACCCGCGGCTTTTATATTTAGGAGCCGAAATCAGGGAAGTCACGGGGTAGGAGCGGAGATGATTTTATGTTGCAGCCGAGATGTTTTAATGTAACCACGGCAACAGCTGATGCGGTGTAACGTTACAACACACTACCGTGAAAATTCCCTACCCTCCGGAGCTCTGAGCATGCGCACTGCTAAGCTGCTCAGCTGTTCAATGACATAGGTGCGCCGGAAGTGACGAGGGTAGGGAATTTTCACGTGTATGGTTTTTTCACGGAACACCGGCAGTCGCATTTACTTAAGTACACACACTCCTGGGCGCTATAGCTGGCGCCCTAAGGCGGCTGCTTAAGCCGCCTTATGGTAGCACCGGCCCTGATCTAGAGTAGCTTGATGATGCCTCTAGAGGGTGTGTTCCTTTACACCCTGTTCTCACTGGAAATGGGTTGAATGACACTGAGTGTCACTTAACACATGATGGGACAAGTTTTGGACCAAGAAGGAAAATGCATGGGGCAACACTAGTGAAGGTGAACGCTGTTTAAAAAACACTATTTTCAAATAGGAGGGGGCGGGGGAACTATTTAAAAAATAAAAATGCAGACGTTGTAATTCTGTCTTAGATAATTCCCTTTAAGGAGCAGAATTCTCTCAACAGCTGATAAGATGTCTTGAAAGCAAAAAAAAAATCCACATGCACAAACCTTTATTCGGGCTCAGCAAGCCGTATGCAACAAGAATCTGTCATTAGATCACTGTAAATGCATTTAGTTATTTCATTACAGCTCATTGTTCAATTTCAGGTGATTTTACTCAACTAATTAACTTGTCTTGAAATATGTTTTTTTCCCTTTCTCCTGAAAACTCCAGATTACATACAGGCACGTTGTGCGGATTGAAATAGGTGATAAGTATTTGGGAAAACATGTATTCATAAGGGTTTATCTGCCTGCAATGCCTGAAGCTGTGCTAACTGTGTTCCTGCGGTGATTACCATTCTACTCAGTTACTTCACTATCTTTCTCTTGCTCTGATTATAAAGGCTTCTAAATGGCAGAGAAGTGAATTAGTTGCCATTGCCATTGTTTTTCATGAATGAAGAAGAAATTGCTGTATTGCATTTCAAAGAGTAAAGTGAGCAGACTTTGTGGAAGGAGAGAGAGGGGGGGGAAGAAAAATAATTGGGCACCGAATGAGAGAGAGATGATTACTCTGTTGTATAGCGCCCTTATCTGTCGTTGGAAGTCGAACGCGGCTATCGCTGGTTACACATTCGCTTATCTCGTCTTCTTGAAGGACTAAGACATTTGCAAACATGAAACGTATCTTAAAGTACACCTGTCACGAGATCGTTTTGTGCCATTTCAGGAATTCTCCTGAAAATAAAGATACAGTACACCCCTTTTTCCAGGTACCTTCTGGTTGGTCAAGTGATGAACAAGGTTCACTTCCTCTCTGGTGGTGGACAGTCCTCCATGCCTAAAAAAGAGATGCTGATGTTTTGATCTTAGCATATTTTTCTGCAGCATTGTGTGGAGCAGTGTTAATTTTGGCAGCAAATTTCAATTTAGTTTTAGTCTTAGTCTTAGGACTAAAATTGCATTTTAGTTTTAGTCCCATTTTAGTCTTCTGCAAGTGTTTTAGTTTTAGTCGTATTTAGTCGACTAAAACTCCAGTACATTTTAGTCGACTGAAACATCCTACATTTTAGTTGACTAAAACGTCCTACATTTTAGTCGACTAAAACTCATTTTAGTCATCTATAATCGAATGGGTGTAGTTCAATTGTAAATTATAATGCATTATTTAAGCATTTCTCTACAATTTCCAAACTCATTATATACTACTGCTGGTCCTGGAGTGAAAAATCGAATATGTTATTATTTATGGTATTAAGATTTGAGCATGCACCAGTGTTAATTTTGGCAGCAAATTTCGATTTAGTTTGAGTTATAGTCTTTTGTTTAAATGCCATTTTAGTTTTAGTCGTATTTTAGTCTTAAGACTAAAATGGCATTTTAGTTTTAGTCGTATTTTAGTCATCTGAATTCTTTTAGTTTTAGTCGACTAAAATTGTGCTAATTTAGTCGACGAAAACGTTTTAGTCGGTTTTAGTTGACGAAATTAACACTGGTGTGGAGAGCCCAGGATCACGCATTGACACACATCCAGGGTGGTGATGTTCTTGGCTCACGGGGAGTGAGTTAAATGGCTGAGCCTCACTGGACCCGAAAAGGACCATTGATGAAGTATTGAGGAGAGTGTGGAGAGGACTGCTGAAGGACTGCTTCAGCATGAAGAAGGAAGTTCTTTGCAATCTTTTTTTTGTGTATTGTAGATTTTCTCCTACATCAATTTGCCAACCCCCCCCCCCCCCCCCCCCTCCTGGTCTGAGTAGAACCTTCATCTATTGTCCTTTGTGTCACTTTAGCCTGGGTTCACACTATGCCAGTTTCCTGGTGGCCACGTTTGCACTGGCACAGCAGCCCATTCATTTGAATAAGCTGCTGTACCTACGAAAGGCACAAGGAAAAGGTCCCTGCACCTTTTCCAAAATCACAGCTGCAAGAAGACCACATAGTGCTATGCGGTTTCCAACAAGGAAAATCGCACTGTGGTTTCCAATGCATAGATGTGCCATTAAGGAATTAATGGCACCCCCCGCGTGTCTTCTAACAGCAGCCCCTTTTTGATGTGGGAGCAGAAAAGTAGCTAATACACGCAGTCCTGCAGCCTTATATAGAGCATACATAGCCTTACAATAACCTATAGGTTGCAATGACTGGGGCATTTCAAGTGCAGTCTGGGTCAAGAAAACCTATGCTACTTTTAAAGTGTATGTGAAGCCAAAACTTTTTTTTTTTCCCATCATTCTCTGTATCAGTGACAATGGCCATCAGGACAAACTTTTGCGGACACAGAATGCAATTACAACTTGACAGGGTTTGTAATCCTTCTCTGCACTATCCAAAAGGTAAAATAAAATTCTGTCTATATTTTTTTTTCCATGGACTGGTAACATTGTTAACGTAAAATTGCTAAATGCAAAAATAAAGAGGCAGAGCTTCCCAAGGTTGCTGCTCCACACCTGAAGTATGGGTTATACAGGATGGTGTAGCTGCTGCTAATATAAAGAGGTGGATCAGGTGGTAATGATGCAATTTGTACGGGCAGATTGAATACTGTCCTTTTTCATTAGCTCTAGTTAGGTCTCCATGAGGCAAATCAACAGGTTTACTTTAAAGAATGTTTACTGCATTCTCTTTTCTCTCCTTTCAAACCTTTTGCCTCTGGGAGTTAGGAGAACAAGCTTTGTGAGTCACTCTAGTCCAGTGTTTTTCAATCTTTTTTCAGTCAAGGTACACCAGTCTGAGGGTTCACTCACACAAGAAGGTGCACCCGAGCGTAAGCGTTTTTTTTTGCGTGTTCTCACGTGTTGTGTTTTTATTTAGGCTGCTCTATGCTAAAAAAAACATGCAAAAATGTGCTGGCATGAATTTTAAATTGAGCCCCTTTAAAATGCATGGTACCATGCTGTTTAGTGGGCAAAAACATGCATGCAATTGGTGGAAGTGTCATTAAGAATTAATGGCACCTGCGTGCAACTGCAAAAGGCAACTCATTAGGAGTTAAGCGGTCAGTAGGTTGTAAATCTCCCCCAACCCCTCAGGGGTGCCATGGCAAAATTACAGAAAGGCCTAAGGCAGTCCAATGATTAACCGCTTGCAGACCGTCGCACGACTATTTACTGCGGCGGTCAGCCCCTCACAGGCAAAGCGAAATAGGGCTACGACGCTAGCCTGTGAGGCTCTAGGGTGCGAGCGTGCGCCGCCAGAGGCGCGCTCCTGCTCCTGCGCGGTCACAGACCCCCCCCCCGTGCGTGTGCCCGGTGTACCCGATGTCCGCCGGGCACTCGCAATCTTCCGTTACACCGGAAGAAAGGCAGACGGCTAATGTAAACAAAGCCGCCTGTCATTCTTCCCTGTGTAAGAATGGAGATCACACGGTTCTGCTATGTAGGACCGTTGATCTCTGTTCTTACACTAGTAGCCACAGCCAATCACAGTTAGAAACACGCCCCTAGGGACACACTTAACCCCTCCCTCTCCAATAAAGTTAACTCCTTCACTGCCAGTGTCATTTTTACAGTAACAGTGCATATGTATAGCACTGATTACTGCAGTAATGTCACTGGTAACCCCAAAAGTGTCAAAAATGTCAGTCAAGGGTCCGATCTGTCCGCCGCAATGTCGCAGTCCTGCAAAAACAATTGCAGATCGCCGCCATTACGCGTTAAAAAAAAAAAACAAAAATGACAAAAATATTTCCCTTTGTTAGTAAACGCAATAACTTTTGTGCAAACCAATCAAAATACGCTTTTTGCGATTTTTTTCACCAAACATATGGTAAAAAAAAAAATTGGCCTAAAATGTTAAAAATTTTGATTGTTACATTTTTTTGGGGGGCTTTCATATAAAAAAATGTCAAAAATATTGTTATTTTTGCAAAATTGACGCTCTTTTTCTGTTTATAGCGCTTGATCAAAAAATCGCACAGGTGATCAAATACCACCAAAAGAAAGCTCTGTTTGTGGGAAAAAAGGACGTCAAATTCGTTTAGGTACAGCGTCGCACGACCGCGCAATTGTCCGTTAAATTCACGCAGTGCCGAATTACAAAATAGGCCCTGGTCAGGAAGGGGGTAAAATCTTCCGGGGTTTAAGTGGTCGAAGGTTTCCTGTGGTAACTTCTGTGTATATGGAGCAGTGAAAGCACATCTTGTTCCTACTCCGGGCCCTCCCCCCGTTCCCTGCTGCTATCTATACAACTGCCAGCAAAACTGAAACCTCTGTGTACTACCCAATCTTTACTTAGCAACCAATGACATCATTGGTTGGTAGGACGCAGGCGGCCGGCTTGTACAGCTTTTAGTTTTGTCGGCAGTAGTAAAGAAAGCAGCAGGGAGGGGGGGAGAGCACTGAGGAGGAACGAGATGTGCTCTCACTGCTCTGGATACACAGAAGTTAACACAGGAAACCTTTAATTATTGGACTGCCTTATGCCTTTCTGTAGTTTTGCCACAGCACCCCTGGGGAATCTCTGCGGAACCTCAGGGTGCCACAGAACCCCATTTGAAAAACCACGCTCTAGTCAAACTTTACATTGGGCTAAGGGCTGAGGACTATCTCCTCAAGCACCAAGAAAAGAGAGGAGGGGTGGGCCACATGATCTCTGACATTGTTCTTTTCTCTTTCAAGGGAGAAAGGAGAGGTGGAAGAGCAAAGCAAAGTTGACTATAACATGCTGGAAGAACAAGAAGAGAGTAAATATTTACTGGAAATCTGCTGCTCACGATATCAATCGTGGCTTTAAGGAAGAGAGGTAATCTTCTGAAGTCTGCGAAGAAACTGTTGTACCCAGTGGTTCCTCCTGCCCTGTCCTATAAGTAATGTGAATGGTTGACTGGAGGAACCACAGAATGGAAGATCAATACTCTCGGAAGTGTTGATTTCTCAGCCGACTTCAGAGGAAGATTTCTCTTCAATGGAGTGGTGATTGCCAGCACAGACAGCAGTAGATGTAAGTATTTACTCTCTTCTTTTATAGGCTAATTTTTCAGGGCAATTTGACTCTGGTGATAGAATCACTTTAAAGTGAACTTGTTTGCTAAGTTTTGATTGAGTGTAGGATGGGTTAACGCTAAAGTATGCAACTCAAGAAATGTGAATTTGGGGATATCTGCTCTGTTCCAACATTTGCCTCGTGTACCACCTGAACCTGCTCCATATTTACAGCAGTCACTGTCTCCTGCCAGAAGGCTTCTACTAACCAGAGCTGGATGATTACATCCCAGACTTATGGTTTCAGCTGTGTGCAGGGCCGGACTGACCATTGGGCACAGCGGGCATATGCCCGGTGGGCCGCCGAGGCCTCCGCTCCGAGTCCAGCGCCAGGCGCATTATAATGGAAGACAGTGTCCGCCGTCCGGCCGTTGCCTGCCTCTCCGCGGCCGATTCCGCGGAGTCTGAGGGCCGCCGCCGCATTACCGCAATCTGGCCAAACCCCGCCGGCCGCCACTGTCCCCGACTGCCCCGGCCCCGCATTACGGCACTCTGGCCGCCCGCCGCTATCCCCGACTCCCCACTCCTAACTTTGCTCAGCTGGCAGCCGGCTCCGCAGCGGCATCCAGGCTCCAGCGTAGCTCAGGAGGGGGTGGAGTCGGTGGGTGGACCGTCCGTGTGACTGTGAAGTGAAGTGAAGGCCGGGGGTGGAGCTAGAGGCCGGCGGGGACCCCATGCTGCCTTGTTGTCACAGGAAGAAGCGGGAAGTGAGCAGTCGCCGTCGCCGCAGACAGACACTGACAGTGTGTCTGAGTCTGAGACAGTGACTGTCTGAACTTAAGTGAGTCAGAGTGTGGAGGAGTCGTCAGTGTCAAGTTAGTGCCTGCCCTGGAGCTGCATTAACACCACCACACACGACCAGAGCCAAGGCCTCAACAACAGGTAAGGAAAGAATGGCAGCAGGCCAGCAGCACACTTTAAAAACACAGACTCCCACTGCCATACCTCTGCCTCATCCCATCCCTCCCACTGCCATACCTCTGCCTCATCCCATCCCTCCCACTGCCATACCTCTGCCTCATCCCATCTCTCCCACCGCCATACCTCTGCCTGATCCCATCTCTCCCAATGCCATACCTCTGCCTCATCCCATCTCTCCCAATGCCATACCTCTGCCTCATCCCATCTCTCCCAATGCCATACCTCTGCCTGATCCCATCTTTCCCACCGCCATACCTCTGCCTCATCCCATCTCTCCCACCGCCATACCTCTGCCTGATCCCATCTCTCCCACCGCCATACCTCTGCCTCATCCCATCTCTTCCAATGCCATACCTCTGCCTCATCCCATCTCTCCCAATGCCATACCTCTGCCTCATCCCATCTCTCCCAATGCCATACCTCTGCCTGATCCCATCTTTCCCACCGCCATACCTCTGCCTCATCCCATCTCTCCCACCGCCATACCTCTGCCTGATCCCATCTCTCCCACCGCCATACCTCTGCCTCATCCCATCTCTTCCAATGCCATACCTCTGCCTCATCCCATCTCTCCCAATGCCATACCTCTGCCTCATCCCATCTCTCCCAATGCCATACCTCTGCCTGATCCCATCTTTCCCGGAGCCATACCTCTGCCTCATCCCATCTCTCCCACTGCCATACCTCTGCCTGATCCCATCTCTCCCACCGCCATACCTCTGCCTCATCCCATCTCTCCCAATGCCATACCTCTGCCTGATCCCATCTTTCCCACCGCCATACCTCTGCCTCATCCCATCTCTCCCACCGCCATACCTCTGCCTGATCCCATCTCTCCCACCGCCATACCTCTGCCTGATCCCATCTCTTCCAATGCCATACCTCTGCCTGATCCCATCTCTCCCACTGCCATACCTCTGCCTGATCCCATCTCTCCCACCGCCATACCTCTGCCTCATCCCATCTCTCCCAATGCCATACCTCTGCCTGATCCCATCCCTCCCACCGCCATACCTCTGCCTGATCCCATCTCTCCCACCGCCATACCTCTGCCTCATCCCATCTCTCCCAATGCCATACCTCTGCCTCATCCCATCTCTTCCAATGCTATACCTCTGCCTGATCCCATCCCTCCCAATGCCATACCTCTGCCTGATCCCATCCCTCCCACCGCCATACCTCTGCCTGATCCCATCCCTCCCACCGCCATACCTCTGCCTGATCCCATCCCTCCCACCGCCATACCTCTGCCTGATCCCATCCCTCCCACTGCCATACCTCTGCCTGATCCCATCCCTCCCACCGCCATACCTCTGCCTCATCCCATCCCTCCCACTGCCATACCTCTGCCTCATCCCATCCCTCCCACTGCCATACCTCTGCCTCATCCCATCTCTCCCACCGCCATACCTCTGCCTGATCCCATCTCTCCCAATGCCATACCTCTGCCTCATCCCATCTCTCCCAATGCCATACCTCTGCCTCATCCCATCTCTCCCAATGCCATACCTCTGCCTGATCCCATCTTTCCCACCGCCATACCTCTGCCTCATCCCATCTCTCCCACCGCCATACCTCTGCCTGATCCCATCTCTCCCACCGCCATACCTCTGCCTCATCCCATCTCTTCCAATGCCATACCTCTGCCTCATCCCATCTCTCCCAATGCCATACCTCTGCCTCATCCTATCTCTCCCAATGCCATACCTCTGCCTGATCCCATCCCTCCCACCGCCATACCTCTGCCTCATCCCATCTCTCCCACCGCCATACCTCTGCCTGATCCCATCTCTCCCACCGCCATACCTCTGCCTCATCCCATCTCTCCCACCGCCATACCTCTGCCTGATCCCATCTCTCCCACCGCCATACCTCTGCCTCATCCCATCTCTTCCAATGCCATACCTCTGCCTGATCCCATCCCTCCCACCGCCATACCTCTGCCTGATCCCATCTCTCCCACTGCCATACCTCTGCCTGATCCCATCCCTCCCACCGCCATACCTCTGCCTCATCCCATCCCTCCCACCACCATACCTCTGCCTCATCCCATCTCTCCCAATGCCATACCTCTGCCTGATCCCATCTTTCCCACCGCCATACCTCTGCCTCATCCCATCTCTCCCACCGCCATACCTCTGCCTGATCCCATCTCTCCCACCGCCATACCTCTGCCTCATCCCATCTCTTCCAATGCCATACCTCTGCCTGATCCCATCCCTCCCACCGCCATACCTCTGCCTGATCCCATCTCTCCCACTGCCATACCTCTGCCTGATCCCATCTCTCCCACCGCCATACCTCTGCCTCATCCCATCTCTCCCAATGCCATACCTCTGCCTGATCCCATCCCTCCCACCGCCATACCTCTGCCTGATCCCATCTCTCCCACCGCCATACCTCTGCCTCATCCCATCTCTCCCAATGCCATACCTCTGCCTCATCCCATCTCTTCCAATGCCATACCTCTGCCTGATCCCATCTCTCCCAATGCCATACCTCTGCCTGATCCCATCCCTCCCACCGCCATACCTCTGCCTGATCCCATCCCTCCCACCGCCATACCTCTGCCTGATCCCATCCCTCCCACCGCCATACCTCTGCCTGATCCCATCCCTCCCACTGCCATACCTCTGCCTGATCCCATCCCTCCCACCGCCATACCTCTGCCTGATCCCATCTCTCCCACCGCCATACCTCTGCCTGATCCCATCCCTCCCACCGCCATACCTCTGCCTGATCCCATCTCTCCCACCGCCATACCTCTGCCGGATCCCATCTCTCCCACCGCCATCCCTCTGTCTGATCTCTCCCCCCCTCCCATGAGGCAGTGGTGATGGGGGGGATAGGGATGACATCAGTAGCGGTGGGGATAAGGGTGACATTAGTGGCAGTGGTGATGAGCATAGGGATGACATCAGTGGCAGACATTGTCATTCCTATCCCCACCACCACTGCCACTGATGTTATTCCTATCCTTACCACCACTGCCACTGATGTCACCCCTATCTTCATCATTCCCACTGATATCATCCCTATCCTCAACACCACCACTGATGTTATCGCTATCCCCACCACCACCACCACTGATGTCACCCCTATCCCCACCACTGCCACTGATGTCATCCCAATCCCCACTACCACTGATGTCATTCTTATTCCCACTGCCACTGATGTAACCCCTATCCCCACCACCACTGCCACTGTTGTCACCCCTATCCCCACCACCACGGATGTCACCCCTATCCCCACCACCACTGCCACTGATGTCACCTCTATCCCCACCACCACTGCCACTGATGTCACCCCTATCCCCCACCACCACTGATGTCACCCCTATCCCCACCACCACTGCCACTGATGTAACCCCTATCCCCACCACCACTGCCACTGCTGTCACCCCTATCCCCACCACCACGGATGTCACCCCTATCCCCACCACCACCACCACGGATGTCACCCCTATCCCCACCACCACTGCCACGGATGTCACCCCTATCCCCACCACCACTGCCACGGATGTCACCCCTATCCCCACCACCACTGCCACGGATGTCCCCCCTATCCCCCACCACCACTGATGTCACCCCTATCCCCACCACCACTGCCACTGATATCCCAATCCTCACTACCACTGATGTAACCCCTATTTCCACCACCACTGCCACTGATGTCACCCCTATCCCCCACCACCACTGATGTCACCCCTATCCCCACCACCACTGCCACTGATGTCATCCCAATCCCCACTACCACTGCCACTGATGTCATCCCAATCCCCACTGCCACTGATGTCATCCCAATTCCCACTACCACTGCCACTGATGTCATTCCTATTCCCACTGCTACTGATGTCATCCTTATCCCTACCACCACTGCTACTGATGTCATCCCTATCCCACCACCACCACTACTGATGTCATCCCTATCCCACCACCACCACTACTGATGTCATCCCTATCCCCTATCTTTTATATTTTACCCAAAAATTGGGTAATATATTTTTAATGTACCCTAAAATTACCTGTTATCTCTTAGCCTGGGTTCACACCAAATGCGGACTGCATCTAAATAGCAACCCGTCCATGCAAACAGATTGCGGAGTGTATGTTAGGTTAACGACACCCCGCAATCGGTTTTCAAAACACAGTGCGATTTGCAGAATCGGATCGCATGGGTGTGCAGGTTAAATATAACTAAAAAACAGAGAAACTGGTAGTTGTTCATCATTGGTCATTTTGTTTAAAAAAAAAAAAAAATGGGCTGCTCAGCCTAAAATGCCCGGGCCTATTTTTTGTCCCAGTCCGGGCCTGGCTGTGTGGTTGTCTCCTTCGGGAGTGTACTGGCAGGAGCTGCTGAAACCCCGCTAATGAGGCGAATGGGGGATTTCTTTGGCAGATTTTAGCACTTCTATTCCCAATATAGTCCCAGATCGCTTTACATGAAAGAAGTTTTGACAGCAAACTTTTAAGATAGTTAAAATGAAGATGTTGTATTAGGGAATTTTATTTTCAAATACAACTTCAAACTCAGAAAACCACATAGAAGAAAAGTATGCAATTTTGTTTCAGTCTGTTCTTTATGTAGTGGCAGCAAGCAGAGCAGACTTTGCCTAATAGCATAATACAACATCATAAACATTATAGTGGAAGCCTTATTTGTAGGGTCCAATTATATTTCCGTGGTGTTTTAATATGAACACTACTTCCCAGTATGTCATTAATTGCATTAACAATAATATTAATAATAATAATAATAACAATATATTTCTTCTTTTGCTTATCAAATTGGTGCTGAGGTCACTGAAGAGAAGGATTTGTCAGGTGTTGTCATAAGGTCCCTTGCACACCAGCAGACCGATCTAGTCTGGCTGTACGTTTTTCAGGTGGACCCGATCGGGCCACCCATTGTTCTCTATTGGACGGTGGATGTCAGCAGACATGTGTCCGCTGTCACTTGCCACCATCTGATCTGATCCGGTCCGCTAAAAACAGACGAACGGGAACGCATTCGCCATCCATTTGGCGAACTGGATGACAAACAGATGGAAACAGACATGCAGTCCGTTTCAATCCAACCATCCCATAGAGAATAGTGGGCTGTGTCCATGTCCGCTCTGCATAGGGGAACGGACACGGACCTGACATCCGGCTTCTTAGCAGGGATCAGTGGGGAGATCCCCGCTGAGCAGTCTGATCTGCTTGGACGGATTCCGCTTTGCCTGAAAGGGGTCTAAGTCAGAGTGAATAGATGTGTCTTGAGTCTATTTTTAAAAACTTCCAGAGAGGTTGATTCCTGGATAATGGATGGCATGTTCCATTTTATGGGTGCTGCATGACAGAAAGCACAAGATCCAAAAGATTTTTATGGCTCCTTCACACAAGTTTTGATCTTTGAAGAGCGATCCAAACGTGCATCCAAAGCATTTGGCATCCAGTGAGGAGGTGTTGTATTGCCACCGTCCACTTTATTCTTTTGACCCCACACTAGCACCTGTAGCTCCCGCCAAGAGCATCAGGGGCATGAGTCCTGCCATAGGCACAAAGTAAAACATTGCAGCTGCTGCATGTGCACACCCCCAACTGCTGTCTCTGCAGCTAAACAGTAGTGGTTGGGGGTAGTGAAACCTTGGCTTAACCTCTGAATTTTACCACCCCTCAACAACTAGTGTGAATGAGCACTAAAGGTGAATCTGGGTATGTGTGATTTTCTATGCGCTAAAGAGCTGAGTGAGTGAGTGGGAGTATGGATAAGCAGAAGTTTAGTCAGCTAGGTGGAACCCAAGATATTTAGGTCTTTAGGTAATTTGACTGATTTTAAATGATTTCCTCCATTTGATTGGAAGTAAGTTTAGGGAACAAAGAATTGGTTTGATGTGGCAGTGACAGGGTTGGTCAGTGAGTAGGCTGGCTACTGCGTTTTGTACCAGCACCAAGCAACATAGTTCTTTCACAGTAGAGTACAGGGTGTTGCAATAATTTAACCTGAGTGTTACAAAATCATGGATTAAGTTTGGCATATCTCCTGCTGGAATCAGATGTTTGATTCGGATAATGTTCCTGAGATGGTGGGAGGAGGTCTTGATGGCCACTGATACGCCTTGTCTAATTGATAGGTTTAGTGTCCAGGATCCTGCCCAGGCTGTGCACACAGTCAGAGAACACAATTGTCGGGAAGTGGCCCCTAATCTCATCATGCGCAGACCAGCTGCCAGTGTCCTGGCAACCAATGCTACACAGTGTCATTGGTTGCTAGGACACTGGTGGCTGAGCCACAAGGTTATTAGTTGCTGTGCCAATGTCTTAGCAACCAGAAGGGGGGAAGAGGGCAAAAAATGGGTTGGCATCCAGAGAGTTCAGGGCATACAGTATACCAGATCACCAGAAAGAAAATCTGGTTAAATCCAGGTGTCCTTGTTACACTGGCAACCCACCCACAATCCACCAAACAAAATGGGAACGCCCACTGAGGACAATGCCAGATTTTGAATGTTTCAACTTCTTGTTTGGTAGATTGTGGTTGGGTTGTCATGGTAATAGGGAATTCCCCCAGAGATTTACTGGCTTTTGAATGTTAATGGGAGTGGGGGGCAAGAGGCACAGCAAAAATGCTTGCAAAAGGTGGTAATTAACCTAACAAACTTCTGATAATAGGGGAGGGTTTTGAACCACTGAGAAGTATAATTTCTGTCTGTGTCCCCATTGATGAAATTTCCACTACCTTCTTGGCTTGATGATAGGTGTCACAAGGACTGGAAGTGAGGGGAATGTCCCCAACAGGGTCACGGGTAGAAACAAAATCCTGACAGAGGTTGTACGCCTTTCCCCATAGTGTCTAAAGCTTTAAAAACAAAATTTTGGCTGGAGATTGCCTATAAATAACACAGACAACAGACAACAGCTGTTCATGTCAGCAGCTCCTACAACTTCTTCTCCAAGCAGAATAAATGTTTAGCTGTCTCAAATTTTTCATTTATTTTGTTGAGTCTGGGCAGAGACGTGTGACTGGATACGAGTAGATTCTGAATCACTGCCAACCTCTGATGTAAAAAAGTAAGTCTGTTAAATCATCTTACTCTGAAAACTTGCAAAGCTTGAGTACATTATAACCCGATCGCTGAGCTGGGATGTCAGGTAGAAAGTACAAAGCGTTTTCTGTCAGCAAAAAGTTTGGGGACATTATAGATACATGAATTCTTTAAAGGACTCTCTCAATCTTTCAACATTTATTGTGCTTCTTACTGCTTAGAACTATGGTGCAATATAAAATAGTCATTCCTAAAAATGAAGTAAAAATAAACCCAAAGACAAAACATATTCACCAGGGCTGATATCTTTCCTCTATAGTATACTAAAACTCAGGGTCACCTTATCTTCCTATATATAGATATATATTGTAATGGATCAACCGGCACCCCAACTGGGTACCTCCGTTGATGCTCCTAGTGCTTTCCGAGGGCTCCAAGCACTCCACCAGACACCATAACCACCTCAGACCCCACAAACCGCTGCAGCTTGGTTGGGTTTTCCATGTCCCCTACCCACCCTGGACTTACAACAAGGCTCCAGGTTCCCGTTGGTGAACCTCTCTGTCCCCAGAGAGTGAGCTCTTACACAAGCTCTTACAAGAGTTTAGTGATTATCCAAGGGAGTATGAAGAGCATAGCAATCCCTTGTAGCAGCTTCCCCCAATAAGAGACATGGCTCTAGATTGAGGGTGAAGTATATATCTTTATTGAACAAGAAACACACTTTTATATAGTTTTCCCCCACAAGGTTAGCGCCCAGGTGGACCTTGTTGGGAACAGGACATGACATTCACAATCCAATAGAAACAGAGTTTTACACTCAGTCATTCCCATACAGTGTAAACAATCCCTCCCCTCTGGCTGATTACATTATCATATGCAGATGAAAGTGTATACAGGAACAGAATTAACCTAAACTAATTATCTAGCCATCTGGACAGAATAATGTGAGGTCATTAACATTTAACAAAGGGACAGGCGCAATCCACATTCCATTTCAATACACAAACAATAGGGAAGCCTGTCTGGCATGGAAGGACATGGAAATGGAATACACACATTATTTAGGAGTCAAACTTTATGGCAATGGTCTACAACAGTCATAGTCTCCCAGTGTAAAGTGGGAATAAATCTTCATATTTCTATATGAAGATATTGCTGACAAATATTACTGTCCCATCTGAAGCAATTCAAACCATTAATTATCTGTCTTTCACTCCCAGTGACAGTGAACACCGTCACAT
The DNA here is from genome assembly GCF_965119305.1 of Pelophylax lessonae. Classification (NCBI taxonomy): domain Eukaryota; kingdom Metazoa; phylum Chordata; class Amphibia; order Anura; family Ranidae; genus Pelophylax; species Pelophylax lessonae. The sequence goes on along the minus strand of NC_138769.1, from coordinate 687,232,036 downwards.
ATCTTCCCCCCAAAGGTAGACTAACCAGGTACCAGACCTCCAACTGGTCTGTGCCTGAGTTAGTCGGTTAACAAGTCCCAAAGAGTCAATCCATCATGGCAGCTTCCTTGACAAAGTTCCACATAGTATTGTTAGTGCACCACTCGTGCCACTGGGATTTGTACTAATTATTATAGGAGGGTAAGCAGCTAGTGGCAAAAAATACCCCTAGGGGTAAATGTGAAGAGTAGTGAATATGTAAAACAGTGCTAGACCCTGTACTGGTGGCTCTATGCCCTAGTATTAATTTAAAGATATTGTAGGTATTGAAAAGGTGTCACGTACCTTGTAGCAGAGCCTGACGCGCAGAGGGAGACCTCTCATACAGCCCTGGCTCAGGCACCACTGGAGTTGCAACAGTGGATGCGAGAGCGCAGTGAGGTAAGAGTGCCTGCGCTGGTCTTCTTTTGGCAGTTGAGAAGAGTATCTGATAAGTCACTGAACACGGCTGGATTGCTGAGCAGCAAGAAAAAGCAGGTACAGAGGTGCGGATGCACAGCGGATTCACAGCGGATTCACAGCGGATGCAGGACAGGCACTGGAAGGAGCTGGATGGGCAAAGACTGGAGCAGGGTCAGACAAGCCAGTTTCAGACACAGATATTCAAATACAGTTCAAGCAGCAGGCAGAGAATAGTCGGTGTGCAGGCAGGGGTTGGCAGCAGGATATCAGGCAGGAAGCAGGTATAGCAGTGTCAAGGCAAGCCGGGGTCAGGACTGGAGATAGCAACGAAGTCAAACAAGCCAGGTCAATACAGGAATCAAAGCAAATACAGGAACAGAACTCAAGGTAAGCTGCAAATCAGACAGCAAAGACACAGTGCTGCTGAGGTGATTAAATAAGGCAGCCTGTTGCCAATTACTGAAATGAGTCTGCACTTAGTTAACCCTTAAGTGGCAGCAGTGGCGTAGCGTGGGTTGTCAGCACCCGGGGCAATGCAAGTAATTTGCGCCCCCTACACAAACCTACTAGACCACTACACAGGCCACTACACTGGCACCTACACTGACCTAGCTGACCACTACAGAGACCTACCTTATTCCTACACTGACCTACCTGATTACTATACTGACACCTACACAGACCTACCTGACCACTACACGGAGCTGCCTAATTACTATACTGACCCCTACACTGAACACTACACTGACCTACCTGACACCTTCACTGAACCCCCTACACTGACACCTTCACTGACCCCCCCCCTACACTGACCACTACACTCACCCCCCCTACACTGACTCCTTCACTGACCCTCCCTACACTGACCCCCCATACACTAACACCTACACTGACCGCCCATACACTGACACCTACACTGACCCCCCCATACACTCACCCCTTCACTGACACCTACACTGACCCCCCCATACACTGACACCTATACTGACCCCCCTCTACATTGACCCCCTCATACACTGACACCCCCCTACACTGACACATACACTGACCCCCCTACACTTATCCCCCTATACTGACACCGACACTGACCCCCCCATACACTGAGCCCCCCATACATTGACCCCTGCACTGACCCCTTTACACTGACCCCTTTACACTGACCCCCCTACACTGACTCCGACACTGACCCCCCCACACTCTCACACTGACCTCCCCTACACTGACCCCCCATACACTGACACCTACACTGACCCCCCTACACTGACACCTGCACTGACCCCCCTTCACTAGCCCCCCCTACACTGACACATACACTGACCCACCCCCTACATTTCCACATACACTGACCCCCCTACACTGACACCTACAGTGACCCCTACACTAACACCCCCTACACTGACCTCCCCATACACTGACACCTACACTGACCCCTACACTAACACCTATACTGACACACCTACACTGACAGCTACCAGCTACACTGACACCACCATATACTGACAGCCACACTGCCCCCCCTACATTCCCACATACACTGACCCCCCCTACACTGACACCTACAATGACCCACCTTCACTAACCCCTCTACACTGACACATACACTGACCTCCCCCATACACTGACCCCCCTCTACATTTCCACATACACTGACCCCTACATTAAGACCTATACTGACACCCCCAACACTGTCCCCCCCATGCACTGGCAGCCATACTGACCCCCTACATTTCCACATACACTGACCACCCCTAAACTGACCCCTACACTGACATCCCCCCTACACTGACCCCCCATACACTGACACCTACACTGAGACCTATACTGACCCCCCTACACTGACACCCCCCCTACACTGACACCTATACTGACCCCCCCCCCATACACAGACACCTACACTGAGACCTATACTGACCCCCCCCATACACTGACACCCCCCATACACTGACACCTACACTGACATCCCCCCTACACTGACCCCCCTACACTGACACCTATACTGACCCCCCTACACTGACCCCCCCCCCATACACTGACACCTACACTGAGACCCATACTGACTCCCCCCCATACACTGACACCCCCCATACACTGACACCTACACTGACATCCCCCCTACACTGACACCTACACTGACACCCCCCCTACACTGACCCCCCTACACTGACACCCCCCCATACACTGACACCTACACTGAGACCTATACTGACCCCCCCATACACTGACACCCCCCTACACTGACACCTATACTGACACCCCCTACACTGACCCACCTCACCCCCTCCCATGTCCACTTCCCTGGGCCCCCGGGGGCAGGCAGCACATCACTTACCTTGTTTTGTGTCCAAACACTGGTGACTCGAGAAGGCGATCCGGAGTGGAGGGAACAGCGTGTAGGCAGCCGGCCCGGATAGCAGGGGGAGATTCCGGAAGCAGTGCTGCACATGCACAAGACTGTCATCTTCACCCACGAGTCCGACCAGCCCCACCCCGCCCCCTGGCCGCACGTAACACCTTCAGCGGTCCGCCACTCTTCCTGCACCAAGCAGCAGTCACGGAGCCAAGAAGAGAAGTGCGGGCGGGCGGTCCGCTGGACGGGGCATCATCAGAATAAAGGGACACTATGATCCGGCAGATGGCGGGCGTGGGATGCGCCCCCCTAAATGTTGCGCCCGGTGCAAGTGGCCCCCTCAGCACCCCCCACGCTACGCCACTGAGTGGCAGACTCATGACAAAAGGTATTGAACATAAATATAAGGTGCCTGTTGATATTGTTAGCTAGCAATATATATATAAAGTGCTTACAATGTTGCTGAATTGCAAAGTCAGTTAGTGCTTATCTGGGTATGGTGTAACAAGTGCAAAAATTGCCAATATATAAAGTGCAGTGTGTGCCAATAATTAGCACCAATAGTTTACAGTAACATGGAAGTGACTGTTTAAATTATGGACCAAACACAAGTGCAAAAATTGCCAACAAGTAAAATGCAATGTAAACCAACAAAAATAAAGTGCTTACATATGATATCACATATGGTATTGATTCATTTTAAATAATAGTCCGTAATAATAAGTGCGTAATAATAGTCCGTAATAAACGTGAAGACTGCAGTCCCATCCACTACCACAGGAACTCCATCTTTTGTATGTTGAGGGCAGAAGCCAACCACACTCTGTTGCCAGCTCTTCTGCTGGGTTGGTGTCATCATTCTGGGGCACCAACTGCTGCTGGGAAGGGGAGTCGGCTGCTCCATCTTCCTTACCCTCATCTGGCTGTTGGGACAACCTTTCCATGGTACTGTCTCCCAGATGCACAGATCTTGGCTGGGGAGGGAAGACAGTGTCCTCCGCTCTGACTGACTGTTGGGGAGGGAGGACAACAACCTCCTCTCCCTTGTCACCCTGGGCCTCAGGAACTAACACAGGTGTGGGGCAGAGATCATTGACTCTATGTCCGGCTGCCAGCGCTTCAGCTGGGTGTAGAAGCTTCACTTCATCAGCTTGTCGCTGGGACGAGGGGCCGATTTCCTCAGCTTCCTGGAACTCTGTAGCTGTTGCGGGTGCTGAGTAGGGATGATCGAACTTTTGAAAAGTTCGGTTCGGCCAGAACATCCGAACTTCCCGAAAGTTCGGCTCGGATTTCAGAACCCCATTGAAATCAATGGGACCCAAACTTCGGTAATCAAAATACACCATTTTTAAGCCCTAAAACCCAATAAATGCCCCAAAAAGGTGCCTAGGGTTCTGGGTCATGCCCCATTAACTATTAATCACACAAAAAAAAGTTCTTAAAAATTGTCATTTTTGATAAAAAAAGCCAATTATTGAAAAAAAAAAAAAAAAGAGAGATTTTTTGATTTTGACTTTGGATTTGGTATCTGGTGGGTCTAAAAAGTGTACGCGTGAATTTTCAGCTCTGTAGCATGTCCAGAACCATGAAAAAAAAAAAGATAATTTTTCAGTAGAACAGGGATGTGGGACCCTCCTTTTACACCTATATGATCTTTTTTTCTGGTTCTGGACATGCTACAGAGCTGAAACTTCACAGGTACACCTTTTAGACCCCCCCCCCCCCCAGACACAAAATCACACAAAAAAAGTTCTTAAAAATTGTCATTTTTGATAAAAAAAAGCCAATTATTGAAAAAAATTAAAAAAAAAAGAGATTTTTTGATTTTTGTGGGTTCTTTGCAGTCAGGAAAAACATCTGAACTTGTGTATAGTGGTACTGTGCACAAGTTCTGATGTTTTGCCTGCCTCCAAAAACCCCCAAAAAATGCCAGCAAAAACACACCTGGGCGTTTTTGCTGGCATTTTTTGGGGTTCTTTTGAGACAGGCAAAACATCTGAACTTGTGTATAGTGGTGTATATACACACATACATATATTTATATACACACCTAGACATATATAGGTGTGATAGCAGCAGAAATATATGCTTGCGCTAATGAAATCATTTACAGTAATATATTTCTGCTACTATCACACCTATATATGGCTAGGTGTCTATATGCATATAATTATGTGTGTATATATACCAGTATACACAAGTTCAGATGTTTTGCCTGCCTCAAAAGAACCCCAAAAAATGCCAAAAAAAACGCTAGCGTCAAAAAAAAAAAAAATGCCCAGGTGTGTTTTTGCTGGCATTTTTTGGGAGTTTTTGGAGGCAGGGAAAACATCAGAACTTGTGCACAGTACCACTATACACAAGTTCAGATGTTTTTCCTGACTGCAAAGAACCCAAAAAAATGCCTGCTTTGAAACCGGCAAGGTGTGAAAACCGAGGAGAGAAGCTAACCCCCTGAGCTGAAAGTTTTCTAATACAAACAATCCTTTTTTTTTTCTGGTTCTGGACATGCTACAGAGCTGAAACTTCACAGGTACACCTTTTAGACACCCCAGACACAAAATCACACAAAAAAAGTTCTTAAAAATTGTCATTTTTGATAAAAAAAAAAGCCAATTATTGAAAAAATTAAAAAAAAAAAAAGAGATTTTTTGATTTTTACTTTGGATTTCAGATCTGGGGGGGTCTAAAAGGTGTACATGTGAAGTTTCAGCTCTGTAGCATGTCCAGAACCATAAAAAAAAGATTGTTTGTATTAGAAAACTTTCAGCACAGGAGGTTGGCTCCGCTGCTATAACACCTTGCCGGTTTAATAGAAGGCATTTTTTTGGGTTCTTTGCAGTCAGGAAAAACATCTGAACTTGTGTATAGTGGTACTGTGAAATATATTACTGTAAATGATTTCATTAGCGCAAGCATATATTTCTGCTACTATCACACCTATATATGTCTAGGTGTGTATATAAATATATGTATGTGTGTATATACACCACTATACACAAGTTCTGATGTTTTGCCTGCCTCCAAAAACCCCCCAAAAATGCCAGCAAAAACACACCTGGGCATTTTTTTTTTGACGCTAGCGTTTTTTTTGGCATTTTTTGGGGTTCTTTTGAGGCAGGCAAAACATCTGAACTTGTGTATAGTGGTATATATACACACATAATTATATGTATATAGACACCTAGCCATATATAGGTGTGATAGTAGCAGAAATATATTACTGTAAATGATTTCATTAGCGCAAGCATATATTTCTGCTACTATCACACCTATATATGTCTAAAGGGTATATATACAGACATATATGTGTATATATACCCCCTATACACATGTTCAGATGTCATGTCTGACATCAAACATGTCCTCAAAAAAGCACTGGCAGTGGCAGCCCCTGCAGCATGAAAAATGCTTGGCTGGTGAGAAGCCATATTCCTGTCCCGAAGCAATTCAGAAATGATCATTTCTCTATAGCGGTCACCCTGCTTTGGAAGGGTTTTGTCACCCTTCCATAGCAGTCACTGTCAGGTAACCCTACACTTCTTCAGCGGTGTGAAGAAGTCCCCATCCATTGGGGGACGATACGCGTCTGGGGGGAAGGTGGAGCAATCAGACGTCGCCCACTGCTGTCTGGAGATTTGGTGAGGTGCCCACGGGACCCGCCGGCATTACTGTTGATGAGATTTCACCCTTTTTTCACAAGTAAGAGGCTGTCTTTACTTTATCTTAATAAAGCTTTTGTCAGTATTACGCTATGGGCTTGCCCGGTGTTTTTTCCCTGTCTCATGGTTTAAGGGGAGCTGCTGGCTGAAGCTTATCTGTGATCAGTGCAAGGTCCGCTCTGGGAACATTGTGGCGTTTTACCTGGTCAATGTGAGGTCTCTTTGTGGTGGAATACAAGAGGGAGGAATACCATACCTACCGCCTGTGATAAGGGGAAGATCGTTTCATGATTTCTTGTTTTTATGCTTATGTCCAATAAGCGTGAGGTGAGAGGCCATTTCACTCGGTGGTGGATTCAAGCACTTAGAGCACCTGTTGATCCTGCCAGAAAGTGTGTTCAGCTTCCATCACGGGCTTTTTTGCATGGACTCTTATTATTGTATCACGTTTATATTAGGTTTTTAGCGCTGCTTTATTGCATTTTATATTGGGGAGGGAACATGGCTAATTGGGCCCAATTTTGACATTTTTACTTAGGGGTGTACTCACTTTTGTTGCCAGCAGTTTAAACATTAATGGCTGTGTGCTGAGTTATTTTGAGGGGACAGCAAATTTACACTGTTATACAAGCTATACACTCACTACTTTACATTGTAGCAAAATGTCATTTCTTCAGTGTTATCACATGAAAAGGTATAATAAAATATTTACAAAAATGTGAGGGGTGTACTCACTTTTCTGAGATACTGTGTACATATACTATATATATATATATATATATATATATATATATATATATATATATATATATATATTTATATATATTTTTTTTCTTCAGCAAGGACAGGGAAGCTGGTCAGAATTAATAGGAATATGGATGGAGCCAAATACAGGACAATCTTAGAAGAAAACCTGTTAAAATCTGCAAAAGACTTGGAACTTGAGGTTCCCTTTCCAGCAGGACCCTAAACATACAGCCAGAGCTACAATGGAATGGTTTAGATAAAAGCACATTCATGTATTAGAATGGCCCAGTCAAACCCAGACCTAAATCCAATTGAGAATATGTGGCAAGACTTGAAAATTGCTGTTCACAGACGCTCTCCATCCAATATGACAGAGCTTGAGCTATTTTGCAAAGAAGAATGGACAAAAATGTCACTCTGTAAATGTGTAAAGCTGGTAGAGACATCCCCAAAAAAGACTTGCAGCGAAAGGTGGTTCTACAAAGTATTGACTTAGGGAGGCTTAGGGAGGCTGAATACAAATGCACACCACACTTTTCACATATTTGTAAAATATGTTGAAAACCATTTATCATTTTTATTCCACTTCCCAATTATGTGACACTTTGTGTTGGTCTATCACATAAAATCCCCAAAAAATACATTTACGTTTTTGGTTGTAACATGACAAAATGTGGGAAATTTCAAGGTATGAATACTTTTTCAAGGCACTGTATCTCCCATGACTAGTCACCATCAGGGCCGGTTCACACTATAGCGATGTCAGACATCACATGTGGATCTCACCGCACTGCTGTGCAAATCACATGCGATGTCTGTGCGATGCAAATTCAGCCATACAGATTGTATGGATGAATTTGCATCGCGTTTGGACCAAACTCATGCAGGACCCTTTTTTTTGGTCTGCACCAGAATCTAGTCGCATTTCTGTTCACACCTATGCAATCCGATTCCTGTCTGAATTGACAGTTTGCACTGCGATATGCGAACTGATCTAGGGGTGTCATTAACTTTGTATTGACACTCCTAACAGTTCGCATATGGCAGTGTGAACTGTCTGCAAGTTGGGTGCAATGCGGGAACCCACAGTGGATCTTAAGGGGTCCTGCATCACACCAGTGTGAACCGAGCCTTAAAAAAATAGTGGACCATACTTAATAAGGATGTTTTGAGCTTCCTCTGGATCATGTAGGGTTTACGAGGATGAAAGATATTCCTTTAGGCTGAACTAGCTGGATAGATGTCTCATTTTATTCCAACCAATGTCAATATGGAGCAAAACAAAAAAAAAAAAGTACAAAATTAGATTTAAAAAGGCAAACTTCAGAGCCCGGGATTCCTTTCATGGTATCCAACAGAAGAGCATGACACGGTCCCATCTACAGTGTGTGGTGTCACTGATTCCTGCTGGGGTGCTGAAGGGAGAAAGATGGCAGGCTGAATTTAATGAAGGAGACATACTGAGATTTCCACCGTGTGATGTTCATCGCGCTAACACTATCTGATTCCGTCTCCGCAAGCTGGAAGCCGCTGATTGATCAGTGATTGACTTTAAACGTAGACAAGTGTTCAGACATCAGCGTCTCATATGGCCACAATCCAATAAACACAGCAACGGCATGACAAAAAATAACACAGTGCTTTTTTGTTGTAAAAAGGGGAAGCCAAGTGATGACAGCTCTGTGATTAACGGGAAAATCTTAAAACAAATAATGGAATTGGAAAAAGCAAAAAAAAAACATTAGGCTTGGGAGATGCATAAAGTGTAGATTAGACATATAGAAAATAAAATACACCCAATACTGATGGACAGGGTAGGATAACAAATGGGATTTATTGGTTTTACTTCAGCAATATCCTGTGGGGGAGGGGAGGGAGGTGGGGGGGGGGCACTACATGAATGCTCATTGCTGTGTGTTTCCTTAAAAACGATATTAACTAGAAGATTTTCCCCCTTAATGACCAGGCCATTTTTTGCGATTCAGCACTGCGTTAATTTAACGAAAAATTGCACGGTCCTGCAAAACTGTACCCAAATAAAATTGATGTCTCTTTTTTCCCCACAAATAGAGCTTTCTCTTGGTGGTATTTGATCACCTGTGCAATTTTTATTTTTTGCGCTATAAATAAAAAACGGCCGACAATTTAAAAAAAAAAAAAAAACATATCCTTATAAAACATATAAAACATGCTATAAAACACGTGAATTATTAATAATTAAATATATTGTGATGAGCCTTCCGGCCACCGATATCCATGTTGTACAGGGTACTCACTCTTCCTTCTCCTTTCGTACAGTTAGATGAACACATCCATGTTCCACCACGATGAGTGCTCCCCCATTATAGTTGGGGATTCTCACCTCAAATGATGTGACCTCACACCTAAGCTCGGTCTAATAATGCCTTTTTGCCTCTCCCCGGCCTGGGGATGAGCATCCAGTAAGCCCCAATACGTACTACTTGTCTTTTCACTCCACAGCACTGTTGCAATGCCACATACATTTTTAACCACTTCCCGCAAAATCACGTAGATCTACGTGATCTGAAAAAGTGGTTGTACCGGGGTGATGCCTGCAGCTAGAGGCATCCTCCCGGGACCATTTTTTAGAGCCAGCGGTCGGCTTTCAGGTGGTAACGGCTGATGCGCCAGTGAGCGGGAGAAGACGTCCCGCCACCTTCCGCGGCTCGGCCCGGGTCTCCCATCCCACCGGGAGACCCGAGCAACCAGCCACCACGTCCGCCAGCTGGTTGGAGTCCCGAACAAAGCCGAATTTGGCTTAGATCGGGTCTCCGATGATGTAACCAGGAAGGGATGTTCAAGACCTCACATCCTGGTCACTCGGCGGCTAATGGCGCTGAATTTAAAAAAGTGACAGTATTCAAAAATGCACTTTTTGGAATTTTGAATACATTAAAGTGCAGTGGAGGGGTTTGGGGTATTTTAGACCACTGATCGCTCCATAAAGAGTACCTGTCACTGCCTATTACTGTCACAAGGGATGTTTACATTGATTGTGACAGCAATAAAATTGATCAGATGTATGTATTTTTTAAAAAACCTGTGCTAAAGTTCAAAAATTAAATAAAATAAATAGGAAAAAAAATTAAAACGCCCCCGTCGCCGTGAGCTTGCGCACGAAAGAAGTGTACATGGAAGTCATGCCCGCAAATTAAAATGATGTTCAAACCACACATGTAAGGTATCACCGCGATCGCCAGAACGTGAGCAATATTTAAAAAAAAAAGAGCTACCCTGTAACTCTAAACTGGTAACCGTTACATTTTTTTAAAACATCGCCTATGGAGATTTTTATTGACCGTAGTTTGACGCCATTCTGCGGGTGTGTGCAATTTTAAACCGTAACATGTTAGGTATCTATTTACTCAGCGTGACATCATCTTTCACAATATAAAAAAAAACGGGCTAACTTTGCTGTTTGGTTTTTTAAATGCAGTGAAATGTATTTTTTCACAAAAAAATGGCATTTGAAAGACCGCTGCGCAAATACCACATGACAAAAAATAATACAATGACCGCCATTTTATTCTCCAGAGTCTTTGCTAAAAATATATATAATGTTTGGGGGTTCTAAGCTTCGGTGCGAGGTCACATCATTTGAGATGAGGACCCCCCAACTATAAGGGGGGGGAGCCTCATCGTGGTGGCACATGCATGTGTTAATTTAACTGCACGAAAGGAGAAGGAAGAGTGAGCACCCTGTACAACACGGATGTCGGTAGCGGGAAGGATCATCACAATATAGTTACATAAAATTTGCATAGTTGTGGACTTTATGTTTTTAAAGAAGCATCTGATTATATCACAAGTATTAATAATTCACATGTTATCTATAGTATAGCACACACTTGTCACAACTTTTTAGCAGATGTTGTTATTCATTTATTTTTGATTATTTTAAATTATATTATTTAGCGTAGCACTAAGGTTTGTTTTAATATGGCACTATACACTTTAGTATGAAATGGTGATCAGTGCTTGCAGCTGGCTTGATTAAAATAGTATTGGTCGTAGTAGCTTGCAGGATCATTTTATATTTGGAAAAATGTAACATAGCTTGAAAAAGGAGCACACTTTGTAATATTCCACCTACTGTGCATGCTACGAAACGCGTTGCGGACTAGTGACGTCAGAGGTTGATGCTGCGTTCCAACCCTCTGTCCGGGCTGTTTCCCTTTCTACACTGATTGCCAGGCCAGATTCAGTATGACCAGGCATAGACACAGCATCAGCACGGGCATAACAGTCCCTACACCTCTGAATGTCAACCTGGGTAATGGTAAAACCCGAAAAGCTTGTATTATACACCACCGTGTGAGTTTTATTGTTTTATCCTTAAAATAAACTACCTTACAGTCCACACTCAGAGGCGCCTCTCTGTTTTTCTTCACATGTTTGGGGAAGCAGCGGCCTTGTTCTCTTGTGACTGTAGCCATATGGACATATAAAAGGACTATGTAACTTCAGCCCCATATGTGGATTTATATGTATCAGTGCCAAACTACTTATGTTTTAATTGTTGTCTATTATTGTTGGGGTCCATTTTTGCTGGGGATCTTTTATTTCTGGGAAGGGTCTATTTCTGCTGGCTGCAAGGGATCTACTTTACTGCTTTTCCTATTATTACCAAATTCTTTACAAATTACTTATCTCAAAATTATACTTGATTCTGTATTCTCTAAAAGGAACGGTACTGGGAGGTGAGTAGGGGGTGGATCCAAGGGATGTTGCTCAGAGGTGGGTAGGGGGGCGGAGACAAGAAGTGACTCAGAAGGGAGGAGTTCCTGCACCTATTCTCTGAGAAAAAAAAGCCCTGGATATGTATAATCCAAAAGAAAAAGCGGCTGTTTTGGTGTTTTGATTAGGCACAAGCTCGTGACTTGTTGAAACATCAAAATCACCTTCTTACCATTTTAGATGCTCCTTTCTGTTAACACGAACACTGGACAATGCAACTCCTCTGTTTCAGCAGGGGCTGGAGAGCTGTGTTTCCCATAATTAACCTTGTCTGTATTGTGTTGGCAAATATCATGATGATTAGTGTTAAACTAAAATGAACACTCTTTCCTAACAAAGGGTTTTATGGCCATACATGGTGATTATGTTGACGTAAGTCTTTAGTACTCTGAGTCACCAACCTGGTACAAGTATGCAGATCTGGAGTTCTGACCTCACATTGACTTTTCTCGCCGCATGCTTCTTTGGGGTCAGCTGCTTAGAAAGGATTGCAGCCAGGAGAGTAATAGAATTTTTGTATGCAGACATTAACAAAAATACTTATTTTTCACAGTACAGATTTAATTTAAAGATATTTAAAATGATTACATTGAATTTAATTTAATTCAATGAATAAATGTAATTAGATTTTTTAAATGATTCAATTTAAACTGCCTTAATTGGGTTTTTTTCTATATGAAGTTCAGCTTTAATGTGATATTAAGCATCTTCAGCAATAGATTCAGCTTCTTTATCTTTCCCATTCTTGGCCATGTTTCAGTTTAAACTGTCGCCATGATCACTGTCCTGAGTTTTCTGTTTCATGGTGACTCTTTTCTCTTGCAGCATCCTATGGAGCCACCTTTGCATGCAAGTACTATAGTTGTGCCTCTCTACTCTGTGTGGATCCATTGAAACACACAGCTCCATATGCTAGTATGGCAAGGCACTCCCATGCTCCTCCCTCCTTCTCCCCCCCTTCCTGTCAGGAGTGTCTCGCTCCCCTTCTCCTCATTCCATCATCCTGGTTTTGGCTCTCTCTGTCCACAATGTGAATAATGTGGTCAGTCTCTGGGTGGAGACCAAACCTGATCTAAGCCAGTCAAACCTTCTGTCTCATGCTTGTAATTGCATTTGTAACACATTTTTCAAGCCCCCTGTTTGTCTACTCTGCTGATTGGATTTTCCTGTGTATGACCTCAGATTGGATATTGACTATTTTCTGAACTCTGCCTTTTTTCCCAGAGCAAGTACCTGTTTGCTTTGCTCAGTTCCCACCTGCCCTGGCCCTGGCCGTAGTAGCAAGGCCCTATAGCATTCTGTATAAGCCCTGGGGGTAACTGAGTACTGGTAGGCCTGGTTGCTTTATGGGAAAGGGGGCTGCTATAGGTAAAGAACATATAAGCCAGCTATAGTGTCTGACCACCTGCATTATGGGTAAGCATGACATATCACACATTATCACAAGCCTTTAACAAGAATATTTTTCTGTGAATATTGACTCTACACTGGCTTGTTTATTTGCTGAGGAGATTTGCAAACTGAAACGCTAGGTCCAGGAACTGTCTGTGCATGTAAAAGCTCCTCCTGGAGTAACACAGAGCCCAAGGTTAACCCGCCTGATCATTTTTCTGGTGATTCCTATTTGTTTTCCAACTTTAAAAATAGTTGTATGCTATACTTTAAGCTTAAGCCACGCTCTTCTGGTTCTGAAGCACAGTGGATAGACCACTTCCCACAAAATCACGTATCTGTACGTCATTTTGTTGAAGTGGTTGTACCGGGGGGATGCCTGGCATCAAGGTATCTACTTTATCAGTTTTCAGAGTGGACGGTCGGTTTTCTCGTGATAACAGCTGACACGGCTAAGCAGCTGCTCGGCTGTTATTACAAGCAGCAGGGGGGACATCCCCCCCCACCTTCCACCACTCCACCTCGGTATCCCGACCTGGGTCACCGGCTGGGTGAGGACTCGAATAAAGCCAGAATTGGCTTTGATTGGGTCTCCGATGTAGTAAGTATTCAAAAATGCAGATTTTGGCGTTTTGAATACTTTGAAGTGCAGAGGAGGGGTCTTTTAGATCCCTCCATAAAGAGTATCTGGCACTGCCTATTATGGTCACAAGGGATGTTTACAAAAAAAATTTAAAGGGACAGTGTAAAAATATAAAAAAAAAAAATACATTTTTTTATCCCTTTGTGCTCACGCGCCAAAGAAAACGCATACGTAAGTCGTGCCCGCAAATGTAAAGAGTGTTCAAATCACACATGTGAGGTATCACCGCGATCGTTAGAGCAAGAACAATACTTCTAGTACAAGACCTTCTCTGTAATTCTTTTTTTTTTTTCCAAAAACTGTAATTCTTAACAGGTAATGGTTAAACATTTTTAAAGCGTTACCTATGGAGATTTTTTGGTACTGTAGTTTGTCGCCATTTCACGAGTGTGCGCAATTTTAAAAGTGTGATATGCTACATATCGATTTACTCGGCATAACAACATCTTTAACATTTCACAAAAAAATTGGATTAACTGTACGGTTAATTTTTTTTTTTAATTTATTGAAGTGTATTTTTTCCACAAAAATTGCATTTGAAAGACTGCTGCGCAAATACAGTGTGACATAAAATATAGCAACAACCGCTTTTTATTATCTAGGGTCTCTGCTAAAAAAATATATATATATATATCATGGGGGTTCTAAGTCGTTTTCTAGCAAAAAAAATACTGATTTTAACTTGTAAGCAACAAATGTCAGAAATAGACCTGTTCTTGAAGTGGTTAACCTGATTTTTACATGGTTGCAGAGGGACCCCCAGTCTTGGGCTTTTAGTCTCCCAGCCGGTGACCCAGGCAGAGGGTCAGTTGAAGCTTTTTTTTTTTAAGGCCCTAAGTTTACTCTATGATGATCCTGACCGTGCCTACTCAGCAGAAACTAACCTTAGGCCGTTACATCAGGGTAAATGCATCGCTGAACAATACTGTTCTGATTTCCGCTGCTAGGCACATTGAAATTCCACTCAGGTGGAATGACCCAACTCTAAGCCAGTTTAAGTTAGGCTTATCAGACTCTCTCAAAGACTCCTTAGTAAACTACCCTGAACCAGTCGTTGAATGAAGCCATGCAAGCCATGCAGAGAGGTTTCTTTTTTTGCCCCTAATGTTCTCCATCAGACCTTCCTGAGCCTCTTTGTCGCCAGCTGCCCCAATAGGCCGGAAAACACCAAGAGTCTAGCGTGGGTGGGGTCTGCATCTTTAGACCAGGGGTCTCCGAACTCAACGGGAATAATGGTTACTCTATCATTAGTATCAATGGGAGGAATAGTGCCCTATCATTGGTGTCAGTGTTAGTAATAGTAATTAGTAATAGTGCTCCATCATTGGTATTAATGGGATTAATGATGCCACATATAATTATTTTTTGGGCATCTATATATATATATATATATATATATATATGGGTGTGTGTGTGTATATATATATATATATATATATATATATATATATATGTATAGATATATATATATTTTTTTTGTGATTCATATATATATATATATAGACATACATAGATATGTGCAAAAAGAAAAGAAGATATGTGCATTTCTCTCATTAGCGCCGGAATAGCGCCGTTTTACCGCAAATTTGCGGCGGTATTTGCCGCACATTCACTATAACTCCCACTAACGTTTTCAAAAACATTATTTTCAGCCTAATTTTTGGTTTGGAGCATGCTCACATCGGCTATCTGCCAGAAATGGACTCTGGAGCTATTTTTGCATTTTACACTTTTATTAATATCTTTTTTTCTACTTAACTTTTTCACACAGTTTAAAAGCAGTTTAGCTCAAAATCATATAACACATCTTTCCCACACATTTTTTAGTTTTAACCTGCCATATTTTGTGATTTTGAAAAAATTAGCCCACCTTTTAGCTGGACCGTTTTTAAGTCCAGTCCTGACGTTATTTGATCTTAATGAATTTGACACTGCTCATAATGTTTCTGATGGTGTTATAATTAGTGTTGAGCGAACACGGACTGTATTATTCGTGTTCGTACCGAATAATTGGATTTTTTGTACCCGAACACGGACACGGACACTTTACTGTATGTTCGGGTAAAAATCCGTGTTCGGTCGTTTTATTTCCGGGTTTTGCATGCTTTGGCGCTCTTTTCATGGCGGGCTTTCAACAGCCAATCAACAATCGTTTAACTGGTGTGCCTTAAGCCATCCCAGCCATGCCTGCAAATGTCTCAGTAGCTGTGATTGGCCGTCTGAAGCATGTGACCAAGTCTTTATAAGTTCGAGGCAGCCGCAGCGGCGTCATTATGCTGCTTAGATTCAGGGACAGAGCACACATCAACGTGCTGGCTGCTGATTAGGGAAAGATAGGCAGGAAAAAACCATTTGTGTCCGGATAGAATTGAGGGACAGGTCGGAGTGTTTAGGCAGGGCGAGTTGTAGGCATTTTAGGGATAGAGTCTGCTGAATTATATAGGGTCAGTGTCTTCTACAAACTACAATCGATATTGCTGTGTGGGGGGTGGGGTGAATCTGCACTCAATCCTGATCTACGATCTCTTCTCAATCCTGTTAGGGACAGAGTCTGCTGAATTTTAGGGAAACTGTGTTCTACAAACTACAATCGATATTGCTGTGTGGGGGGTGGGGTGAATCTGCACTCAATCCTGATCTACGATCTCTTCTCAATCCTGTTAGGGACAGAGTCTGCTGAATTTTAGGGAAACTGTGTTCTACAAACTACAATCGATATTGCTGTGTGGGGGGTGGGGTGAATCTGCACTCAATCCTGATCTACGATCTCTTCTCAATCCTGTTAGGGACAGAGTCTGCTGAATTTTAGGGAAACTGTGTTCTACAAACTACAATCGATATTGCTGTGTGGTGTGGGATTGGAGATAGGCAGGTGTCAGTGATCCACATCCATTTTTCTGTGTGTGAGCTGCAGTGAACACAATCTTTTTGGGCTGCAGTGAACACAATCTTTTTGGGCTGCAGTGAACACAATCTTTTTGGGCTGCAGTGAACACAATCTTTTTGGGCTGCAGTGAACACAATCTTTTTGGGCTGCAGTGAACACAATCTTTTTGGGGTGCAGTGAACAAAATCTTTTTGGGGTGCAGTGAACACAATCCTTTTTGGTGTGCAGTGAACACAATCTTTGTGGGGTGCAGTGAACAAAATCCTTTGTGGGGTGCAGTGAACACAATCTTTTTGGGGTGCAGTGAACAAAATCCTTTTTGGGGTGCAGTGAACAACATCCTTTTTGGGGTGCAGTGAACACAATCTTTTTGGGGTGCAGTGAACAAAATCCTTTGTGGGGTGCAGTGAACACAATCTTTTTGGGGTGCAGTGAACACAATCTTTTTGGGGTGGAGTGAACAACATCCTTTTTGGGGTGCAGTGAACAAAATCCTTTTTGGGGTGCAGTGAACAAAATCATTTTTGGGGTGCAGTGAACACAATCTTTTTGGGGTGCAGTGAACACAATCTTTGTGGGGTGCAGTGAACACAATCTTTTTGGGGTGGAGTGAACAACATCCTTTTTGGGGTGCAGTGAACAAAATCCTTTTTGGGGTGCAGTGAACAACATCCTTTTTGGGGTGCAGTGAACACAATCTTTTTGGGGTGCAGTGAACACAATCTTTGTGGGGTACAGTGAACAGAATCTTTGTGGGGTGCAGTGAACACAATCTTTGGGGGGTACAGTGAACACAATCTTTGTGAGGTGCAGTGAACACAATCTTTGTGGGGTGCAGTGAACACAATCATTGTGGGGTGCAGTGAACTCAATCTTTGTGGGGTACAGTGAACACAATCTCATACTGAAGGTTTGAGGGTGCTGCCTGTTCCATACTCCCCCTACTCCTCATCTAGCCTTTTAGGGGTACAAACAATAGTAATTGGGGCCTAGTGTGGTTGTGTACGTGTGATATACATACACTTTTTTGGGATCATATTTTCTATTCCGCTATTTAATCAAAAACCTTTGGGGATCAGTTAAATTGGGGGATAGTCTGTGTTGGTACGTGTGAGAGAGATCCACCTTTCCAAGTTGTTGGGGTTCATCTCATACTTCTGAAGGTTTGAGGGTGCTGCCTGTTCCATACTCCCCCCTACTCCTAGCCTTTTAGGGGTACAAACAATAGTAATTGGGGCCTAGTGTGGTTGTGTACGTGTGATATACATACACTTTTTTGGGATCATATTTTCTATTCCGCTATTTAATCAAAAACCTCTGGGGATCAGTTAAATTGGGGGATAGTCTGTGTTGGTACGTGTGAGAGAGATCCACCTTTCCAAGTTGTTGGGGTTCATCTCATACTTCTGAAGGTTTGAGGGTGCTGCCTGTTCCATACTCCCCCTACTCCTAGCCTTTTAGGGGTACAAACAATAGTAATTGGGGCCTAGTGTGGTTGTGTACGTGTGATATACATACACTTTTTTGGGATCATATTTTCTATTCCGCTATTTAATCAAAAACCTCTGGGGATCAGTTAAATTGGGGGATAGTCTGTGTTGGTACGTGTGAGAGAGATCCACCTTTCCAAGTTGTTGGGGTTCATCTCATACTTCTGAAGGTTTGAGGGTGCTGCCTGTTCCATACTCCCCCCTACTCCTAGCCTTTTAGGGGTACAAACAATAGTAATTGGGGCCTAGTGTGGTTGTGTACGTGTGATATACATACACTTTTTTGGGATCATATTTTCTATTCCGCTATTTAATCAAAAACCTCTGGGGATCAGTTAAATTGGGGGATAGTCTGTGTTGGTACGTGTGAGAGAGATCCACCTTTCCAAGTTGTTGGGGTTCATCTCATACTTCTGAAGGTTTGAGGGTGCTGCCTGTTCCATACTCCCCCCTACTCCTAGCCTTTTAGGGGTACAAACAATAGTAATTGGGGCCTAGTGTGGTTGTGTACGTGTGATATACATACACTTTTTTGGGATCATATTTTCTATTCCGCTATTTAATCAAAAACCTCTGGGGATCAGTTAAATTGGGGGATAGTCTGTGTTGGTACGTGTGAGAGAGATCCACCTTTCCAAGTTGTTGGGGTTCATCTCATACTTCTGAAGGTTTGAGGGTGCTGCCTGTTCCATACTCCCCCTACTCCTAGCCTTTTAGGGGTACAAACAATAGTAATTGGGGCCTAGTGTGGTTGTGTACGTGTGATATACATACACTTTTTTGGGATCATATTTTCTATTCCGCTATTTAATCAAAAACCTCTGGGGATCAGTTAAATTGGGGGATAGTCTGTGTTGGTACGTGTGAGAGAGATCCACCTTTCCAAGTTGTTGGGGTTCATCTCATACTTCTGAAGGTTTGAGGGTGCTGCCTGTTCCATACTCCCCCTACTCCTAGCCTTTTAGGGGTACAAACAATAGTAATTGGGGCCTAGTGTGGTTGTGTACGTGTGATATACATACACTTTTTTGGGATCATATTTTCTATTCCGCTATTTAATCAAAAACCTCTGGGGATCAGTTAAATTGGGGGATAGTCTGTGTTGGTACGTGTGAGAGAGATCCACCTTTCCAAGTTGTTGGGGTTCATCTCATACTTCTGAAGGTTTGAGGGTGCTGCCTGTTCCATACCCCCCCTACTCCTCATCTAGCCTTTTAGGGGTACAAACAATAGTAATTGGGGCCTAGTGTGGTTGTGTACGTGCGAGATACATACACTTTTTTTGATCATATTTCCTATTCCGCTATTCAATAAAAACCTTTGAGGATCAATTGAATTGCGGGATAGTCTGTGTCGGTACGTGTGAGAGAGATCCACCTTTCCAAGTTGTTGGGGTTCATCTCATACTTCTGAAGGTTTGAGGGTGCTGCCTGTTCCATACCCCCCCTACTCCTCATCTAGCCTTTTAGGGGTACAAACAATAGTAATTGGGGCCTAGTGTGGTTGTGTACGTGCGAGATACATACACTTTTTTTGATCATATTTCCTATTCCGCTATTCAATAAAAACCTTTGGGGATCAATTAAATTGCGGGATAGTCTGTGTCGGTACGTGTGAGATCCACCTTTCCAAGTTTTTGGGGTTCATCTCATACTTCTGAAGCTTTGAGGGTGCTGCCTGTTCCATACTCCTCCTCCTCCTCATCCATCCTTTTAGGTGTACAAACAATAGTAATTGGGGCCTAGTGTGCTTCTGTACGTGTGAGATACATACACATTTTTTGATCATATTTCCTATTCCGCTATTCAATAAAAACCTTTGGGGATCAATTAAATTGCGGAATAGTCTGTGTCGGTACGTGTGAGATCCACCTTTCCAAGTTTTTGGGGTTCATCTCATACTTCTGAAGCTTTGAGGGTGCTGCCTGTTCCATACTCCTCCTCCTCCTCATCCATCCTTTTAGGTGTACAAACAATAGTAATTGGGGCCTAGTGTGTTTCTGTACGTGCGAGATACATACACTTTTTTTGATCATATTTCCTATTCCGCTATTCAATAAAAACCTTTGGGGATCAATTAAATTGCGGGATAGTCTGTGTCGGTACGTGTGAGATCCACCTTTCCAAGTTTTTGGGGTTCATCTCATACTTCTGAAGCTTTGAGGGTGCTGCCTGTTCCATACTCCTCCTCCTCCTCATCCATCCTTTTAGGTGTACAAACAATAGTAATTGGGGCCTAGTGTGCTTCTGTACGTGTGAGATACATACACATTTTTTGATCATATTTCCTATTCCGCTATTCAATAAAAACCTTTGGGGATCAATTAAATTGCGGGATAGTCTGTGTCGGTACGTGTGAGATCCACCTTTCCAAGTTTTTGGGGTTCATCTCATACTTCTGAAGCTTTGAGGGTGCTGCCTGTTCCATACTCCTCCTCCTCCTCATCCATCCTTTTAGGTGTACAAACAATAGTAATTGGGGCCTAGTGTGCTTCTGTACGTGTGAGATACATACACATTTTTTGATCATATTTCCTATTCCGCTATTCAATAAAAACCTTTGGGGATCAATTAAATTGCGGGATAGTCTGTGTCGGTACGTGTGAGATCCACCTTTCCAAGTTTTTGGGGTTCATCTCATACTTCTGAAGCTTTGAGGGTGCTGCCTGTTCCATACTCCTCCTCCTCCTCATCCATCCTTTTAGGTGTACAAACAATAGTAATTGGGGCCTAGTGTGCTTCTGTACGTGTGAGATACATACACATTTTTTGATCATATTTCCTATTCCGCTATTCAATAAAAACCTTTGGGGATCAATTAAATTGCGGAATAGTCTGTGTCGGTACGTGTGAGATCCACCTTTCCAAGTTTTTGGGGTTCATCTCATACTTCTGAAGCTTTGAGGGTGCTGCCTGTTCCATACTCCTCCTCCTCCTCATCCATCCTTTTAGGTGTACAAACAATAGTAATTGGGGCCTAGTGTGTTTCTGTACGTGTGAGATACATACACTTTTTTTGATCATATTTCCTATTCCGCTATTCAATAAAAACCTTTGGGGATCAATTGAATTGCGGGATAGTCTGTGTCGGTACGTGTGAGAGAGATCCACCTTTCCAAGTTGTTGGGGTTCATCTCATACTTCTGAAGGTTTGAGGGTGCTGCCTGTTCCATACCCCCCCTACTCCTCATCTAGCCTTTTAGGGGTACAAACAATAGTAATTGGGGCCTAGTGTGGTTGTGTACGTGCGAGATACATACACTTTTTTTGATCATATTTCCTATTCCGCTATTCAATAAAAACCTTTGAGGATCAATTGAATTGCGGGATAGTCTGTGTCGGTACGTGTGAGAGAGATCCACCTTTCCAAGTTGTTGGGGTTCATCTCATACTTCTGAAGGTTTGAGGGTGCTGCCTGTTCCATACTCCCCCTACTCCTCATCTAGCCTTTTAGGGGTACAAACAATAGTAATTGGGGCCTAGTGTGGTTGTGTACGTGTGATATACATACACTTTTTTTGGATCATATTTTCTATTCCGCTATTCAATAAAAACCTTTCTAGGGCAAGATCTTAAATTACAGAAATATGAGGAGACCGTCAAATAAGGGCCGTGGCCTGGGTCGTGGTGCTGCTGGTAGAGCTCCTGTTGCAAGGAGAGGACATGGTCGATCTGTGCCAGCTACACGCACAAGTGAAACACCTTCCTCAAGTGTGAGTAGGCGACAGAACCTGCATCAGTATTTGGTAGGGCATCAAACGCCCCTAGAAGTGATGAGGCCAGAACAAGTTGAGGCGATAGTAGATTGGTTTGCTGCTGACAGTGCCTCCAGTTCCTTCACATTGTCTCCCACCCAGTCTACTGCAGAAAGGTCAGAGTTGGCACCTGCAGCCAATGTCCAACCGTCTTTCACCTCACCCCCTTGCAAATCAGGCCAGCAGTCTGAGCCCCAAGCCATACAGCAGTCTCTTATTCTTTTTGAGGACTCTGTCAGCAGGGTTTCCCAGGGCCATCCACCTAGCCCTGCCCCAGAAGTGGAAGAGATTGAGTGCAGCGATGCCCAACCACTTATTCCTCAAGATGAGTACATGCAAGGATCATCGCAGCACGTCTCCGATGATGACGAAACGCAGGTGCCAACTGCTGCGGCGTTCAGCATTGTGGAGACCGACAAGGAGGGCAGGGGTGAAGACTGGGTGGAAGATGATGTGGAGGACGATGAGGTCCTCGACCCCACATGGAATGAACGTCATGCAGGTGAACTGAGTAGTTTGGAGGAAGAGGCGGTGGTCGCACAGAGCCACCAGCACAGCAGAAGAGGGAGCAGGGTGCAGAAGCGGAGCGGCCGTGCCCTAGACACTACGCCCGCTACTGCCCAACGCAGCAAGGGAACGAGCGCACCAAAGTCAGCTCAAAGGAGTTCTCTAGCGTGGAAGTTCTTTAGAAAATGTGCTGATGACAGGACACGAGTGGTTTGCACCCTGTGCAATCAGAGCTTGAAGCGAGGCATGAACCTTCTCAACCTGAGCACAACCTGCATGATCAGGCATCTAAGTGCAAAGCACGAGCTGCAGTGGAGTACACACCTTCAAAACCAAGAAACGTCTCTGGCTCATCCTGCTTCCTCTTCTGCTGCAGTCTCGGCCGCTCCAGCCACATCTGTAGTGATACCGGCACCTGCCACCCCGCAAACAGACGATCTGTCAGCAACACCACCACCTGGGTCACCAACAACCATCTCCACAATGTCCCGTGGAAGCGTTCAGCTTTCCATCTCCCAAACACTTGAGAGGAAGAGGAAGTACCCCCCTACCCACCCGCGATCCCTGGCCCTGAATGCCAGCATTTCAAAATTATTGGCCTTTGAAATGCTGTCATTCCGTCTGGTGGAGACGCACAGTTTTAAAAACCTTATGTCGGTGGCTGTCCCACAGTACGTCGTGCCCAGCCGCCACTACTTTTCCAGGCAAGCCATCCCTTCCCTGCACAACCAAGTGGGGGAAAAAATCAGGTGTGCACTGCGCAACGCCATCTGTGCCAAGGTCCACCTAACTACGGATACGTGGACCAGTAAGCACGGTCAGGGGCGTTATATCTCCCTAACGGCACACTGGGTAAATGCAGTGGCGGATGGGCCTGAGGCGGATAGCAATTTGGCGCATGTCCTTCCACCACCGAGGATTGCAGGGCGCTTCAGTTTGCCTCCTGTTCCTAACTCCTCCTACTCCGCTTCCTCATCCTCTACCGCCTCCTCATCCGGACAGCGTAACACCTTCACCACCAACTTCAGCACGGCCAGGGGTAAACGACAGCAGGCAGTTTTACAACTTGCCTGTTTGGGGGACAAACCACACACCGCGCAGGAGTTGTGGAGGAGCATGGAACAGCAGACAAATGAGTGGTTGCTGCCAGCGAGCCTCAAGCCCGGCCTGGTGGTGTGCGATAACGGGCGAAATCTCATAGCAGCTCTGGGCCTAGCCGGTTTGACGCACATCCCTTGCCTGGCGCATGTGCTGAATTTGGTGGTGCAGAGGTTCCTTAAAAACTACCCCGATATGTCAGAGCTGCTGCAGAAAGTGCGGGCCGTTTGTGCGCACTTTCGGCGTTCTCACCCTGCTGCTGCTCGCCTGGCAGCGCTGCAGCGTAACTTCGGCCTTCCCGCTCACCGCCTCATATGTGACGTGCCCCCAAGGTGGAACTCCACCTTGCACATGCTGGAAAGACTGTGCGAGCAGCAGCAGGCCATAGTGGAGTTTCAGCTGCAGCACGCACGCGTGAGTCGCTCTGCGGAACAGCACCACTTCACCACCAATAACTGGGCCTCCATGCGAGACCTGTGTGCCTTGTTGCGCTGTTTTGAGTACTCCACCAACATGGCCAGTGGCAATGACGCCGTTCTCAGCTTAACTATCCCACTTCTATGCCTCCTTGAAAAAACAATTCGGGCGATGATGGAAGAGGATGTGGCACAGGATGAGGAGGAGGAGGAGGATGAAGAGGTAACATTTCCAAGGCTTTCAGGGCAGTCATTCGCAAGGGGCTCCGAGGGTGGGTTCCTGCACACGCAAACGCCAGGGACGCAATTGTCCAGCAGGGGCACAGTTCTGGAGGATGAGGAGGATGAGGAGGAGGAGGAGCTGGAGGAGGAGATGGAACCATGTTCACAGCAGGGTGGCACCCAGGCCAGCTCATGGCCATCACTGGTGCGTGGCTGGGGGGATACAGAGGACACGGACCATACACCTCCCACAGAGGACAGCCTTTCGTCGCCTCTGGGCAGCCTGGCACACATGAGCGATTACATGCTGCAGTGTCTCCACAACGACCGCCGAGTTGCCCACATTCTAACTTGTGCTGATTACTGGGTGGCCACGCTGCTGGATCCCCGTTACAAGGACAACGTACCGTCCTTAATTCACTCACTGGAGCGCGATCGCAAGATGCGCGAGTACAAGCGCACGCTGGTAGACGCCATGCTGCTGGCATTCCCATCTGACAGCGGGGCCACAGTGGAAGCACAAGGCAGAGGAGGAGGAGGAGGAGGTCGCCAACGCAACCAGGGCACCGCCAGCACCTCAGAAGGCAGGGTTAGCATGGCCGAAATGTGGAAAAGCTTTGTCAGCACGCCACAACAAACAGCAGCACCAGCAGCTCAGATGGAACGTCTTAGCAGGAGGCAGCATTTTACCAACATGGTGGAGCAGTATGTGTGCACACGCCTACATGTAGTGAATGACGGGTCTGCCCCCTTCAACTTCTGGGTCTCCAAATTGGGCACATGGCCTGAGCTTGCCCTTTACGCCTTGGAGGTGCTGGCGTGCCCTGCAGCCAGTGTATTATCTGAACGGGTATTTAGCACGGCTGGGGGCGTTATAACAGACAAGCGCAGCCGCCTGTCCAGAGACAATGTGGACAAGCTCACGTTCATTAAAATGAACCAGGCATGGATCCCACGGGACTTTTCCGTACCTTATGCAGAATAGCAATGGATACCGACCTTACCCACCCATTGTTCCATTTTTGCTCTTTCTCACTCTTTTGGGGTGTACCCTCATTTAAAATTTGTGAAAAGAAGCAGTGTTGGCTACCTCGTCCTCCTCCTCAGGGCCAGATTAATGTAGGGTCTATTGGAGCTGCAGCTCCAGGCCCCTACCTTTTATATAGGCCCCGGGTTGGCCATATTCACTGTTACCGCTCTTCTGTCACTTGTAAACACAGAAGTCTGGCTTCTATGCTCGCTTCCCCAGGCAGCACCCTCAGAACCTCCCCACACAGCGTGAAGGCCGGACAAGGAGGGACAGTTGGCGATGCATGGATGTGTTTATGGGCTTCAGAGACAGCATCCCATGTTGAATTAGGCATGCATGGCTGCACCCTTCCTCCTCTGGGTGCATGGCAAGGCACGGCCCTAAGGCCCTTCAAAATCCTCAGCACCAAGCCCATGATGCTGTTAATCCGGCCCTGGTCCTCCTCCACCGCCGCTTCCACCTACACCGCCCATAGGTGTGCGCAGCCTATTGCATTAAGGTGTGCACCCCAAAGTTGAAATACACATGCATGTGTTTGCCAGCAGGGAGAGTAATGTATCGGGGCCATGTACCTGTAGGCAAGGAGAAATAGAGCAGAGCAGGTCCCAGGGAGATCTTTCCCATCTCCTCACTGGCAATGCTATGTGCCCTAGGTGATTAGGGTGTGCCCAGGCACACCCAGCACACCCTGTGCGCACGCCTATGTCACCGCCACATCCACCACCACCTCAACCTCCCTCCTACTCCATATGGGCCTCGTCCTTCAGAGATGAAGAAGAACATTGTTTTATTTTTCTGTTTTTTTTTGTTGTTTTAAGTTATTTCCCTATCCACATTTGTTTGCAGAGCACTTGCCATGCTCTTAATTACGTTTTGCTGCCATTTGCAGCACTCTAGCCCTTTCCTTTGGTGTTTTAGAGCCATTTTAGTGCCTTAAAGTTCGGGTCCCCATTGACTTCAATGGGGTTCGGTGTCCGGGAAAAGTTCGGTAAAAGTCCGGGACACGGACCCGGACTTTTTTTTAAAGTTCGGCCGAACCCGTCGAACACGGACATCTAGGTGTCCGCTCAACCCTAGTTATAATGAATTGCATTTGCACCTAAAAATAGTTAAAATGGAGGTAAAATAGAACAAAATCAGCGTTGGAGGTACAATGAATTAGGCCCTATGTAACTATGTTTTGGATAAAATGGGTATAAGAACCTCTGCCAGGAATTTAATGCTCATTTCCCCTTTGGGAAGACTCCCTTTCACATCCGGTTCCAGGGACCACACCACAAGTAAAGGAAAATCTCTCCAGTATGGTACACTGTAGCAATAATGTTTTACAGAGATTAAAGGCCCTTTTATACTATAAAGGGAAAGATGTCCCACAAGCCACACATCGCTGCAAACCCTATGTGAGAAAGTTTGTGACAGTCTCAGCCCGAGCTCCATACAGGCCACTCCCCAACACGTTTCACTCCGCCCCGGGGCTTAATCTTAGGGATGGGTTGGTGCAAAGTGTGTTGGGGGTGTGGCCTGTTTGGAGCCCGGCTGAGACTGCTACATACTCCCTCACATAGTATTTGCATACATTGATGTCTGGAGCTGAGATGAGCCCCGTCCATAGCTGACACTCACAGTGGCTGGCACATGGATTAAGATCCAGTAGAGTTTGTGTGGCACCCATCATTTTTGACCTTTCATACTGCTGTGTTTTTGATGTGTTTTTACCTTGGTTAAAAAAACACATAAACACTTTTTCCCTGTAAATCCTATAGGACTCTTCACCCCACTGCACTGCTCGTGCGGTAAGTTTTGAAAAATCCTGCTTGCAGTATAAAATGCACCAAAAATGTACAACCCAATTAAAATGAATAGAGTGGCAAAAACACTTGAAGAAGGCACCTGCATTGCATTTTTGGTGTGTTTTTTGAACCAAATGTCTAAGTTTTAGACTTAATTTAACTTACTCTATTACTGAGTAATAGACACCAAGAAACGCACTGGAAACGCAGCAAAAATGCATATGCATCTTTGAAGGAATTTGTTTTGCCGGAACAGCGTGAATGTAGCCTTAATCCTGGTTCAAGGCCACTATAAAAAGGTGATTTATAGTTGTCTGTTTCCTAGGGCTGGGTTGATATTATCTCCCTCGACTATCAACCCCAATGGATCACTTTTCAGGGTTTGACATGTGGTGAAAAGATGAAATGTCCCCTCCTCACCACATTTTATGCACTGACAATGCCGACCCACTGCGCTGCAAGCACATGCATTGCACATGGTTGGGGAGTGGTTATGATGGGGCACCATTCACTTGAATGGATCATGTTCAGTGGTGGTATTGTTCGCCAACGCAATGGGGAGGATCATTTTTGCCTGGGCTGCGAAGCATCAGCATGTTTACACCCCCAGCCTTTGCAGCTTAAGGAGAGTGGCAGCTGGGGATGGTGGGAGTTGTGAGAATTTATGGCCTAATGATGGCCTTCATCAGGCCCTCATCACAATTTTCCTGCAAGGCATGCTCTTGATTAGTATAATTCAATGGGGGATGTAAAAATAGGCACGCTGTTTCTGAGGGTCTCAGATACTAGAAAGCTGCCAATATTCTCTTTAGATGCTGCCCTACATCAAATCAAAGCAATAAAATGGATAATTGTTCATGATTACTGTTTTGAAGAGATATTGTTATGTATCCTATTAACTTATATAACAAGTTCATCCTTTTAATTATATGAGTGTTCATGTTTGAAGACCTTTCTATAGATGCGTAAGTGTAATTGAAAAGAATTAGATCAGATATGATGCATTTAACTTGCTATTATGTTGAGGTAAACCATTTCATTATTGTCTATGTATAATGGAAAAATTCCCCTGCACTGATAATGTATATCCTACGCTGTAATACAGCAATTTTCAAGTGCCATTAAACAGAGAATAGATGGTCCCATTATCTAGTTTCAGTACTTGTATTATTGATTTGTGATCTAGTGGAGTGGTCTATGTCATCTGAACACATATTCCCCCTGTATTATTAGCACAAACAAGAGACAAGCATGGCAATTTGTGTGTGCAATACTGATCATGACTTACTTCAGACAATGTATAATACAAGGTCTAAAACATGGATTACCGTAAGGAACAAAACTTAGTGGCGGTTCACACCGAAGCGCCACGACTTCGGGGGCGACCTGTGAAGTCACGTGCACCGCGACTTTGGCGCGACTTGCACGGACTTCATAAAATAAATGTCTATGCAAGTCGCTCCAGGTCGCCCCGAAGTAGTACAGGACCCTTTTTCTAAGTCGGAGCGACTTGTGTCGCTCCTATTAGAACCGTTCCTGTACTACACAATGGGCCGCGACGGTGCAAGACTTGTCAGGCTGATCAAGTCGCCTTACAAGTCGTACTAGTGTGAACCGGCACTTAGAGCTGCTGTATACACTATATGGAAAAAATAAATAAAAGGACACCCCCTCCAAGTTATTAAAGTGGTTGCACACCTTCCTTTTTAAAAAAACAAAAAAAAAAACCAAACATGCCTATTCTTACCTGCTCTGTGCAATGCTTTTGCACAGAGCAGCCCCAATTCTTCTCTTCTGGGGTCCTCCGCTGGCGCTCAAGCCCCCCCCCCCCCCTTGCATCAGGTGCCCTCATGGAAAGCCGTTTTCCCTGGGGACACCCATGCGGGCTCGCTCCCGAGTCCCACTGCTGCATCCATTGACACAGACAACGGGACTTAGCTACACCACTGCCACCCACTCCTGTGTCCCAGGATTTGATTGACAGCAGCAGTAGCCAGTGGCTCCTACTGCTATCAACCTGTCCAATGAGGCGAGAGACAGCAGCTGGAGCCGATGCGTTTGTGCACATTGCTGGATCGGATCGGGCTCAGATAAGAAAAATGGAGGGGTGGGGGGGGTCTGGGGGGCTGCAGGGATCCTGAAGCACAGAAGGTTTTTCACCTTAAGGCTTTGGGACCAATTTAGGCTTGGGTGCACAAAGCTATCTCTATAAAGACATGGCTTGACGAGTTTGGTGTGAGGAGCTCAAGCGGCCTGTCCTGACCTCAACCTTCACTGGGATAAATTGAAACTCTACTTAAAAGGTCCATTTATTGGTTGCTGCTGGTTGGTCAGCGAGTGCTGTGGGACATTAATAAAAATAGTATCCCTAGTTAGGTAGCTAGGAAGTAATGGGCTAGAAAGGCCCAATAATACTCTGTGGGTCCTTAGGGGGTACTGCTACAGATATTTACAGGAAGCAAAAAGGGGATATATGATATAGTGTATTTCAATATGTTTAAAGACATTTCTGGGAGATGCTTTAGTCTACAGAGGTGCAATGGTAATAGTTTAGAGAAAAAAAATGGTAATAGTGTCTTAAAGAAGAACATGTTCATAGTAATTGTGAATGTGCAGAATGTCTGTCTGGCCTTGGGTAATAACAGTTAATGGGGGAATAACAAAGACTGACAGACATTGAAAAATGTTCCAATTTCTATTAACTCACTTTATTAGTGCTTCCTTTAACGAATGAATTAGAGTGGCGCGCACCATTTAATGAATTTATTGCATTGCGGTGGTGTGCCAGATTCAAGTGCATGTACTCCCGCATGCACCACAATTTTACCACAAAAATGAAGTAATCTTCCATAGGGACCATTCTTCATTTCCTCATTTTTCCTCTCTTTCCTGCATTGCTGAACCTCGCTAACAGTGTTTAACCACTTGCCTACAGTGCACTTTCACCCCCTTCCTGCCCAGGCCAATTTCCAGCTTTCAGCGCTCTCACACTTTGAATGACAATTGTGCGGTCATGCTACACTGTACCCATATGAAATTTTTATCATTTTTTTTCACACAAATAGAGCTTTCTTTTGGTGGTATCTAATCACCTCTGGGTTTTTTTATTTCTTACAAAAAAAAAAAAAGAAATATATAGAAAATTAAAAAAAAAAAGTTTTTCTTATTTTCTGTGAGCACATTTTGAAAATAAATACATTTTTCTCCTTCACTGATGTGCGTTGATGAAGAGGCACTGATAGGCTGCACTGATGGGCACTGATGAGGTGGCACTTATGGGCAATGATGAGGTTGCACTTATGGGCACTGATGAGGAGGTACTAATATGCCGCACTGATGGGCACTGATAGGCGGCACTGATGAGCACTGATAGGTGGCACTGATGGGCACTGAGAGGTGGCACTGATGGGCACTGAGAGGCAGCACTGACCAGCAGCACTCATGGGCACTGACAGGCCGCACTGATGGGCACTGACGGGTGGCACTGATGGGCACTGACAGGTGGCACTGATGGGCGGCACTGATGGACACTGATGGGCAGCACCATCAGTGCCCACAATCAGTGCCCATAGTGCTGCCAGTCAGTGCCCATCAGTGCCTAGATTTGGGCACTGATGGCAGGCACTGTGGGCACTAATGCTGGCCAGTAACTGGCAGTAACTGGCACTTTATTTACATTTTGTGTAATCAGGGAACTGATGATCAGTGCCCTGATAACTTGTTTTTGTCTCCCCTGTGAGGAAGAGCCACTGATCGGCTCTCCTCACCTCACACACTGACAGTGTGAGGCGAGGAGAGACGAATAACGGCACTTCCTCATTTACATGTTACCGACTGTGATTGGACACAGCCGATCACACGGGTAAAGAGTCTTGTCATTGACTCTTTACCGAGATCGTGATCGCGCCGTGTCCTAACAACACGGCGCAGTCACAATCGCTGCTCCACGCGCCCCCGGGGGCGCGAGAGAGGTTGTTCTGGTGCGCCGTCATATGACGGCGTCTCGGGATACTAGCTACACCGCTCCACCGTCATTTGACGGTGGGCGGGTAGTAAGTGGTTAAATAAGAACATTAGCGCAAATGCTTCATTATATTGGCACAAGTAATGGGACATTTATAGAAACTATTACACAGAACTTTTAACATGATTTGGCGTGGCTGGTGCAACACCATTTATAACTTGTTTTATAAGATTAAGTTTAAGTGGTTGTAAACCCCAGACATGAAATATGAAGAAAAGCATATCCCTCTAAAGTGTGTACTTGTCTCACTCTAGATCATTAAGTGCCATTTCTGTCTGCTTCATCATTTCTAGGTCACTTCTGGGTCACTTCCAACAAATGTTCCTGACACCAAGAAGTCAAACGGTAACAGTGGGAAGGGATCTCCAGCACACAGCATGTGATGGACAGCCTCCGCTCTGTTCCTGTGTGCTATGTGGGGGGGGGGGGTTATTCCCTTCCTCCAATCAGCTCTCATAGTTCTCCTAACTGAAC
Source organism: Pelophylax lessonae (assembly GCF_965119305.1). NCBI lineage: Eukaryota > Metazoa > Chordata > Amphibia > Anura > Ranidae > Pelophylax > Pelophylax lessonae. The sequence goes on along the minus strand of NC_138769.1, from coordinate 687,200,354 downwards.
TCTGCAGTGTGTAATTTCAGCTCTCTGTCCCCCTGTTTTCTGACAGCTCGGACCAGCTTTATAAATTCTGGACTTTGAACAGATGTAGAGGTTCAATTTATGTAGGAGGAATTTGTTTAATCTCAGTATATCACCTGGGGCAGTCACTTCACTCTGTATAAGTAAGGGTTTACAACCACTTTAAAATAATTTAATGCATGGAAAACGAGCCAATGTTTACACCCCAACATTTATTTATTTCCCTTTGTTCATTTCTGATGTGTTTTTTGCTTGTCCAGTAAAAAAAATATACAGTATATTGTCTACGTGACTAAATAACTTTGTTTTATCAAGGTATAAAGGTATAAAATTCCTAAATCGTACAACAAAACAGAGAATTTGGTTATAAATACTGTATGGACCTTGGGATGTCCCGACACCAGGACAGTAAGAATGGTTATGTTTTCAATTGTTCCAGTTCTTTAATGCTACATGCTCTAATTACCCTTTAAAGAGACCCTGTTACCTTGCCCATACAGGGCAATGTGCCTTAGTCTTTTTAAAGCCCACCCTCCAACCCAGTAATACTGCACAGAGCTTCCCTGCTGCTCCGTATTCCATTACAGCCACCATAACATACTTTGTGACCTCCTGCCATAATTCAGTGCTTAGGCAACAGTTACTAGGTCTAAACACTGTCACACGACAAAGGTAGTGACACCATCCCTCCCTGTGGGTTCCAACATCAGTCAACACCTGGCATTTGCAGTGACCAGAAGGGGGAAGCACTGTGAAGGGGCAGGAGGTGAGTTTAGAGGGTCCCTCTTGACTAAGGAACATAGATCTTTCTCCCAGTTGGCAGGGCATTCCCACATGACAGTGTAAATCTATGTCCGCAATGTTTAGCAGTTTCAAGTGTGGTTGCAAGCATCCATAGGTGGTATGATTGTACATTTGAATTTGCAGCTATGGGGGGTATCCTTGTTTACACTGCCACCAATTTCTTTGACCATGATGACTGCCCTCTCAAGAGACACACATGCATACATCTATGTTTCAAGCATACTGGTGTAAGCTAAAGCAGAACTAAACTCTGTCAATCAACATTACCAATTTTGAATCTGTATGCTGATAGCATTAGTAAATAGCTAGGAAGGTATATTATATTTACTTGTTTTAAACTTTTTTTTTCACATTTCTTCAGCTGCTTCCTGGATTCTGGACTAGGCTAAAATGAGTCATACAGTACATCCCAGGGGACTTAATGGTATTTTTTTCTTTCATCTGGAGGAGGGGCTTTTTCAGCTAAGCACACCCTTCTGCCTGCATGCCTGAGCTAGGAGCAGATGAATTTCAGGATGTAAAAACTACTTCACAAACAGTCCTACCTTCAAATCTTCACGGCAGCTGTGGCACAGGGGCAGCAGCGGAGCAGGTCTGGACTGAAGAAGCCTACTTTTCTTATCTGAATGTCCGCCCTGGATCAAGGGCATCAATGTTCATGGTGCAGGTGGGCAGACTGTCAGAAGCATGACAAAGAATGACAGGGTGCATCCTCATTGGCCAGCCTCCACCATGGAAATGAATGATGCAGTGTGTGATTAGGCAGGGCACTGTGCAGTAATGGTAACTTGACATCACCAAGGCTGAACAATGCCCCCGGTAATCACTGCTTCAGGAGAAGGGTGGTGAAACTGAAATCTGGGGGGCCACAGCCCACCCCATCACCCTCCTAAATCTGGCCCTGGGAGACATAAATGGATGGGGGGATTTTGCTTTGGATATTAAAAATGAATTAAATAGTGTTTTACATTAGTGGTACTTAGATACCTTTGTTTCTCTTTAAACCTTTAATATTGGTTACCATGCAGTTACTGCACATTTTAAACTGTAGTAAAAAAATGCATTATAAGTGTTCTTATCCAGGAAGAAAAAAACTCCTTTTTGCTCCTTTAATGTCTTTGATGATTTCTGTTTTGTTCCACCTTGACTTTGTTGAAGAGAATATTTATGACATATGACCCCCTGAGGTTGGAATCATGTAGCTTTTTTGAGTTATTCATAGTTTTTTTTTTTTTTTTTTTAGAAGATAAATGTACAGTTAAATACTAATCTAATGTTTCTTTTTTTTTCCCCTCAGGTAATGCCTTTGTAGTAAGTCTGGCCTTCGCGGACCTTGTGGTGGCCTTGTATCCCTACCCTTTAGTGCTAGTGGCTATTTTTAAAAATGGATGGGCCCTCGGAGAAATGCATTGCAAAGTCAGTGGATTCGTCATGGGTTTGAGTGTTATTGGTTCCATTTTTAACGTCACAGGGATTGCCATTAACCGATACTGCTACATATGTCACAGTTTTGTCTACGACAAACTCTTCACTGCATGGAATACAATGCTTTATGTGTGCCTCATTTGGGCTCTCACTGTTCTGGCAACCGTTCCCAACTTTTTTGTTGGCTCAATAGAGTATGATCCTCGCATCTATTCTTGTACATTCGTTCAGACTGCAAGCTCTTCTTACACCATCACCGTGGTGGTCATCCATTTCATCGTGCCAATCACTGTGGTGACCTTTTGCTATCTCCGGATCTGGATTTTAGTGATCCAAGTAAGGCGAAAGGTCAAGTCAGAAACAAAACCAAGAATGAAGCCCAGCGACTTCAGGAACTTTCTTACAATGTTTGTGGTGTTTGTGATTTTTGCTTTTTGCTGGGCTCCCCTGAACCTCATTGGCTTAGCTGTAGCCATTAACCCAGCAAAGGTGGCCCCTAAGATTCCAGAGTGGTTATTTGTTGTGAGCTACTTCATGGCTTATTTCAATAGTTGCCTTAATGCTGTTATATATGGATTGCTTAATCAAAACTTTCGGAAAGAGTACAAAAGGATTTTAATGTCACTGTGGATGCCAAGATTGTTTTTTCAGGAAATATCAAGAGGGGGAACCGAATGCCCAAAGAGCAAACCTTCTCCCGCTCTGAATAATAATGAGCAATTGAAAACTGATACTGTGTAATTCTACTGTGAAAGGAAGAGTGATTGAGAGCCATGATTGAACATGCACACCAGTATTTACAGATTATTTTCATTTGCATTGCCTCAATTTCATATTTTTGTATTTGAAATTAAATCCAATCTCGGAATACTATTTTTATATATCATATTAATTTATAAAAACCGAACTTGTTAATTTATTTTAATAAAGAAATTCAGATATTTATTGTTTTATAGGGTTATCTTAGTGTTTTTGCTAAGAGCCCCTTATTTTATCATGTTCTTTATCAAGGCTAGAGGTGTAGCATTAACCAGAAAATTAACAGGCTGTGGGCATTTCTGTGTACGGGTAAGGTGCATCTTTTGAATTGCACAAAACAAATTTTATCTGTGGATCGGATTCAGAACCTTTAGCAAATATACGTTGGAACTATGAGCTGCAAGCAAGCAACCATAAGTCAAAAAGCATGCAATGAACCTTATAATTAAACAATACTATCCATTGAAAACATGTATTTTTATTTAATTTTACAACATGAATGCACACTTTATCCTCTTTTAAAATTGGATATTTAATTTTTATGTGGTGCTTATTACAAAAATGATTTTGGACTAAACAGTTAAATATTGTTTTGTAGTTCCAAAAAAATGAATGTATCATAGTTTATTTTAACTATTTTTGTATGCCATAAAGTTATGAATGAATCAAAAATTGAATGATTTACCATTAAATAATGGAATGTTCTTGATGTTTTTTCCAATTTGTATCTTTATGTTGATGTTGGCTAAAGGGGGTATATGTTCCATGCATGCAACATGCTTTTCCGCTACCCACACGTAGATTAAACAAGCATTTTTTACAGTTGATCTCCAGTAAGCCAGTTAGTAATATATGCCCCCCCCCCCCCTCAACCTTCTTCAGGATAGTAAGATTTATATTCATATATTCATGTTCGTTTAGTTTCGGGGAGGTTTAAAGGAAAGGAAATTTTAGCTTATTCATCACTTTTACAAGCTACTTCCCCACTTTAAGACCAGTCCCACAAAGCTTCTCTCCTCCACTGGTTGTGCGGCTGCCACTTCAAAATCATTGCGTAAAATGCAGGACCAGTATATGTGAGCACATGGTGGGAGCAGATGAAAGTGCCAGCTGCTGGGGGTAAATGATATAATAGATATTAAGTCTTTTATTTTACTTGTAACCTGCCTTTGACTAAATGAGCATTTAAACCTTAAAATCTTGAAGGATCATATATTACTAGTTTTTATGGTTGACTGGAGTTCAACACTTTAAATAAATTCTAAAGAAAGACTTCACTTTCCCCAAAGTTCCCCTAAACATATAATATTGCTACACAAGCAATTTTGTAATTTAATTTATTATAAAATAACCTTTACTTTTCCATCTGCAGCCAGATATGATTTTCTAAAACTGACAAAAATTAAAATGTCAGTTTGCAACTGTGGCAAAGGGGACATTCTGTACATAGTAGTATTGAACTTCTTTAAAAATTAAATTTCCTATTAGTGGAATTAGTTTGCTGATATCCCAGAAAGTCTCCAAAGATCTAGAAGTTTCATTTTTGTTAGGAGATACTTTTTAAGGCTTTCGGCAGTGTAGTGTGATGCAGAGGTTACAGATTTTCTTATAACAACACCGAGACTGATCATATGATGGTAAGTCAGATACTCCAACTTCAATAAGTTTGGCAAAGGTGCTGGCAGGGCCTATGTCAGTATCTTTAGAAAAGAAGCGGGTATGCTTGTAATGTATAGGATTCACCTGTATCGTGTTTTTCTCTATCTTGGATAAGACTTCTCAACTAATAGAAAAAAAAAAGGTTCTTCAACTCACTAAACACGCAACACTTTTACCAAATTTCTTTACAGGGCAGGAGAAGCTATTGTGAAGCTTTGACATTTCAGACAGTGTTTTTCTGTTCCCCTCCCTCTCTTCACCAACAGCAAATGATTCTGATTGACAGCACATTTCATAAAGAAAACAAGGAAAATGAGAAGGGCGCACCGACCTAGTGCAATACCATTAAAACATTTCTTGAAGGGTAAAAAAAGGTTTCATACATCATACTCACAAACACAGGTTTCAAATAGGCATATGCATCCCAATATAATTAGGTGACCTCTAGGACATGGATTCATCCAGTGCTACAGAGGGGTATGGATGGCGTCTGTACTGCTAGGGCTGACGCGTTTTGAGAGAGAACCCTCTTCATCAGGGTATCAGAGGGGATCATGCTCTGCTTCAGTATGTCACAGTGCATGTTGGCATTCATGGATCCCTCAATGAACTGTAGTTTCCCAGTGCCGGCGGCACTCATGCATCCCCAGACCATGACACCACACACTTGTCTTTGTCCTCCTCACCTGGTTGCCGCTACACACGCTTGACACCATCTGAACCAAATAAGTTTATCTTGGTCTCATCAGACCACAGGACATGGTTCCAGTAATTCATGTCCTTAGTCTGCTTGTCTTTAGCAAACTGTTTGTGGGCTTTCTTGTGCATCATCTTTAGAAGAGGCTTCTTTCCAGGACGACAGCCATGCAGACTAATTTGATCCAGTGTACGGCGTATGGTCTGAGCACTGACAGGCTGACCCCCCACCCCTTCAACCTCTGCAGCAATTCTGGCAGCACTCACACATCTTTTTCCCAAAGACAACCTCTGGATATGACACTGAGCACGTGCACTCAACTTCTTTAGTCAACCATGGCGAGTCCTGTTCTGAGTGGAACCTGTCCTGTTAAACTGCTGTATGGTCTTGGCCACCATGCTGCAGCTCAGTTTCAGGGTCTTGCCAACCTTCTTATAGCCTAAGCCATCTTTAGGTAGAGTAACAATTCTTTTTTTTTTCAGATACTGAGAGAGTTCTTTGCCATTAGGTGCCATGTTGAACTTCCAGTGACCAGTATGAGAGAGTGAGAGCTTTAACACCAAATTTAACACACCTGCTCCCCATTCACACCTGAGACCTTACAACTAGGGTTGAGCGGACACCTAGATGTCCGTGTTCGACGGGTTCGGCCGAACTTTAAAAAAAAGTCCGGGTCCGTGTCCCGGACTTTTACCGAACTTTTCCCGGACACCGAACCCCATTGAAGTCAATGGGGACCCGAACTTTAAGGCACTAAAATGGCTCTAAAACACCAAAGGAAAGGGCTAGAGTGCTGCAAATGGCAGCAAAACGTAATTAAGAGCATGGCAAGTGCTCTGCAAACAAATGTGGATAGGGAAATAGCTTAAAACAACAAAAAAAAACAGAAAAATAAAACAATGTTCTTCTTCATCTCTGAAGGACGAGGCCCATATGGAGTAGGAGGGAGGTTGAGGTGGTGGTGGATGTGGCGGTGACATAGGCGTGCGCACAGGGTGTGCTGGGTGTGCCTGGGCACACCCTAATCACCTAGGGCACATAGCATTGCCAGTGAGGAGATGGGAAAGATCTCCCTGGGACCTGCTCTGCTCTATTTCTCCTTGCCTACAGGTACATGGCCCCGATACATTACTCTCCCTGCTGGCAAACACATGCATGTGTATTTCAACTTTGGGGTGCACACCTTAATGCAATAGGCTGCGCACACCTATGGGCGGTGTAGGTGGAAGCGGCGGTGGAGGAGGACCAGGGCCGGATTAACAGCATCATGGGCTTGGTGCTGAGGATTTTGAAGGGCCTTAAGGGCCGTGCCTTGCCATGCACCCAGAGGAGGAAGGGTGCAGCCATGCATGCCTAATTCAACATGGGATGCTGTCTCTGAAGCCCATAAACACATCCATGCATCGCCAACTGTCCCTCCTTGTCCGGCCTTCACGCTGTGTGGGGAGGTTCTGAGGGTGCTGCCTGGGGAAGCGAGCATAGAAGCCAGACTTCTGTGTTTACAAGTGACAGCAGAGCGGTAACAGTGAATATGGCCAACCCGGGGCCTATATAAAAGGTAGGGGCCTGGAGCTGCAGCTCCAATAGCCCCTACATTAATCTGGCCCTGAGGAGGAGGACGAGGTAGCCAACACTGCTTCTTTTCAAAAATTTTAAATGAGGGTACACCCCAAAAGAGTGAGAAAGAGCAAAAATGGAACAATGGGTGGGTAAGGTCGGTATCCATTGCTATTCTGCATAAGGTACGGAAAAGTCCCGTGGGATCCATGCCTGGTTCATTTTAATGAACGTGAGCTTGTCCACATTGTCTCTGGACAGGCGGCTGCGCTTGTCTGTTATAACGCCCCCAGCCGTGCTAAATACCCGTTCAGATAATACACTGGCTGCAGGGCACGCCAGCACCTCCAAGGCGTAAAGGGCAAGCTCAGGCCATGTGCCCAATTTGGAGACCCAGAAGTTGAAGGGGGCAGACCCGTCATTCACTACATGTAGGCGTGTGCACACATACTGCTCCACCATGTTGGTAAAATGCTGCCTCCTGCTAAGACGTTCCATCTGAGCTGCTGGTGCTGCTGTTTGTTGTGGCGTGCTGACAAAGCTTTTCCACATTTCGGCCATGCTAACCCTGCCTTCTGAGGTGCTGGCGGTGCCCTGGTTGCGTTGGCGACCTCCTCCTCCTCCTCCTCTGCCTTGTGCTTCCACTGTGGCCCCGCTGTCAGATGGGAATGCCAGCAGCATGGCGTCTACCAGCGTGCGCTTGTACTCGCGCATCTTGCGATCGCGCTCCAGTGAGTGAATTAAGGACGGTACGTTGTCCTTGTAACGGGGATCCAGCAGCGTGGCCACCCAGTAATCAGCACAAGTTAGAATGTGGGCAACTCGGCGGTCGTTGTGGAGACACTGCAGCATGTAATCGCTCATGTGTGCCAGGCTGCCCAGAGGCAACGAAAGGCTGTCCTCTGTGGAAGGTGTATCGTCCGTGTCCTCTGTATCCCCCCAGCCACGCACCAGTGATGGCCATGAGCTGGCCTGGGTGCCACCCTGCTGTGAACATGGTTCTATCTCCTCCTCCAGCTCCTCCTCCTCCTCATCCTCCTCATCCTCCAGAACTGTGCCCCTGCTGGACAATTGCGTCCCTGGCGTTTGCATGTGCAGGAACCCACCCTCGGAGCCCCTTGCGAATGACTGCCCTGAAAGCCTTGGAAATGTTACCTCTTCATCCTCCTCCTCCTCCTCATCCTGTGCCACATCCTCTTCCATCATCGCCCGAATTGTTTTTTCAAGGAGGCATAGAAGTGGGATAGTTAAGCTGAGAACGGCGTCATTGCCACTGGCCATGTTGGTGGAGTACTCAAAACAGCGCAACAAGGCACACAGGTCTCGCATGGAGGCCCAGTTATTGGTGGTGAAGTGGTGCTGTTCCGCAGAGCGACTCACGCGTGCGTGCTGCAGCTGAAACTCCACTATGGCCTGCTGCTGCTCGCACAGTCTTTCCAGCATGTGCAAGGTGGAGTTCCACCTTGTGGGCACGTCACATATGAGGCGGTGAGCGGGAAGGCCGAAGTTACGCTGCAGCGCTGCCAGGCGAGCAGCAGCAGGGTGAGAACGCTGAAAGTGCGCACAAACGGCCCGCACTTTCTGCAGCAGCTCTGACATATCGGGGTAGTTTTTAAGGAACCTCTGCACCACCAAATTCAGCACATGCGCCAGGCAAGGGATGTGCGTCAAACCGGCTAGGCCCAGAGCTGCTATGAGATTTCGCCCGTTATCGCACACCACCAGGCCGGGCTTGAGGCTCGCTGGCAGCAACCACTCATTTGTCTGCTGTTCCATGCTCCTCCACAACTCCTGCGCGGTGTGTGGTTTGTCCCCCAAACAGGCAAGTTGTAAAACTGCCTGCTGTCGTTTACCCCTGGCCGTGCTGAAGTTGGTGGTGAAGGTGTTACGCTGTCCGGATGAGGAGGCGGTAGAGGATGAGGAAGCGGAGTAGGAGGAGTTAGGAACAGGAGGCAAACTGAAGCGCCCTGCAATCCTCGGTGGTGGAAGGACATGCGCCAAATTGCTATCCGCCTCAGGCCCATCCGCCACTGCATTTACCCAGTGTGCCGTTAGGGAGATATAACGCCCCTGACCGTGCTTACTGGTCCACGTATCCGTAGTTAGGTGGACCTTGGCACAGATGGCGTTGCGCAGTGCACACCTGATATTTTCCCCCACTTGGTTGTGCAGGGAAGGGATGGCTTGCCTGGAAAAGTAGTGGCGGCTGGGCACGACGTACTGTGGGACAGCCACCGACATAAGGTTTTTAAAACTGTGCGTCTCCACCAGACGGAATGACAGCATTTCAAAGGCCAATAATTTTGAAATGCTGGCATTCAGGGCCAGGGATCGCGGGTGGGTAGGGGGGTACTTCCTCTTCCTCTCAAGTGTTTGGGAGATGGAAAGCTGAACGCTTCCACGGGACATTGTGGAGATGGTTGTTGGTGACCCAGGTGGTGGTGTTGCTGACAGATCGTCTGTTTGCGGGGTGGCAGGTGCCGGTATCACTACAGATGTGGCTGGAGCGGCCGACACTGCAGCAGAAGAGGAAGCAGGATGAGCCAGAGACGTTTCTTGGTTTTGAAGGTGTGTACTCCACTGCAGCTCGTGCTTTGCACTTAGATGCCTGATCATGCAGGTTGTGCTCAGGTTGAGAAGGTTTATGCCTCGCTTCAAGCTCTGATTGCACAGGGTGCAAACCACTCGTGTCCTGTCATCAGCACATTTTCTAAAGAACTTCCACGCTAGAGAACTCCTTTGAGCTGACTTTGGTGCGCTCGTTCCCTTGCTGCGTTGGGCAGTAGCGGGCGTAGTGTCTAGGGCACGGCCGCTCCGCTTCTGCACCCTGCTCCCTCTTCTGCTGTGCTGGTGGCTCTGTGCGACCACCGCCTCTTCCTCCAAACTACTCAGGTCACCTGCATGACGTTCATTCCATGTGGGGTCGAGGACCTCATCGTCCTCCACATCATCTTCCACCCAGTCTTCACCCCTGCCCTCCTTGTCGGTCTCCACAATGCTGAACGCCGCAGCAGTTGGCACCTGCGTTTCGTCATCATCGGAGACGTGCTGCGATGATCCTTGCATGTACTCATCTTGAGAAATAAGTGGTTGGGCATCGCTGCACTCAATCTCTTCCACTTCTGGGGCAGGGCTAGGTGGATGGCCCTGGGAAACCCTGCTGACAGAGTCCTCAAAAAGAATAAGAGACTGCTGTATGGCTTGGGGCTCAGACTGCTGGCCTGATTTGCAAGGGGGTGAGGTGAAAGACGGTTGGACATTGGCTGCAGGTGCCAACTCTGACCTTTCTGCAGTAGACTGGGTGGGAGACAATGTGAAGGAACTGGAGGCACTGTCAGCAGCAAACCAATCTACTATCGCCTCAACTTGTTCTGGCCTCATCACTTCTAGGGGCGTTTGATGCCCTACCAAATACTGATGCAGGTTCTGTCGCCTACTCACACTTGAGGAAGGTGTTTCACTTGTGCGTGTAGCTGGCACAGATCGACCACGTCCTCTCCTTGCAACAGGAGCTCTACCAGCAGCACCACGACCCAGGCCACGGCCCTTATTTGACGGTCTCCTCATATTTCTGTAATTTAAGATCTTGCCCTAGAAAGGTTTTTATTGAATAGCGGAATAGGAAATATGATCCAAAAAAGTGTATGTATCTCGCACGTACAAAACCACACTAGGCCCCAATTACTATTGTTTCTACCCCTAAAAGGATGGATGAGGAGTAGGAGGAGTATGGAACAGACAGCACCCTCAAATCTTCAGAAGTATGAGATGAACCCCAAAAACTTGGAAAGGTGGATCTCACACGTACCGACACAGACTATCCCGCAATTCAATTGATCCTCAAAGGTTTTTATTGAATAGCGGAATAGGAAATATGATCAAAAAAAGTGTATGTATCTCGCACGTACACAACCACACTAGGCCCCAATTACTATTGTTTGTACCCCTAAAAGGATGGATGAGGAGTAGGAGGAGGAGTATGGAACAGGCAGCACCCTCAAATCTTCAGAAGTATGAGATGAACCCCAAAAACTTGGAAAGGTGGATCTCACACGTACCGACACAGACTATCCCGCAATTCAATTGATCCTCAAAGGTTTTTATTGAATAGCGGAATAGGAAATATGATCAAAAAAAGTGTATGTATCTCGCACGTACACAACCACACTAGGCCCCAATTACTATTGTTTGTACCCCTAAAAGGATGGTTGAGCAGTAGGAGCAGGAGTATGGAACAGGCAGCACCCTCAAATCTTCAGAAGTATGAGATGAACCCCAACAACTTGGAAAGGTGGATCTCACACGTACCGACACAGACTATCTCGCAATTGAATTGATCCCCAAAGGTTTTAATTGAATAGCGGAATAGAAAATATGATCAAAAAGAAAGTGTATGTATCTCGCACGTACACCACCACACTAGGCCCCAACTACTATTGTTTGTACCCCTAAAAGGATGGTTGAGCAGTAGGAGGAGGAGTATGGAACAGGCAGCACCCTCAAATCTTCAGAAGTATGAGATGAACCCCAAAAACTTGGAAAGGTGGATCTCTCTCACACGTACCAACACAGACTATCCCCCAATTTAACTGATCCCCAAAGGTTTTTGATTAAATAGCGGAATAGAAAATATGATCCAAAAAAAGTGTATGTATATCACACGTACACAACCACACTAGGCCCCAATTACTATTGTTTGTACCCCTAAAAGGCTAGATGAGGAGTAGGGGGGGTATGGAACAGGCAGCACCCTCAAACCTTCAGAAGTATGAGATGAACCCCAACAACTTGGAAAGGTGGATCTCTCTCACACGTACCAACACAGACTATCCCCCAATTTAACTGATCCCCAAAGGTTTTTGATTAAATAGCGGAATAGAAAATATGATCCAAAAAAAGTGTATGTATATCACACGTACACAACCACACTGGGCCCCAATTACTATTGTTTGTACCCCTAAAAGGCTAGATGAGGAGTAGGGGGAGTATGGAACAGGCAGCACCCTCAAACCTTCAGAAGTATGAGATGAACCCCAACAACTTGGAAAGGTGGATCTCTCTCACACGTACCAACACAGACTATCCCCCAATTTAACTGATCCCCAAAGGTTTTTGATTAAATAGCGGAATAGAAAATATGATCCAAAAAAAGTGTATGTATATCACACGTACACAACCACACTAGGCCCCAATTACTATTGTTTGTACCCCTAAAAGGCTAGATGAGGAGTAGGGGGGGTATGGAACAGGCAGCACCCTCAAATCTTCAGAAGTATGAGATGAACCCCAAAAACTTGGAAAGGTGGATCTCTCTCACACGTACCAACACAGACTATCCCCCAATTTAACTGATCCCCAAAGGTTTTTGATTAAATAGCGGAATAGAAAATATGATCCAAAAAAAGTGTATGTATATCACACGTACACAACCACACTAGGCCCCAATTACTATTGTTTGTACCCCTAAAAGGCTAGATGAGGAGTAGGGGGAGTATGGAACAGGCAGCACCCTCAAACCTTCAGAAGTATGAGATGAACCCCAACAACTTGGAAAGGTGGATCTCTCTCACACGTACCAACACAGACTATCCCCCAATTTAACTGATCCCCAAAGGTTTTTGATTAAATAGCGGAATAGAAAATATGATCCAAAAAAAGTGTATGTATATCACACGTACACAACCACACTGGGCCCCAATTACTATTGTTTGTACCCCTAAAAGGCTAGATGAGGAGTAGGGGGAGTATGGAACAGGCAGCACCCTCAAACCTTCAGAAGTATGAGATGAACCCCAACAACTTGGAAAGGTGGATCTCTCTCACACGTACCAACACAGACTATCCCCCAATTTAACTGATCCCCAAAGGTTTTTGATTAAATAGCGGAATAGAAAATATGATCCAAAAAAAGTGTATGTATATCACACGTACACAACCACACTAGGCCCCAATTACTATTGTTTGTACCCCTAAAAGGCTAGGAGTAGGGGGAGTATGGAACAGGCAGCACCCTCAAACCTTCAGAAGTATGAGATGAACCCCAACAACTTGGAAAGGTGGATCTCTCTCACACGTACCAACACAGACTATCCCCCAATTTAACTGATCCCCAAAGGTTTTTGATTAAATAGCGGAATAGAAAATATGATCCAAAAAAAGTGTATGTATATCACACGTACACAACCACACTAGGCCCCAATTACTATTGTTTGTACCCCTAAAAGGCTAGATGAGGAGTAGGGGGAGTATGGAACAGGCAGCACCCTCAAACCTTCAGAAGTATGAGATGAACCCCAACAACTTGGAAAGGTGGATCTCTCTCACACGTACCAACACAGACTATCCCCCAATTTAACTGATCCCCAAAGGTTTTTGATTAAATAGCGGAATAGAAAATATGATCCAAAAAAAGTGTATGTATATCACACGTACACAACCACACTAGGCCCCAATTACTATTGTTTGTACCCCTAAAAGGCTAGATGAGGAGTAGGGGGAGTATGGAACAGGCAGCACCCTCAAACCTTCAGAAGTATGAGATGAACCCCAACAACTTGGAAAGGTGGATCTCTCTCACACGTACCAACACAGACTATCCCCCAATTTAACTGATCCCCAAAGGTTTTTGATTAAATAGCGGAATAGAAAATATGATCCAAAAAAAGTGTATGTATATCACACGTACACAACCACACTAGGCCCCAATTACTATTGTTTGTACCCCTAAAAGGCTAGATGAGGAGTAGGGGGGGTATGGAACAGGCAGCACCCTCAAACCTTCAGAAGTATGAGATGAACCCCAACAACTTGGAAAGGTGGATCTCTCTCACACGTACCAACACAGACTATCCCCCAATTTAACTGATCCCCAAAGGTTTTTGATTAAATAGCGGAATAGAAAATATGATCCAAAAAAAGTGTATGTATATCACACGTACACAACCACACTAGGCCCCAATTACTATTGTTTGTACCCCTAAAAGGCTAGATGAGGAGTAGGGGGGGTATGGAACAGGCAGCACCCTCAAATCTTCAGAAGTATGAGATGAACCCCAAAAACTTGGAAAGGTGGATCTCTCTCACACGTACCAACACAGACTATCCCCCAATTTAACTGATCCCCAAAGGTTTTTGATTAAATAGCGGAATAGAAAATATGATCCAAAAAAAGTGTATGTATATCACACGTACACAACCACACTAGGCCCCAATTACTATTGTTTGTACCCCTAAAAGGCTAGATGAGGAGTAGGGGGGGTATGGAACAGGCAGCACCCTCAAACCTTCAGAAGTATGAGATGAACCCCAACAACTTGGAAAGGTGGATCTCTCTCACACGTACCAACACAGACTATCCCCCAATTTAACTGATCCCCAAAGGTTTTTGATTAAATAGCGGAATAGAAAATATGATCCAAAAAAAGTGTATGTATATCACACGTACACAACCACACTAGGCCCCAATTACTATTGTTTGTACCCCTAAAAGGCTAGATGAGGAGTAGGGGGGGTATGGAACAGGCAGCACCCTCAAACCTTCAGAAGTATGAGATGAACCCCAAAAACTTGGAAAGGTGGATCTCTCTCACACGTACCAACACAGACTATCCCCCAATTTAACTGATCCCCAAAGGTTTTTGATTAAATAGCGGAATAGAAAATATGATCCAAAAAAAGTGTATGTATATCACACGTACACAACCACACTAGGCCCCAATTACTATTGTTTGTACCCCTAAAAGGCTAGATGAGGAGTAGGGGGGGTATGGAACAGGCAGCACCCTCAAACCTTCAGAAGTATGAGATGAACCCCAACAACTTGGAAAGGTGGATCTCTCTCACACGTACCAACACAGACTATCCCCCAATTTAACTGATCCCCAAAGGTTTTTGATTAAATAGCGGAATAGAAAATATGATCCAAAAAAAGTGTATGTATATCACACGTACACAACCACACTAGGCCCCAATTACTATTGTTTGTACCCCTAAAAGGCTAGATGAGGAGTAGGGGGAGTATGGAACAGGCAGCACCCTCAAATCTTCAGAAGTATGAGATTGTGTTCACTGTACCCCACAAAGATTGAGTTCACTGCACCCCACAATGATTGTGTTCACTGCACCCCACAAAGATTGTGTTCACTGCACCTCACAAAGATTGTGTTCACTGTACCCCCCAAAGATTGTGTTCACTGCACCCCACAAAGATTCTGTTCACTGTACCCCACAAAGATTGTGTTCACTGCACCCTAAAAGGATGTTGTTCACTGCACCCCACAAAGATTGTGTTCACTGCACCCTAAAAGGATGTTGTTCACTGCACCCCAAAAAGATTGTGTTCACTGTACCCCCCCAAAGATTGTGTTCACTGCACCCCACAAAGATTGTGTTCACTGCACCCCAAAAAGATTGTGTTCACTGTACCCCCCAAAGATTGTGTTCACTGCACCCCAAAAAGATTGTGTTCACTGTACCCCCCAAAGATTGTGTTCACTGCACCCCACAAAGATTCTGTTCACTGTACCCCACAAAGATTGTGTTCACTGCACCCCAAAAAGATTGTGTTCACTGTACCCCCCCCAAAGATTGTGTTCACTGCACCCCACAAAGATTCTGTTCACTGCACCCCACAAAGGATTTTGTTCACTGCACCCCAAAAAGATTGTGTTCACTGCACCCCAAAAAGGATTTTGATCACTGCACCCCAAAAAGGATGTTGTTCACTGCACCCCAAAAATGATTTTGTTCACTCCACCCCAAAAAGATTGTGTTCACTGCACCCCACAAAGATTGTGTTCACTGCACCCCAAAAAGATTGTGTTCACTGTACCCCCCAAAGATTGTGTTCACTGCACCCCACAAAGATTCTGTTCACTGTACCCCACAAAGATTGTGTTCACTGCACCCCAAAAAGATTGTGTTCACTGCACCCCAAAAAGGATGTTGTTCACTGCACCCCAAAAAGGATGTTGTTCACTCCACCCCAAAAAGATTGTGTTCACTGCACCCCACAAAGATTGTGTTCACTGCACCCCAAAAAGATTGTGTTCACTGCACCCCAAAAATGATTTTGTTCACTGCACCCCAAAAAGGATTTTGTTCACTGCACCCCAAAACGGATGTTGTTCACTCCACCCCAAAAAGATTGTGTTCACTGCACCCCAAAAAGATTGTGTTCACTGCACCCCACAAAGGATTTTGTTCACTGCACCCCAAAAAGATTGTGTTCACTGCACCCCAAAAAGGATGTTGTTCACTGCACCCCAAAAAGGATTTTGTTCACTGCACCCCAAAAAGATTGTGTTCACTGCACCCCACAAAGGATTTTGTTCACTGCACCCCACAACGATTGTGTTCACTGCACACCAAAAAGGATTGTGTTCACTGCACCCCAAAAAGATTTTGTTCACTGCACCCCAAAAAGATTGTGTTCACTGCAGCCCAAAAAGATTGTGTTCACTGCAGCCCAAAAAGATTGTGTTCACTGCAGCCCAAAAAGATTGTGTTCACTGCAGCCCAAAAAGATTGTGTTCACTGCAGCTCACACACAGAAAAATGGATGTGGATCACTGACACCTGCCTATCTCCAATCCCACACCACACAGCAATATCGATTGTAGTTTGTAGAACACAGTTTCCCTAAAATTCAGCAGACTCTGTCCCTAACAGGATTGAGAAGAGATCGTAGATCAGGATTGAGTGCAGATTCACCCCACCCCCCACACAGCAATATCGATTGTAGTTTGTAGAAGACACTGACCCTATAATTCAGCAGACTCTATCCCTAAAATGCCTACAACTCGCCCTGCCTAAACACTCCGACCTGTCCCTCAATTCTATCCGGACACAAATGTTTTTTTCCTGCCTATCTTTCCCTAATCAGCAGCCAGCACATTGATGTGTGCTCTGTCCCTTAGCTAAGCAGCAGAATGACGCTGCTGCGGCGGCTGCCTCGAACTTATAAAGACTTGGTCACATGCTTCAGACGGCCATTCACAGTTACTAAGACATTTGCAGGCATGGCTGGGGTGGCTTAAGGCACACCAGTTAAACGATTGTTGATTGGCTGTTGAAAGCCCGCCATGAAAAGAGCGCCAAAGCATGCAAAACCCGGAAATAAAACGACCGAACACGGATTTTTACCCGAACATACAGTAAAGTGTCCGTGTCCGTGTTCGGGTAAAAAAAATCCAATTATTCGGTACGAACACGAATAATACAGTCCGTGTTCGCTCAACACTACTTACAACACTAACGAGTCACATGACACCAGGGAGGGAAAATGGCTAATTGGGCCCAATTAGGACATTTTCACTTAGGGGTGTACTCACTTTTGTTGCCAGCGGTTTAGACATTAATGACTGTGTGTTGAGTTATTTTGAGGGGACAGCAAATTTACACTGTTATACAAGCTGTACACTCACTACTTTACATTGTAGCAAAGTGTCATTTCTTCAGTGTTGTCACATGAAAAGATATAATAAAATATTTGCAAAAATGTGAGGGGTGTACTCACTTTTGTGAGATACTGTATATTTTGGGATGTACTTTTCATTTTTATTAGGTCATGTTATTATGAGTTATAGAATAATAATAGGTTATATTCAGATTTATAGCCATCGGAGCACCAGTGTCATATTGACATGTCTACCATGCAAATCCACTCTGCTTTGCTGAAAAAAAAAATTGTTTTTAAAGCTCAGTAGTTCAATTTTAAATGTAAGTCAGATAAGTGACTCATCCCTCTCCTTTCCAGATCGCTCTCTTTATAGGGGTTATATGTGGCTTGTTGTAAAATCTCAGCAGCCATGTCGTGGATTTAACTCTCCAATATACAGAAAACCTCCAGAGGTTGAATCTAGAAGTCTCTTGTATTCCTGAAACCTCATGTAGCTGAGATGCAAGCATTTGTATTATCTCTGCTTTTGAGGCTCTTATATTAGGATCTGATAGTCAGTAGGGATGATCGAACTTTTGAAAAGTTCGGCTCGACCAGAACACCCGAACTTCCCGAAAGTTCAGCCCGGATTTCAAAACCCCATTGAAATCAATGGGACCCGAACTTCGGTAATCAAAAAACACCATTTTGAAGCCCTAAAACCCAATAAATGCCACTAAAAAGTGCCTAGGGTTCTGGGTCATGCCCCAGGGACTATTAATCACACAAAAATAAGTTCTTAAAAACTGTCATTTTTGATAGAGAGCCAATTATTGAAAAAATTATTGAAAAAAAAATGAGATTTCTTTGGATTTAGTGTCTGGGGGGGGGGGGGTCTAAAAAGTGTACCTGTGAAGTTTTTCAGCTCTGTAGCATGTCCAGAACCAGAAAAAAAGTTTGGTTGTATTAGAGTTGCCTAGGGTTCTGGGTCATGCCCCAGGGACTATTAATCACACAAAAATAAGTTCTTAAAAACTGTCATTTTTGATAGAGAGCCAATTATTGAAAAAATTATTGAAAAAAAAAATGAGATTTCTTTGGATTTAGAGTCTGGGGGGGGGGGTCTAAAAAGTGTACCTGTGAAGTTTTTCAGCTCTGTAGCATGTCCAGAACCAGAAAAAAAGTTTGTTTGTATTAGAGTTGCAGTAGAACAGGATAGTGGCTTCACTATTTTCACACTCGGCTTTTTGTTGCAGGCGTTTATAGGGCTTTTTTGTGGACGTGTTTGGAGGCAGGCATGACATCTGAACTTCTGTGTAGGGGTATATATACACACACACACACATGTATGTGTATATACACATACACATATATAGGTGTGAAAGTAGCAGAACCCTATGGCTGCGCTAATGAAATTATCAACAGGCATAGGACTTCGCTCCTTTCACACCTATATGTGTGTATGTGTATAAATACATATAAGTGTGTGTGTATATATACCCCTATACACAAGTTCAGATGTTATGCCTGCCTCCAAAGACGCCCAAAAAATGCCCAAAAAAAACACCTGCAACAACACACCTGGCCGTTTTTGTAGCAGGCGTTTTTTGGGCATATTTTGGGCGTCTTTGGAGTCAGGCATAACATCTGAACTTGTGTATAGGGGTATATATACACACACACACATATATGTGTTTATACACATACACACATATAGGTGTGAAAGGAGCGAAGTCCTATGGCTGTTAATAATTTCATTAGCGCAGCCATAGGGTTATGCTACTTTCACACCTATATATGTATATGTGTATATATACATATATGTGTGTGTATATATACCCCTACACAGAAGTTCAGATGTCATGCCTGCGTCCAAACACGTCCACATAAAAGCCCAATAAAATGCCTGCAGCAAAACAGTAAAAAACAGTACTGTAACTATGTAACTATGAAGCGCTCTGTACAGAGCTGAACACAAACTGAAGCATTTTAAACACAGGAAGGGCTGCAGGGGGATTGGTTCTAGTATCTGCACCCACTGCTGCTGCTCTGGGTCCCCCTGAACATTTGTGGCCTGGGCCCCATACATGAGGGAAAGTGCTACCCCTTTATCAGCAGCCTTAACCAGGGGAAAGGAGTGGTGGGGGGTCCGCAGAGAAGGTAACATAGGATAGAAGTGGGGCCTAAAGAGACTACCTCTCTTTTAGGGCTTGTTTACTTGTGTGGTTGAGGGTAGTAAAATCCTGTGAATGATAGTAAGAAATAAAACACTAGCCGTGCACAGATGAAATTAACCAAAACATTATAACATATGTATTAATAAATAATATAGTGCATATGCAATCCAACAAATATCATATAGTGAATCGTGGTAAGTAAAGAAGTCCAATGTAACTGTAAGCAACTCAACAGAAAATATAGGAAACAGTCCACAACCACTTCAAAGTCCAAAAAATTCCAAAAGAATAGTGATAATTGGATGATCCAGTGAGATGCCAGTGCCTACTGAATGAGGAAACACCCAGAAGATCCACCACCTCTGTGCCCCACTTCCCTCAGCCAAGCAACTCACCCCCACTAATTGCCCTCCATAACCATAGATCCCTTGTTATTGGGCAACCTCTTTTCCGCTCATTGCATGTAAAACAGAACAGAAGAGCCCCTCCATGTGCCCAGCGAATCCTGTGTTCTGTTGTAATCCGCCACTGCACACCCAGTGCCTGGGGTTGCCAACTCATCCCTTTAAACCAGGACACAGTAAAATCCTGCAGTTGAGCTGCCCCTCAAACACTACCCCTTTAGCTGTAAAGGCAGTGGCTAAGGGTGTATACATGGCGCGGCCAGGACATTCATTAAACCCCCCTTTTGTTTTTGGCACGTGTAGCACCTGCTAAGCGCAACCAATTCAAGTGTATGGAGCCGCTTTGCAAGTGCCCTACCACCATGTGCAATATACGCAATTGCCGCATGTCAGTCCATCATTTAGGAGTTAAAACAGGCAGGGAGGAGTTGATAGAATGCCTCCTCATTGCCTGTCAAATATTTTTTGAATAGCGATCTGAATGCAGATCTCTCTTCAAATAGCAAAGCACATGTGAGCAAGAGATTAGGGTTACACAGAGTCTTAGTATGAAGGATAACAGTAGAGTTACAGGGAGAGTTAGTGTTAGGATAACAGGCAGGGTTAGTGTTAGAGTTCCAGGGGGAGTTGGCGATAGGTTTACAGGGAGGATTAGTGTTAATGTGATTGTAAATGATCACCGCCCCACGTACATATACTGGGGTAGGGTGGCCCTTTAGCGCATTATTGAGTACCTGCGCTAGATTTTTTCCTCTGGTTCTTGGGCGAGCACGAGCACCGCCGGCGACGCACTCCTGCTGTGATTGGACACAGTGGGAGCCAATGAGTGGGCACGTAATTGAGTATTCTTTGCAAACCAAAGCTTTACCTCATTTACTAAGCTCTGGAGCAACTGCACTTACAGGATGCAATTGCATTTTGCAAAGTGCACAGTCTTTTTGCTTTTAGTAAATCAACCCTAAACTCTCACACTCTCAACTGCACTTGCTTTAGTAAATCAGCCACTTAGTGTGACATTAAGGATTATTATTAGTGTTAGTGTGAGGGATAGTGTTACAGGAAGGATTATTGTTAAGGTTACAGACAGGGCTGGCTTTAACACAGGGCAAAAAGGGGAGCTGCCCATGCCCAGTCATGGTTGTGGGGCCCAAAGCAGCTGCCCCATTCAGCCCATGCTGCCTACAAATAGTTGATAAGTGTATTCCGGGGGGGGGGGGGGCCCAAGAAAATGTTTGCCCAGGGTCCAAGCAATATCAAAGACAGCCCTGGTTACATAAAGGGTCGGTTTAAGGGATAATATTAAAGGAAGGGGTTAGATTTAGGGTTACAGGATAGGTCAATGTTGGGGATGCAGGGAGGATTAGTGGTCAGGTACACATAGGGCTAGTGTATGGGTTAGTGTCACAGGAGGGGTTAGCGCAAGGGCTACAGGGAGGAATAGTGTGAGGGTTGGTGTTTTTGTTATAGGAAGAGTTGTCATAAGTGGGGGGTCTTAGGATTGGGCATCCTTCTTCATTCCAGGTGCTCTGCACTTATAAGGAGTGGCGCTGACTTATGCCCAAGGTATCAGTTTTACCCGCTAAAGGATTTGTAATCCTGTTCAGCCAATCTTATGTCTTTTCCTGGTTCAGCTCTATAGTTTAATTGTCACCCCACTACTCATTGTACAGAGGTGACCATGTCAAATCCCTGTCCAGTGAACAGGCTGGAGATGAAGAGCTCACATAAGCAGAAAGCCAGAAAACAGGGCTTCAGAGTGTAACCATGTGGCCCAATGCACTTTGTAAGCTAACAGATCTGTCGGAGACATCCCCTCTCCTCCTTCGCACTACTGGCCTGTGCAGAGGTGCTTGTGATCAGTGTTGGGGTAGTTACTCAAAAAATGTAACTAGTTACTAGTTACTTCTGTAAATTGTAACGAGATTACTTTACTAGTTACTGCATTTGAAAAGTAACTTTACTACTTATTACTTTACTATCCTCTTTCTTAATTGACCGTGTAGAAGAAGATACAAGACACTCTTTCTGCATAGAGTTTATTGTATAAACACAGGCTTTGGGAAACATGAGAACAAAACCTGAAAAAACTGAATAAAACATAAAGTGCAACAAAAAGTCATAAACTTCATCCCTCTCTATTCTTCGAAATAACGATTGTATCGCACGGCTTGGGTAACGCAGGAAAGCGCGTTCCTATAGCCTAGTAAAGTAGTGTAGTTACCTTCTATGGCCTAGTAAAGTAGTGTAGTTACCTTCTATGGCCTAGTAAAGTAGTGTAGTTACCAATATTAGTATTGTAACTAGTTATGTTACTTTGTTACCAAAAAAAGTAATGTAGTTACTGTAATCCGTTACTTTGTAACTCGTTACCCCCAACACTGCTTGTAATAACGGATGTGGTCATTACTTATCTATGCCAGCATAGAGCACTGAAGTAGGAGGGCAGGACGAAACCTTCCACTAGGATAAAAACACATTTTGAGACATTCTCAAGCCAAAATCAGAAAAAGAAAAAAAAAATGTATGGGACTTGAACTGGACTTTAACTACTGTTTGAACTGTTAAAGTCTTCCTAATCTAGGTCACTGTAAAGCAGATGGTAAGCAAACAAGACATTTGTCTTGATGAGGCTGGCTATTTCCTTTCTTATTACTTCTTTAAGGAAAAGTAAACACATTTTCTACAACGAAAAAAAAAAAAAAAATCAATAAAATCTATGCATGTTATCACCCTATTTTAATAACAGCTGTTCTTTATTACTAGACCAGCATTGCAGGTAATGTACAAACCATCCTGCCATACATAAACATCTCAATTGTGACTGTTAAACCTGCCTTTGTTAAGCCAGACTTTCACAAGCACTCGATAAAGTCACATTTACTTTAAATCACAGAGCAGTACATCCAATAATTCTTGGAATCTGACGTAAAATGCAACTTAAAAAACCCGTTTCCCTTTGAAATTTCAGAATGATGCACGGACCTGCATTCATGTCAGAACATTCTGTAGCTTCATGCTCTTGCTAAGCAGACCTAAACCGTAAGAAAGCCATTTCCAAAGCCAGGAGGCATGTCATGACCCATTAAGGCTTCAGCTGGAATAAAATCATCTGTCTATATATATATATATATGTTCAATAATAAAATATGTGCTTTTCTATCTCTTGAAGAAAAATGCCCTGGCTCTGAGGTTGGATTTGGACACTAGAGATTAGAAGGATCATAGAGTACTCTTATGAGTCATTTGCCTTGAAACCTAAAATGATGCCACATAGAAGAAAAAAAGCAGTTTATATACTTAGAAGGAGAGTATTTATAAAAAAAAAAAGAAAACGAAAAAAAAGAGCATAGCAATTTGCCCAGAAAAAGTGCATGCACATTCTCTCTCTGTGAATGGGCAAAAAAAAAAAATATATATATACACACATATATATATATATATATATATATATATATATATATATATATATATATATATATATATATATATATATATATATATATATATATACATACATACATACATATATATATATATATATATATATATATATATATATATATATATATATATATATATATATACATATATATACACACATATATATATATATATATATATATATATATACACACATACACATATATATACATATATATATATATATATATATATATTCATATATATGCCTATGTTCTTGTGGTAGACAAATATATCAAATATTTTCACTGAATTAAATTTAACCACCCAATGGTGCTGCGTATCATAGGATTTACCATGATACTTAGCGCCATTTAGCAGTCATTTTAAATTAATGAAAACAATTAGTTAAGGACAGGAAACAAGCTAATAATGTTTGCTTTTTTTGTTCTGCCCCATTCACCGAGAACAAATGTACATGCACTTTCACTGGGTGAATTCAATCGCTTGCCGACAAGCCGCCGTAGTTTTATTGCGGCAGGTCGGCTCTGTCCCACAAAATGACATACCTGTACGTCACTTTGCGGGACCGCTAGCGCGCCCATTCGCCACAGAGGAAGCTAATCATTCCTGCTAATCAGGGCAACCGCGATCGCTTCCCGTGGAGACAGAACTGCGGTCTGTCATTGTAAACCCGGCACACCACTCTTCTGTCAGTAATGAACACAGGGATCCTGTGTTCCTCTTATTTAGGAACACAGGTCTCTGTGTTCATACAGCAAGCCCATCCCCCGCACAGTTAGAAAGCACCCCCTATGGACACATTTAACCCTTTGATCGCCCCTAGTTTTAACCCCTTCCCTGCCAGTGTCATTATTACAGTAACAGTGCATATTTTTAGCACTGATTACTGTAGTAATGTCACTGGTCCCCCCAAAAGTGTCAAAAATGTCAGTTAGGTGTTCGATCTGTCCGCCGTAATGTCGCAGTCCTGATAAAAATGGCAGATCACTGCCACTACTAGTAAAAAAAATAAAAATAAATAAAAATAAATAAATAAAAAAAATTACATAAATCTTTCCCCTAGTTTGCAGACGAGATAACTTTTGCGCAAACCAATCAATATACACTTATTGGGATTTTTTTTTACCAAAAAAGATGTAGCAGAATACAAATTGGCCTAAAATTATGAAAAAAATTGATTTTTAATTTTTTTTTTATTATTGGAAATATTTATTGTTGTTGTTTTTTTCAGAATTGTCGCTCTTTTTTTGTTTATAGCGCAAAAAATAAAAACCACAGAGGTGATCAAATACCACCAAAGGAAAGCTCTATTTGTGGGAAAAAAAGGACATTGATTTTATTTAGGTACAGCGTCGCAGGTCCAGGCAGTTGTCAGTTAAAGTAGCGCAGTGCTGTATCGCAAAAAATGGCCTGGTCATTAAGGGGGAAAACTTTCCAGTCCAGAAGTGGTTAAAGTGTAAGGTGTCTCTAAAGCCAAAATACTTTATGCATAGAGTGAAGCGGGAATGGATAAAAGCCCTGTACTGTCAATTAGGGGGATATATATATGATATAGGGGGAATATATTTATGATCACCCACCATAACATTATGACCCCCCCCCCCCACCTATTGAAAAGCTCCCCCTTTTGTCGCCAAAACAGCCCTGACCCATCAAGGCATGGCTTCCACTAGACAAAGAATCACACTGCCTTCGCTGACTCGTCTTCTTCCCATAGTGCATCCTGGTGCCATCTTTTACACTGGTAAGAAATGCACATGCACCTGGCCATCCCCATGGCCAATAGCTCTGTGGTCCAGTTCTGATACGCACATGGCCATTGTAGAAGCTTTTGGCTGTGGACAATGATCAGCATGGGCACCCTGACTGGTCTGTGACTACGCAGCCCCATACACAACAATCTGCAATGCACTGTGTGTTCTGACACCTTTCTATTGGAATCAACATTAACTTTTTAAACAATTTGAGCCTTGACCACTCATGACCCTGTCGATGGTTTGCCAGTTTTCCTTCCTTTGACCACTTTTGGTAGGTCCTGACCACTGCAGACCAGAAACATCCCACAAGAGCCACAGTTTTGGAGTTGCTCTGACCCAGTGGTCTAGTCATTACAATTTGGCCCTTGTCAAAGTTGCTCAAATAATTATGCTTGCCCATTTTTACTGCTTTGAACACATCAACTTCAGAGACAAAATGTTCACTTACTACCTAATATATCCCACCCACTTTCAGATGCCACATTTTGAGCTGTCCCCATTGGTTTAGAGAAGCGCTTGTCTAAGCTGGACTCAAACTTGATTGTAGTCATGTCAATAAGAATCAACAATAAAAATAAACACAAGAGGGTGCAAACGCCTAGTGTATTACCAGCAAAACCATTTATTAAGAAACGCAACAATAACATAAAAACACAGATAAAATCTGGCTTATCAAAAACACAGCTCTATAAACTGGAATGGGTGTCCTCATCCAATGCCAGACGGTGGAGAAGATTATGCATTTTAGGGAGCAAGCTTTGAGGAAGGGTGCCTGTCCCCTGAATGCATAAGCTTCTCCACCGTGTGGCATTGGATGAGGAAACCCATCCCACTTGTTGGAGCTGTGCTTTTGATAAACCTGATTTTATATGCGTTTGTGAGTATGTTATTGTTGCATTGTTAATTAACGGTCATGGTGGTGATGCACGTTTGCACCTCCTTGTGTGTGTTTTTACAGTGTATTGAAGCTTACCCAGTGTGAGGATGGCTGCATCAAGGAAATTGTTATGTGCCATAGAGGTTCCTTGGACTGAGCCCTGGAGGTGTTAAATTCTTTGTAATCAACAATAGTCTGACCTTTTGACATAGCTGACCTATGGCTTTAAAGATGCTACACTACCATCTAAAGTTAGGAGACAAAAATACGCCCCTCATACAAACTGATGTAGGAAACAAATTTAAAAGGGCTACTCCAATGTGGAAATTCCTGCAAGGCTTTCCAAATTAAAAGGTTAGCAGCGCAAGTTGAATGAAGGACAGCGCCAAGATAGAAGACCTGTTTTCCTGCAATCATCTGAAATGCCTGGAGTCCTGTTTGCTATAGAAATTGTGGACAAGCTCTAGCAGAATCTAAGTGACTTTTAGTGTAAACTATTGCATGCCTGTGTGTATGTAAGAATATTTGTAGCCCCCTGTATGTCTTGTGTTGTATTCTTATAACTGTAAATAATTTTGTATACACAGCATTCTTGTTAAGTAAAGGCACATTTATATAAAAATAGGTCAGTTCCTTGGCTTTACTGCAATAATTAAAAAAAAAAAAACCCAGCAAGACTTAGCAGAACTTAGGATACCCCTCAAAAGTGAGGATAATCCCATCATAGACATTATGATATCTTCCGCACCTGTTTTGGTGACAACTCAGTATTTTGTATTTCCCTTCCCTCCAAGTCTCAATCGCCACCAGAACAAATATAGAGGGGTAAATCCCCCTACAAACAGGACTAATAAACAGAAGTTTTAACCCATTCCTACTCTATTCAAAACTAAAAAAGGGTTTCAGCTTTAGATAGAGTTTAAAGAGGAAATTCAGACAGACAGTTAAAAAAATATATAGGTTTTCTGTCTTAGCTCGCTAAAGGATTGCAAATCTTTTGAGCCAGTTCTGTGATTCACACACTTCACAGTTACACTTAGGCACACTGTATAGCTGCTATAACAGGAAAGTGGTTAGGACCATAAAAATAGAGGTTCTTAGTACATTGTCTATCTGATATATATTTTCATGACTGTAATTTAATTTTACTGCTGAGTTAGATCTAGAGCTTTCAGATCAAAAGCTATACAAAGTCTTGCAGTTTGTTTCTTTAAGAAGCATCCACAGAGTAGAAAAGCTGATCCCTCGCCAACATGCTGCAGAGTGTAACTATAGCATTCTGTGTGGAGCAGTAGTCTCTCTGCAGATGTCCAACATAGTCCTTGTTGAATAAGAGCAAGAGCTCTCCAATCAGCAGAAAGGATCAGGGAACATATTGAGACCAATTCATCCATACATAGTTCGTCAGGTTAAAAGAAGACACAAGTCCATCTGGTCAACCAATAAAAAACAAAAAAAACAGTAAAGAAAACCCAACCATACAATCCCATATACACAATCCTATACCCACAGTTGATCCAGAGGAAGGCTAAAAGCCCCAGCAAAGTATGATCCAATTTGCTACAGCAGGGAAAAAAATACCTTCCTGATCCCCGAGAGGCAATCGGATATTCCCTGGATCAACTTTGCCTGTAAATATTAGTACCCATTTATATTATGTACACCCAGGAAATAATCCAGGCAATCTAGTGAGCTAGCCAGAACCATCTCTGGAGGGAGTCTATTCCACATTTTCACAGCTCTTACGGTGAAGAAACCTTTCCGTATTTGGAGACTAAATCTGTTTTCCTCTAGACGTAAAGAGTGCGCCCTTAAAGTGAATAACTCAACACCAAGTTTACTATATGGACCACTTATCTATTTATACATGTTGATCATATCCCCCCTTAATCTCCTCTTCTCAAGAGAGAATAAATTCAGTTCCTCTAATCTGTCCTCATAGCTGAGCTCCTCCATGCCTCTTATCAGTTTGGTTGTCCTTCTCTGCACTTTCTCCAGTTCCCCGATATCCTTTTTAAGAACTGGTGCCCAAAACAAAACTGCATATTCCAGATGAGGTCTTACTAATGATTTGTACAGGGGCAAAATTATATCTCTCTCTCTCTCTGTGGAGTCCATGCCTCTGTTAATACAAGAAAGGACTTTGCTTGCTTTGGAAACCGCAGCTTGGCATTGCATGCTATTATTATGCTTAGGATCTACCAGAAAACCCAGATCCTTCTCCGCTATGGATTCCCCCAGTTCTACTCCCCCTAGTATGTATGATGCATGCATATTCTTAGCCCCCAAGTGCATAACTTTACATTTATCAACATTAAACCTAATTTGCCACATAGTTGACCAATGAAACAGTGCTTTAAGGTCAGCTTGTAAGTTGGAGATATCCTGTAAGGAAGTTATTCCACTGCATAGCTTGGTGTCATCTGCAAAGACTGAAATTGTACTTTTAATCCCAGACCCGATATCATTTATAAAGATATTAGAAAGTAAGGGTCCCAACACTGAACCATGGCGTACACCACTGATAACCTTAGACCATTCAGAGTAAGAATAATTTACCACTACTCTCTGAATTCTATATTTTAGCCAATTTTCTTTCCATATACAAACTGATCTTTCCAAGCCTGTAGACTTTACCTTACACATTAGCCGTGTATGGGGAACTGTGTCAAGCGCTTTTGCACAATCCAAGTATACCACGTCCACAGCCACCCCTCTGTCCAAGGTTTGACTTACCTCCTCATAAAAAGAAATCAGGTTTTTTTTTACAACTTCTGCCTTTCATGAATCCGTGCTGTCTGTTGCTTAAAATTTTTTTTTCCAGCAAGAACGCATCCATGTGGTCTTTTATTAAACTCTACAGTACCTTCTACATAGAACAAGTACTCTTTTCTACAGCATGCTGGCAGGGGACAGGTTTTTTTTTCTATGCTTTAGCTGGTTTCTAAAGAAATAGATTGTAAGCTTTGCACAACTTTTATTTTATTGCACATGAAAAGCATTTAACTGATTTAAACTAGATGTTCAGTTGCACTTTACTAAGCTAACAATACTGGGAACGTATAAGCCCCTTCTGTTGCTTCCTAGCATTTAAGCTAGCCTTAGATCAACATCTCTGTCCGACTTAGGTTGTCACTAAGCCCCAAACCATATCTTCCCATCATCAAATGTCTAAGCCCCAGTAGCCAGTAATATCTCTGTCAACTCTTAAGGTTGTTACCTTTTTTGGCAAAAATATTGATCTTATAATTGGGCAGCACGCAACGCAAGTTAATAGTAGTGGAAAATCAAAACAAGGGCCTATTTACATATACACTGAGGTAACAATACCAATGGCTTTATCACTGCACATTGCAATTCACAGAATTTTGCACATATGTATTAATTTTAAATGGCACCAGAACACACATACACAACACACCTGTGCTACTGTGCCACAAAGTATGATATGCAATGCAGTGAAAAAAAAAAACATAGTATCCCTACACATTCACAAAAAAGAGTTGTAGCCTAGAAATAAAGACCCAACTGTTCAACAAGTCCTTTCTTAAAAAAATTAAATTCCCAAAAAAGTCCCTTGTTATAAATCCATTAGCACTCACCATGCCTGCTGATGCCAACTCACTGGAAAAACAAATCCCAATGCCCCACTGCACATGACTGATCCCCAATAGTAACACTAGCCAAATGACAGCTGCTGTCATCAGCTATAAAAATGGAAGGGGTAGGGATAGTGGTGACAGCATTGTCCATAATATTAGGGGAGGGTAACCGCGCTAAATAATAGTGAGTCTGAGCAGCAACTTAAAGTGTGACATACACCTAACAGAAAATAATATATAAAAGCTGCGCTAAAAATTGAACATTATAGGAACTCTGTGAATTAAGTGCAATAGTCCATATAAAGTCCCATTATAAATATAAGCGATAAGTGAAAAACAATGCAAAAAATGTCCAAGTTGTCCGTTTATAGTAGGTGCATCCAACTGAAGTGCAGCTCTTCAATACAGGGACTAGCAAAAAGTGTGCAAACTGCTTACCAGAAAAACCTAAATCAAACGCCTGATTTAGGTGATGAGTGTTCTCCAGATCCGTAGTGTGGCCAAGGATTGAGAAAGACACTTGAGATGAATTCCAGCCTCAGGTGACACGATGCACTCAATAAGCGTCAAACATGTGCATGTAAAAGATATGAAAACTCATAGCGTGATACTGTATTTAAATCAGAAGGTACACGTGCCACATATATTGCACCCTATATGTGTGGTCAACCATACAGATTGAAAATGAGTGCTGAAGTGAGAGACAGTACCACCACCAACATCACAAGCTGCTTACCAGACGCACATATAGTAGTAGCAAAAAAAGAGATGTAAGTCCAAATGTGTGCCCAAATGCTTCAATCACACACGTGACTTCCACCCACATATACAAACTGCTCACCAGATGCACAAATATAGGTGCCAGATACCAAATGCCAGTTCGGTTATGAAATAGCCAGAAAGGGATAAGACCCACAAGAATACCCAACTTCAGTCCACCGCGGTGACCACCACCGACATACACAGCTGCTTACCAGAAGTATAATTAAACGTGCAGACAGCAAATACTTTTCCCCTCAGGAGTATGGATAATGCAGGTCTCAAGCGGATGTAATATTCAGTGAAGTGCTGACAGCTAATATTGATCACCTGTGCGATTTTTATTTTTTGCGCTGGCTGATGATCTACTGTTCTGGAGGTTGATGTGGAGCTCCTCTGATGAGTCTTCTATGGTTGGGTGACTTCTGTCTCTTCCCAGCATGGTGACCGGACATGGAGGGGGAAATTTCTCCCAACTCTCGGCTTCTCTTCCTCCTGCTCACAAGTGTCCACTTAAAAGTTCCCCTTAAAGTGTCATTCCACCTTGTGGGGGGGTCCTAGGCCTGCAATGTGCAGACTTTAGATATGAAGCTGATTCTGCTCTGACCTGTGTGAGGATCTTTTCTGTCTCTCCTCCGTGTCCCCGATGGAAGATGGAGGCTTCTTGTCCTGGCTGAGAGGTGTGAGGGTCGTTCTGTGTCTGCACTGTGGATCTGGGAAGACTCCAATGTGGAGCATGAATATTACATCCGCTTGAGACCTGCATTATCCATACTCCTGAGGGGAAAAGTATTTGCTGTCTGCGCGTTTAATTATACTTCTGGTAAGCGGCTGTGTATGTTGGTGGTGGTCACCGCGGTGGACTGAAGTTGGGTATTCTTGTGGGTCTTATCCCTTTCTGGCTATTTCATAACCGAACTGGCATTTGGTAACTGGCACCTATATTTGTGCATCTGGTGAGCAGTTTGTACATGTGGGTGGAAGTCACGTGTGTGATTGAAGCATTTGGGCACACATTTGGACTTCTCTTTTTACATCTCTTTTTTTGCTACTACTATATGTGGGTCTGGTAAGCAGCTTGTGATGTTGGTGGTGGTACTGTCTCTCACTTCAGCACTTATTTCCAATCAGTATGGTTGACCACACATATAGGGTGCAATATATGTGGTACGTGCACCTTCTGATTTAAATACAGTATCACGCTATGAGTTTTCATATCTTTTACATGCACATGTTTGACGCTTATTGAGTGCATCATGTCACCTAAGGCTGTAATTCATCTCAAGTGTCTTTCTCAATCCTTGGCCACACTACAGATCTGGAGAACACTCATCACCTAAATCAGGCGTTTGATTTAGGTTTTTCTGGTAAGCAGTTTGCACACTTTGTGCTAGTCCCTGTATTGAAGAGCTGCACTTCAGTTGGAAGCATCTACTATAAACGGACAACTTGGACATTTTTTGTATTGTTTTTCACTTATCACTTATATTTATAATATTCCTATAATGTTAAATTTTTAGCGCAGCTTTTATATATTATTGTCCATAATATTGCCTAAACATTGCAATGTGGCCATATTTATGGAATGATGTAAGGCTCTTTTCCCGCCCATTTGCTTACGTAGCTGGGGATTCTTTGTCCTGTAAGTAAATGGGCTTGGGAAAAAATGTCTGAACAGCCAGTGTTCGATTCAAACCTATGTTCAGACCGAAGACTGAGCTCATTCCTACCTTGGTTTGAATCCTGTCCAGGATGCATAGAGTTTTTATCTCCTCTTTGTGCTTGTGTGGATTCCTACAGATACTTCAGGTTCCTCCCATACTCCAAAGACATGCTGGGAGGTTACTTGGCTCCTATCTAAATTGGCCCTTGTATGTGTATGACATAGGGACCTTAGATCGAAAGCTCTTAAAAGGCAGGGAAGGAGAAGCACTGCAAAATTTAGTGGTGCTATACAAATACCTGTAATAAATAAAAAGGCAAGTCTCAAAATGTACAAACCATGACCTCCTCCTGCCTCTTCTGTCCATATATAAAGTGTGCATAGCACCCCTGCCGTGGGCTGGCTACATTTACTAAAATGCTTTGCTGTAGCCAACTGAGCTGCAGTTTACTTCTCATGTCTGCTCTGGGTTTTCCCTTAACCTGGTGGCTGATTGCTGGAATATTCTTACAGCAGCTGACACAAGCAATCGAGTTCAAGGATCAATCACTGGGTTATGCTGTTTGGACCTTAGCCAATTTGGGAGGCTAGCCCAAGAGGTGTGACTGGAGAAAAGATGCATATTTGGGAAGATCTGATCAAAGGTCTTTTCCCCTGGGGCACCCCTCCTGGGAGGGCATGTGCGTGTGTTTCAGAGAAAATACTGCTACTAGGCTTCAGCAGGTTCCATGTGCTGGGGGGCCTGAAAGATGCTATCTGTAGAAGCTGGGCTGGAGAGGGAAACCTTCCCCTAGAGTGTTGCAGGGGAGCTGGGCAGGAGTTGTTGCCTGAACATTGTGAATGGGATCTTTCACCCATAGCCCTAGGCACTGAAGTGTTCTTTGAGGGTGAGACTCCAGAAGTTGCTACTCAAGGATTGTGACTGCTCTCATAGGGTCTCAGATGTACTGGCTGTCCCCTCTTAATTGGCACTATCTTTGAGGCTGCTACTATGGGGCCCAATATCGCTTTTATGAAGCTGTCCTACAAGATCTACATGTGTGCACTGAGTACCCTGCACTCTAAACTTTCCTCCAGGCATCTTGTCCAATACCTGCAATAAACCTTAAACCCCAGACTAGAGCCTGTGTTTGTTGGTGTGCTACATACCTTCACCTCTGAACAGGTAAGGACGACCCAATATACACTATATTGTAAAAAGTATTGGGACACCTGTCTTTACACACACATAAACTTTAATGGCATCCCAGTCTTAGTTCATAGGGTTCAAAATTGAGTTGGCCCACCCTTTGCAGCTATATGAGCTTCAACTCTTCTGGGAAGGCTGTCCACAAGGTTTAGGGGTTTGTCTATGGGAATGTTCGACCATTCTTCCAGAAGCGCATTTGTGAGGTCAGGCACTGATGTTGGACCAGAAGGCCTGGCTTGCAGTCTCCGCTCTAATTCATCCCAAAGGTGTTCTATTGGGTTGAGGTCAGGACACTGAAGGCCAGTCAAGTTCCTCCACCACAAACTCACTCATCCATGTCTTTATGGACTTTGCTTTGTGCTGCAAAGGGTGGGCCAACTCAATATTGAACCTAAGGACTAAGACTGGATGCCATTAAAGTTAATGTGCATGTAAAGGCAGGCGTCACAATACTTTTGACAATATAGTGTATTTCCATTGGCCCCTTCAGGGATTATAGTTATAAATTAGTCATATTCAAAACATTTCCTACATGGGAAAGAGTTTGCATATGGCACTAGGAGGTGTCAAAAGACTCTGATGATGTCACTAACCTGTGCATTTCTGTCAACCACATCAGAAATAGTTATTTACTCTAAGGTGGCACTCAGATATACAACAACAAAAAAATGATGGATTGCATGGTTTGATCACGATTGCCTCAGTCACAAAGGTTGTTAAGGGCAAGGAACTTTTCCAGTTTGAAGTGATTAGAAAAACTTTGAACATTAGAAACATTTGCAGCGGGGAAGATGTTTATTATTCTGCAGAAGGGAACAAGTGCAATGTGTTCCTACCAGGCTGCCTGACACAGACTCTGACACCACCACAAAATTATAGATAGACACGTATTTCTTAACAGTACAAGAAAGACTTTCAAGTGGTAGAGTTTGACAAGCTGAAGAGGAGGCTTGGAACAATGTTAGCTCTTTGAGAACAAAGTTACTCTTGCATTTTGACCCCTGTTTCTTCTAAATAAAGGGATCGATTGGAACGGACCAGCAGTTCCATGTTACCAGCAGGCGTTGAATTCATGGGGATGTCCTTGTTATTTTCAGAAGATGAAAGCAATACGTTTTTTGCTACATACCCACAGTTTGGGTGATTGTGCAGTCAGAAATACAGCTATATATAAAAATCATGATAGTGTAGTCCCAGAAGTCGTTGGAGCTACTTCCTGCTGATAATGGAATCTTGGAGTTTATTTACAGGGGTGTAGTACCCCTGTGACTTCTAGAGGCATGAGGGCACCCCCAGGGATGGGAATGGACTGATAGTTTACCTCGGGGGTAAATCACTTAGGCAATGGTGGGACATATAGACAGATGGATGCCAGACACTTTTAGGTGAAACAAAAAGGAAATTTATCAATCACTGATGCACTACAGCATACTGCAGTAAAACTGCAGTGATGCACTTCGATATACTGCAGTAAAACTGCATTGACGCATTACAATATACGGCAGTAAAACTGCACTGACCCACTAAAATATACTGCAGTAAAACTGCACTGACGCACTTCAATATACGGCAGTAAAACTGCACAGATACAGTACACTGACACACTTCAATATACTACAGTAAAACTGCACAGACCCACTACACTGAGGCTGCACTGGCACTATATTCACACTACATTGACACTCTACACTCACAAAAAAATCACAATAGCACACTAACTCGCTAGTAGCAATGAACAGAGCCCTATTTATCTCCACTCCCCATAGTGTGGGATGGGTCTATGAGCAATGAGTTATGATTAGGCTAAGTCATCATTGGGCTAAGTCATCATGACTTTCTCCAATCATGGCTCTGACACTGCTCTGTGCCTTGATTGAGCAAAGCCGTCATTACTTCAACCAGTCAGGGCTTAGAATGCACTGTGCAGTGTGCAGTGCATTGTGGAGCATTTAGTGGCCCGAACAAATGCTAGAACGTCCAGCCACTGTTGGGGCCGAACTTTTGCTTGGCCAAACCGTTTGCCCAACAATAGTGGTCAGTGGGAAGAATGCCCTTATATTGGTGATCACTGGGAAGAATGCCCTTTACATTGGTGGCCAGAGGGAAGAATGCCTCTTACATTGATTATAAGTGGGGAAAAAACATTTCTTACAATGCTTGCCAATAGGAAGACTGCCCCTTACATTGGCAATCAGTGAGAAAAATGCTGTTTCTCACTTTCCTTATCTAGATGGTCAAAGGGAAGAATGCTCCTCACATTGATGGTAAGAGGTATTAATGCTCCTTAAATTGGTAGTCAGAGGTTAGCATATTCTTTACAATAATGGCCAATGGTAAGAATATCCTTTACATTGGGGGTCAGTAGGAAAAATACTCCTTACACTGATGGTCAGTGGAAATAATTCCCCTAATTTTGGTGGTCAGTGGGAAGAATG
Source organism: Pelophylax lessonae (assembly GCF_965119305.1). Lineage (NCBI taxonomy): Eukaryota > Metazoa > Chordata > Amphibia > Anura > Ranidae > Pelophylax > Pelophylax lessonae. Next base: position 687,164,750 of record NC_138769.1, on the reverse strand, counting down.
CTCCTTACATTGGTTGTCAACAAGAAGAATGCTCCTTACACGGATGGCCAGTGGGAAGAATGTCTCTTACATTGATGATAAAAGGTGGTACTACTCCTTAATTTGGTAGTCAGAGGTTAAGAATTCCCCTAACATGATAGTCAGTAGGAAGAATGCTCCATTCACTGATGGCCAAAGGGAAGAATGTCCCTTACATTAGTGATCACTGAGAAGAATGCTCTTTACATTGGTGGCCAGTGGGACGAATGCCCTTTACATTGGTGGCCAGTGGGACGATTGCTCCTTACAATAATTATAGGTAAAAAAAAAACACTCCTTACAATGCTACCCAGTGGGAAGAATGCCCCTTACATTGGTGATCAGTGGTAAAAATAATTCTTACATTTGTGGACGGTGGGAAAATACTCCTGCTCTTTAAATTGGTAGTTAGTGGGAAGAATGCCCCCCTAGGCAAAAAGATCATTGGCATCATTGGTTAGGTATTAAAGAGTCAAGACTTGCTCATTGCTCAGGAAACCCAAAGCAACTCCTGGAAGGATTCAAGGGTTTTATAGAACTCTGGAAAAAAAAATGTGTTATATCTTTGCCTGTGCCTTGGCTTACACAATATTAGCCTGGTGACTAAAAGGTTTTTTCACTGGAAGTGAACACTGATATGGGGACCCTTGAATGAAACACATCATTGGCCACAATGTTAAAAGTCTCTGTTGGTTGTGGTAGAACTGCTGCATGTATGTGTAGCACCCTCCTAGGTAGGTGCTAGGTTAAACACATATGTGACCCTGTTCTACTTATCAGTAGGGATGATCAAACGGTTCGGGTCGACCATCGGTTTAACCCGAACATTGGGTGTTCGAAATTTGGCCGAATTCCGAACTTTTTGCGGTAAAAGTTCAGAATTCGGTCACCAGAACCGTCCAAAATGCAATGGCACAGGAACTGGGCTTTAAAAGCCCGTGATTGGCCCAGAAACTTCAGTAAAAGCCAATTGAGGAGGCAGGAGTCTGCTAGGAATGTGATTGGAGTGACAACGGGGTCCAGAGGTCCAGAGTGAATACACCCCCCAGTATATAACATAGCCCCGCCAAACCTCTAGCACTGTAATACAGAGGCTGTGGAAGAGAGTGGAAGCATTTGTGTTTCTCCTGCTGCTTGTAAAGCTCCAGTGTCATTTTGCAATTATCTTCTGCTGTATGGAGCTGTTCTTTTAGTGTGAGGAAAGGGATATGCAGTGTAGTTAGGGTACTATATACCACTATAGTTAGATTCAATAATCTAGTTTTTGTAGGGATACTTTTAAGTGTCAGGGTGACCGTAGTGTAGTTTAGGATGACCTGACTCTGCCATGTAAGGGTGACCGTAGTGTAGTTTAGGGTGACCTGACTCTGCCATGTCAGGGTGACCGTAGTGTAGTTTAGGGTGACCTGACTCTGCCATGTCAGGGTGACCGTAGTGTAGTTTAGGGTGACCTGACTCTGCCATGCCAGGGTGACCGAACCCTGCCATGTCAGGGTGAACTTAGTGTAGTTTAGGGTGACCTGACTATGCCATGCCAGGGTGACCGAGCTTTGCCATGTCAGGGTGACCGTCAGGGGAGGACTGGCAACTTTTGGCCCAGGGGGCAAATACAACCCAGAGGCCCATTGTGCAGCGACTCGGCTCACATCCCAGACATTATAAAGCAAACAAATAATAGTGAGGACCTTACCTTACTGATTAGGTGGCAATTAGCCTGCTGCAGCCTCGACCTCTGGGTCTCTTCCCTCCTGCGGAGCTACATCGTTTTTTTCATTCAACCCAGCAAGTTGAACTAAAAAAAATTGTCAGCTCCTATCAGAGCCGCAGCCACTGTACTAACTATCCAATGTTAGTACAGTGATCACCCCTGATGTTCATTTGTGTTCCAACAGGAGGACAGCCCACCCCCCGCCAGATCACTCCGGTCAGCGCTCTCACCCATTGGAGGAGAGCGCCCGCTGATCGGGAGCTTGTTGGCTGCTGGTTTTGCAGTATGCTCGTCTGACAGAGGCTGGCCAAAAAGCCAGCTTCTGTCGGACCAGCTGCTTTACACATTCTATGCAATAAGGTGAAACCCCTGTTTGCTGCAGTTGCCCCCAGAGCCTCTCCTTTTTCTGAGCCAATCCAGTGATGTGCACAAGCCCAGTGGCTCCAGCGGCTGTTTCTGTCCTCATTGGATAGATTGATAGCCATTGACTGAAACCATTGGCTCCCGCTGCTGTCAATCAAAACCAGTGACATGGGAGCGGGGGGCGGGGCCGAGTCTGTGTCAATGGATGCAGCAGTGGGACTTGGGAACGCGCCGGCAAGGTGTACCCCCACGGAAATCGTCTCTCTATGGTGGCACCCGATGAAGGAGCCAATAGGTTTTTATTAACAATTGGAACCTTTACAACCCCTTTAACAAAATCCCCAAATCTTCTGTTATGTGCTCCAATTAGGTGTAGAATGTCACTTTGAACTCCACCTTATATACCAGAATGTATTATATGTGCACAAAATAGGGCAAGAGCACATCTAATACCTACAGAAAATGATGGAAATAAGGTGTGAGTTGGAAGTGAACCACGTCATTGCCTGGGGAGATTAACATTTAGGAGGTTAAAACAGGCAGTGAGGTAATGTGATATCCCCTCCTCACTGACTGCCAAATGCCTCTGAAAAGTGACCCGAGCATGGATCTCTTCAGTGGAGTGGCTGCAGTGCTGGTGTACTCAGTTTTCCTTAGCTGCAGTCCCATAGATTTATTTTAGGTTGTGCGTTTTTCCTGCTATTCTTTTTAGAAAGTGCATCAAAGTTGCAGCTCTTTTTGTTCATTTTAACCACTTAAAGACAGTTTTACCCCCTTAAGGACCAGGCCATTTTTTTTGCGATATGGCACTGTGCTACTTTACCTGACAATTGCGCAGTCCCCAAATAAAATTTATGTCCTTTTTTCCCCCCACAAATAGAGCTTTCTTTTGGTGGAATTTGATCACCCTTTTTGCGCTATAAACACACAAAAAAGAGCAACCATTCTGCAAAAAAAAACAACAATATTTTTTACTTTCTGCTGTAAAACATTCCTAATAAAAAAAATTAAAAAATCTAAATTTTTTCATCATTTTAGGCCAATATGTATTCTGCTATATATTTTTGTTAAAAAAAATCCCAATAAGTGTATTTTGATTGGTTTGCGCAACAGTTATCGCATCTACAAGGGGATAGATTTGTAATTTGTATTTATTTTTGTTTTTTTTTCTAGTAAAGGCGGCAATCTGTGATTTTTTTTTTGCGGGACTGCGACATTGGGGTGGACAGATTGGACCCTTGACTGACATTTTTTACACTTTTGGGGGGACCAGTGACATTACTACAGTAATCAGTGCTATAAATATGCACTGTTACTGTAATAAAGACACTGGCAGGGAAGGGGCTAACACCAGGGGCAATCAAAGGGTTAAGCCTCGGTTCACACTAGGGCGACCTGTGAGGCGACCTGGTCCATAGGGAAGCTGTGGACCCGTTCTAATAGGAGCGACACAAGTCGCTCCGACCTAGAAAAAGGGTCCGGAGCTTCTTTGGGGCGACCAGGAGGCGACCGCCATAGACTTCAATGTTATGAAGTCCGTGGCGGCCGCTCCGAGGTCGCGGCGCGCTGCTCGCACCGCGATCTCGGAGGTCGCCCCGGGAAGTAGCGTCGCAGTAGTGTGAACCGGCGCTAAGTGTTTCCCCAGGAAGTGCTTTCTACCTGTGTGGGGATGGACTCACTAGATGAACACAGAGACCTGTGTTCCTAAATAGCAGGAACACAAGATCCCGGTGTTCATTACTGACAGAATGGCATACTGCCTTGTTTACATAGGCAGCCCGCAGTTCTGTCTGCATGGGGGGGGGGGGGCAATCGCGGGTTGCCGGCGGACATTGCGTCCACCGTACCTGCTGATTGGCTTCCTCTCTGGCCAATCGGCACATGCCCCTGCTGTCTATTACACTAAACAACATACAGGTATGTCGTTTCGTGTAATAGAGAAAAACTGCAGTGGCTGGTAAGCAAGCAGTTAAATGTACAGCCTACTAGAAGTCTATGAGACTGGGGGTAACATGCAGGAAGACTGTGGGGACACCAGCAGCACTGCAGCCAAATCACACTACACAGGAGCAGATACTGCACAGGCTGCTGAAATAGAACTCCTTAGCTGCAGATAAGGAAATAGGAGAAGGGAGAGGGATTTGGGAGAGAGCAGGAGGGGGGGGGGGGGGAGGAGGAGAGATCGGTCTCGGCTCACTTACTTGAATGCAATGCACGGCTTCAGACTTACGATCTGGCTGTCAGTTCAAACTTCCCGCCCACACAATCCTCTTCACGGACCTCGGACACACAGGCTTCCCCGAGTGTGGGCGGGCACATTGAGAGAGGGGCAGGAGGAGGCAGAGCTTTTCTGGAGGGGGCTGTGCTGTGCAGTGTATGGAACACAGACTCAGCCCTGTGACTCCCTGTCACAGGACACAAAGAAACTCGCAGCACGAGCGTTCCTGGCTGCTCCTCTCTGACACCGGCCGAACAGTAGACTCGGCCAGCTCCGGAACTGCACATGTGCAGTTCCAGCTGGCGGCAGAGCGGCCTTTTTAATGGGAATTACAGCGGCCTGGGGGGAGAATGCCTCCTTTCCCCCCGGCCCAGTCCGCCTCTGGTGACCGTAGTGTAGTTTAGGGTGACCTGACTCTGCCATGCCAGGGTGACCCCACTCTACCATGTCAGGGTGACCCCACTATGCAGATTCTGGGTTAGGGGTATACATATATACATGTGTATATATATATGTATATACACACATATATATATATATATACCCCTATACAGAAGTTCAGATGTCATGCCTGCCTACAAACGCCTTCAAAAAACGCCCAAAAAATGCCTGAAAAACGCCTGAAACAAAAACACACATGTGTGAAAGGAGGGTAACACCATCCCTGCGCTACTGAAATTCTAAGAAAAATAATCTGTTTTTTTCTGGTTCTGGACATGCTACAGAGCTGAAACTTCAGAGGTACACTTTTTAGACCACCCCAGACACTAAATCCAAAGAAATCTCTTTTTTTTTTTTTTCAATAATTTTTTCAATAATTGTCTCTCTATCAAAAACGACAATTTTTAAGAACTTTTTTTTGCCTGATTCATAGTCCCTGGGGCATGACCCAGAACCCTAGGCACTTTTTAGGGGCATTTATTGGGTTTTAGGGCTTCAAAATGGTGTTTTTTGATTCCCGAAGTTCAGGTCCCATTGATTTCAATGAGGTTCTGGAATCCGAACCGAACTTTTGGGAAATTCGGGTGTTCTGGTCGAACCAAACTTTTCAAAAGTTCGATCATCCCTACTTATCAGGAGGGTCTGATCTGTTAGTTAGCCTGTTACATGTTTCCAGGTGTGTTCTGTTGAGTCTGGGGAGTCTCCCCACTGTATCCAATGTGGGGCCTTGTTGGACAGCGGAGGAAACCTAGCCAATAGCACACCAGGGTTTATGACTTTCCCAGTGGGTGGGCATTGCTACAATGCATCCTGGGATTGGGAATAAATCTGGAGGGAGCATGTGACAGGGGTCTTTGGGCGGAAAGCCAGATCCCAGGAGGAGGGTGACGGCTGTATCTCCTCCTGTTGCTGAGGAAGGTGGTCCAGGCAGTCAGCCTGGGGACAAGGGGTTGAGCTGTGCTGCAGAGGATCCAGTGTGTGCTGACCAAGTGGAGCTGTGGGGCAGGATTCTTTGGGAAAAACAGTATTGTGAGTTCCTAAGCATTTGCCCAGGGGTCTGCCTAAGAGAGGGGACCACTCCAGACTAACTCAACTCAGCGTTACTCAGCATTTAACCAGCATTAAGCAGCATTTATCAGACCGTCCCTGCTCATTGTGCATAGTTTAGTTCTGTAGGAGTATCCCTCTCATCCCTTCTCCTATCCAAGTTCCTAATAAAACATAAAAACCAAAGATCTGGACTGGTCCTTGTCTGAGGTAAAATCACTTGGAAGCATGTCTGAAAGTTCTACTGTTGCTAATGGTAATCCAGGGGAACCCGTCACCAGCACCTCCCTTGGGAGTAGTGCTACATATGAATTGCAGGGATCTAGAGATGCACGTACTGTATGTAGCCACTCAAACATACAGCCTTACAAACCTTACTGTCATGGATGAATCTTGGGCAAAGCACTGGTATTTCTGGGAAATTCCAGGGCTTACTGGTGGTAATGGTTTAGTGGTGAGTTGGCGCAAGAAGAGGTCTCAAAAAAGTCTGGTCCTGGGGACCCGGGGGAGGGGGGGAAGGGAGAAGGGAGAAGGGAAACACCAGGGGTAGGGGGACCCCCAAACAGTTCAGGGGGTAGCTGTCCACTGTAGCGGCTGCCGGCGGAAGAGACAGAAGAGATCTCTGGGGGGAGACAAGAGGGAAGACAGCGCAGCCCCTTCTAAGTGCAGCAAGACATTTATTGAAGTATGTGCAGCAGTATTACACTCAGTCGGTGAATAAGATGCAGTTAGTCAAGTAATGTTGATCATCAGGAGCATCACTGGAGCGGGTCCTGGTGGTGGAGGCAGTGGATCCCGGTGAGAGCGGCAGGGGGGGTTCCTCCGTGTGTACAGGGACAGCCTCGGTGGTGTCCGTGGGCTCCCCGTCAACTGGTGGAACACTGGCACTCGTGGGTCCTGGGATCCTGACATCACTCCTGGCAGTGATGCGGGATGCTACGGCGAAGCGTTATCGGAGCATGCGCTCCTTCTTCAGGCCAAGGATGCACCATGTTTGGACAGGGTATTTATGCAGTGATAAGGATGGTGGCTCAGGGGAGGTAAAAGGCATGGCGTGAAAGTCTGCAATAGGTGGAATATCGGTGTTTGGCCACTAGGTGGGGTGTGTGGGTACACAAACTGATGTGGTTAAATGCATGGGGAGGGGAATAATAAACCATGTGGGAAACTATAGTGTAATATGACCGTAGTTGAAAACTGAAAGGGGGGGGTTTGTTTTGGGGGTTTTTTCACTGGGAGGGATGGAGATGACAAGGGAGGGGGGGGGGGGGTTTGGGGGATTATGTGTATAAGTGTCACAGATATGTGTTGCTGTATGTATGGTGCTGTGGGATAAAAAAAAAAAAAAAACGCACGAATCAATAAATATCAAATCCGAACTTTTGCAACAGGCGATGGGGGGGGGGGGGGGGGGTTGTTGGAGGGTGACTGGGGATGGTTTTGGTTTTAGCTGTTTTGGGGGGGGGGGGTTGTGGGGGTTATGTTTTCACGGGCAGTTTTAAAAACGCACAAATCAATAAATATCAAATCCGAACTTTTGCAACAGTTGATGGGGGGGGGGGGTTGGAGGGTGACTGGGGATGGTTTTGGTTGTGGCTGTTTTGGGGGGGGGTTTGTGGGGGTTATTGTTTTCACGGGTAGTTTAAAAAAAACCGCACAAATCAATAAATATCAAATCCTAACTTTTGCAACAGGCGATGGGGGGGGGTTGGCTAGGGATGGTTTTGGTTTTGGTTGTAGCTGTTTGGGGGGGGGGGTTTGCTTTCACGGGCGGTTTAATCTGGGGGGGATGGAAGGGTGGTGTGTTGTCTCATGAGGGGGGGGGGGGTTTAGCGGGGTGCGTGGAAAGAGGGTGGGTGGGGTGCATGGAGAAGCATTACAGTAAGGTGTTGGTTTCTATTTCCTCGTTAAAGCCTCCAGGCGCGAGGGTGTCAAGTGTGTAGATCCAGAACGTTTCCCTGCGACAAAGTCGCTTGTAACGTTCCATTTGTGGGAATGAGTTGGGGATGGACTCGATGACCCAGACACGCAGACCTGTGGACGATTTCTCATGGTGTTCGGCAAAATGTCTGGGCACACTATGTTTGTCCTTTCCGGCCTCGACTAGGCCGCGGTGTTCGCCAAACCACTTTCTTAGTGTCCGGATGGTTCTCCCTACATAGAACTGGCCACAAGGGCAGGTGAGGCAGTAGATCACGTATTCGGATGAGCAGTTGTAGAAGTGTTTGATGGTGTATGTTTTGCCTTTTACGTTGAATTCTTTTTGTCCATGTTGTATGTGCTTGCAGGTGAGGCAAAGGGCTTTGCGGCATTGATACATCCCAACAAGCGGGATAAGGCATAGGGTGGCTGTGGGGGTTTTTTGTTCTCGTTTTAGTTTGCTCTGTGCTACAAGAGTTTTGATGCTTCTGGCCTTTCGGTAGGATACCTTAGGCTTTGGGGGGATGGTGGATTTTAGGTGGGGATCTTCCGATAGGATGGGCCAGTGTTTGGTAAGGATCTGTTCCATTCTGCGAAATTTGACATGGAATTGGGTGGTGAAGCGTATGGGCTGTGTTGTGGGTGCGTCTTTAGGGGTGGGGGCAGGGATGTTTGTGTACTGGGAGTAAGCTTCATTGATGAGGGGTTGGGGGTAACCTTTTATAACAAATTTTTGGGTTAGCAGGCCGCTCTGTTCGGTGTAGTCATCTTCTTTGGTGCAATTTCTTCTGATTCGGCAGAATTGGCTTTTGGGGATATTTGAGATCCATTTTGGGTGGTGGCAGCTTTGGAAGTGTAGGAAAGAATTGCCCACAGTGGGCTTAGTGTAATTCTTGGCCAATATGTGTTTATCTTGGTGGTATAGTAGGAGGTCTAAAAAGGCGAGTTCTGTGGGGTCGCATACTGAGGTGAATGAGAGGTTGTAAGTGTTGTTATTGCAGTGGTTGACGAACAGTTGGAAGAGAGGCTCAGGGCCCTCCCAGATGATAATGATGTCATCTATGTATCGACCGTAGTAGATGATGTTGGCGGCAAACGGATTATTGTGCCAAATGTGGTTGGTTTCCCAATAACCCATGGTGAGGTTGGCATAGCTGGGGGCAAAATTAGCCCCCATAGCTGTGCCATTGACCTGGAGGAAAAACTCACCATTGAATTCAAAGTAGTTTTTTTGGAGGCAGAATTCTGTGGCTTTGCTGATGAAGTTGGCTTGTTGAGGGTTGATGGTGGGATCATCCATGAGGAAGTGGGTTACGGCTCTGAGGCCTATGTCATGGGGGATGGAGGTATATAGGGAGTTGACATCAAGGGATGCCCACATGTAGGATGATTCCCAGGAGTAATGGGAGAGTTGTTCAAGGAGGTACACTCCGTCTCTGATGTATGCTGGGAGGTTTTGGGCTAGGGGTTGGAGGAAGTGGTCAACGTATTGGGAGAAGGGGCTGGTTAGGCCGTCCATGGCGGCTACTATGGGCCTGCCGGGGGGGGGGTTGTTGGAATTTTTGTGAATCTTGGGAATGTGGTAAAAATATGGTGTGGCGAAAAAAATCCTTATTGGAAAATGCCAGTTCATGTTTATTGATTATGCCGGCCTCGTGTGCCTGCATGGTCAGGGACCGAGCCTCAGCTTGAAATGGAATCAGGGGGTCTTGGTGGAGCTTATGGTAGGTAGAGGTATCAGAGAGGAGCCTGTGGGCTTCATCTAGGTAGTCAGTTTTGTTTTGTATTACTATACCTCCACCCTTGTCGGCCGTCTAAATGACAAGGTTGGGGTTTTGGGTGAGATGCTTGTTTTTCACCGGTGGAAAGGTTGGAATGTTTGGAATGGGTGGGGGTAGCCGGTTGACAAAGTTTGATGATGTCGGAGTAAACCACTTGGTAGAAGGTTTGAAGGTATGGGCCCTTGGAATGAACTGGGTTGAAGACAGATTTGGGTTTGAAGGAGGAATGTTTAACTGGGGGTGAGGAGGACGGGTGTTGTGTGAACAGGGAGAGGTCTTCATCGTCATCATCGATGTATAGTTCCTCCAGTATTTTGCGGCCCTCTGGGTCAATGTCCAGGGGGACTGTGGGGGGCGGTGTTGGTGGGGGGGGGCATGATGGAGGATTGTTTGGTGGATTGTATGTTATAGTAGCGTTTGAGTGTTAGGTTGCGTATTAAATAGTTGAGGTCCTTGTATATTGTGAAGGGGTTGGGCAGGGTGGAGGGTGCAAAGTTCAGACCTCGGTTTAGGAGGGAGATTTCTGCGGTGGAGAGGGTATGTGATGATAAGTTGAAGATTTTGGCTGTGTATGTAGTTTCGCCCTTTTGGGGGTTTCTACGTTTGCCCCCCCCCCCCCCCCCCGCTTTCCTCTTCGTCTAGTTTTCTTTTTTCCCTGGTCTGGTTGTGGGTTGGCGGGCACCTGATGATCAACATTACTTGACTAACTACATCTTATTCACCGACTAAATGTGAGTGTAATACTGCTGCACATACTTCAATAAATGTCTTGCTGCACTTAGAAGGCGCTGCGCTGTCTTCCCTCTTACTGGTGGTAAGCAGCTTCCCGTCCACTATCAGGAACTACCAAAGCTTTGCCTGTAAGAAAGACTTTGGCCATGATATTGGCTTTGTAGGCTATTACAGGCATTCATACATGCAGTATTTTCTTTAAATGTCCTGCTGACAGAGCCTTTTTTTAATCATACCCTTTTGCTCAGAGTGTTTTTATCTTTACTCTGCACAGCCCTTGCACAAAATAGATATCCGCTAAGCACTGAATTTATCTCAAACCCTTTCTGCGAAAAAAATTTATAGTTTGATGATGTTGCTAGGCACATGTGTTTAAATTTGAATATTACCTCATGGGTCCAATCCTTCTCAGCATGCCTATATTCTTTGTGCCAATAAACATATTAAATTCGTTTTTTTTTTTTTTTTTTTTTATCTTCTCCTTTTTCCAAGTGTCTGCATGTGATTCTGGCATGTGAAGCATGACTTTTGGTGCAGTGGTTATCTGTGTTTTTCAGGAAGATGAAACAGGTTCTCTTTAATGCTAGACCTACTATTAGCACACATTTAGCTTTTCTTTACTACATCACCTACCTGTTTGCCGCCCGGTGTGAAGCAAGGAAGAAACTCAAAACTTGCACAGTGCTGAGTATTCTCTCCCTACCCTAGCGAAATAAATTCAAAATACTAACAACGCCATACAAAGCCATCCACAACTCTGCCCACAGTTTCATCACCAATCTTGTCTCCAAACATCATCCAAACTGTCCTCTCCACTCCTCCCAAGACCTTCTGCTCTCTAGCGCTCTTGAATCCTCCTCCCATGCTCGTGTCCAAGACTTCTCTAGAGCCTCTCCCATCCTCTGGGACAGTGGTCGCCCAAACTCCAAATTTTGAATCTCACAGACCACTAACATAAACATACATTTTACAATTTTACATGCCTTATACACACAATGCTCTGGCTCTCTGCCCCCCTCTGCCAACACCCCCACTCCCCTGCACTCTGCATCACACTACTGCCTTAAGCAGACTCATAATTGGATCTCACCTCCTCACTAGCCATGTGCTCAAGCTCCATGTTTCCTCCCACAGTCTGTGACCAGCGCTGTGATCTACACTACTCCCGGTGCCTCCCTCTGAGTTCACAGGAGTCGGAACTACAGAGGAGGCATTGGGTATCATCTAAGGATATCTACCACGTCACCAAATTTTGCCGGTCTGGATTCTGGGCTTTAATCATTTCATGTTCGGGTAAGCGCATTACCTAGAGGGAATTTGGATTGACAACACTTTTTTAACTTCACAACATTCATAGTGTGGAATATTGGACATTGTTGAATATTTTCTGGACTTTAATTAGTTCCATCTCATTTAGCGTGATTTTTTGTTATAACTGAAGTTTAAGGGTGTGGTCACACTTGAAGTCGCAGCTTTTTTCTTATTTATTTACCGATAGCATGGATACTTCTTTCTTTCTTTATCAATGCATGCTGACAGCATTGACTCTCAGCACTCATTGAGAACAATACTGTAAAAATGATTGGGAGGTATACATCCTCCACAATGCTGATAGGTGGCAGAACCCCTCAGGACCACCAATATTTTCTCCACGGACCACTGGTTGGCGACCGCTGCTCTGGAACTCTCTACCTCAGTTTGTCTGGCTATCTCCTACCCTGGCTGCCCTTAGATTATCCCTAAAAATTAATCTCTTCAGGAAAGCCTATCAAGCCTCCAACTAACTGAACATTTATCTCTGCCATTAGCTCATCCCTCACCTTGTAAAACAGCCCAATCCCTTTAAAATAGAAATGAAAGGCAACCGTTTGTGCATAGATAATAAAAAACATTATAAATGCTGAATGAATAATTGATCGCATAATCTCTGTTCTCAGCTGCATATGGAGCTCAGAGAGCAATGGGAGTAAAAAGAGCAGTACACCAATCTTCCCAAGCAAATGGTTGTGCAGGGGGAGAGGGGGTGTCAAGACAAGTCTGATCATTGGAGGAGAGCATCCTGAGTTTCCAGCATAGCCAGAGAACTGACCAGGGTGCGAAATAGATCAGGCATTTATCAAGAATATGAAAAGTTGGGATACATTGTTCTTTAAAGATAACACCAACCTTGCCTTCAGTTTTGCACACAGTTGTACAGACTCCACTCCTGTCCAGAAAGTGCTTACTCTGATTTCACTGTGTAACACCCCACCCCAAAGAGCTTTTGTTCTGTTAAATCTAGTTTTTGGCCTTTCTGTAACCAGGGAGAGCACTATTTGGTTAGTTAGGTCTGCTCTTGTCTCTATAACCACTTGCCAACCGCTCACTGGAGCTCTACTGCGGCAAAGTGGTTAATTCCCGTCCAGCGACGTAGACCTACGTCGCTGGACTCCTCCCCTTGTGGGGGGCGCACGCGCGCTGCGGGAGGCTCGCTCCCGCTGTATTCAGTCACAGCGGGAGTTGGGCCAGGGGAGGAGCGGCGGTGATAAACGCTGCTCTTCCCCGAACGTCGGGGAATCGAGTTTGGAGATCCGCCCGCCTCCATACACTCCACACTCCTCTCCTGTACATACTAACCACCTCCATACACTCCACACCCCTCTCCTGAACATACTACCAACCGCTGTACACTCCGCACTGCACTGTACATTCCCTTTTTACATTTCCGCGTTCTGCAATATGTTAGGCATCCCACGCTCTATTAAACCACACCCCTTTTAAGGCACACCCAATATTTAGCGCAATTTAAGCCACGCCCAAATGTTGCTGCTTTTTTTGGCCCGGGCCCCACGTTTTATCTTGCACACGGGCCCACTGATTTCATTATACAACCCTGCTACTACTGCCTATGTCCGAACAATTGTTGCTTTTGTCCTAGGCCAAACCAAAAATATTTTAAGCTTCACTGTGCATTTTACTATTCATCTTCTCACCCCCCCCAGGACTGTTATGTAATGTATGTTCTGCTAACATAAATATAACTATAAAGAAAATGATTAAGGACCAGGGAGCCCTTATAAATAAGTCAGTTGCCCTGGATACATCTTTACCGCAGTGCTCTGTTTTGGCAGCAAGTTAAATATTCTTCTGTGAGGCCCATGTCGCTGCTTTTTCTGTATACTCAAGAAGCAACCAGTAGAAGACAGCATGAGATATTTGGAAGAGAAAAGTTCCAGTAAGGTATACAATGAATCATGAGAAATGTGAGAAAATAATTGAATTCACCAATTAAGAAAGTGATTGCTTGATTAATAATAATATTCTTTCAGAAACATGAAGTAAAGCAAAATAAAATAAGCCAAATGTTACATTTACCTTTACAAAAGGTAACCTAAAGCCTGGCTATTAACCGGTTCCGGACCGCCCACCGCATATATACTGCGGCAGGCTGGCCCTCCTGCGTGAAACGACGTAGGGCTACGTCGGTCGAACGCCAGCAGCTAGGGGGCGATCGCGCGCTGCTGGCGGCGCACTCCTGCCCCCACTCGGCAGAAGGTACTCCGATGCATGGGGCAGGCGGCTCTGATTGCCGCTTGACACCTGCGATCGTTCTCCGCTGAGAGAGAAGGACGGTCATCTGTTGTAAACACAGCTGACCATTCTTCTCTTTGGAATGATCACAGAGCTCCTGTGATCCTTCTATATAGGATCACATGTCTCTATTGTCATTCCATAAGCCCCACCCCCATACAGTTAGAATCACTCCTCTAGGCTCACGTTTAACCTATTGATTACCCACAGTGTTAACCCCTTTCCTGCCAATGGCATTTTTATAGTAACAGTGCATAATGTCACTGGTCCCCCCAAAAGTGTCAAAAATGTCAGTTAGGGGTACGATCTGTCTGCCGCAATGTCACAGTCCCGTCAAAAAATCACAGATCGCCGCCAGTACTAGTAAAAAAAAAAAAATAATAAAATAAAAATGACATAAATCTTTCCGTAGTTAGTAGACACGATAACTTTTGCGCAAACCAATCAAAATACGCTTATTGCGATTTTTTTAACCAAAAATATGTAGCAGAAAACAAATTGACCTAAAATGTTAAAAAAAATTAGATTTTTACATTTTTTGGGGGGAATGTTATATAGTAGGATGTGAAAAAAAAATGTTTTCCTTTTCAGAATTTTCGCTCTTTTTTTGATTATAGCGCAACAAATAAAAATCACAGAAGTGATCAAATACCACCAAAAGAAAGCTCTATTTGTGGAAAAAAAAAAAGGACATTGATTCTATTTGGGTACAGTGTCGCACGACCATGCAATTGTCCTTTAAAGTAACGCAGTGCCGAATCTCAAAATATGGCCTGGTCATTAAGGGGAAAATCTTCCGGCCCAGAAGTGGTTAAAACTTTCCTTTAGGCCAACAGCTAGATACACAGTGGATATACATAGAGTGAAGCTGTTCTGCCTGTCAAGGAATGTGCATGTCTGTCCATCTAGTGCTGACATTTATACACAGCCCTGCCCCACAGAAGAACCAGGTTGGTGTTTTCTGCATTTAAGGAATACAGCTTGGTCACCTTCCTGCCCGGACTCTTCCTCCTCCTGGCAAAGCCATCTCCCTGTAGCTCAAAGATAGTTTTTAATAAAAAGTTGAGCTTTAAAAAAAAAAAAAAGTATAATGTAACATATCAGAAATTATTTTTTAGGCTAATTTACATTTTAATTTTATTTTAAGTTTCTGAAAGCTACACTTTAATCTATAGGTGTTGAAATATCACTTTAAGTAAGACATGGATGTAGCTCCCTTACGTTTACATTGAAAGTAATCTCATTTTCCAAGAACATATCTGGAATTTGAGAGTGGAATGAAACACGGCTGACTTCAAAGTAAATTTGCTCTGTGCATTAGATGCATTAAAAAACATACAGTTTCTTTGATTCTAGGAAATGGTCTGTATTACTCGCAGCGTACTCTTGTTCAAACATACTGCAGCCTATATTGATTAAATTGAGAGGTAATGGAATTAAAAGTTAATGAAATGCCTTCACTCATGCTAGCTGTCAGCTTATCATATTCCAGCTAACAATTTGTACTTTATTAAGCAGCTGAAGATTAGGCTCACATCAAAGGTACGAGGTGGTCTTTTAGAATGTTGACTGGCTAATACAAGTGTGTGATAATGAGCCCTCGGTTCCGGCTCCTTTCAAGTCAATAAGGAAACACTTCTGCACTGCTTTGGGGATTCCGATACTGACTGCTCATATATATTTTTATTCCATTGCTGAAAAGCTTATCTTGAAGCAAGGATGTGCGTAAATGTAGTAATGTAAGTAATTACATTTGGTGCATTCTGAGTAGTTCTCAGAAGATCAGCAGCGTTGACAACTCTCTGAGCCAACCTTAAAGTGATTGTAAAGCCCCCTTTTTTTCTCTTTAAATAACAAACATGCTTTATTTACCTGCTGTGTGCAGTTGGTTTTGCACAGAGCGGCCCAGTTCCTCCTCTTCTCTGGTCCCTCTTCTGTACTCATAGCCCCTCCCTCCTGTTGAGTGCCCCCACAGCAAGCAGCTTGCTATGGGGGCACCCATGCCAAGTCACAACTCCCTGTACCCATTCAGACACCGAGCCGTGACCCAGCCTTGCCCCCTCTCTCTCTCCTGATTGGCTGACTGACTTTGATTGAAGGCAGCAGGGGGCCAATCACACCGCGCTGCTGTCTCAGCCAATGAGGAGTGGAGTCCAAGGCAGCTGAGACACACCTGCAACATCACTGGATAAAGATAGGCTTATGTAAGTAGTAGGGGGGCTGCTGCACACAGAAGGTGCTCTCCTGACCCTCCTCCCCCCCCCCCACTGTGCTCCCTCATCTCTCCTGCCAGCTGCTGCAGGGGATGTGTCCCAATAGAAAACCAGGAAGGGGTCGGTAAATATGTAATTTACCAGCTCCTTCCTTTTCTGAATGGACAGAGTCATAGTCAGTGACATTGTAGAAAAATAAAATAAAATAATATAAAATAATTAAAATACCAAAAAATAAAAACTACTGAAACCAGTGGGTGAACTTCCAGGATCTCAAATGTCACGCTTGCAACCAGGCCTTGGCATTCCACCACCGTGGGGAGGCCCCAAGATGGCAGGAAGGGGGCCTACTGCAGAACTTGTAAAAGGGTCCCGCTGCGGGACCGTAATAAAAGGCCCCACAACGAGAGTAAAGGGCCCCAGGATCAGTGGGAAGAGCCCCAGGCTTGAAGGGAAGGGGTCCGGCCAGGGGTCCGGGGGGCCCTTCATGGTTTCTTGCAACGGGGCCCTGAAGGTTCTAGCTACGCCTCTGGTCTTCTGCACACAGCCTGTGTAATATTAAGGAGTCCAATCACCCTCCTAGTTCTTATTTTAGGACTACAGATCAAAAATCTTTTTTTCCTGGTGTATCGTGGCAGTTTACAATTGGTTATGGCATCTGCAACCTAAGAGGTTTGGTTAACATAAATCAAGGACAGACTAGGCTTGCAGCATTCTTTTTTTTCTCACCTGATCAGGAATGAAGTCACATGGTATCCCTAACTGCTTGTCGCCCCAGCTAGGTTCAGCCTTTCCTTTGTGAAAGACCTTTCTGCACAGTCTCTAAATTAACCACATTCTGGTTGCATAGCCCGTCAAAGAAAGCTTTGGAGTGAGTGACAGCATTTCCCCTTTGTTTTTCCCTTTATTATCTCAGTTTGTCAGTGTTTTCTCTGCATCTGTTTGTGTTGTGGGCATATGCCATTTCCAAGATGGCAGCAGCAGTAGACGTACACCCTGAACATTGGCAACAGAAAGTGACAACCACTGTGGGCAAAACAGGTTAAGTAAGAAACCGGGATTTATAAGGTGTTTTATCTTTCTGTCAGTATAAATTCACCAGCAGATTTTCATTCTTAAAAAAATGTTCATTTTTATCACAAAGTTGCTTGAAAAGATCTCTGGGGTATAAATCCCCTTAAAAAACATAAAATGATTACGAAAACAAAAATGCTCCCCCAAAGCGAGGCACCTTCCCCTAAACACAAGTGTACTCCATACAATGGATATATATGTCATACATGACAATAATTTAATCTATATCATGCATTCCAGAGAGAAGGAGAAGGGATGCCTCATCTTGACATGTTTCACACTGAAGTCTCCCTCAGGACTTCATGAGGTGCAGTTGAATATGGTTGCTAGAAAGGGAAAAATACACATTGGTAATACATGGTCCAGTGTATAATACACAATATTTACCTGAGGCTAGAAAAACATACAAAAACTTACAAAAATCTGTATAAATTGATATTCACCAATAAAAGGTATAATTAAGACTGATCTTGATCTCTCAAAATGTGGTTATGAACATGATTGGTGCAGAATGGAAATTGTGTAGGATCGGTACCTCAGGCCAAAGCCTCCAGGGGGGTCCCAGACAATGCCGAAGGGAAGTCACAGCAAATCAACAATCCCTACTAATTAGGTGGTCTGCACAGAGTAATAAAAGATGATATTGTTATAGGGAACCCCCCAAATAAGGTACAGTTAAATGGTATGTCAGGATAAACCTAATACCCATACAAACAATACCTGCATCCATAAGACCAGAAAAAAAAACAGATATCATCATTTATCTGACATCACTCACCCACATTATATAGAGGAGAGACGGCGCAGTGGGCAGTTTTTCCTGGCTTTCCCTTTTAATCTGTGAAGTAGAGACTAGATTTAAGAAGGCTTCCACCACTCGATCCACACAAAAATGCTCTGTGATGACAGCCCACAACAGAATCAAAAAGAATTTCTGGCACATCAACAGGTGTGTTTCTGTATTTGCAGGATCTTTAGACGTGGCTGGTACATCCAAAGAATAAATAGGTTAAAAGAAGCTCATAGCTGCATTTGTTTGTATATGCCAGGTCTGGCTTTAAGTGTAAAAGTGATCTGGGTGGCTGCCCCTTGCTGATATTCCCCCTTGGTGGATCCCAGTATCTAGCTCCTCCAAGGAGCCTTGTACCACTTTGTCAAGATGGCAAGCAGGAGGAGATAGGGGAACATCTATTCCTAGATCTCCACTGCAGTAGTGTGAAATAAAAGCATTCAGCTCTGAGCACTTTCAGTTCTGAGCAGTCAAAATCCTGGCTCGAATGCTCGGTGCACAGTTGATTGAGTCCACTGGAGCAGAGGGTATGAAAGACATTGGGGGTCTAATATGCCCCTGGAGTCTCCATGTAGAGAAGATGTAACTTGTCAGTGCTATCACAGGATGGCTTGTTAGACTATGTGACAGCAATAAAATTTCAGAAAGTAAAGTAAATAAGTAAACAAATAAAAAAATATGCGTAAAGAATATAATATAATAAAATAAATAAAAAATAATTGTGAACGGCCGCATGGCACCCCGCCTGGGTACAGCTTCCTCTATTCTTGAACCAGGTATTACAGCTGAGCATTGCACCCAAGAACTAAACAACAGCTTAGGTGAAAACTCAAATGCTTTATTTAAAACTCACCCAGAATTTATATCACACAAAATTGTTCCTAAGGCCTCGTTCACACGACGATCCAATCAGATCCGCCTGTCAGTTTTTTAGGCGGATCTGATCGGATCCTCCATGCATCCCTATGGGGCAGCGGATGTCAGCGGATGTCAGCGGAGACATGTCCGCTGACACCCGCTGCCATGCGCATCCGATCCTGTCCGTGAAATCCGGATGGATGGAAACCCTATTTTCCATGCGTCCAGGGGATCGGATCAGATGGGATCCGATGAGAGCGGACAGTCAGTTCGCTCTCATCCGATTCCCCATAGACAGCAGCGGGGCTCTGACACCTCCCACTCCACACACAGTGCGGAGACGGAGCTGTCAACCGCCTGCTTAGCGGGGATCGGCGGATCGATCCTCGCTGAACAGAGAACGGTCCGCACCGCACAGAGGACCGTGTGAAAGGACCCTAATTAAGACCATTGTTCCTAGTTTTTATGGACAGTTTATTGACTGGAATGATACCAGCTGATTGGAGAAAAGCCAACGTGGTACCAATATTTATAAAAGGGCCAAGATATATCACTGGTAACTACAAGCCAGCCAGTTTAACATCAATAGTCTTTAAGCTATTGGAGGGAAATATAAGGGACTATATCCAAAATTGTGCTAATGAAAACAGTACCATTAGTAGTAACTGATATACAGGATGGGATAAATAACTCAATCTCAGTATTTGCGGATGATGCAAAGCTAAGCAGGGCAATAATTTCTGCACAGGATGTGGGAACTTTACAAGAAGACCTAAATAAACTAATGGGGTGGGCAACTACAAGGCAAATGAGGTTTATTGTTGAAAAATGTAAAGTAACGCATTTGGGTGCTACAAATACAAACGCAAGTTATTTGCTAGGGTGAGAACCTCTGTGGGAATCTAGGATGAAAAAGGCATTGGGGGTCCTAGTAGAAGACAGGCTCAGCAATGGCATGCAATTGCCAATCTGCTGCAAGCAAAGCCAACAGAATATTAGCATGCATTAAAAAAGGGATAAAACTATAATTCTCCCACTCTACAAGACTCTGGTCCAGCCGCATCTTGAGTTTGCCGTCCAGTTCTGGGCAAGAGTCCTTAGGAAGGATGGGCTGAAACTGGAAAGAGTTCAGAAAAGGCAATACAGCTAATAAAGGGACTAGAGAATCTAAGCTATGGGGAAAGACTACAAGTATTGAACTTATTCTCTCTGGAGAGAAGACGCTTGAGATAGGATATGATTGTGATATACAACTATCTTACTGGTGACTCTAGCATAGGTGAAAAAACATTTCAGTGAACGGAATTTTAAAAAGACACATGGCCATTCACTGAAATTGGAAGAGAAGCGGTTTAACCTTAAACTGCGTAGAGGGTTCTTTACTGTCAGAGCGGTAAGGATGTGGAATTCTCTTCCACAAGCAGTGGTATCAGTAGGGAGCATCAATAGTTTAAAAAAAACTATTAGATGGGCATCTTAACAATCACAGCATACAGGGGTGTACAATTTACTATTGACATAAACACATGCGCACACACACACCACAGGTTGAACTGGATAGACTAGTGTCTTTTTTCAACCTTAAATACAGGGATATATGATTTACTGTTTAAATAAACACATACACACACCACAGGTTGAACTGGATTAAAAAACAAAACAAGTTGGAACACGGGCAAACATGTGCAATCAAGAACCACCAAGACTCTCCACTGGGCTTCCTCTGCTGATGCAGGCCTTGGTGGGATGTGGACCCCCAAAGAGCCACTTACGTGTTTCGGGGTGTCCCCCCTTCATCAGTAGCTCTGATAAAGGGGGGACACCCGAAACGCGTAAGTGGTTCTTTGGAGGTACACATCCCACCACGGCCTGCATCAGCAGAGGAAGCCCAGCAGAAAGTCTTGGTGCTCCTTGATTGCACATGTTTGCCCTTGTTCCAACTTGTTTTGTGAGTACAGTGTGTATGCTATTTTATTTTAATAAATAGTTTCAAAGATAATGCGCTAGGCTGGTGCGCCCTCTGTCGGTTCCTTTTTTAGAGTCTGTTTGAGTTACCACGACCTGTTGAGAGTGGCAGCACAGCCAGGACTACGTCCATTCAACCTGAATCGCATTCTCAGGATACCCGTTTCAAGATAACCCCTCAAGCGCAGGAGTCATATATCTTTTGTACATTGCATATTTTTGCCCTGATACTTAACCAGCAGCACAGTAAAATCCATATTTTGTTATTACAGTAAAATTCAATAAATATATAAACATATAAATGGCCAACATACAGTAAATGTTTTACATGTTTATGCATTTTAAATTGCTGATTTATACAATTGTTAATACATTAATGCATGTTTTTTATTTTAAAAGAATATATATTTAAAAACAATGTGCATATATTAGCCTGATTTTGTAGAGCAGTCTAGGTTTTCCAAAGATAGAGCACAGCAGTAGCTTCTCTGTTTACAACCTTCTATAATTTATGTATTAAAAAGAGCTGTACAGAGCAGGGAGGATGGGTAAGTGTGTTACATCTGACTCCATCAACTGTAATTTGAGCTGCAGCTACTCAATGCTGTAAAACAGCAGTTCATCTCAGTCACAGGTGAAGTTTACAATTTGTGATTCTCGTATTCAAATGATTCTATTAGAGTCTAGAAAAATGTCATGTCACAAATGATTGATTTGCCTGATTATGTACGTGCAGACCTGTTACAAATTCAAACAACTGGGATTCATAAATAGTGTAGTGCTCCCTAAACTGGGGAAAAAAATTAACAATTCACCTTATTAGAATTTCTATGAATAAAAATGTATATTTTTATAAATTCTATCATTTTGATCTATGAAACATATTCCAGGTAAGCTCAGAGACAAATGTCTCCTCAGTTTACCTTTCCCAAGAGACAATTTGGTCTAAAAACAAGTTGTGGACGAGTTAAAGTCAAGGACCCTTGTAGTTTCTGAACAATGGAGTTTCTGGTAAGCATGCATACCTGAAGCTTGGGAAGATCTTTTATTACTGTGAAACTTGGCTATGTTTCATAAATGCTTGCCGACCGTATAACTTATACAGTCATATATACATATAAGCAGGGCTTTTTTTTCAGCTGGAACTTGGTGGACCACCACCTCTGGCTCAGACCCTCTGCTCTCTGCTTACCACAATCACATGTAAATACAGAAGTCTGGATTTTACAACGTCTCCCACAGATCAAGTCTTCTGAGAGGCTCCCACATAGTGCTGGATGGGGACAAAGAAGACGCAGGTGCCCGGGGAGCAGTACGGATGCCAACACCCCCACTGGATGACCTCCCTGAAAGTGAGAAAGACAGAGCCACCTACAGCATACTGGTAGATGCTAGAGACAACTGGGGGCTCCAGGTTAATACAGCAACAAAAGAAAACATTTGGAAGATGGTAGAGCTTTCAAGGAGTGGGGAGGAGGGGTGCATGCATTTCTCAGAGCTGAAGAGGGGTGAAAGCGAGATGTGGATGAGGGATGCAGAGGGAAGCAGCTGTGGAAGAAGGCTGAACTCTGCACTCTGTATGTAATGCATCCCTGAACTCTGCACTCTGTATGTAACGCATCCCTGAACTCTGCACTCTGTGTGTAAACCCCACTCTGCTCTCTGTACATAATGCACTCCTGGTATTTATTGCTCCTTTAGGACCCTTCTACTGGTATTGAAATGTGACCACACTTACTACTGATGAGGTTTGGAGGGTGTGCCTGGGGGGAGGGGTTTTGGGGGGTCATGGTTGAGTTCCAGCACCTATTTTCTGAGAAAAAAAAGCCCTGCATATACGACAGCAAGGCGGCTCTGCTGCAGCAGATCACCTACCTAGTAGGTGATCCATGCTTCCGAGCAGGGGGCACGCACACACCCGCTGGCCTAGCGGTGCTGTGGTTTGATGCAGCACTGATCAGTCTTCAGGTCTAGGCCAATGATTTTTGGCCTGGACCTGTTGATAGGTTCTGACTAGAGATGGGCTCAGGCTTGCTCGGGATCCTAGTCCCAACCCACCTGCCTGATCTCACCAGGAAGCCGACACTGCACACCGCATCTGTACAGACCAGGAAATGTCTCACTGCCTGTGATTGGCGGTGTGCAGTGTCGGCTTCCTGGCAGATTGGGCAGCATCCTGAACAACACTGATCCCATCTGTAGTTCGGGTGAATCAGAGATCAGCACGTGCCTGTGTTTACAAACCACAAGCACAGGAAATTAAAATCTCTTCTCTTCTGGAGCCCTTTTCGGTTCCAGAGTGAGAAGAGATCAGATCACGCAGTGAGTAAAAGCAGCACACAAACACAGTAAAATACCTAGATAGGCATATTTAACCCCCTGATCCCCCCTCCCCCTAGTTAACCCTTTCACTGCCCTATCACATTGTCATTAGTACCGTGTACAGATTTTTTTGCTGATCATTGTATTAGTGTCCAGGGTGACACTAGATAGGATTAGCCACATTTCCAGATGGCACCTGTTTGCCCACCACATATTCTCTAATAAATTTTAACCCTCTGGTCACCCCCAGTTAACCCTTTCACTGCCCTGTCACAGTATTATTAGTACAGAGTACAGATTTTTTTTTTCTGATCACTGTATTAGTGTCATGGGTGAGGCCAGATAGCACTAGCATCAGTTCTTGTCAATCCCAGATAGCGTCAGATTGCCCGTCACATTGCCTGTTATTGTTAACAGTTGTTTGCTTTGCAGGAACACCATTCAGCTGCAGCACTGATCTGTTTATTCTGACAGCAGCAGGGTGTGCTTTCTAAATGCATACGTCAGTGATTGCAGTGCTGTAGGAGGAGATTTCTTATCTGCAGTTAAAAAAAAAGAATGTTTAGGCCAAAGCATGGTGCCCTGGGTTGGTCAGTAGGCAGATTGCCCTTATGCTTTGGCATATATTTTTTTCACATTTTTTTGGCAGAGATTTCTTCATCCACATTGATCAATGTGAATGGAGGAATCTGTTAGGTTATTTTTTTTCATTCAGCCCACGGGCTGAATAAAAAAAAGAACAATGCATGTATGCCCATCATTAGAAGTGGGTGGGTGGATGCAGGGCAGTATATTCTAATAGTGGGCATACCACACACTTTTTCTGGCAGAGAATTCAGTAGAAAAAAAAAAAGTTGTTTTATTGAGTTAATGTTTAGTTCTTACTGTGTTATATTGTTAACTTTGCAGGAACACCATTCAGCTGCAGCACGGATCTGTTTATTCTGACAGCAGCAGGGTGTGCTTTCAAAATAAATACATCAGTGATTGCAGCGCTGTAGGAGAAGATTTCTCACCCACTGTTACAAAAAGAATGTATATGACGAAGCATGGGGGCCTGGGGTGATCAGTGGGTGGATTGCACTTATGCTTCGATATATTTTTTTTTACTCGATCAATGCAAATGGAGGAATCTGTTAGGTTCTTTTGTTTTGTTCAGCCCCCGGGCTAAACAAAAAAAGAACATTGCATGTATGCTCATCATTAAAAGTGGGTGGATAAAGGGTGGTATATTCTAGTAGTTGGCTATTCTAATCACGCACTTTTTCTAGCAGAGCTTTCTTCATCCACATCAATAAATGCAAATCTGCTAGGTTCTCTTTTTTCATTCAGCCCACAAAGAACATTACATATATGCCCAACAAGGACCAGTAACGTTTTGGTACTTCGCTGGACTTTGAGTGATTATACACCTGCATGCATCATCTTGGTATCATTTTTTTTAGCCAGAGGTCAGCTTTCATGTAAAAGCAATCCTAGCAGCTTTTAAATGAAAGCAGATTGCTTTCATAAGCAGTGGGAGGGGACACCTCCCCCCTCCCGCCGCCTTCTACAGTTTTCTAAATAATAGACGGTGGAGGTGCAGTAGACATTGCATATCTAGATTTTAGTAAGGCTTTTGACACTGTCCCACATAGAAGACTTATCAATAAACTGCAGTCATTGAGCATGGACTCCCATATTGTTGAGTGGATTAGGCAGTGGCTGAGTGACAGACAACAGAGGGTTGTAGTCAATGGAGAACATTCAGAACAAGGTCATGTTACCAGTGGGGTACCTCAGGGATCTGTACTGGGACCAATTTTGTTTAATATCTTCATAAGTGATATTGCAAAAGGCCTCGATGGTAAGGTTTGTCTTTTTGCTGATGACACAAAGATATGTAACAGGGTTGATGTTCCTGGAGGGAAACGCCAAATGGAAAAGGATTTAGGAAAACTAGAAGAATGGTCAGAACTCTGGCAACTGAAATTTAATGTGGATAAGTGCAAGATAATGCACCTGGGACGTAAAAACCCAAGGGCAGAATATAGAATATTTGACACAGTCCTGACCTCAGTATCTGAGGAAAGGGATTTAGGAGTAATTATTTCAGAAGACTTAAAGGTGGGAAGACAATGTAATAGAGCAGCACGAAATGCCAGCAGAATGCTTGGATGTATAGGGAGAGGTATAAGCAGTAGAAAGAGAGAAGTGCTTATGCCGCTGTACAGAACACTGGTGAGACCTCACTTGGAGTATTGTGCGCAGTACTGGAGGCCATATCTCCAGAAGGATATAGATACTCTAGAGAGAGTTCAGAGAAGAGCTACTAAACTAGTACATGGATTGCAGGAAAAAACTTACCAGGAAAGGTTAAAGGACCTTAACATGTATAGCTTGGAAGAAAGAAGAGACAGAGGGGATATGATAGAAACTTTTAAATACATAAAGGGAATCAACTCGGTAAAGGAGGAGAGCATATTTAAAAGAAGAAAAACTACCACAAGAGGACACAGTTTTAAATTAGAGGGGCAAAGGTTTAAAAGTAATATGAGGAAGTATTACTTTACTGAGAGAGTAGTGGATGCATGGAATAACCTTCCTGCAGAAGTGGTAGCTGCAAATACAGTGAAGGAGTTTAAGCATGCATGGGATAGGCATAAGGCTATCCTTCATATAAGATAGGGCCAGGGACAATTCATAGGATTCAGATATATTGGGCAGACTAGATGGGCCAAATGGTTCTTATCTGCCGACACATTCTATGTTTCTATGTTTCTATGTTTCTATGTTTCTCGTGCTCTCCAGTAGGGATGATCGAACGGTTCGGGTCCACCATCGGTTCGGCCTGAACATTGGGTGTTCGAGGTTCGGCCGAATTTAGAACTTTTTGCCCAAAAAGTTCGGAATTTGGCAACCAGAACCGACCAAAATGCAATGCTTTAGGAAATGGGCTTTAAAAGCCCGTGATTGGACCAGAACCATTAGCAAAAGCCAAATGAGGGGGCAGGAGAATGCTAGGAATATGATTGGAGTGACTAGGGGGTCCCTAGACCAATCATTAGTGAATACGCCCCCCAGTATATAAGATAGCCCCTGCCATATTCCTAGCATTGTCATACTGGACATGGAAGAGAGTGGAAGCAGTTCTGTTAATTTTACTTTAAAAGTGTCATTTAGCATTTATTAGTGTGAGGAAAGGGATATCCAGTGTAGTTAGAGTGCTCCTTTACACTTAAGTTAGCTTCAAAAATTTAGTTTCTGTAGGGAAAGTGTTAAGTGTAAGGGGACCGTAGTGTAGTGTAGGGTTAACTGACAGTGACTGCTATGGAAGGGTGACAAACCCTTCCATAGCAGGGTGACCGCTATAGAGAAATGATAATTTCTCTGAGTTGCTTCGGGACAGGAATATGGCTTCTCACCAGCAAGCATTTTTCATGCTGCAGTGGTTGCCATTGCCAGTGCTTTTTTGAGGACATGTTTGATGTCAGACATGACATATGAACATGTGTATAGGGGGTATATATACACATATATGTCTGTATATATACCCCTAGACATATATAGGTGTGATAGTAGCAGAAATATATGCTTGCGCTAATGAAATCATTTACAGTAATATATTTCTGCTACTATCACACCTATATATGGCTAGGTGTCTATATACATATAATTATGTGTGTATATATACCACTATACACAAGTTCAGATGTTTTGCCTGCCTCAAAAGAACCCAAAAAAATGCCAAAAAAATGCTAGCGTCAAAAAAAAAATGCCCAGGTGTGTTTTTGCTGGCATTTTTGGGGGGGTTTTGGAGGCAGGCAAAACATCTGAACTTGTGTATAGTGGTGTATATACACACATAAATATATTTATATACACACCTAGACATATATAGGTGTGATAGTAGCAGAAATATATGCTATGGGGGGTCTAAAAGGTGTACATGTGAAGTTTCAGCTCTGTAGCATGTCCAGAACCATAAAAAAAAAGATTGTTTGTATTAGAACACTTTCAGCTCAGGGGGTTGGCTTCTCTTCTCGGTTTTCACACCTTGCCGATTTAATAGCTGGCATTTTTTTGGGTTCTTTGCAGTCAGGAAAAACATCTGAACTTGTGTATAGGTGTATAGTGGTACTGTGCACAAGTTCTGATGTTTTGCCTGCCTCCAAAAACTCCCAAAAAATGCCAGCAAAAACACACCTGGGCATTTTTTTTTTTTTTGACGCTAGTGTTTTTTTGGCATTTTTTGGGGTTCTTTTGAGGCAGGCAAAACATCTGAACTTGTGTATAGTGGTATATATACACACATAATTATATGTATATAGACACCTAGCCATATATAGGTGTGATAGTAGCAGAAATATATTATTGTAAATGATTTCATTAGCGCAAGCATATATTTCTGCTACTATCACACCTATATATGTCTAGGTGTGTATATAAATATATCTATGTGTGTATATACACCACATACACAAGTTCAGATGTTTTGCCTGCCTCAAAAGAACCCAACAAAATGCCAAAAAAACGCTAGCGTCAAAAAAAAAATGCCCAGGTGTGTTTTTGCTGGCATTTTTTGGGGGCTTTTGGAGGCAGGCAAAACATCAGAACTTGTGCACAGTACCACTATACACAAGTTCAGATGTTTTTCCTGACTGCAAAGAACCAAAAAAAAATGCCTGCTATTAAACCGGCAAGGTGTGAAAACCGAGAAGAGAAGCCAACCCCCTGAGCTGAAAGTGTTCTAATACAAACGATCTTTTTTTATGGTTCTGGACATGCTACAGAGCTGAAACTTCACATGTACACTTTTTAGACCTCCCAGATATGAAATCCAAAGTAAAAATCAAAAAATCTCTTTTTTTTTTTTTAAGTTTTCAATAATTGGCTTTTTTATCAAAAATTACAATTTTTAAGAACTTTTTTTGTGTGATTTTGTGTCTGGGGGGTCTAAAAGGTGTACCTGTGAAGTTTCAGCTCTGTAGCATGTCCAGAACCAGAAAAAAAAGATCATAGAGGTGTAAAAGGAGGGTCCCACATCCCTGTTCTACTGAAAAATTGTCTTTTTTTTTCATGGTTCTGGACATGCTACAGAGCTGAAACCTCACATGTACACTTTTTAGAGCCCCAGATACTAAATCCAAAGTCAAAATCAAAAAATCTCTTTTTTTTTTTCAATAAAAGTTCGGGTCCCATTGATTTCAATGGGGTTCTGAAATCCGGGCCGAACTTTCGGGAAGTTCGGATGTTCTGGCCAAACCGAACTTTTCAAAAGTTCGATCATCCCTACTTTCCAGTCCCACCAGAGAACCAGAGAATGCAGCTGGTGGTTCTGCCAGCTGACCATAGAGCTTATTGGAGACCGGAAGGTCTCCAATCATCTTTATTGTCTAAGAAACCAGAAGCTACGAGCATTTCATCACTTCGGTTTCGTAGGATATATACAGTGCCTTATTTAAATTGGAAAAGCATCTCATCACACCGATCTTGGTGTGGTCAGATAATTTAAGGGCAGAGGAGAGATCTAGAGTCTAATAGACCCCAGATTTTTCAGAAAAGAGTATCTGTCACTGCCTATTGCTATCACAGGGGATATTTACATTCCCTGTGATAACAATAAAATGATAAAAAAAAAAAAAAAATGAAAGGGACAGTGTAAAAATGAAAATAAAAAAAGCAAAATAAATAATAAAAAAAGGGAAAAAAAGAAAGCACTTCTGTCCTCCTGCACTCTCACGCAAAGGCTAAAGAAAACATTGGTCTTGTGTTGTATGTAAACAGCAATTGCAGCATACATGTGAGGTATCATTGCAAACGTCAGATCAAGGGCAGCAATGCTAGCACTAGACACCCTGTGTAGATCTACAGTGGTAACCAGTAAAGGCTTTTAAAATGTATGTAGTTTGTCGCCACTGCACAGCAATTTTAAGGCATATCATGCTTGGCATCTTTTTACTTGGCGTAAGATCATCTTTATTATTTTACCAAACAATTGGGCAATATATTGTGTATTTGTGCATGAAAATTTAAAAAAGTGTATATTTTCCTATAAATTTGCATTTGAAAAACTGCTGCGCAAATACTGTGTGACAAAAAATATTGCAACACCACCATTTTATTCTGTAGGGTCTCTGCTTAAAAAAAAATATAGAATGTTTGGGGGTTCAAAGTAATTTTCTAGCAAAAAAAATAATTTTTTTCATATAAACAAAAGTGTCAGAAAAGGCTTGGTCTTCAAGTGGTTAGACAAGTGGGTGATGTGTGGCATAAGCTTCTAATGTTGGGCATAAAATGCCAGGACAATTCAAACACCCCCCCAAGTGACCCCTTATAGAAAGTAGACACGCTAAGGTATTTGTAGACGAAAAAGTCGGATGGCTGCACGCCCACACTTAAAAACTCGCTTTTATTGAAATGTCATAAAAGTACAAGATGAGCTACAGGCAGGGGAGAAGCCTATCTGTTCCTCCCCTACCTGCAGCTCATCTTGTACTTTTATGACATTTTAATAAAGCAGATTGTTCAGTGTGGATGTGCAGCCAACCAACTTTTCCATCTACATTGATTTCCGCAGTAGTGACAGGGCGTTCACCCCGCCCTATGGAACACATTATTCGGTACAGCCTTGCCGACTTACCTGTGAGCAGCAGGATTTTGCTTTTACCCTTAGGTATTTGCTTGGAGGCATGTTGAGCCCATGGAATATTTATTTTTTGCCACAAATATCTGGAAAATGACAACATTTTTTTTTTTTTACTCAAATTTGGCATTTAAATGATACATTGCTTACACATTTCATGGGTATATGTAGAATTACACCCCAAAATACATTCTGCTGCTTCTCCTGAGTATGGGGATACCACATGTGTGAGACTTTTTGGCAGTCTAGCCATGTAAAGGACCCTGAAATCCAATAAGCAGCTTCAGGCTTTTAAAGGGCGTTACTTATTCATTGCACTTCTTGGCTGCCTATCACAGGTTCAGTGGTCCTTAAAATGCCAGTATAGTACAACCCCCCTCCCGTCCCCCTAAAAAAGACCCCCTTTTAGAAAGTAGACACCCCAAGGTATTTGCTAAGAGGCATGGTGAGTATTTTGCAGATCTCATTTGTTGCCTCAAGTTTTTGGAAAATTAAGGAAAAAAAAGGAAAATTTATTTTTTCTTTTCTTTTTTCAATTATCAAAACCTTGTGATAAAAAATGAGATCTTCAAAATACTTACCATGCCTCGTATCAAATTCTTTGGGATGTCTACTTTCCAAAAATGGGTCATTTGGGCAGGGTATTTGTGCTACAGTATCTTGGCATTTTTAAGGGCCTCCTAAACTCTGATAAGTAGTGAGGAAGTAAAATGAGCACTTTACGCCCTTTAAAAGGCTGAAGGCAGTAATTGGTTTTCGGCACCCAAAAAGTCTCACACGTGGCATTTACATCCTCAGGAGAAGCAGCAGAATGTATGTTGGGGTGTAATTCTACACATAATCATGGCATGTGTGAGCAATATATCATGAGAATAAAACTTTTTTTTTTTTGTCATTTTTCGAAAACTTGTGACAAAAAATAAAATCTTCCATGGGCTAAACATTCCTCTCCGAAAATTCCTTTGGGTATCTACTTTCCAAAAAGGGTTATTTTGGGAGGGGGTTTGTACTGCCCTGTCATTTTAGCACCTCAAGAAATGTTATAGGCAGTCAGAAAGTATAAGCTGCGTAAATTCCAGTACCATGGTTTGAAAAATTAGAAAATATCGGCGGGGGGGGGGGGGGGGTTCAAAAATATTGGTCTTTTTTAGTTTATTTTGCAAAAAATAAAAAAAATTCCAGTAGTGATCAAATACCACCGAAAGAAAGCTCTATTTGTGTAGAACAAATTACATACATTTTGTTTGAGTTTAGTGTTGCAGAACCACGCAATTGCCAGGTAAAGTAGCGCAGTGCTGAATAGAAAAAAAAGGCCTGGTCAGGAAGGGGGAAAAGTGGTTAATATTACCGTGGTTTGTTTATTAGTAATCAGCATTGGTAAAAAATTATATGTGTGTTTTTTATAATGTATCAAAAATCAAATGCACATTTTTATTTCTATTCTCTCTGTATCATTAATATTTTAATTATGGTCCGCTATGTACAAGTTTACACATCATGTAGCTAAGATTTCATGTGTAGATGGTAATATATCAAAAGATAAATAATCCGACCCTCAAGACAAGCTATGCCTTTTAGCTAAAATGACAGGATTAAGAGTGCCACATGGTGGCCAAATTGAGCTAATGCTTGTCCAAACAAAGAGTCAATCAATAACATAATGTATCAATGACAAAAATGCAAATAATACCAAACACGCCCTCTGGGTGGAGTTTTTTAAGTGTATTATTTGCTACTGTTTAAAAATGGCAAGTCAAAGTAGATCAGGGGATCAGACGCCCATCATCTACAGACAGACAACAGATCACACCTCATCATGAGAGGGACTCATGATCTTACACACACCTGAAACCAGGACACACAGCTCAACATAGCTGTACGCTATTTTGGGAAGGCAGCTCCACCCATTGGTTGGATGCCGTTTGAAGGGTCTGGTTGTCAGCGATCTTAAGGCAATCCTTCAACAGCCTTCCACTTTATTGCTTCTGAGGGTAAATATATTGTACTATTATCTATTGAATTTAATCCAAGATACATACTATGCTGTAACAGAGAATTTTAGAATTACATTGCAAAAGTCTTATTGTCTATGCATATTCAAATCTGGTTATTATTTATGGTTGTTGTAAAGGGATTTCTGTCAAAAAAAAAATATGAATTTATTTTTCATAGTATGTAGTCCATACTTACACTGACCTTATCGTGTGATTCAAAGAACCTCTGCATAGACAAAGGAATTCTGAAATATTTAATAAAGTCAGTTAAATTATTTTTATAGATTATTTTTATATTGGAGGCACTGTTGTTCATCGATTGATTAAATTATCAATATAGCTGACTAAATTAATTGTTCAGACATTCCCTGACAACCTGATTTGATGATCAATTTGCCCTTCCTGACTTATCATATACACATTTAGAAAAAAATATACTTGAGGAAATGAAATAGTTATTGCAATGTAATATATTGCAGTTTACCAATCCTTAGATGTGATGGCTGCATTCATTTTCTTTTTTTAGACTTTTTGCCCTCTGTTTTCACTTGGCCAGTAAGGGTAGGGTTTGGTTGACAATCATGTCCTCCATGTTTCTTTCCTTGTTGGGCACCAATCAAGGGTAGAATGAGAGGCCTACCCCGTGGTGGGTTATTCTTTGGCTTTGTGCCGTCTTCACCTATACATTTTGATAAGATTGGCACTGCAACTGTGCAGCGGAGACATTTCAGGACAGGTCTAATCATTGGAGGAAGGCATACTGAGTTCCCAGCACAGCTAGAGAACTGACCACAGTGTGTTCTCCCGTTTAGTGTGGTCAGTTTTTAAAAGGAAAGCAGAGGGACTGACAGGAACTCCAGAGATTTCTCATAAAGGAAGCAATACAAATAGCACAGGATACCTTCTCATACAAGTATATGGTACAGCAGGCACATATCAGGAATATGAAGTGCTGGGGTAACAAACAAGGTAAAAGAAAGACTAAATGAGAGCCTGGTAGCACAGAAGAAAGAATAATATTTTAGGAGGGCATATATATACGGGGAGAGGTCTTTCAGAGATTGCCACACTCCTTCAAGAGCATGGCCATGTCTTTGAAGACTGCTGGTGTCATTTGTTCTGGCTATTGGGCCCAATTTTATTAGAATGGGGGGAGCAAGTGTGTCTATGTATTTGATCACCATAGCTGAGGTCCTCCATCCCCCTTATTCATTTTGTTAGGGATGGGAGTGAGCTATCATAGGCAATATTGCCAGGTCAGGGCAGGACAGCAGTGAGATTTTGTCATAGAGGAAGTCAGTAGTAGAATAACAAAAAGAAGGCTTTAACCACTTGCCGTCTGCTTACGTGGACACTACTGCGGCAAAGTGGTCTGTTATCGTCCGGCGACATAGACCTACGTCGCCAGACACTCCCCTTTCTCGGCGGCTCGCTCCCGCTGTATTCAGTCACAGCGGGAGTCGGGCCAGGGGAGGAGCAGCGGCAATCGCCGCTGCTCTTCCCCAATCGTCGGGGATCTAGTGTGGAGATCCGCCTGCTTGTGTAAACAAAGCGGGCGGATCTCCTAAGTGACAGGCAGGGTCAGATTGCAGGGTTCCACATAGCTGAACCCTGGATCTGTCCTTGTGTCACTCAGTCCCCTCCCCCCACACACGTCAGTAAGCACCAGGCATACATTAACCCCTCCCTCTCCAATAAAATTAACCCCTTCCCTGCCAGTGTCATTTTTACAGTAACAGTGCATATATATAGCACTGATTACTGCAGTAATGTTACTGGTACCCCCAAAAGTGTCAAAAATGTCAGTCAAGGGTCCGATCTGTCCACCGCAATGTCGCGGTCCCGCAAAAAAAATCGCAGATCGCCGCCATTACTCGTTAAAAAAAAAAAACACCAAAAATGACAGAAATCTTTCCCTTAGTTAGTAAACGCAATAACTTTTGCGCAAACCAATCAAAATATGCTTATTGTGATTTTTTTTACCAAACATAGGTAGCAGAAAACAAATTGGCCAAAAATTAAAAAAAAATTAGATTTTTACATTTTTTTGGGGGAATTTCATATAAAAAAATGTGAAAATTATTGTTGTTTTTTCAAAATGTATGCTATTTTTTTGTTTATAGCGCAAAAAGTTAAAATCGCACAGGTGATCAAATACCACCAAAAGAAAGCTCTGTTTGTGGGAAAAAAAGGACGTAAATTTCGATTGGGTATGGCGTCGCACGACCGCGCAATTGTCAGTTAACGTCGCACAGCGCCGAATCGCAAAAAGTGGCCCAGACGTAAGACAGCAAAATCCTCCGGTGGTAAAGTGGTTAAGTGGAAAAGGTTCTTTGGGTAACTGTTTGCTTGAGTGATATCGGTTTGAAGACAGGGAGTGAGAAACTTATAAGGTTGTGTTTAGAATGTTGAAGAGGAGTGTTAAAGTGGTTATAACGAGTGAAAAGGCAGGAGAATACAAGGTCAAGGGTGTTGCTATCAGAGTGAGTGGGGGTGACGTGTGTGTCCATAGCGTTCCGTCAAAAGATTAGGTTTAGGTTAGACTGAGAAGGTAAGAGGTTGCTAGGCTTTTAACAATAACAGGGATGTTAACGTCACCGATAATACAGATGAAAGAAAGAAAGGTAGCCAGTCAGAGATGTCATAGACAAAGTGTGACTCTGGTCCAGAAGGCGTATAAATGAAAGCAAAATAGAGAAAAAAAAAGAATACAATGAGCTTCAAAAGACGACAGTGATATAGAGAGGGAGGTGTACTGTACTTAGAACTTGAATAGTGTTTTGCAGGTTAAGAAGAATTCCAACTCCACCTCCCTTTCGTCCACTGGGACTGGATGAATGAGTCCAGTAGAGGCCACTATGGAAGGATGGGAGAGAACAGCTGGAGACGCAGAGGCTGATTCCGGAAGCCATGATGATTCAATAACAGCAAATAGGTTAAAGGATTTGGACATAAACAGGTCATAGACAAAAGTGAGCTTGTTACAGACAAAGCAGACATTCCAAAGGGCACATGAGAGGAACGAGGAGGGGGGATTACTTCATGTTTCCAGGTTGCCCAAATGTTCTTTACCATCATACCAGGACTACTGTAAGGTGTAACACATGCCTTAGGGTCATTAATGCTGAGTAGTGATGGGCCGAACACCCCCCTGTTCAGTTCACACCAGAGTATCTTGAACAGGGAAAAGGTTGAAAAGGTGAACATGCGAATTCTATTAAAGCCTATTGGACACGAACATGAAAAATCAAAAATCCTAATATTGCCAAAAAAGGTGTATGGGGACCCGGGTACTGCCTTGGGGAACATGTATCAATGCAGAAAAAAACATTTTTAAACCATTCATTTTTAAAGAAGCAGGGATTTTAATGATGCTTAAAGTGAAACATTTAAACTGAAAAATTCCCTTAACCACTTGCCGACCGCCCCACGCAGATTTTCTGTGGCAGGGCGGCTCGGCTGCGCATAATCATGTTGATCTACGTGATTATGTGCATGTGGCACATGCCGCCGGAGCCACGCTCCCGCTGTGATTAGACACAGCGGGAGCCAGACTGCGGGAGGAGCGGGCGCAATCGCCGCCAGCTTCCGGCGATCTTCAGGGAAACTGACAAGAGAGCCGCCTGCCTATGTAAACAAGGCAGGTGGCTCTCCTGTCAGACAGGCACAATGAGATTGTGTGCCTCAGCTAGGCTGAAACACCGATCTCTGTGTGCCTCTCACAGAGCCTCCCCCCCCCACAGTTAGTAAGTAGTGTTGAGCGAACACGGACTGTATTATTCGTGTTCGTACCGAATAATTGGATTTTTTGTACCCGAACACGGACACGGACACTTTACTGTATGTTCGGGTAAAAATCCGTGTTCGGTCGTTTTATTTCCGGGTTTTGCATGCTTTGGCGCTCTTTTCATGGCGGGCTTTCAACAGCCAATCAACAATCGTTTAACTGGTGTGCCTTAAGCCATCCCAGCCATGCCTGCAAATGTCTCAGTAGCTGTGATTGGCCGTCTGAAGCATGTGACCAAATCTTTATAAGTTCGAGGCAGCCGCAGCGGCGTCATTATGCTGCTTAGATTCAGGGACAGAGCACACATCAACGTGCTGGCTGCTGATTAGGGAAAGATAGGCAGGAAAAAACCATTTGTGTCCGGATAGAATTGAGGGACAGGTCGGAGTGTTTAGGCAGGGCGAGTTGTAGGCATTTTAGGGATAGAGTCTGCTGAATTATAGGGTCAGTGTCTTCTACAAACTACAATCGATATTGCTGTGTGGGGGGTGGGGTCTGCACTCAATCCTGATCTACGATCTCTTCTCAATCCTGTTAGGGACAGAGTCTGCTGAATTTTAGGGAAACTGTGTTCTACAAACTACAATCGATATTGCTGTGTGGTGTGGGATTGGAGATAGGCAGGTGTCAGTGATCCACATCCATTTTTCTGTGTGTGAGCTGCAGTGAACACAATCTTTTTGGGCTGCAGTGAACACAATCTTTTTGGGCTGCAGTGAACACAATCTTTTTGGGCTGCAGTGAACACAATCTTTTTGGGCTGCAGTGAACACAATCTTTTTGGGGTGCAGTGAACAAAATCTTTTTGGGGTGCAGTGAACACAATCCTTTTTGGTGTGCAGTGAACACAATCTTTGTGGGGTGCAGTGAACAAAATCCTTTGTGGGGTGCAGTGAACACAATCTTTTTGGGGTGCAGTGAACAAAATCCTTTTTGGGGTGCAGTGAACAACATCCTTTTTGGGGTGCAGTGAACACAATCTTTTTGGGGTGCAGTG
Source organism: Pelophylax lessonae (assembly GCF_965119305.1). Classification (NCBI taxonomy): domain Eukaryota; kingdom Metazoa; phylum Chordata; class Amphibia; order Anura; family Ranidae; genus Pelophylax; species Pelophylax lessonae. The sequence continues at coordinate 687,128,327 of NC_138769.1, read as the reverse complement.
AACAAAATCCTTTGTGGGGTGCAGTGAACACAATCTTTTTGGGGTGCAGTGAACACAATCTTTTTGGGGTGGAGTGAACAACATCCTTTTTGGGGTGCAGTGAACAAAATCCTTTTTGGGGTGCAGTGAACAAAATCATTTTTGGGGTGCAGTGAACACAATCTTTTTGGGGTGCAGTGAACACAATCTTTGTGGGGTGCAGTGAACACAATCTTTTTGGGGTGGAGTGAACAACATCCTTTTTGGGGTGCAGTGAACAACATCCTTTTTGGGGTGCAGTGAACACAATCTTTTTGGGGTGCAGTGAACACAATCTTTGTGGGGTACAGTGAACAGAATCTTTGTGGGGTGCAGTGAACACAATCTTTGGGGGGTACAGTGAACACAATCTTTGTGAGGTGCAGTGAACACAATCTTTGTGGGGTGCAGTGAACACAATCATTGTGGGGTGCAGTGAACTCAATCTTTGTGGGGTACAGTGAACACAATCTCATACTTCTGAAGGTTTGAGGGTGCTGCCTGTTCCATACTCCCCCTACTCCTCATCTAGCCTTTTAGGGGTACAAACAATAGTAATTGGGGCCTAGTGTGGTTGTGTACGTGTGATATACATACACTTTTTTGGGATCATATTTTCTATTCCGCTATTTAATCAAAAACCTTTGGGGATCAGTTAAATTGGGGGATAGTCTGTGTTGGTACGTGTGAGAGAGATCCACCTTTCCAAGTTGTTGGGGTTCATCTCATACTTCTGAAGGTTTGAGGGTGCTGCCTGTTCCATACTCCCCCTACTCCTAGCCTTTTAGGGGTACAAACAATAGTAATTGGGGCCTAGTGTGGTTGTGTACGTGTGATATACATACACTTTTTTGGGATCATATTTTCTATTCCGCTATTTAATCAAAAACCTTTGGGGATCAGTTAAATTGGGGGATAGTCTGTGTTGGTACGTGTGAGAGAGATCCACCTTTCCAAGTTGTTGGGGTTCATCTCATACTTCTGAAGGTTTGAGGGTGCTGCCTGTTCCATACTCCCCCTACTCCTAGCCTTTTAGGGGTACAAACAATAGTAATTGGGGCCTAGTGTGGTTGTGTACGTGTGATATACATACACTTTTTTGGGATCATATTTTCTATTCCGCTATTTAATCAAAAACCTTTGGGGATCAGTTAAATTGGGGGATAGTCTGTGTTGGTACGTGTGAGAGAGATCCACCTTTCCAAGTTGTTGGGGTTCATCTCATACTTCTGAAGGTTTGAGGGTGCTGCCTGTTCCATACTCCCCCTACTCCTAGCCTTTTAGGGGTACAAACAATAGTAATTGGGGCCTAGTGTGGTTGTGTACGTGTGATATACATACACTTTTTTGGGATCATATTTTCTATTCCGCTATTTAATCAAAAACCTTTGGGGATCAGTTAAATTGGGGGATAGTCTGTGTTGGTACGTGTGAGAGAGATCCACCTTTCCAAGTTGTTGGGGTTCATCTCATACTTCTGAAGGTTTGAGGGTGCTGCCTGTTCCATACTCCCCCTACTCCTAGCCTTTTAGGGGTACAAACAATAGTAATTGGGGCCTAGTGTGGTTGTGTACGTGTGATATACATACACTTTTTTGGGATCATATTTTCTATTCCGCTATTTAATCAAAAACCTTTGGGGATCAGTTAAATTGGGGGATAGTCTGTGTTGGTACGTGTGAGAGAGATCCACCTTTCCAAGTTGTTGGGGTTCATCTCATACTTCTGAAGGTTTGAGGGTGCTGCCTGTTCCATACTCCCCCTACTCCTAGCCTTTTAGGGGTACAAACAATAGTAATTGGGGCCTAGTGTGGTTGTGTACGTGTGATATACATACACTTTTTTGGGATCATATTTTCTATTCCGCTATTTAATCAAAAACCTTTGGGGATCAGTTAAATTGGGGGATAGTCTGTGTTGGTACGTGTGAGAGAGATCCACCTTTCCAAGTTGTTGGGGTTCATCTCATACTTCTGAAGGTTTGAGGGTGCTGCCTGTTCCATACTCCCCCTACTCCTAGCCTTTTAGGGGTACAAACAATAGTAATTGGGGCCTAGTGTGGTTGTGTACGTGTGATATACATACACTTTTTTGGGATCATATTTTCTATTCCGCTATTTAATCAAAAACCTTTGGGGATCAGTTAAATTGGGGGATAGTCTGTGTTGGTACGTGTGAGAGAGATCCACCTTTCCAAGTTGTTGGGGTTCATCTCATACTTCTGAAGGTTTGAGGGTGCTGCCTGTTCCATACTCCCCCTACTCCTAGCCTTTTAGGGGTACAAACAATAGTAATTGGGGCCTAGTGTGGTTGTGTACGTGTGATATACATACACTTTTTTGGGATCATATTTTCTATTCCGCTATTTAATCAAAAACCTTTGGGGATCAGTTAAATTGGGGGATAGTCTGTGTTGGTACGTGTGAGAGAGATCCACCTTTCCAAGTTGTTGGGGTTCATCTCATACTTCTGAAGGTTTGAGGGTGCTGCCTGTTCCATACTCCCCCTACTCCTAGCCTTTTAGGGGTACAAACAATAGTAATTGGGGCCTAGTGTGGTTGTGTACGTGTGATATACATACACTTTTTTGGGATCATATTTTCTATTCCGCTATTTAATCAAAAACCTTTGGGGATCAGTTAAATTGGGGGATAGTCTGTGTTGGTACGTGTGAGAGAGATCCACCTTTCCAAGTTGTTGGGGTTCATCTCATACTTCTGAAGGTTTGAGGGTGCTGCCTGTTCCATACTCCCCCTACTCCTAGCCTTTTAGGGGTACAAACAATAGTAATTGGGGCCTAGTGTGGTTGTGTACGTGTGATATACATACACTTTTTTGGGATCATATTTTCTATTCCGCTATTTAATCAAAAACCTTTGGGGATCAGTTAAATTGGGGGATAGTCTGTGTTGGTACGTGTGAGAGAGATCCACCTTTCCAAGTTGTTGGGGTTCATCTCATACTTCTGAAGGTTTGAGGGTGCTGCCTGTTCCATACTCCCCCTACTCCTAGCCTTTTAGGGGTACAAACAATAGTAATTGGGGCCTAGTGTGGTTGTGTACGTGTGATATACATACACTTTTTTGGGATCATATTTTCTATTCCGCTATTTAATCAAAAACCTTTGGGGATCAGTTAAATTGGGGGATAGTCTGTGTTGGTACGTGTGAGAGAGATCCACCTTTCCAAGTTGTTGGGGTTCATCTCATACTTCTGAAGGTTTGAGGGTGCTGCCTGTTCCATACCCCCCCTACTCCTCATCTAGCCTTTTAGGGGTACAAACAATAGTAATTGGGGCCTAGTGTGGTTGTGTACGTGTGATATACATACACTTTTTTTGGATCATATTTTCTATTCCGCTATTTAATCAAAAACCTTTGGGGATCAGTTAAATTGGGGGATAGTCTGTGTCGGTACGTGTGAGAGAGATCCACCTTTCCAAGTTGTTGGGGTTCATCTCATACTTCTGAAGGTTTGAGGGTGCTGCCTGTTCCATACCCCCCCTACTCCTCATCTAGCCTTTTAGGGGTACAAACAATAGTAATTGGGGCCTAGTGTGGTTGTGTACGTGTGATATACATACACTTTTTTTGGATCATATTTTCTATTCCGCTATTTAATCAAAAACCTTTGGGGATCAGTTAAATTGGGGGATAGTCTGTGTCGGTACGTGTGAGAGAGATCCACCTTTCCAAGTTGTTGGGGTTCATCTCATACTTCTGAAGGTTTGAGGGTGCTGCCTGTTCCATACCCCCCCTACTCCTCATCTAGCCTTTTAGGGGTACAAACAATAGTAATTGGGGCCTAGTGTGGTTGTGTACGTGCGAGATACATACACTTTTTTTGATCATATTTCCTATTCCGCTATTCAATAAAAACCTTTGAGGATCAATTGAATTGCGGGATAGTCTGTGTCGGTACGTGTGAGAGAGATCCACCTTTCCAAGTTGTTGGGGTTCATCTCATACTTCTGAAGGTTTGAGGGTGCTGCCTGTTCCATACTCCCCCTACTCCTCATCTAGCCTTTTAGGGGTACAAACAATAGTAATTGGGGCCCAGTGTGGTTGTGTACGTGTGATATACATACACTTTTTTTGGATCATATTTTCTATTCCGCTATTTAATTTAACTGGGCCTCCATGCGAGACCTGTGTGCCTTGTTGCGCTGTTTTGAGTACTCCACCAACATGGCCAGTGGCAATGACGCCGTTCTCAGCTTAACTATCCCACTTCTATGCCTCCTTGAAAAAACAATTCGGGCGATGATGGAAGAGGATGTGGCACAGGATGAGGAGGAGGAGGAGGATGAAGAGGTAACATTTCCAAGGCTTTCAGGGCAGTCATTCGCAAGGGGCTCCGAGGGTGGGTTCCTGCACACGCAAACGCCAGGGACGCAATTGTCCAGCAGGGGCACAGTTCTGGAGGATGAGGAGGATGAGGAGGAGGAGGAGCTGGAGGAGGAGATGGAACCATGTTCACAGCAGGGTGGCACCCAGGCCAGCTCATGGCCATCACTGGTGCGTGGCTGGGGGGATACAGAGGACACGGACGATACACCTCCCACAGAGGACAGCCTTTCGTTGCCTCTGGGCAGCCTGGCACACATGAGCGATTACATGCTGCAGTGTCTCCACAACGACCGCCGAGTTGCCCACATTCTAACTTGTGCTGATTACTGGGTGGCCACGCTGCTGGATCCCCGTTACAAGGACAACGTACCGTCCTTAATTCACTCACTGGAGCGCGATCGCAAGATGCGCGAGTACAAGCGCACGCTGGTAGACGCCATGCTGCTGGCATTCCCATCTGACAGCGGGGCCACAGTGGAAGCACAAGGCAGAGGAGGAGGAGGAGGAGGTCGCCAACGCAACCAGGGCACCGCCAGCACCTCAGAAGGCAGGGTTAGCATGGCCGAAATGTGGAAAAGCTTTGTCAGCACGCCACAACAAACAGCAGCACCAGCAGCTCAGATGGAACGTCTTAGCAGGAGGCAGCATTTTACCAACATGGTGGAGCAGTATGTGTGCACACGCCTACATGTAGTGAATGACGGGTCTGCCCCCTTCAACTTCTGGGTCTCCAAATTGGGCACATGGCTTGAGCTTGCCCTTTACGCCTTGGAGGTGCTGGCGTGCCCTGCAGCCAGTGTATTATCTGAACGGGTATTTAGCACGGCTGGGGGCGTTATAACAGACAAGCGCAGCCGCCTGTCCAGAGACAATGTGGACAAGCTCACGTTCATTAAAATGAACCAGGCATGGATCCCACGGGACTTTTCCGTACCTTATGCAGAATAGCAATGGATACCGACCTTACCCACCCATTGTTCCATTTTTGCTCTTTCTCACTCTTTTGGGGTGTACCCTCATTTAAAATTTTTGAAAAGAAGCAGTGTTGGCTACCTCGTCCTCCTCCTCAGGGCCAGATTAATGTAGGGGCTATTGGAGCTGCAGCTCCAGGCCCCTACCTTTTATATAGGCCCCGGGTTGGCCATATTCACTGTTACCGCTCTTCTGTCACTTGTAAACACAGAAGTCTGGCTTCTATGCTCGCTTCCCCAGGCAGCACCCTCAGAACCTCCCCACACAGCGTGAAGGCCGGACAAGGAGGGACAGTTGGCGATGCATGGATGTGTTTATGGGCTTCAGAGACAGCATCCCATGTTGAATTAGGCATGCATGGCTGCACCCTTCCTCCTCTGGGTGCATGGCAAGGCACGGCCCTTAAGGCCCTTCAAAATCCTCAGCACCAAGCCCATGATGCTGTTAATCCGGCCCTGGTCCTCCTCCACCGCCGCTTCCACCTACACCGCCCATAGGTGTGCGCAGCCTATTGCATTAAGGTGTGCACCCCAAAGTTGAAATACACATGCATGTGTTTGCCAGCAGGGAGAGTAATGTATCGGGGCCATGTACCTGTAGGCAAGGAGAAATAGAGCAGAGCAGGTCCCAGGGAGATCTTTCCCATCTCCTCACTGGCAATGCTATGTGCCCTAGGTGATTAGGGTGTGCCCAGGCACACCCAGCACACCCTGTGCGCACGCCTATGTCACCGCCACATCCACCACCACCTCAACCTCCCTCCTACTCCATATGGGCCTCGTCCTTCAGAGATGAAGAAGAACATTGTTTTATTTTTCTGTTTTTTTTTTGTTGTTTTAAGTTATTTCCCTATCCACATTTGTTTGCAGAGCACTTGCCATGCTCTTAATTACGTTTTGCTGCCATTTGCAGCACTCTAGCCCTTTCCTTTGGTGTTTTAGAGCCATTTTAGTGCCTTAAAGTTCGGGTCCCCATTGACTTCAATGGGGTTCGGTGTCCGGGAAAAGTTCGGTAAAAGTCCGGGACACGGACCCGGACTTTTTTTTAAAGTTCGGCCGAACCCGTCGAACACGGACATCTAGGTGTTCGCTCAACCCTATTAGTAAGCACAACCTTGGAGCCCACTTAACCCCTTGATCACCCCCAGTATTAACCCCCTTCCCTGCCAGTGTAATTTATACAGTAACAGTGCATATCATTTAGCACTGATCACTGTATTGGTGTCACTTGTCCCCAAAAAGTGTCACTTAGTGTCAGATTCGTCTACCGTAATGTTGCAGTCCCGCTAAAAATCGCTGATCGCCGCAATTACTAATTAAAACAATAAAAAAAATAAATAAAAGTCCATAGATCTATCCCATAGTTTGTAAACGCTATAACTTGTGCGCAAACCAATTAATATACCCTTTTTATTATTTTATTTTTACCACAAATATGTAGCAGAATGCAAATTGGCCTAAATTGCACAGGTGACCAAATACCACCAAATGAAAGCTCTATTTGTTGGAAAAAAAGGAGACATCAATTGTATTTCGGTACAGCTTTGCACGATTGTTAGTTAAAGCAATGCAGTGCCAAATCACAAAAAATTAGTTAAAGCAATGCAGTGCCAAATCACAAAAAATGGCCTGGTCAATAAGGGGGTAAAACCTTTTGGTTCGGAAGTGGTTAAATATTGTGCCTGGGGGGTCCCTTTGATGTGCCTGTAAAGTGGCTCATCTGTACGATGTACGGATCCTGCTGCAGTAATACTGATATTTGTAAAGAAAAAAATGTAATTTCAACTTGCGGCTGCGATGTATTGCTGGCAAGAAAATGAAAAAAACGGGTAGCGCCCCCCCCCCCCCCCCAGTCCATACAAGGCTCTTTGGAAAAATGTACAAAAAAAAAAAAAACGGCCCCAAAATTCATACCAGACCCTTATCCGAGCATGCAGCCTGGCAGGTCAGGAACGGGGGGAGGACAAGTGAGCGCCTCCCTTCCTGACCCATACCAGGCCACATGCCCTCAACATGGGGGGATGCTTTGAGGCAGGGGGGACTCTGACCCCCACCCCAAAGCACCTTGTCCCCATGTTGATGGGGACAAGGGCCTCTTCCCGACAACCCTGGGCTGAGGTCGTGGGGGTCTGCGTGTGGGGGGCTTATCGGAATATGGAAGCTCCCTTTAACAAGGGGGCCCCCATATCCTCACCCCCTTGTGTGAATGGGTATCGGGTACATCGTACCCAGGACCCATTCTCAAAGAAAGTGTAAACAAGTAAAAACCACAGGGTCTTCCAGGTGTCGTGATTGACGATGGCTTTACATTGAGGGACATTACTTTTTATTATTTTATTTTTAATAAAGGACTTGTCAAAAACTGTTTCCTGTGGTTTTTACTTTTTTACACTTTTTTGGTGAATGGGTACGATGTACCTGATACATTGTTAAAGTGGGCCTCCAGATTCTGATAAGCCCCCCACCCGCAGACCCCCACAACCACAGCCCAGGATTGTTGGGAAGAGGCCCATGTGCCCATGGGCACCCCAAAGCACCCTCCTCATGTTGAGGGCAAGCAGCCTGGTATGTTTCATGAGGGAGGAGCGCTTGCTTGCCCCCCCCCCCCCTTTCCTGCCCTGCCCTGCCAGGCTGCTTGCTCGGATAAGGGCCTGGTATAAACTTTGGGGGGGACCCCACGCCATATTTTTTTTTTTTATTCTGTCATAGGCTTCCCCCTAACCACTTTATACAGGGCACTTTCACCGCCTTCCTGCCCAGACCAATTTTCAGCTTTCAGTGCTCATTGACATTTTTGGGAAATCTTGGTCAGCTTGACATGGCACTGCTCCCTTTCTTTAACATTGGCATCTATGGGAAATTTCGGTCAACTTGACATGGTACTGCTCCTTGTCTTTAACATTGGCATCTTTGGGGAATCTTGGTCAGCTTGACATGGCACTTCTCGTGAACCATATGTGACAGGGACACCAAACTTGGGGAGCACTAGGAGGGGACCCAGGACTACAACATATGCATACATTTTAAAAGTGGAGTATGCCTGTACACTACACTGACTGCACTAAGCTGTCTGAACACTCTATCGTCTAACTACCTGCCTTATCTCTATTGTCAGACACTATACACGGCTGCCATGTAAGCAGCAGCCTTATATAGTGTGGGGCGTGGCCCCTGAGCCATGATTGGCGAAAGACACTCTGCCTTTGGCCAATCATGGCTCTGACAGTACATTGTGCTGTGATTAGCCAAAGCATACAGGTCAGGTTCATGCTTTGGCCAATAATCAGCAATCAATGAACTTCAGGAGCGCAGTGCATTATGGGACGCTCATCGGCGGGCAAACTTCCCGCCAAGCGCCCCATTTTTTTTTGTGTTCAGTGATTACACCTGATGTTCGAGTCGAACTTACGTTTCCTAATGCTGAGTGTACGGGTTAGGTTGCTGGATTCATCAGCTGTCCATTAGATTCAATCACAGTTAAATCTTTTTTTCTTTTGTAGCTCATTTAATAAATGTATATCCTTTTACTTTGTGGTTAAGTATATTTATCTTTTCACACACTGCTAAAAAGTTTAGCCTTTTGAACAAAAATACAAGAATTCTCATTAAAAAACACCATATGGTGACAGCAATAAATTTGAGCCTTTGGTCTTCAGACCGTTCTATACATTATATATTTTTATTTCTTCTTGCATACCGCCTCTTTTCTTTCTGTTCAGTAATATTCTTTTGCAAGTAATGCAGTTTTTTTTTTTTAATAATGTGCCAACTGGCCAAATTTACAGAGCAAGCAGCACGTATTGAATTGAGCCGCTTTAATGATGCCTTATACAATGTTTGCATTGGCATTTTACCCTGGCTTCTCGAAGACAGATGTTCAAAATTGAATCAATTTGTAGGCGGCATTTTTCTTGTGTGTTTATGCACAGAGCTGTGCTAACAAGGGGCTAACATATGCTACGAATTATTTGGGATGAGATGGGAAGAGCGGAGTTGGCTGATTAATCACACCACCTCTTCCTTGGCACGACGGACCAACTGCGATGCCTGTTTGATATCCGTGTAAAACAATGAATATATTAAGCAGCAGCAAATAAGAATTGCAATGACTGATTTGTTCCAAGCCTTGAAGGCAGTAATTGAAAGCAATGCAAGGGTTTTTACACAGGTTGCCTACTCCAGGTGTTCATTCAAATGTAGGGCTCTGGGGACCTCATTATCGGACTCAAAATCTGCACTTCTAAATGTTCCAGGCATTTTACATATGGAGATTCGATGATTAGGCTGCCATGCCCTCTTTCTGATAATTGTTTCTTTTTTTTTTTTTTTGTGAGCCACCACATAAAATAGTTTCTGTACTATTGTTTAGTAAATGGATTTTCAAAGTTTTGACATCACAAACAATGGGAAGAGCATCAGTGTGATTACGACCTGACATTATGTGAAGATCTTAATTATTTCTGCAAGCTGACAGAGTGATTTATTGCAGGGATAGTTTGATTAAAGGATAGCGTGATGGATTGCAGGTCTAAATTCCTTTTCACCTTGAATTTTTCACCTACACTGGGGATTGGCATCAATGTCTCCACTGTAGTCACCAAGATCTGTGACTACAGAGGTTTTTTTTTCTGTTCTTCATTGGTTTTTAGCAGTGTTGAACAGTATCCTTAAATCCCTGTTTGTATTGTGTTGTGGATGTGATGATCACTCTCTGTTTTTGGAATTTAACCACCGGAGGATTTTGCTGTCTTACGTCCAGGCCACTTTTTGCGATTCGGCACTGTGCGACTTTAACTGACAATTGCGCGGTCATGCAACGCCGTACACAAACAAAATTTATGTCCTATTTTTCCCCACAAACAGAGCTTTCTTTTGGTGGTATTTGATCACCTGTGTGATTTTTACTTTTTGCGCTATAAACAAAAAAAAGCGTAAATTTTGAAAAAATAACAATATTTTTCACATTTTTTTATATGAAATCCCCCCCCCCCCCAAAAAAAATGTAAAAATCAAAATTCTTTTTAAATTTTTTGGCCAATTTGTTTTCTACTACCTATGTTTGGTAAAAAAAAATCACAATAAGTGTATTTTGATTGGTTTGAGCAAAAGTTATTGCGTTTACTAACTAAGGGAAAGATTTCTGTCATTTTTGGTGTTTTTTTATTTAACGATCTGCAATTTTTTTTGCGGGACTGCGACATTGCGGCGGACAGATCGGACCCTTGACTGACATTTTTGACACTTTTGGGGTTACCAGTGACATTTCTACAGTAATCAGTGCTATAAATATGCACTGTTACTGTCAAAATGACACTGGCAGGGAAGAGGTTAATTTTATTGGAGAGGGAGGGGTTAATGTATGCCTGGTGCTTACTGACGTGTATGGGGGGAGGTGACTGAGTGACACAGGGACAGATCGCATGTTCAGCTATGCTGAACCCTGCAATCTGTCACTGTTTGTCACTTAGGAGATCCGCCCGCTCTGTTTACACAAGCGGGCGGATCTCCAGACTCGATTCCCCGACGATCGGGGAAGAGCGGTGGCTGCTCCTCCCCTGGCCCGACTCCCGCTGTGACTGAAAACAGCGGGAGCGAGCCTCCGGTGGCGCGCGAGCGCCGCCCACAAGGGGAGGAGTCCAGTGACGTAGGTCTACGTCGCTGGACGTAATCGAGCCACTTTGCCGCAGTACAGTCCCAGTAACTGGTCAGCAAGTGGTTAAATAAAAATGTGAATATGAAATAAAAATATATTTTAAATAATAATTTAAAAAGACCCCCTGTAAGTTAAGAAATTGTCATTTACCTGCCCCAGTGCTTGCACTACCAAACTCCTCTGCAGTGAAGAGGGAAGCTCTCATCATGCAGGCTGGGCTCACAATAAGTACTCCAGGGTGGAGCGTCCCTCATATGTCATTAAAAGAGCACCACCCAACCCAGAAAGAATTCTTGCCCCCTGTGAACAAAGAAGAAGAACCTGTGACATCACTGGACTGGCTAGAAGATTGCAGAGAAAAGGAACTGTAGGTTGTATTCGAGTGGCAGATGGAACCACGCCACTCTACCAGCGAGCATACTTTTGTTACCTCACTCCTAGTAAGGGAATTAAACCCTGCCGGACACATAGCGTGGGTCTCATGTGTGTTCTATGTTAACTATTCCTCTTCCATAGCTTACAGTTAGGCTGAGGGCCTCTGTAACACTAGTCTGTTCCTGGTTGCTATGGGGGATGGACCGCTAGGAAGGCTGCCCAAGTAGTGACTGCCTCACTACCAGAGGACACCCCATCTCACCAAGGTACAACACCAACTGGTTGCCTTGTGTCTTTGGTGTGGACTTAGTAACCCTTAGTCAGGGCTTTTTTTCTTAGTGAATAGGTGCAGGAACTCCCCCTTTGTGAGTCAATTCTTGTCTCCATCCCCTACCTATCCACCATTTCTTGATTCCACCCCCCCCCCCTCAGTACCATCCCTTTTAGAGAATACAGAGCCAAGTATAATTTTGCGGTGCCAGGGAACTTGTATGTAATGATTGTTGCAACAAAAGCAGTAAAATAGATCCCATGTAGCCAGCAGCAATAGAACCCCCCTACAACAATAGATCTACCCCAGCAATAATGGACCCCTGCAAAAAATTGCCACCCCTGCAACAAAAGACCTTTAGCAGCAACAACAGATCTCCCAGCAGCCAGCATCAATAGACCCCTCCCTCAACAGCAGATCCTTTCCAGCATCAATTGACCCCCCGTGACATAAGCCCCCCTCCCCCCAGCAAACCAGCAACATTAGACCTCCCCAGCAACAATAGATCCCCCAGCAGCCAGGAATAATAAACCCTCCAGTACACCCCAGCACCCCTTGCCATTACATACAGTACATTCAGTACTGGATGTGCTGGAACTGCGTTCCTGCTGAAAAAAAACCCTGCTAGCAATACACACCAAACATAGCATGTGCAGAGCACCTTCAAGGCTCTGTGTTATCAGGAAATGGATTGGAGACTGTGGAAGAAGGGGAGGATCAGAGAAGACAGGATCAAAATGCCCCAGTACACCCTAGCACCCCTTACCATTACATACAGTACATTCAGTACTGGAGGTGCCGGAACTGCGTTCCCCCACGTTCCTGCTGAAATAAAGCCCTGCCCTTAGTAACAACCTTGCTCTAGCTTGGTGCATTCATTTGACACAGTAGTGTAGTGTACTTCATACCTTTCTAGTGCTATTACAGGCCCAGACTAGTTTAGCATATCTGCCATGTGACACTCATGCACCCCTTTAGTAACTTTAGACCAGGCTCATAACAGTTAACAGGCTTTACTGAAAGTCTTGTAGAGTAACATAATGAAGGGAAAACAAAGTTCAGACCATCCTAACTGCCTGTTTAGTGGCTGCCCAGGCATTCCTTTGAAAGGACAAAGTCCATTAACTCATGGAAATCAATACAATTATCCAGTCTCTTGTGGGACTACAACGAGCAGCAGCTTCCCATGCAGGGTCCTTTCTCACTCCGGGCAGGTGATTGCTGGCTGTAAAGGGCTACATCTTATTTTGTGTGCCTCTTGCTGCTTTCCATGTAGCAGGACTCGTCTGGGTAGAGCCCTACCCCTTGTTATATGAGCCAGTGAGCCAGAAGAGATAGCTTTAACCCTTCCCTAACCTGGGCAGACTGGATGGCTCACTAAAATGATACATTCTCCTTGTAGGCAGCTGATTTCAGCTTGGCTTCAAGTTGGGCTTTAATGCTGTCCATAGAAAAGCATTTTTATCATGTTTTTCTGCACTTTTGCCTGTCATCTGCCCAGGAAGTAAAGGGAAAACTACCAAATGGTGGCATAGAGAGCAATAAACTCTTAGTAGAAATCACAAATTTTCCCCACTTTATTGATTTTCTTCTGGCTTAGCCCACCCTATGGGGATTTCCACTCACTTCCTGTTCTATCTGACACCCATCAACTGGACAGGAAATGGATATTTTCCATAACTTCCTGTTCTGACACCTGTCAAATAGAGAGGACTTGGGAAAAAATCTGGCCAAAAGGCACATAGACCGTAATTGTTGTGGAAATTGTATTAGGACTAGCGTGGACATTTTTCAGGATGTGTTTTATTTATTTGTTGTCATTATGATTCATGTTGTCGGTTTACTTGCAATATGCTCATTAGAGCGTGTACGGGTGAACCGGCATTGAGGAAAGACTGCTGGCAGTGAAAACATTCCTTTAGATGTGTAGACGTGTTCGCTCTACATAGACATCTCCGCCGGCGAACACTCCATGCGCTATGCATGGGTCTATTTGCCGGTAGAGATCTATGTGTATTGCGGTGCGGAGTTCAAGGATATGACCGCTAGTGGGGGGCCCCTGTATAATGTGCAGATTTATTCGTTCAGCGGGAATATGTTTGCTCTGTGAAGTCAATATCATTTTGATATCGATCTGCCTTTATGAAGGGATACACGTGCATGTCTTTCTACTCCGTCTGATCACCATAGTGGAAACAGCATGACTCTTTCCTTGCAGATAGCCTCCTGTCTATGGGAACAGTAGTATAATCCTATTAGGCATTGTTCTCTGAACTTTGCTGAGTTGGATTCATGCCAGTAGCTGTGGCGGGAGTGCATGCACGAGTTTGATCAGAGCAGCATTCACGGTTCTACACGCTGGTTTCATTTTGTAGTGTTAGGCACAAATTCCCCTACACATGGATTTCATTGTTAACTACGGTGTGCAGATTTCCACACACCAACGATGGGAAGCTGTGCACACTGTTCTGCTCACGATTGTGTACTCCCCCTCTCCATTGTATATTTGAATGTATACAGGTGTGTCATTGGCTGAATCTATGTGAGTAACTTGTGTCATGTCACTGTACATTTGGAACGGATTGGCTGATGTTGTATAGCCATCACTTCCTGCTGTTATCCCTGTGTTGTCCCATAAATAAATGGAGCTCAATGGTTTAGGCAGGACATACTATCGAGCATCCAATGTGATAACAGCCTTTGTGTCTGTATTACTGGGTACTGCTGAGTGCGCTCCATTACCTTATAGAAAAGAGCTAAGAACTGTGCACAACCGGATTAATTGTGCTTGGCGTATATTAATATCCAAAAATGCACCTATTAGCACAACAGAGTTACTTGCTCATCAAGCGTACATTTAGATCAAAGACATAATGGAAAATTGACAGAGATTCTACGGCTTCTTTACTCGGTCCAAAGCTCATTGGGCTTTATCTTCAAAGTCTAGATTATTTTTAAAGTGGAACTGCAGCTTTAGGTGTGTGTCCTGCAGCCTGCTCCACTCCCATCGACCTGGCCCCTCCCTCCTTTTGAGTGCTCCCACAGCAAGCAGCTTGCTATGGGGCAGTGGCGGCTGGTGCTCAAAATTTTTGGGGGGGCGCAAACAGAAAAATGTAATAGGCATTGCTTTGCGGCAAAAAAACGATGTAAAAAATTGCGTGACTTAACAAACAATCATTAGGTTGGTTCAAGATTGACCAGCGTGTCCCCCATCAATGCACAGTGTCCAGCATGTCCCCCATCAATGCACAGTGTCCAGCATGTCCCCATCAATGCACAGTGACCAGCATGTCCCCCATCAATGCACAGTGACCGACATGTCCCCCATCAATGCACAGTGACCAGCATGTCCCCCATCAATGCATAGTGACCAGCATGTCCCCGATCAATGCACAGTGACCAGCATGTCCCCCATCAATGCACAGTGACCAGCATGTCCCCCATTCAATGCACAGTGACCAGCATGTCCCCCATCAATGCACAGTGTCCAGCTCGTCCCCATTCAATGCACAGTGTCCAGCATGTCCCCATTCAATGCACAGTGTCCAGCATGTCCCCCATCAATGCACAGTGTCCAGCATGTCCCCCATCAATGCACAGTGACCAGCATGTCCCCCATCAATGCACAGTGACCAGCATGCCCCCCATCAATGCACAGTGACCAGCATGCCCCCATCAATGCACAGTGTCCAGCATGTCCCCATTCAATACACAGTGACCAGCGTGTCCCCCATCAATGCACAGTGTCCAGCATGTCCCCCATCAATGCACAGTGACCAGCATGTCCTCCATCAATGCACAGTGTCCAGCATGTCCCCCATCAATGCACAGTGTCCAGCGTGTCCCCATTCAATGCACAGTGACCAGCATGTCCCCCATCAATGCACAGTGACCAGCATGTCCCCATTCAATGCACAGTGACCAGCGTGTCCTCATTCAATGCACAGTGTCCACTGACCAGCATACATGCCCCTTCAATGTAGTGACCAGCATACATGGTGATTTCAGATAGCAGCTGGTCTGTGGCAGGGAATGAGTCAAGTGGTGAAGGATGTGGGGAAGTCGAGTTTGAGGTGGCAGTGAAGGGGTTAATATGCTGACCGAGGTCTGTGTCCTCTCTGCAGGGTTTAGATTTAGCAGGGCTGGGCTGGCTGTGGTAGGTGTAGCAGGGGGAGAGGACTCACCATCCAGATGAAGGAGAATCTGCTGCTGCTGACGACT
The DNA here is from genome assembly GCF_965119305.1 of Pelophylax lessonae. Taxonomy (NCBI): domain Eukaryota; kingdom Metazoa; phylum Chordata; class Amphibia; order Anura; family Ranidae; genus Pelophylax; species Pelophylax lessonae. The sequence goes on along the minus strand of NC_138769.1, from coordinate 687,112,469 downwards.
GAAGACATCCTGCTTCAAAGGAAAGGAGCCGCTCTGTCTGTGTGAGGGAGCCGTCAGCGCCATCTTGCCCTCGGCTCGAGTCTGAAGGGGAAGAATCTGGTGAGCTTCTGGGGCCCTTTGTGGAGCTTCCTGCGCCAGGACATTATCCCGGAGGGCGGTGTGGGTCCCCTGGGGCAGTGTAGGGAGGGACACTTGTGCCTTCGGTGCCGTCGGACTTGGTTAGAGCAGAGCTGCTGTTAGCTGGGGATGTCACGGTCCGGACCGGAGCTGCAGTTTCAGGCTTCCATCCACTACGCCGGCTAGCCACGCCCCCTGGATGTCCTCCTGTGATTGGTCCAGGCTGGAGACTGGACCAATCACAGCCAGGACATCAGCAAAGTGGGGAGTGTCGGGGCGCATTGCTCTGCGCCCAGATGACCCCCAGAAGGCTGCCAATCGACGGCTCTGCTGCACACACATGGGGTCTTTTTTTTATTGGGCCACAGATTGGGGGGGGCGGCGCCCCTGCGCCCCCTATAGACCGGCCGCCACTGCTATGGGGGCACCCCAGCCGAGCTGCAGCTCCCTGTGTCATTCAGACACAGAGGCAGGGTTCAGCCCCAACCCTCTCAATTCTGATTGGCTAACTGAGTTTGATTAACAGCAGCGGGAGCCAATGGCACTACTGCTGTGTCTCAGCAATTTAGGAAGGAGCGTCCCGGGCGGCATAGGCACTCGTGAACATCGCTAGATAGATATGGGGCTCAGGAAAGTATTGGGGGGGGGGGAGTGGCTGCTGCACACAGAAGGTTTTTTATCTTAATGCACCTTCTGCCTTTATAACCCCTTTAAAATTGCATATAATGAGGGGCCAATTGGGTTTTAAATCCTGATAAAAATTCTAACCCCTTTACCACTCTATACAGCAAAAAAGTTTTGACTTGTGTTTGGATTTATGGTATATTAATAGTATTTAATATATTCATATACATTTAATACATAACTTGATTAAAAGTTTTTATGTGCCTGAAGCTCAGCTTTATTATTTACTAAATCACAGCATTAAAGAAAAAAAAAAATGCTGTTATTTCTAGTTTCATTTAATACAACTGTTGCACTTGGGTATGCAAAATTATGTAGTCTTTCGTTAACATTATAATAACCAAAATGTGTTCTTCCATCTGAGAAATAAGGTCGCTCATCCAAAGTGCAATTTTTTTGCCGCAATGTGTTTCTTTTTATAAAGAAACTAAATGATGTTTCTTGTACACAGCATGGTGAAATTACCCATCAACAAAATAGAGGCTGTCTTTTTATTTTGTGTGTTGTTGTTGTTTTGAACAGAATCACAAAAAAAAAAAAAAAAAAAAAAGTTTACACAGAAAAAAAAAAAAAAATCAGCAAAAAAAAAAAAAAAAACAGAACGAAAGGGAGGAAGGAAATAATAAAAATTGTTTATATAATTAATGTTTTTTTTTATATAAGGTTGCTGAAACTGTATAGATTAAAAGATACTTTTCTTTGCACATATGCATTAAGTGCCGGTTCACATTTGTGCGATGCGGGAACGCTGCGAATATACAGCATGTTCCCGCATCGCCATTGCATCCGCTCCCCTGGCAGTTCGCACTGCCATATGCGATACACTGGGGGTGTCAATTAACAGATAATGACACCCCCAGATAAGATCGCATATCGCAGTGTGATCTGTAAGTTTGCACAGAATCGGATCGCACTAGTATGAACCACCATGCGATCCGATTCTGCTGCGGACCGAAAAAAAGGATCCTGTGCGAGTTTTAGTGTGATTGCGGTGCGAATTCAGCCATACAAACTGCATGGCTGAAATTTGCACCGCACAGAGATTGCATGCAATTTTAGGAGCAGTGCACTCCAAATTACATGCGATCTCTGTGATCGCACTAATGTGAACCGGCACTAATGAATGAATGAATGAATGAAGATTGCAACCTTTTTTATAGCCTTAATTCATGGAGGTGCCACTGAAAGCTACTGAGACACAGAAGACCAGATTACAGTGGGTAAGTGGCTGCTATTGCTTTGACTGCCAGGTCCTGCGCTGTATTTCAGGGGCCCTGTAGGGCTTTGCTGTCAAAACGATAGTGGGTCCTGCCCGATCGTCACCTTTGGGCTGTAGAATTGGTGGCAGGATCAAATAGGTAATGGCCATCTACACAGAGGTTAGGCAAAACTAATAATCTGAAAATGAAATGCCATCATGAAATTACATGTAGCCAAGAGCTGGGTAAGATTGCCTGCATATTCAGGAAATACATTGCAGCACTTGCCACAGTGAGACTGTTCCCTCCTGGGAAGCTTGGACTTCATGTCATCACATCCTGAAAACAGAGTGTTCAAGACCTAGGAGTGAAGCAAAGCATCTTGGGACATGTAGTCCAAAGAACTACTAGGGTTGTGCACTTAAGTCGGACTATATTGGACTACACGTACCAGCCAGCTGTAGAAGAGAGAACAGAATGCTGGGGGAGGTGATAAAAAACCTGTGTGGGGGCGGGATCGCTCTCTTGGGATGGTAGCGCAGAATGACCCGGGGTCGAGCGCTGTCCCTTGAGCCCCTTCTCAACCTGTAAGGTCACTTGGATTGATCACATTCATCCTATACCAAAGGACACTGCATGCAGACACCGTTGCCTTAATCACTCTACCAAGCTTGCAAGGAGATGATTGTCACACTTTAATCCACACTGAGAGAATCTAGTGCACATCTTAAAGAGCTAGTTGAAGACAAAAGCCTTCCTCTTTGAAGTCCTGCTGGTTATATGTTCTTGGGCGTTCTGATTGCTTATTTCCTAATTGGGTTTACCATTAGCTCATTGAGACCCCGTTCACACTGGGGCGACCTGTCAGGCGACCCGGTCGCTTGACAGGTCGCCGTAGGTCGCCTGCCATAGAGAAGCTGTGGACCCGTTCTAATAGGAGCGACACAAGTCGCTCCGACTTAGAAAAAGGGTCCGGAGCTTCTTTGGGGCGACCTGGAGTGACCTGCATTGACTTCAATGATATGAAGTCCGTGCTGGCCGCTTCGAGGTCGCCCCGGCAACTAGCGTCGCCCCAGTGTGAACGGGGTCTGATTGTGACTCATCTTTTGTATGTTATAAACTCTTTGTTGTTGAAATCATTGCCGTAAGTCTACCAGTAAACAAATCCAACCGGTCCACTTTACATGTGTGTGTGCCTTTAAATTCTTTGCTATTAACCATTATTGCCAGAACGCAGAGTGTCAGAGGTGTCGGTAGACTTGCAAGGTTAAGGCAACCAGTGGGGTACAGATTCTTTAAACGGCCCCCACAGGGGCAGTGCTACATACAGAACAGCAAGCATCAACTTGTAAATGTTTGCTAATTAAAGACTACTACGTTAAGTAAAGATTATAAAAAAAATGAAAATATGTACTCATTGGAGGTTTCCTTTTAAATAAAAGGTCATAGTCTGATAATATGGGAACCCCTTCTTCTTGTATGTTTTTGTTGCAGACGAGAAATTCCGAGACACACTCCTTACAGGCTCTATACGTCTCTAACATACAGAAAAGTTAAACAGAGTTAGCATGAAAGTGGTTTTAAACCCTTATACCATATACCAATTGAAGTGACTAGCCCCTGCTGATACACAGAGATGAAACAAACCCTCCTACATACTTTGTACCTGATTATCTGCAGCCTCTCTGTCTTCTACAGGCTTCTAAAACACATTGATCATAGGCTACTTCTTAGCTCTATAAGTTCATACCCTGCACAACATAGAGCATGGAGCTAAGTGTAATCTGGGACCTGGGTGGAGGGAATGATTATCCCTCATACACATTCTCATAGGGAAACATGCACAGCTGAGGCCATCAATCACCTGCTGTTGCTGTTGGTGGGGGGGGGGGCATCTTCTATGATTGTCTTGTGTAGGCATAGGCTGTCAGAAGTTACTCATGTGCATAGCAGTGGAAAGAGAGAGCAGACAGGAATCACATTCAGTGGTTTGGATTGAAGCAAGGACACACTATAGAAGGATATGCTTTGTTCATTTTTATTTCAATGTTTTACAACCACTTTAAAGGGATTGTAAAGTCAGAAGGTTTTTTTTTATCTTTTTGCATTCTATGCATTAAGATAAAAACCATTCTGTGTGAAGCAGCTTCCCAAGACTCCCTAATATTTACCTGAGCCCCATCTCTATCCAGCGGTGTCCACGAGTGCCTCGGCCATCCGGGACTCTACCTCCTGATTGGGCGAGACACAGCAGCAGCGCCATTGGCTCCAGCTGCTGTCAATCAAACTCAGTTAGCCAATCAGAAGATAGAGGGGGCAGGGCCAAAATGCAGCTCTGTGTCTGAATGGATACACAGAGCTGTAGCTTAGCTCAGGTGACCCCATAGCAAGCTGCTTGCAGTGGGGGCACTTAACAGGAGGAAGGGGCCAGGAGCTCCAGCCAGGGACCTGAGAAGAGGAGGATCTGGGCTGCCCTGTGCAAAACCAATTGCACAGAGGAGGTAAGTATAATATGTTTGTTATTTTAATAGGAAAAAAACAAACAAACACTACAATCACTTTAAGAGCCCATTCACATTGAGGCGACACGACTTGGGGGGGCGACCTGTGAAGTCGCGTGCACCGATAAGCACCGTGACTTTGGCGCGACTTGTAGAGACTTTACATAATGGAACTCTATGCAAGCCGCTACAAGGTCGCCCCAAAGTAGTACAGGACCCTTTTTCTAAGTCGGAGCGACTTGTGTCGCTCCTATTAGAACAGGTCCTGTACTACTCAATGGACCGCGACATAGCGCGACTTGTCAGGCTGACAAGTCGCCTGACAAGTCGCGCTAATGTGAATGGGCTCTACAATTCAAAAGTTGCCTTGGAAGTTTGAATCTGACGTGTGATACATCAAGCAAAAGGGAGGAAATTACATGGCACATATTTCAGACAGCCCTAGTTTACATTTGAAGTCGGTGGGCAGTAAAAACAAATGGTTGAGCTGCATTTATAAAGCACCCCAACCCACCCTAAGCTGCAAAGGCAGCCGTATGGGTGTATATGCATTATCCCACAAAAGTGAGTACATCCCTCACATTTTTGTAAATATTTTATTATATCTTTTCATGTGACAACACAGAAGAAATGACATTTTGCTACAATGTAAAGTAGTGAGTGTACAGCTTGTGTAACAGTGTAAATTTGCTGTCCCCTCAAAATAACTCAACACACAGCTATTGATGTCTAAGCTGCTGGCAACAAAAGGGAGTACACCCCTAAATGAAAATGTCCAAATTGGGCTCAAAGTGTCAATATTTTGTGTGGCCGCCATTATTTTCCAGCACTGCCTTAACCCTCTTGGGCATGGAGTTTACCAGAGCTTCACAGGTCGCCACTGGGGTCCTCTTCCACTCCTCCATGACGACATAATGGAGCTGGTGGATGTAGAGACCTTGCGTTCCTCCACCTTCCATTTGAGGATGCCCCACAGATGCTCAATAGGGTTTAGGTCTGGAGACATGCTTGGCCAGTCCATCACCTTTACCCTCAGCTTCTTTAGCAAGGCAGTGGTTGCCTTGCAGGTGTGTTTGAGGTCGCTATCATGTTGGAATACTGCCCTGGGGCCCAGTCTCCGAAGGGAGGGGATCATGCTGTGCTTCAGTATGTCACAGTACATGTTGGCATTCATGGTTCCTTCAATGAACTGTAGCTCCCCAGTGCGGGCAGTACTCATGCAGCCTCAGACCATGATACTCCCACCGCCATGCCTGACTGTAGGCATGACACTCTTGTCTTTGTACTCCTTGCCTGGTTGCCACCACACACGCTTGACACCATCTGAACCAAATACGTTTATCTTGGTCTCATCAGACCACAGGACATGGTTCCAGTAATCCATGTCCTTAGTCTGCTTGTCTTCAGCAAACTGTTTGTAGGCTCTTGTGCATCATCTTTAGAGGAGGCTTCCTTCTGGGACAAAAGCCATGCAGACCAATTTCATGTAGTGTGCGGTGTATGGTCTGAGCACTGACAGGCTGACCCCCCCACCGCTTCAACCTCTTTAGCAATGCTGGCAGCACTCATACATCTATTTATCAAAGACAACCTCTGGATATGACGCTGAGCACGTGCACTCAACTTCTTTGGTCGACCATGGCAAAGTCTGTTCTGAGTGGAACCTGTCCTGTTAAACTGCTGTATGGTCTTGGCCACCGTGCTGCAGCTCAGTTTCAGGGTCTTGGCAATCCTCTTATAGCCTAGGCCACCTTTATGTAGAGCAACAATTCTTTTTTTCAGAGTTCTTTGCCATGAGGTGCCATGTTGAACTTCCAGTGACCAGTATGAGAGAGAGAGTGATAACACCAAATTTAACACACCTGCTTCCCATTCACACCTGAGACCTTGTAACACTAACAAATCACATGACACAGAGGAGGGAAAAAATGGCTAACTGTGACCAATTTGGACACTGTCAGTTAGGAGTGTACTCACTTTTGTTGCCAGCGGTTTAGACATTAACCACCTCAATACTAGTCACTTTCACCCCCTTCCTTCCCAGACCAATTTTCAACTTTCGGTACTCCCACTCTTTGAATGACAATTACTCAGTCATGCTACACTGTACCCAAATGAAATTTTTTATAATTTTGTTTGCACAAATAGAGCTTTCTTTTGGTGGTATTTATTCACCGCTGGGTTTTTTATTTTTTGCGATATAAGCGAATAAATAACGAACATTTTGAAAAAAAAAATATTTTCTACTTTCTGTTATAAAAGAAATCCAATAAAATCAAATTTTGTCATAAAATTAGGCCAGAATGTATTCTGCTACATGTCTTTGGTAAATAAAATCCCAATAAGTTTATGATAATAGGTTTGTGTGAAAGGTATAGAGCCTACAAGCTAGGCTACGTATCATTGAAAATACTGGTACCTATCTCATTTCTTGAGGCCCTAAAATGTCAGGACAGTACAAATACCCCCCAAATGACCCCTTTTTGTAAAGATGACAGTCCAAGGTATTTAGTAAGAGGCATAGTGAGTTTTTTGAAGTTGCAATTTTTCTTGCCCACAATAGTTTGGGTAATGAAAACATTTTTTTTTCCTACAAAATTGTCATATTAACAAGTTATTTCTTTCAAATGGCATGGATAAACTTTTTTTTGATTAAACAATTACACCCCAAAATATATTCTGCTACTTCTCCTGAGTATGGTGATACCACATGTGTGGGACTTTTCCACAGCCTGGCCACATACAGAGGCCCAAAATGCAGGGAGCACCGTCAGGTGTTCTAAAGGCATAAATTACACATTTAATTTTCTGAGTACCTATCACATTTTTGAAGGTCCTGGAGCACCAGGACAATGGAATTACCCAAAAAATGAACCCATTTTAGAAAGAAAACACCCCAACGTATATTCTACAGGGCATAATGAGTCTTTTGAACATGTCATTATTTTCCACAAGTTTATGGAAAACATTGAAAGAAGATGAAAACTTAGGTTTTTTTTACACAAAGTTGTCAATTTATAAGATATTTATAACATATAGCATGTACATAGAAAAAATGACACCCCAAAATGCATTCTGCTACTGTACTCCTCCTGAGTATGGCAAAACCACATGTGTGAGATATTTACGTAGCCCGGCCACATACAGAGGTCCAACATGCAGGGAGCATTGTAAGACGTTCTAGGAGCATAAATTACACATTTCATTTCCTGAGTACCTATCACATTTTTGAAGGCCCTGGATAATTTTTTAGCCATGTAGACAGATGTGTGCAAATGATTCCTGGGACAGATGTGTGACAGATGTTGATCAATGGGGTGACAGATGTGGCAGATGTGCACCAGATGTGCACCACATGTGCACCAGATGTGCACCAGATTACAGACAGATGTGCACCAGATGTGGCAGATAATGTGTGACAGATGATCACTGAAAAATTTGTCAGATGATCATGGACATATGTGCCAGATGTTGATCACTGGGATGAAAGATGTGGCAGATGTGCGCTGGATGATCACGACTGAAGTGGCAGATTGATCACTGGGATGAAAGATGTGGTAGATGTGCGCCGGATGATCACGGACAGAAGTGGCAGATGTGCGCCAAATGTGGCAGATGATCACGGCCAGATGTGCACCAGATGTGGCAGATGTGGGCCAGATGTGCACCAGATGATCACGGACAGATGTTCCAGATGTGCACCATATGATTGCAGACAGATGTGGAAGATGTGCACCAGATGTGGTAAATGATGTGTACCAGATCAAGGACTGATGTGCGACAGATGTGCGGCAGAGAATCACGGACAGATGTGTCAGATGATGTGTGCCAGGTGTGCACCAGTTGATCAGACAGATGTGGAAGATGTTTACTGGGATAGAATATTTTATTGGGCCAGATGTGGGACATGTGTGGGACAGATGTGGGACATGTGTGGGACAGATGTGGGACATGTGTGGGACAGATGTGGACATGTGTGGGACAGATGTTTTTACTGCAGGACACTGGGGACAGCAATCCAATCCACTTCTCCTCTGACAGAGGCTGTCAGTGAATAGGAGAGCAGATCTTATCTAGCAGCCAGGGATCAGTTTGCATACAGCACTTTTTCTGCTTTTTTACTCACTGGTTACCCAGATAAGTGAGTAAAAAGCAGTAAAAATGCTGTATACTCACTGATCCTTGGCTGGCAGCTGAGATCTGCTCTCCTTCTCCTCACTGACAGCCTCTGTCAGAGGAGAAGCAAAGCCGATCACCATTACAACGGCTTTGTTGACATCACATGACAGCTGTGATTGGACACAGCCGTCATGTGATCAGGAGGGCCAATCAGAGAGCCCTCCTGCCGAACGGAGATGCTCTGTGTCCTAGGGACACAGACACATCGGGATTGCGCCGCTGCGTGTGCATGCAGCGGCGCGATCGCCCTCCTTCTGAAGGACATTCCGGAACGTCCACTCAGAAGGAGGAAGCTCCCACCCGGCCACTGTACATATATACGGCCGGGTGGGAGCTTCCTCCTTCTGAGTGGACGTTCCAGAACGTCCTTCAGAAGGAGGGCGATCGCGCCGCTGCATGCAAACGCAGCGGCGCAATCCCAATGGTTAAAGGCTGTGTGTTAAGTTATTTTGAGGGGACAGCAAATTTACAGTGTTATACAATCTGTACACTCACTACTTTACATTGAGGAAAAGTGTAATTTCTTCAGTGTTGTCACATGAAAAGATATAATAAGATAATTACAAAAATTAAGGGGGGGGGATGTACTCACTTTTGTGAGATCCTGTTCATGCTCCAACTGCAATGTTTTGCATTGCAACACGGCAAAAATGACCCCCCCCCCCCCCGTCATGACTACTGGCCATTCCAGAGAGCACTCTGGAGGTCTCTGGAAAGTAGTGGAAAAGGAATCACACTTGTGTTTGTTGTGAATACTGGATTACTTTAATACATAACTGCCTTTTAATCTCCACCACTAATTATTAGCACACTGTGTACTCTGCTAGTCGAACATTATTACAGCAACAAGGTTGGCAGCCCATAAACGTTTCTCTGATAGTGAACAACCTCTAAAATCAGTCTACATATACTGCACAATGTAAGATCTTATGATACCGATAAATGAACAGAACGCCAACAGAAAAAGACATTAAGCGCTCTTTGATGTAAGAGGTTGGCCTTGAAATAATTGTATCCTGGGGGGTTTTTCTTATGCAAAAATATCAATTTATCTCTTGATAGTTTTCTCTGGTTTGGAGGTCTCTAGGTTCTTTTTAATTTAGGCTGCGATTTTGCATTATCTTCTAAGTGTCCTCTGTGTGGTCGGCGATATGACAGGCGGCGTTGGAAGGAAGGAGGGAGGAGATCACAGTTTCCTCACCAAGGCATGAGTTTCAGAAAGCATCAGGGAATGTGCTTGCTCTGTACAAGAACACAGTGGGCCTGCTTTCTTATGTAGTCTGGCTACTAACAAAAACTCCAACGCTTGCTTCTGAGCCTCAGCCCATCAAACACAATTTTTTCATTACTCACAAATCATTAACCTTCTCATTACTATCATTCCTAAATTGATTTATAAAATACTTTTCTTCACGGGAGCCACACCTGCAAGCAGTAAGTACTAACACAGAAGTCCACAGCAGATGGAAAGGTGACTACAGGTTAATCTAGCATGAAGGACTAGGGATATCATATTGTACAAGGGCTGAATCTGAAAAACAGGGGCCAATTTTCTCATTCAGATACTGTGCCTGGAACAGCCGTCAACCATGGAGAAGAGTTGGAGTAAACGTTTAAAATATGCCATCTTATTTATTGATTTAAAGACTACATTCTCGGGGTCCAGTCTTAAGGCATAAGACCAGATTTACAACCGCCCCCCGGCTCAAAGCACCCCCCAGGTTGAGGGAATGTGGCCTGGTATGGTTCAGGAGGTGGAGGTGGTGCTTGTTTGTCTCCCCCCTTCCTGGCATGCTGGGCTGCATGCTGGGATAAGGGTCTGGTATGGATTCTAATGCGGACCCATGCCCTTTTTTTTTACATCTCGGCATGGGGTTCCCCTTAAAATTCTCAACAGATCCAAAGGGAGGACCTAACGCTATTTTTTTCTAAATTTTGCTTGCTGATGAGTCATCGGTTGTTAACGATGTGGCGACCGAATCCCAGCCCACTCCTTAACAACCAGCTATTTTCCACACAAAATTCAAATCGGTGGATGATTTTTCGACTGATCCGCATTTGAATTCTTCCAAACATTTTGAATTCATTAGAAAATTAATAAACTACATTACATTTAAGGAAACAAAACTTTGAATCAATTAAATTAAATTTGTAACATAACAAATCTATCCAAAACTAAACAAAAATAAATTTTTTGGTTCTGCACGTCTAGTTCTTTGCATGGGGCCTAAAAGCACCAACTTTGGGTGACAATGTTGCAATGCATACAGGGTATAGAAAGGCAATGATGTTTCTCTTTATGGTGGTGCTAGAGGACAAAATTGTAATGCCCAAAATGGGGCATTCCCAGTGGGGAGGGTTTAGAATCATGTTCTGTCTCTGTGATAACGCTCACCAGATCCAAAACCAAATTGTTAAACCAGAGGGGTCCCAGGCCCCAATAAAAAGGTTTTTAATCTTTCCCTACTCTATATTAACTAAAAACTAAAAAAATAAAGTATCTGCTTTGGGTGTACTGGTCTTTAAATGCATACAACATGTACTGTAGTATATCTAGCCGAATCTGGCCCTCACAACTTTCCTGCAGCTGTGGCACCACCCTTGTGTCTGCCCTTACCCCAGTCTCAGCAGCTGGCAGTGGAGAGGAGGACAGAACTCCTCCGACAGATCCTGTTCCTTTCTGTGCAGCCCCAGCACCCACTCATCTCTGCTTCCCCTGGTTTCAGCATTCAGCAGACTCCAGCAGCTGACTCCATCCCTCCTCTGGTCCTCCTCCAGTCCCTGCACTTTCTGATTTCCAGCTCCACCCCCAGTTTCTTCCTGGCGGCAGCACAAGGTAAGGGGGTGCACTGTGATGTAAGGGATAATAGGAGATACTTGACTTCTGATGGTGGGGGGGCTCTTGACATCTGATGTAAGGAGGGGGGTGGGGTGCTCTGACTGGACATCTAGTCATACAGATACAACCAGCCCTTTGAGGGCAAACATAATGCTGATGCGGCCCGCAATAAAAATTTAGCTTGACACCCACTGATCTAGCTGGTAAATAATTACATTACAGTATAAGAACATAAAGAATTCTAATGTATACTTATTTTGCCCTATTAGGAACCAGGACCAGTATGCTGAACACACTCAAGCGAAATATTTCGGCAACATTTAGACCTTGTTTACACAGGCATAAAGAAAAGGCCTTTGCTTCTTTTTAATAAAGCTTTTCAATCATGTTGACCAGCAAATCACTGTTCTTTACACGAATAGTGAATGGTATAAATATATTATTATTGCAAAAATTTGATCTTGTCTGCAAAGCTTGCCAAGCGTCTCCATTTATGTAAATGGAAGTACGCCACAAACACATTCTGAATGCTCCTAAGGTGTTTGGCATGCATTTCTGGAGCACTACAGCAAAGGTCTTTTCCTTGTTTTTACTCCAAACAGGCATATGGAGAGCTTCAGAAATCAATTTCTAACCCCTCTGAAATACATTTAAAACACAAACTAATGTTATTGGCATTTTGAAAGACATTTTAGTCTTGACACCCATGTAAAGCCTAACACAAGTACTCTCATCTTCATTACCAACTATGTTCACCACTTCTATAAGGGCTTGCATTAGGATTTCAGAAGTATTCAGCATTCTTTTGAAATCACTTTGAAATTCTTTCATTCTGGTTCCCTCACAGGACTTCTCTATCTAAACTGATTCTGATGTTTCTCACCTCCTCCTGATCAACATTTGACCTCCTTCTAAGTTACTTCTGACCTTCTCCTGATCTACATGCAACTTCCTTCTAAAATGCTTCAGACCTCCTTCTGACCTGCATTCATGCTTCATGCCTCTTCTTCATTTCCATTGACTTTCTTTGGGAGAAAAGCAGAACGCAAGTCTGTTTACACAGGCCCTAATAGTCATAATAAATATAATCTTACTTGAAATGACTGCTACAAAAAATTAGTTTCCGTATTATGTAGCATACAACTATCTTTCATTATTCTACACTTGGGCATGTAAAACGTGATTAAAGGAAGCATATAGTGTTTTTATTGTTTTCTTTTATAAATTCCTTACTATGGTCAATGCTAACAAATTATATAAAAGAAAAGATTATTATTTTAATTAGGTTATCATAAAGCACAGTGTATGTATTTTCATAAACAGCCAGCAGGTGGGGCACTTGGCTCATTTTCATGTATTCTAGACTCTCTTTAGCTTCTTTGTTGAAAAAGAAAAACTGTTGTTTACAGAGTTCAATAGCTCAAGCTGAAATGTAAAAACATAAGTGAATGAATCAGAGCAGTGACTTGACCTCTCCTATTCTCCCCACACTTTTCAGATAACTTAAAGGATACACCTTTTAGAACATGTTATATGTTACACCTGTATTTTTGGCGTAATGTGTAACATGTTCCTGCACCCACCCCTCACCTCCTGAGCCCCATCCTCTGGTTCTTCTCCCCTGCCGCTGCTGTGAAATTTAAATTCAGCACAGCAAGGCTCCACTTACAAAGCCGTATCATGTATGCTTAGAAGCACGCTTGTAGTACATTAAAACTTCCTCCAGCATCCTACCTGAAAGTCAATACGGAGGTACAGACAAAAAGCTGGAGGCACAGTGTCAAGGAAAAAGAAGTAAGCCATAACATAGTTATGTGCAGACGGAGAATGTTTGTTAGCCAACAGAGAAAGCCTACCAATAAGTGGTGCCAAATGGGCTATATAAACACCTCTGATGCACTAGGACCTTGCCTTATGGTCTACAGCATTCTTCTTCCTGTTACCTGTTCCTGGTGTTGCCGTCCTGATTCGTCTGACCACGCTTGCACTCTTCCTGAACCGACCCCTGGCTTGCTCTTAAACAACGTTTCTGCTTCATCTCTCTTTCTGCCTATCTGCCGTTTCCAACTCTAGCCTGAGCCTGACTACTCTGCTGCCTTCTGCTCTGATCCTAACGTGCCTGCTAGTTACCGACCCGGCTTGCCTGACCCTGCTGTGTAACCGGCCATCCTTTTACCTGCTGTCTGCTTCCTTCCAGCCTGCCAAGTGTCTGCTGCTTATGACCTGCCAGGCCGCTAAGCATCTGCTGCCTGTGACCAGCCAGTCTGCCAAGTACCTGCTGTCTGCCACCCGCCAGCCTGCCAAGTATCTGCTGCCCTGCATCACGATGCCAGCCTGCATCCAAGTACGAACAGACCTCACATCTGCAGCCTTCACCATCTGAACGTCTAGGCACTCGTGCCACTCCAGGCCTCTGTGCCTCCTGTTTACATTATCAGGGGTACCAGGCCGGAGGTGTAAGAGATCGCTTTCCTCTCCACGTCAGGCTCCATCTCCAGGTACATGACACACAGTGTGTAGGAGTACTGATTGCGGTGCAATACTTTGTAGGCTCCTCTGTAAAAAACGAATAAATGCACATTTTTTACCTGCAAAAATATGGTAATTTACTGAAACATCTTCTGCTTTGATCTCTCTTTAGGTAACCCATCATGCTCTGTGAATTATGTGTCCAGGGTGCACCCTGTGTTAATTGATTATTTGTAAAATAGATATTTTTAAATAGATAGATAGATAGATAGATAGATAGATAGATAGATAGATAGATAGATAGATAGATAGATAGATAGATAGATAGATAGATAGATAGATAGATAGATAGATAGATAGATAGATAGATAGATAGATAGATAGATAGATAGATATAGATATAGATATAGATATCCCCAGTGGTGGAGACGCTAAATTGTTGTATGATTTTTCTGCACATCTGAAGATGACACAACTTGCTCACCCAGCACCTACCAAACTAAACCCTGAGGGATATGGTTAAACACCAGCAGTATTCTGATTAATGGGATTTACAAGAAAATGAACTGCATTAACCTAGCAACAGTATATAAATACAGTCCTAACTAGTTATTACAGTACTTGTTTTGTCACACTGACCAATGAATGATCAAAATAAAAAAAACTTTGTCCAGAAAAGTTGGGGCCCTTGAATAATAGTATCCAGCAGAGGACAGATTAACTTGTACAATATCAGTCTCTTACCAGACCCAGGGCTCCCTCTTTGTGTCTCTGGACACTTGCTGTGATTCGGTAAAGG